>NC_084909.1:5897562-6630062 GCF_949316345.1 Pungitius pungitius
GCTGGCTAGCTAACGTTAGCTAACATTAGACATAGTGTAGTGAGTAAAAGTTGTTTTCCCTCTTCATAAGTTACTGCCATCGTGTGCTTGGCAGCCAATCCTCTATTTGGGTAAACTACAATTCGTTGAGACTGCAGTTGACTGGGGGTTTCAAGGTTTAAGTGTTATGTTTTGTTTTTACAGAAGCATGGATTAATCCCGCTCAATAACAGAGAGCCAACTGGAAGCTGTGAGTCGGATGCAGAAGACTGTAGACTGCGTTCTGTAAAGCTGTGGTCAAGCTGTTTGACATTGCTTAGCATGTTGCTAAACATAAACTACAACGAAATAAAAATAAAATGTATTTATGTTTTCTGTCTGTTTTGGTTTAAAAAAAATCTTATGAAAACACTATAAACCTGTAGACTAATATTTTATTACTGCCATTTGATGACAATTGCATATACAGGAAGCCCAAATAAGTATATTTATTATTTTTCACAAAGGTTATCTCACAAGTTTCACAAAATGCCCCTGGTTTTCAGTCAGTGGGGGAAAAGAATTCCCGAACCTAAATAATATGTCCTACCCTGCCGCAAATATACATAGTAAACTGTAAACTAAAGTCAGGTTGGGGGGGTCTCAGGATCACCTCGCTGCTGTTTGCAGAAGATGTGGTCCTGTTGGCCACCTCGGACAGTGACGTCCAGCCTTCACTGCAATTTGCAGCTGGGAGAGTTAGCATTTAAAAATCTGAGGCCTCCTGGGGGCCTCTCCTTTGAATTTTTTATGGACTGGTAAGAGACCCCCGGCACATACTGGAGGGATTACATCTCCCAGCTGGGTCAGCCTGCTTGGCAGGCTGCCACAGCGACCCGACCGTGGTTAAACAATGGATGGATGGACTATAAGGTAGCTGGTGCTCAATCTTTCCAATAAACTAAATCTAAAAGGAAGCGTGTGATCTGATATTAAATACATGCAGAGGGTTCAGTGTTTTCATATTCATTCAGGTAAAGGATGTACGTTAGAAATTTTCTGATATTCATACAAGCATGAGGCTGTACGTTTGTAGCCAGTTTTCTCATTAATACAAAAAATAATTAGCAGGTATTAAACAGGGAGATATAGACTCTTTGAGAATAAACAACATAGAATCTTTTTTTTTAAATTTTACAATATATTTTTCTTTTAACTGCTACTACTACCAATCTATTTAATTACAACTAGCCTAATACTGTATTTTAGCTACCTACCGGCCTAATATATATATTATATATGGTTCGGAACCCAAGGTAAGCAATGCAAGAAAAGCATTTCTGCATCGACTCAAAAAAGTGAGGTACACACTTTTCCAGAGATTTGCGGTCCCCGGTTTACCTATGCCCATCCCCCACTTGCGCGGTCTTAAGTTTCACTTTCCTGAAGAACGTCAGTAGTAGCACGAGGCTTCACGAGCAGGCTGCACAAAACGATGACTGCACATGATGACATGAAATATGGAAAAACAAAGGAAAACAAAGTAAGTAACATTACATTAAACTAAATTTACACTTATTAGCTGTCATTTTTTTATGCTAAGCACATGTTTTCAGCTTAAAATCTCACCAAATGTGGAATTAGCATAGGGTGGTTATGCTAACGTTACCTAGCTAATGTTAAGTTAGTGTTGGACTATTTCTTCAGCATTTTCTTGATTATGGACTGCCAGTAAAATATATAAATAAATCTTAGTTAATATTCTTTCACCTACTACTTTATGGTATCAGTATTTATCATTAGCTTTTGATATTAAGAAGCTCAAGTTACTAGTTCTTATCTAATAGGCCTCAAGGTTTTACACACCTTAAAAAGCTGCAGGGAAGTTGTAGTTAGTGATTGTAATTATAATATTGACTTCACTAACATACAATAATATTTTATTTGCACACACGAGGTAAGCAGGTTATTAATGTTAAAGTTCAGCAGATTAAGAAGCCACCTGGCTGGAGGCAAACTGTAGAGCTGCTAGTCACACCTGAAATAACCGCTATTTCTATTGAAAGTGAAAAATCATAGATTTCTAGGTAAACAGATGTAACATCTACCCTGTGTTCATCCTCCTGCAGACAGAGTGCGCAGACTAGGCTGAGGAATCGCTTAAAACGCCTGAGGAAGCATCACAATGCATGCTTATCCAGGCACATGGAGTGTGAAAAACAGCAAATGCAGGTAATGATGGTCGGCCTCTTATTCATACAACCAAGAGTGATAACTGGGGAGGGGTGGGGATAGTTTTTCTTTTTTTCTATACTGGTGCTTTTAAAACAATACTGGTGCCTAAACCGATAGTCTTTTTTTTATTTTTTATTTAAAGGACAAAACAATAATTGAAATGCTGAGGCAACATTTGTTCTTCAAATTAAACAATAGATTAACTGTTTAATCAATACTGTAAATATAAATAAATGAAAAACACTTGGCTTCAAACTTTTTAACTTCAAACTATGAACAATATATTAACTGTTTACAGTTTTGTAACTTAGTGTTTCCCCTCTATTAAGAGCTTGAAGTGTATATATTGTATTATTGGAAATTGTGGCATACTAATCATTTAATTATAGATTCATGCTCATTGTGCAGGAACTAAAGATATGTAACATATTGAAAAGCATTTATGTTGGATTGACTCCGTTTGTCTCGATGTATTGACAACATGAATGCAGCAGTTGCAAGATGGAAGAGCTGCATTAAGCACGAGAGCATATTGTTTATCTACCGTGTGATCAGTGATGCCAGGAACGCTTAACTTAGTAACGCGTTACTCTAATCCGACCACCTGTTTCAGTAACGAGTAATCTAACGTGTTAGTATATCCAAACCAGTAGTCAGATTAAAGTTACTTGCCCAAGTCACTGTGCGTTACTATTTTGTCATTAATAGTAAACTATATATTTGATTTAATGCGTCTCTGGGAGTGAAGCCACGTTGGTTTAGAGTGTAGAGATCTGCCTCTTTAGCTCTCTGTGAACCTCATTTTCTGGATAAATGGTAACGTGTGTTTGTATCTTGTGTTTAGTCCTCAGAAAGCCCAAACTCAGAGAGGGAGACCTCATCACAACATTCATCTGGGCTACTGGAGGCATCCAAGTGTTTGGTAAGTGTCATGATAATCAAAAGCTCTTTCCTGCTGCTCATTTAGGGAGTCACTGTCTTGTCCTGGTTGAGGAGTGCAAGGTCAGAGGGCAAAGCAGAAAGTGCCAACCAGGCAGACACTGATCTGATAAGGTTGAGTTAGAGACACACCAAGCACCATCCAGCGCTCACGCTTTGTTCCTCATGTTACATTAATGTCAGAAGACACACATTGGATGTGATTGGATCTTGTGTTGCGGCGGGAGGACCTGCTCCTCCTCAACACCAGCCAATAGAAATCTTTCCCTTTTCCCCAACAAAAATGATAAAACATAATGTTCTTCCTGATGTTAGTCAGTTGTTCTTCTGACCTGTGGGCCGACAGAACTGCTCCTGCCTTTGCAAACAGAGCGCTGTTACTTGACCTGTGATCTGACAAATAAATGCCAAAGTTGTTCGGCTGAATTTGTGCAGAATAACCCCAACCGGGCTTCCAATTCTCAAACACGTTTGTTCCCGTACCCCGTAAGTTGTCGGGTTGTCTTGAAATGGGCTGGGCTTTAACCGTTATGCTCTTTTTTATGCAATTGACTCTTCGCAGGGAGCTTAATTAACAGGTGATATGACCAATCATACATGAACTTGAAAAAGAGTGCACTGTACTGACACGTACTGATTCTTTATCACTCATTATTCTTTATCACTGATGATCATGAGAGAGAGAGGGGAAGTGTGTGTGTGGCTTAATTTGTAATATTAATATTCAGTTATTTAACACAACTAGTCAACGTCAGACACTGAGTGCGTGAAGAGAGCCAGCAGACGGTAAAAAAAAAACTGATGACCGGCAGAGAGAGAGAAAGAGAGAGAGGGTCAGTGCGTGAAGTAAAAAAAACTGGTTAGAGCCAACTGAAAAGAAACAAGCCCCACGTTTACCTGAACTCTACAAGTTAAGAACAACAAAGAAAAAAAAACAAACTAAATCCTTTAAATTTATCGGGAAAGACCCGCAAACCTGCTGACTGAGGGAGGGAGAGGAGTTCTGTGTGTGAGTGAGCAGAGCGGGACACAGCAACACAATAAACAGGATGTGTGTAGGGGAGGGGCGCTGTGACTACCAACCAATCACAGAAGGCAGACACAGACAGCTACCCAATGAGAACTTTTATTCAATCCGAGCACAGATATTGACTCGTATTACTCGTATAATACTCGTACTCTGCAAAACTGCTTCATCTGTACCGGATACTCGTTTCAGCCGAGTATCCGGCTCAACTCTACCGTCTAGGACTTAATCACTGAGACACTCTCACGCACACTACAGAGCATCTCACTATACAACATGAGATGCTCTCGCGTTGTATAGTGAAATGCTTTCACGCACAGTGTAAGAGTGTCTCAGTAGTTAAGTCCTAAACGGCTCCTCATATTTACCTCCATGTCTCTCTCTGTCATTGACAGAAAGCACCACAACACTCTGCATCTGTTTTGTTGAGAAAAGTTATTTTCATTCAAAGGAATTCATTTAATAAATAGGACTATCTCATTTAATTTGATGAATCACTTCATTCAATGAAAATTTTCTTTGCAAACAGATGATGACAGAAATTCTGAGGGTCATTCTTAAACCTCAAACAAGTGTGTGTAGCTAAAATGAGATTGCATTTGTAACGGTAACTACTTCTGCCAGTGCTTTATATTGTTTTCTTTTTTTCCCTTATAGGAAACAAGCCTGGATTCTGAGAGCAACACAGATATACTAACACCTGAAGGTCCTTCCCCTAGTTTTGGTGATAACCCAGATGTTCCACCTCTGACCAGAACTGACAGCATATTTGTAAGTTTCCATGATGAAAACTAAAAGATTAGGGTAATTTGTACGTATGCACACAAACCAACAATTAACTGATCTACTAACAAGAATTGCGAGTGCATCGAAAATAATCAATAATGTCCTAAAACTACCCCGACAGTGGTGCTTGTTGTAACTTTGCACTGACCCTGTACAGTGGTTTGAATGTCCGGTTTGGTTGCCCAGTTTTTAAGGGGAATCTTAATGATAATATGAAAATGTTTGATTTAGCTATGATTTAGCTATAATGATATTTTATATTTAAAATTCCAGCTCACCCAAGAATACCTTGGATCAAGTCCCAAGCCGTCAGATGAATCAGAAGCCTCAATGATCTGCAGTGGAAGCAGTGGTGATGAATATAGCCCACCTCAAGACTCAACCAATATAAGCAGTTCAGAAGGATCTTCTGATGAAATCTGCAAGGTTCCATTGATGAAACCAAAGAAGTCACAGAAGACATACAGTAAGACATTGCCCAGTACCCTTTCAAGTCAAAACTCTGTTGACCAAAATCTTGCAAATGTGACAGTAATGAAGCTGAAAAAAAGAAAAGCTGGTGCCAGGGATTACAGTAAAACCCATTACTGTCTCTACTGTCCCATGCACTGCCATAAAATGGCTAGGCACTTAACACGCAGGCACAGCAATGAACCAGCTGTTGCAAAGGCAATCACTTTTCCATTGAAATCAAAGGAACGAAAACTCCATTTTGACCTTATCAGAAACAAAGGAAACCGTGTTCATAATAATGAAGTCCTAAAAGCTGGTAGTGGAACCCTGATCCCAAGTCAGCAATCTACGAACCAGGAGAAACCAAGTGAATATATGCACTGCATTAACTGTGAGGCTTTGCTTAAAAGAAAGTCATTATGGAGGCACATGTCCAGGTGCAAGCTAGCACAAAAATGCAAAACCACAAAGCCAGGGAAAAGTCGGATACAATCGCTCTGTGCCTATGCACAGCCCGTCCCTGATGATGTCAACAGAAAGCTTTGGGAGCTGGTAAATTCAATGCACCAAGATGATATTACAACCATCATTAGAGACCAGAAAAGTATTTTGAGACTTGGCGAACATTTATATGCTAAGCACGGACATGATAAGACGAAACACGACTACATTAGACAAAAAATGCGAGAAATGGGAAGACTAATTTGGCACGCGCGTAAAGCGGGAAAACTCAGACAAATGGAGGACTTCTACGTACCTTCAAACTTCAACTCTGTGGTCAAAGCAGTGAATGATGCAGCTGGCTTTGATGAAGAAAAAAACATATACAAAATCCCATCCCTGGCTCTGAAGCTTGGTCACAGTCTAAAGAAGATTGCGGATATTCTTGAATGTGAAGCAAAGATGTCAGAGGGTGACAATGAGGTGTTGCTTAAGAATTTGGAGCGAAGCAGGGGGCTGTATGAAAAAAAGTGGGATGTTTGCGTCTCTTCACGTGCCTTACAAACTCTCAAAGAGGGGAAATGGAACACTCCTCAGCTCCTACCATTCACGGAAGATGTCAAGATCATGCACATATATCTTGACAAGTGCAGACAAGAATATCTCAGCAGACTCAAAGATGATCCAAATAAGAAGAACTGGTCAAAGCTGGCCAATTTGACTCTTTGTGAAGTGATTCTGTTCAATCGCAGAAGAGAGGGTGAGGTTTCAAAGATGCCACTTAGTGCATTCACCCTAAGAGACACGTCAGAAGTCCATTCAGATTTGGCGCTAGGACTGACAGAGTTGGAGCAAAAGCTTTGCCAGCATTTTCAGCGCATTGAAATAAGAGGGAAAAGAAACAGGAAAGTTCCCATCCTACTAACACCAGACATGCTCTCCTCAATGGAAACCTTGGTTGCACATCGGCGGGCCTGCGGTGTACCTGATGAAAATCCCTTTTTCTTCGCCAGACCTGAAGTTGAGACTCACCTAAGGGGATCAGACGCCATCAGACAGATTGCAAAAGAATGTGGGGCCAAGCACCCTGAAACCCTGTCCTCAACCAAGTTGAGAAAACATGTTTCCACGCTGTCCACAGTTCTAAATCTGAAAGACAATGAAATGGACATACTGGCAAATTTTCTTGGCCACGACATTCGGGTCCATAGGCAGTACTACAGGCTTCCTGAAGGAACACTGCAGTTGGCCAAAGTCAGCAAAGTGCTCATGGCTCTCGAACAGGGCCGACTATCCGACTTCAAAGGAATGAGCCTGGACCAAATGCAAATAGATCCTAATGGTAAAGGAAATACTTATACGATTTCTGACTACATATCTTTTGTCATGTCATATTTGGGTGTTTTCCTTTATTTTCAGAGGAAGTACTGGAAGCTATAAACAGTGACGTCTCAGAGACTGAGAAGGACTCATCTTTCCGCTCTGCGTCTCCATCAGGTGGATTATGCATTTAACTGTTTTTACCATCCAGCCAGAGAGGCATTGCTGTGTGTTTAGTGCTGAGCTAAAGATTAATTGTCATTTTTTGTCGAAGGATCCTCAAGCTCTAAAAGAGGACAACCAACTACTGAGGAGTTTGGGGATGAGATTGGGCCCATAGGTACCTCACAGACTTGCTTCTTCTTTATTTCTTATATGTTATATGTTTCTTCTTATATGTCGTATTTTCGCGACTATAAGGCACACTGGATTAGAAAGACGCACCTTCAATGAATCACCTATTTTAGAACTATTTTCCTATATAGGGCGCACCAGATTATAAGGCGCATAGAATAGAAGATACTGCAGTAAAAAAAAAAGGATTTTAAGTGTGCCTTATAGTCGCGAAAATACGGTAGACAGGAATTCAGAAGAGAGAGATTTTTTTTTTCCAGATTTATTTCAACTGTTATTCTGCAGTGCAAACCTACAATTTAATTATTTTTTCTAATAGAACCCCAAAGATTGATCAG
This sequence comes from Pungitius pungitius, assembly GCF_949316345.1. Taxonomy (NCBI): domain Eukaryota; kingdom Metazoa; phylum Chordata; class Actinopteri; order Perciformes; family Gasterosteidae; genus Pungitius; species Pungitius pungitius. The sequence goes on from NC_084909.1 coordinate 5,905,414, forward strand.
TGGACAGCCGACCTCTGATGATTCAGACAGCGTTCGTTCTGCTATCACAGGTAACCCACATTAGGCCATGGCACTTGGTTTCTGCATTCCCGTAGCCCTTTTCTGACAGAAAAGTTAAACAGACATTATTCAACCAGCACAGTTTTCTTTCAAAGAGGAAGATAGCTATCACTATTACAGTTGATATATATCTAATGAGATTATATATATATACATACATACTGTATATTAGTAATACAAATATTTAAGGACATAGTTTAGGACCGATAGATAATTGTTTAGGTTTTTTGCTTTCCTTCTGGTCAATCTGTACTATTTATATGATTAGATGATGTTGAATTAGTTGCTATACTTATTTGTTTTTTTACAGGATCAAAATCAAAGAAAAAACGGCGCACTGGGTCTGACAGAGGTGGCCCTGTAACAGGTATTTGACCTTTTGTTACTTGATTTTTCAAAAAGATATATACTTTATTCATTCCAATAGGGGAAATTTGTTTGTTACAGTATAAAAAGAAAAGAATAATGTCTTAATATTCTACCTTTTTATTATTCTTTATCACATCCCTGTTTATTCTCTTACTCACCTCATGTGATGAAGGCTTGTGCATCCTAGTCTGATTGAAAAGGTCTCAATTAATGACTACATTTAGACAATGAGGGAAGAGACTCAGTGACACTGTTATCCCTAACTAAAACTCTTAAATCCTGATATCATCTGCTTTGGCCAATAAATCAGATTTTTCTACCAAATATGTTCACCTGCAGGCAAGCGCATGCTCATTAAAATAGATAATTTCCTCAGCTGAACAAATGAAAAGACAGTAGGCTGCTTCTAAAGTGAGAGCCGATCTATACAGGGAAATATTTTGATTTAATCCAAGTCAAAACATGAGTGTGCAGCAGTGTTGCCACAGTTTCTTTGAAAAAGTAATCTGATTACTACTGATTACTCCTATAAAAAGTACGGCTGACGTGTCGTTGACGGCCCGGCTTTCACCCGGTGGGCCGTACACGCTTTTATAATGGTAGGGAAACACTGGCTTTATAGCACTTTGTCGCCACCAGCACAGAGTGCACAATGAACCTTGATATTTTCATCTTTAGCTGAAAAATACTTAAAATAGTGATTGTATTTCCAACTCGAAATGCGCATCTCTCTCTCTCTCTCTCCTCCTCCATTGTTGTTTGTGTCGCTGAGTGGTAGGTCTATGTATGTACACGTGACAAGACCTTCATGCTGAAAACGTGGCTTCATTATGTGGCTTCACTCCCAGAGACGCAAGAAATCAAATATATATTTTATTTTACTATTAATGACAGTGACTTGGACAAGTAACTTTAATCTGACTACTGGTTTGGACATCCTAACGCGTTAGATTAGTCGTTACTGAAACAGGTGGTCGGATTAGAGTGATGCGTTACTGGCATCACCGGTGTGCAGGTCTTAAAATAATATAAAGAGATGAGACCGCTGTACTTGCAGAAGGAAATAGCATCATGTAAATATAGTTAATCATTGTTTTCTGTTGTGAAATGAGTTTGATACATAACAGATTATCTTTAAATCCTTCACATTCCAAGTTTATTTCTTCTTTTGCACATAGGAATAAATGTCAGGTTAGGGTACCACATAGTCAATCTGGTCATCTGATACTGAAAATAAATCACCACTGACTTTCTTTTTTCTTTCTTTTTTGTATCAACCTCAGAGAAGAAAAGCTGGTCACTTGAAGAGATAAATGCTGTCGAAAAGACGCTGATGAGCTCAATACAATGTGGGAAGGTACCAGGAAAAGCTGACTGCATAAAGTGTATTAAAGCTTCCCCAGAAGCACTCAAGAACAGAAGCTGGACCGGGGTAAAGTACTATGTTAAAAATCGTATCACTGCCATTCAGCGGGAAAATACCAGGAGAACAACATGAAGGGACTTACAAATACTACACACTGGTTTGCTATATACTATGCTTTCTTTGTAAAAGACGGTTGTCTTAAGTAATTACAGTTTTCTTTAGGTGCCTAAGTTAGCTGTCTTTGGCACCTAGTGCCTTTGGCTCCTGTGCTGTTCTTTCGTTAATTTAATGCCTATGATTTTTGCCGTTTTGTAAAACAACTGACTTTAGGTGACTTGAGACAGTTGTCTTTGGCACATGGGTCCTTTTGTTGTTTAATGTTTATTGCTATAATGCTCTTTGCATTTTTCATAAAAGAGAGTTGTCTTTGGCTCCTTTTCACGTTGTTTCAGAAATGAATGCTCTTTGCTTATTTCGTAAAAAAGACAGTTGTCTTTAAGTGCCAAAGATGGTTGTTCCTTACCATGTTTCATAAATATAATGCTCTTTTTCTGTTAAAAAGAAAGGAGGCTAGGAATTAAAACCTTTTTTTATTCTGAGCTTAATTTGTCTCTCTTTTGTGTAGTTTTCCCAGCAGATGAAGTTTAAAGACTGTATTTGTATTGTATAAAAGGTAACAGTTTGCAGAGATAACATTTAATGTTGAACCAAACACTGTGTTTTGCTTGTGAAAACGGCCAGGTAAATCCATCAGGTAATACATTTTCCTCAATACTTATATTATAAATCAGAATATGATCTGTTTTTGAAAGTAATGGGGCAGTTTGAATTATTAGATTCAGTGTTAATTTTATATCAGAATAAGGTTTCATCCATTATAGGTTATTAAATGCTTGTCATGAACTGTGAGGTGCCTATCTGTGGTGTTGCCAATAGAAGTCACCTGACTTTTGACTAAAAAAAATAAAACCTGAATTTGTGACCCCCTAGGGACCAGTCCTCAGGGGGGTCACAAATTCAGGTTTTCAATTTTTTTGAGAGTATTTGATGATAAAGGTCATTTCTGTGTTAACAAAAAATTATAATGATTTTAGAAGTTACAACCATGCCTCTACACCATTCAGAAAGGGTGGATCCCACCAGTCTGCTTCCAGTCAGTGGATCCCACGGGGTAGTGAAAACCCGTATGTGTGTGTGTGTGTGTGTGCGCCGATGATCAGTGACACAGCGTGGACCACAGAATCCAGTCTACAGTCGTGAAATCCATAATCCACGAGTAACCATCGCTCCACAGAGCGCCGCGGATGAGATGCCACTTAATTGCCAAATGTTTTCCAGGTCACACACAGTAATTCTTTGGATTGGTCTAAGTAGGCCCGTTTTTAAAAAGGTCACAAAAGCCTCACATCTTCCTTCCCCACCCTGCACCCATCACCACAAACCGGCCTCTTTACCATGGAAACCATCCTCCTCACAACACAGTCCCCTGAGCGACGCTACGTGAAAAAAAGCCACCAACAAAAACCGCTCCCAGTTCCTCCGACGCCAGACGCATGTTATAGAATAATCCCACCGGTTACCTGGATTTAATCTGGCGAAGCACTAAAGGCCATGGCCCTGTCGATCACTCTCCAAGGTCTTATGATTACTTTAACAGCTCCCCCCCCCCCCCCCCCCAGGCAACACGGCCTGCCGACCCTGTATCGCACCCCGCGTGGCCCCGACCTTTCTGATCTGAGCGCGGCATAAAAAAAATAAAAAAAGGACCTTAAACCCTCAAAGTTCCCCAGGCGGAGAGAAGCAGGAGGGAAAAGTTCCCCTTCATCTTCCTCCCAGACGCACACAAAGAAGAGAGCGAGGCAGAACGCTCAAAATTGAGAAGAAAAAAAAAAAGACAACAAAGACAAACGAGTAGCAGGAAGGATCTATTTTCACTCATTATTAGTCTCCAGAGATGGAAAATCTCTTTAAAAGACGAGAGAATTTCTGACAACTGCGTCACTCAGACTCCCTTAGTGCAGGAATGTGTGGATCAATACGGGGCCGTTACAGCAAACCCCTCCAAAAGGTTACAGAGTAATGAGCACAACAAGAAACCAGATCACCAATCAGTGTCCACACAAAGCCTGCTCTGCTTTTACAAACCGCCCACTATTGGGTTTAAAAATAGAATGTTAAAAGAAAACTCCTACAAACATTGTGTCATTTGCTACTCGGGCTGAATGAGGTTTTTAAGTCACATCTTTTTAGGGGGAAGATTTAGGCACCAGTGAATGGTTGCAGTGGCTTCTGGGTCTTGGGAGTCATGTACTCTTGTTTTTGAAAAGGCGCTGATGATGCAATCGCACCACAATAAAGTTCGAGAGCACATTCAATCAATGCATCCATTAATCCATCCACGCCCTTTCAGCTCTGTGTTTTTCATGGGTCGTGGCAGAGACTAAAGGTCGCTCTCACCAGCCGTGGTATTAATGCAAATTATGTTGATGGACAAATTGGATCAAATCTGACAAAAAAAAAAAAAAATCAGTATATGTATGACCACAAAAATGAAAATGAACAAATGCCAAAAAAGGAAGCACACGGAAATGGGACATGACATTTAAACCAAGCCACTACGTTATTACCATGATCTCATTAAACTGTTATTAGCATCCAAAGCCGCTGCATGCCAATGAATGTGTGGGTTGCGGCGCCGCTCCCTACCTTTCCTCAAAAGTGCTCCAAACACTTGACACAGCGAGCAGTAAGTGAGGAGACAGGATCACGCGGTTAGGGAGGGTTCGGGAAACACACAGATGCAGGCGCACAAACGCACGCACGCACGCACACACGCACATACCTACAGAAGCACATATTTTTTGCAAGACTAGCTCTTACAGCATAATAATGCAGCCTGGATCGAGGGCTGGAATAAGATCTCCTGAAACCACAACGTGGAATTGATGAACACAAACAGAGCGCTCGGGTGGCTTTTAAACGCTCTGAGGTCACATTTCAGCTGGATTTTTTTTTTTTATTGATTTTTTTTATCGTTTTCTTACCTTGCGATCGACTCCCATATGCCTTTACTTTCACTATTTTCACTTAACAGATCCTCATTGATCTTCTCGGCCTTTTTCTGCACCTACACAGAAAGGAAAAGCAGACACAAAACGGTGGTTTTGACATTTATCTCGTGACAAACTTTGTAAATTCATCCTCAATTTGTTACCTGCTGAACCAACATCCAACATCCTCCCAAAAAAAAAAAAAAAAAAAAAAAAAACAACTCACCCTGACTTTGATGATTTTACTGTGGAAACTGTTGAGGACAACGACGACATCACCAGCGTCCGCGGGGGAATCGGCTCCATCGTGCCTACGAACAGGTGGAGTCAGAGTGTCAAAATAAACGATTGTGAAATGTGGCTGAAACTTATCAACTAACTGGAGAATGAAATCAATATGACCAAGTGGTGATAGTGGTGACTTTTTTAAGAATCTACACATCAAAGGTCCACCAGCTTTTTCACCCACCTACAGGATTTAAAGTCTAGCTGAATCTTAAGAAAAAAGGAATCCTCTTTTGCAATCACCAATTATTGTCGACATGATTTTCATATGTACAGGTGATGTTAAACATATCTTAAAACATGGTAAGCATCCAAAAGCAAAGATGCTGATATTTGAAGGCAAGTTTGTCGTTTGTCGATCTTTCAGCGTGACAGAGCGGACCGCGTACCTCATCACTGCACATGCCTCTATCAGCACGAACTGGAACGCCTGCACGTTATTAAATAAGCACTCACAGATCGACTCTCGTTTTTTCCGATGCAACGGAGTACTTGAGCGAAAGCACTCCGTGTGTGTGTGCGCGCAAGTGACTGGGCTTGATTCACGTGTTTCAGCCTCGACAACAGCGCAGAGGAAAACGTCTTCGGGACGCCAGGGTCTGCTGGGTCTCCCGGTGAAACCCCCGGAGGCCGTCTTCAGGAAAGAGATGAGCAATAGCCTGTAAATGCACAGCGAGCCATTACGACCCCGGTGCTTACTGAAGGAAAAAAAAAAACGACCCGTATCACTATGATAAATGCTCCCTCCTCATTGGGCCCACAGTGCTGCTTGTGTTTTGTCCCCCCCCCCCCCCGCCCCTTCTGCTGTCCCTGATGCAACTAAGCCCTTAGGCGCTTGTAATAGAAAGCACCAGAGATTAATGCGTGCACCGAGAAGAAGAGAGCTGGCCATCTCGTCCATCCCTGTCGGTGGCAGCGAGGGGGAAGCGGGAAACGCAGGGACCGGGACCGCAGAGCACGGGCACTCCCCGCCACACTCTGATCGGCCACCTCGCCGGAGCAGAGTGCCGCTAACCACAGGAATAATGACACTGCCAAGGTGAAAAATGACATCACCTCTTAGCTTCACCTGGAGGATTGGGGAATAAATCTTAGTCGTCTGATATGATTCCAGAGGAGCCGAGGGCTGTATGTGTCCTAAATCTAATGTGGGGGGATACCGGAGAAGGAAATATCTGTGATTGTAGGGACAAGTAATGTGACGGACACACATGCCATTAGACAGAAAGGGGGCGTTATGTCTTTGTTATGTTAAGCAGAAATGAGTCAACGAGGTTGGAGTTCCTTTGGAGGAGTAAGAATTTGATTTGTTCGAGAGCAAAGTCAGGACGCTCGGCGGAACATTCCGGTTAAAGTTTAAGTGTGGAATTAACAGAAGGCGAGGGAAATTATGTTTTGTGTGAAAACGCGTCAAAGCACAATGCCGTTCCACTTTTTGTCCGGGGGAAATTAGACAACCGCCGACGCACTCGGCCGAGCACAAGGAGCCTTTGACACCTACGCCGTCCAGAGGGAAAAAACACGTTCTGCCGCTGATACTCTGCTGTCTGGGTTGGACGGCGTTGGGAGGATGACCAGCTGAATCATCGCTCCACTCCGTCTTCTCTTTAAGAGCATCCCTCTCCTCCCACATCGTCTTTCTCCCCTCTGTAAGCGAGCAGAACTCCCTCTGCTCGTCAAAACCTTGAACTGCTACGGTGTCGGCGGCTCGCTGTGGTTGCCATAGCGATGGGCTTCACAGCTACCGGTGAGAAACGCGAAAGGTAGCTGAGAACAACCTTCACGCTGAGCCGCCTAATCAGAATCATTACCTCGGGTTTCTTTCTCGATTGACATTGACGGCAACAAGGAGTGAGTCGGGAAACGTACAAAAAAAAAGAAAAAAAGAAAAAAAAACAGCGGGGAATACTCACGAGAGAACCTGGTAGATATCCTCCGATCTCCCTTTACGTAACTTTAGGATCCAAGCGCCGGGATTGGCTTTCAGCTGGAAATATCCCTGTTGTGGTTCGAGACGGCAGGAGTCTGAGCATTTAATACACACGGCCTTCGCCCCAGGCAGATTCTGTTCTAAAACGTACTCGAATCGAATGTCATTGACGACTCTCGATAAGGCTACTGACCAGGTTGGCCATGACGATGGTGTCGTACATGAGCGGCTCCCGACTCATGCCCAGTGTGAACTGCAGCCCTCGGGGCGGCTGGCCTGTGGACAGGTCAAAGCAGTGGCCCTCCAGCAGAAGGTGCTCCAGCTCGTACTCGGCAGCCACCGTGCCGCTCACCTGGAGGCAAAACCCGCGGGTTACCGAGGAGACGGGACAAGAGGTGGGGGGTGGGGGGGGGGATGCAGGGAACGTGGCTAAGAAGCGAGGTACCTCCTGGAGGTGGATGTTATCCAGGTCGTGGGGGCTGCGGACGGCCTGCACCATCCAGCTCTCCGGTGTGATCATGATGAGGGTGAGAAGAGGGGATTCTGGGAGCTCCAGGAAGCGGGCGACGGGTCCAGGGGACACCGTGTCGTTGGCCAAGAAACTCACGTCGGGCTCCAATACGAAGCGGTAGAAGCTGGGAAAGCAAAGAGAATCACAAGGTGTGTGCCTGCCTTCCATATAACAGCACATTAATGCGGTGGCCGAGGCCATTTGGAGGCCTGAGACGGGCGGACGTCCTGCAGGACTTTTTGCCACTGCAGTCAACAATTCTATCCAACAAACGAGCAATGAAATGATGACATGTGGCGAAATGGTCTGCTCTCAGGGACCAGGGAGAAGGGCAGCTGGGAATATACAACCTCCTCAAAGTAAAGAATGCAATACTATTAATGCTTGGACAACAGAAATGTGTGTGCTGGTGTTTGCACCTGAAAGGTCCCCCTTCTTTGTTTTGTTTTTTTACTCAAAGCTGTCACAAAACTAATTGTTTTTCTTAAGTGCGCCTGTTGACACTGAGGAGTCATAACGGGGCGTACAAATCAAATGAAGCACAAAGCATGAAACCAGTGGAACACGCGGATACGTTCGTGCACTGGAGGTGTAAAAGAGGACAAAAAGGCCATTAACCATAAAGAGGGATGTTGATAATCTGTCAACACATATTTCATATTCATGGACAACTTTATAACCTTTGTACGAGGACTGTAAAGAAGGAAATAATAATAATATATACTCAAATGAAGATATTTAAGACCACATGTGAATTCGCCTTGTTTATATAATCCTTAGACATTCGTTTTTTTTAATTCACTTAACTTAGGTCACATGACCACACATGCAGATTAGGGTCAATAAAGTTGCAAAATTCCCTCACAGATGCTTTAGGGAGAAGCTAAGTACAGTTTGTAGAAGAAATCAAATTTGAAAAAACACTACAAATTACATGACTAACATCAGACCGTTAATGGTCAATTTAAACCCTGTAATTTGCTGTTATTCATCTTTTATTTATTTCTTTACACGTCTTCAACCACAACAGCGCGAGCAGTAAGCGATTTACCTAGAGATGCCGGGGGAGGCCCCAAGCAATAAGGTGGTGTTATTAAGCAGATTACATCTGCGCAGCATATTCTTACAAAAGGGAAGGAGCACTGCAGAGATGCCAAGCCTGCAGCGGCCCGAGGCCACACAAAACAAAGCAGGAAAACGCAATTACGGCGGGCGCCTACCTCTTGAGGGGCATCTCGGACAACTTGGCCCGGCAATTCATGAACACCTGCAGTCTCACGTTGACCACTTGACTGAGCACCTGCAGGAGTCACAGAGGGAGAGACCCAGTTACACATAGCAGGAGCAGAGCCCCCGACAGGGTCACAGCCCGCCGGAACAAAAAAAAAAGGGGCCGGAGGAAGCTCAGTAACTCTCGTCCCACCGAGACTCTGAGACACGCGCGAAAAGGCGCTCTCGTTTTAAAAAGCCCTTTGAGTAGCAACGTAATTTGATTTATTGACATATCACTCGTGACGCAAACAGTGGCCAAAAAACAATTAGCCGGACAACTGCTGTCCTCACGACTTCTACCGCACAACACTACACAACATTACTGAAGAGTGTACACTGGGAGCTGCAGCCACTGTCTCACTGGCTGTCTGCAAAAGGCCCGGTGAGTCATATTTAGATATTCCCCTAGAGAGCTAGTGGGATTCAGTAAGGTGATTCTAAATAACTTGCGACGAATACGCACACTTGTTTAAGCTCAGGATGATACTAAAGAAATGCTTATGTGCTTATGTGAGGATTTCTATCCGAGTGTTGTGGCACGCTGGCAAGCCTCTGCTCCTCTTCCCTTTCAGGGAGAGGGCTTTCAAAGCGTCCCTGTTGCGTCAGCGGCCGCCGGGGAACGAACGCAGCTTACGATCAGCAGAGGGGACATCTTCTGCGCCTCCCTCGTCAGGGGGTCAACGATGGCCACCACGTCATAGAAGACCTCGTTCTCCCGCGGGGAGAGGCGGAGCACACTGGGGAGGAGAACAACGAGGCCCCCGGTGAGGACGGCGGGACCCTTTTCTATTATGAAAAAGGAGGACAGAGCGTTGCCCACCTGTGGCTGTCTTGGACAAAGTGGACATCCCTCCTGACCTCTCCCTGGGGGGCTGCGGTGAGGAGGGCGTCGACCTTCATCACCAAGTCACTGGCGCTAAAGGGGGGGGGGGGGGGGAAGAGGTCGGCATCATATATTAAAGGGCTGCGTATGAGAAGAGGCGTCGAACAGAGGAGCCTTACGAAGTTAGCCTCATAAATCAATTAAAGCTGATGTGGCGGATGATTGCTTTTAAACACAAGAGGAAAGTGTCAAAGTGTCAGGTATTGCACATTAGAGCGGCTACTGTTATTATCATTTCACCGGTGATGACTAATAAGAAGGAGGATGCAGGAAAATACAAACGTACTGCTTTGCTTTCATGCCCATCAGTTTAACTTTAGCTTTGACTTTCTCTGCAGAAGCGCTCAGCGTAATCTTCTCCAGCAGCTGGAAATCCTCCGCGGTGAATTCTTCCTGCTCTTCAAACGGGCCGAGTACCTGGAACGAAGACAATAATGCAGTCGGAACACGGCTCCTCCGACTCTAATCTGGGCCGGTATTACATCGTTTACTTCTTGCCAAGGGAGTGCAGACGCCTGTGTGATTGTAACAAGGGCGTTTCATTCACTTTAAGTCATGCTTTTCTGTCACGGGGCCTTTGTTCTTTCCTCCATTCTATTTCTGGACGCCTGCCACTGCAGCAGTGGGATGTAAAATGATATTAACTGTTACTGCCATCTCAGAGGCTGCCCTCTTCATCCGGGGCTGTCAGCATCCCTGCTGCTGAGATATCAGTCATCAGCTCTGTGCATGCATACAGACCCCCCCCCCACACACACACACACACACATCTGCCACCTGCCACCTATAAACAACCTTCGTGACGATTTGGCGGCACCAAAAAAAAAGAAAAAAAGGGAGCTCCCCGTAAACATAAGAGGGTCAAATCTCCCGTAGTGCAGCGGCTCAGAGGAGCTACGAGGCAAGTTATTATTACAGAGACGTCTCAGGATCGATATTCTGAAAGAACGCCGAAGGCCGCTTACCCTGCCGTTGCTGATCACTGCCTGCTGCCCGGGGCTCAGTTTCAGGACATCTCGACAAAACAGCTGCTGACTGCGGATAAAGTCCACTTCCAGGGTGTTGAACTTTTTCTCGAAGGCATCTCTGTCCATGCCCTGCAGCGGATTAAAAAAAACCAACAACAAAAAAAACACTTTTTACTGGATGTGGGATCAATGGATTGCATCGCTGGCTCACGTTTGAATTTGTGCTGAACAGCGAGACCCGGCAGAGTAGCTCATGAACCCTTAAAACAGGCCTGTCCAAAAGTGAATCGGAGTGATGCATTGGTGTAAGGAATGATGCATGTGCGGCAAAAAAACAAATTAACCGCAACATCATTGATGCCCCGCATCAACGCAATCGCTGAAGTTTTGAAACGGCAAATATCACAGCCAGAGCCGAAAATGCACCAGCGAGAACGAGATTAATCAATTTGTAATTAATACACCAAACTCTTAATTAAGCCTTGACTATTTTAGTCCATGACAAATCTTGTGCGTGGAGTGCGTGGAGTGTGTGGAGAGTTTGTGCGGTCGGGTTATTAGTTTCTTCAACACCTCTCCTCAGGAGAACAGGTGAAATAGCAATAATGTCAGCACGATCCAGTCAGCAGGTCTGTGTGGCAGCCAATAATAAACTCATGTCCCTCGACTCGGGCTCTCGGCTCACACGGCTGCCTCCTGCTCATCTTCCCGTCGCTATTTCCAGCCCATTCTCTCACCGTCGTTGAAGGCTGGTATAATTGAAGGACTGTTTTTTTTTTATTTTTTATGGCTTGTCCGTCCCAAATGTAAACGGTTCAGTGTGACTCTCCCCCCCCCCTCTGACGGAGGGGATGGGAGCTCTCCCGTCAGCTAATTCCACGATAGGCACTGGAGAATTTGTTTTTCCTGTGTGTGTGTGTGTGTGTGATGCTGAGTGGGGAGGGGGAGGGGAGAGGGGGGGGGGGGGTTTACTGCAGGTCCAGAGGCTACCGGCCGTGGACTGCTTACAGAAGCAGAGTGATGGAGTCAGGCTCGGCTGAACGCATGTGGCTCGCAAAACCGGTGAGCAAGGAGCTGGACAATTTTATTTATATATATATTATATTATATTATATATTATATATATATATAGGGTCCCGGAGACCACGCACCCACCGGCTCTTTGAATTTAAAAGATGCGACGTGTGTAGCCCGCCTGGTGCTGGCCTCTGTGACGGATCAAGTGGAACTGACAGTGAGTCGGCCACTTGCCTCGGCATCCACAGGGTGTGGAGCATCACGCGCGCTCTAAATTTATTCTGTTTGTTGGTGTTGCGGGAAGGGAACAAGAAGAGGGGCTCATCAATCACCGTTTTCCTCGACTCTGCACTTGAATCAAGAGAGCAGTAGCGGACGGATCTTCTCAGAAGTAGTGATGCTCAACCTTGTTTTGTTGTGTCATCAATTACATCAGTGTTGAATACCTTTCCTCTCGTTTAGCAGAGAATTTCCCGTATACACTGTTCGCTGTATTTATGTAAAAATACATATACATATTTAAATAATAACCCCCACAAAAAAGGTTTTTGTGTTGAAAGTAAGAAATACAATTTAGGATTGAATGAAATTACCCTATATAAGACAAAATTATACATTGAGGTAGCGATCCCTTTGCATGGAAGGCAGTGTTATGGCCATATTGGATTTATAGGTTTTAGCAGCAGGGTGATGAAGTACCTCAGGTACTGTACCACACAGATTCAGGCTGAAACAGATACTTGCATCAGTTTAAATAATTTATCCCTAGATTACAGGTTATAAACTATATCTTCACAATATATATTGATATTGTAACCTAAGATTACACAAAGATGATGGCCCACCAACAGAAAATATCACAATAAACCAATATTCGAGATTCATTCACCACCTCCAATCAAAAGCATTCATGTGTTTAACAAAGCACATAACACATTGTAATTTTCTAATCAGCCTCCACTGCTGGCATGAAGAAAGAGGCTTCGCTGAGATGTGTCAACGCATGCATGAAACGTGGTGGTAGATATCAAAGGCATTTAAAAAAAAGGTCAATTAATTGTAATTGTTACTGGCGTTATTGTAGGTGTGACGGCCATGCTTCAAGGGTTGGACTTGTTGCTTACCAAATATCTTACTATATATATATAAAAATATATATCATCATGATACCAGTGTGAGATTTTAATAGTGATAATTATTGGTGCTTTGAGAATGTATTCAAACAATATTAACATTGATACGATATATGTCAATATATCATATCAATATGATATGTCAATTTCACACACTTATTTTATTATTAAGTTAGACATTTAGTCCTAAATGAAACAACTCTTTTTGATACTCAAACACTACTAACACATTATGTTTAGCATTAAAGTATTGAGGCTGAATGCCCCGCCTGTGACCATATGCAGCCATGAAGATACGCCTATGTCATAATGCAATAATGCAACTGGGTATCAACTAGTCTCATATCCTAACTTATCAAGCAAATCACTATGTGTCGAAGAAAGAGAAACACTTCTTTAATCGCTCCTTTACCTGCGTCAGAAGCTCCTTCATCTTGGTCCCCTTTTGGAGAAGCAGACTACTTTCCTCTCTCAGGAGTTTCTGCACAAACTCTGCTGCAGCCTTGTTCTTCTGGGTGAGGAGCGAGGCCCAGATCGCCCGATACAGCGCGCTGTTATCTCTGCTTGGCTTTCCGCTGGGGTTATTGATCACCCCAACACGCACTCCAGGGCTGACCTTCTGCTCACACACACACACACACACACACACACACACATTAACATAATTCACACGGTCCCATATTTCCACAGCCCACAGGTGTCACTCACAGATGGCGATGAGAGAGATGGGAGTGTTGATTAAAGTAACAGAAAAGGCATTTCCTTTTCTGCTCACTCTACCAGTAAAACAGAAAAAAAGGCCTGTCTGCTATATCACACATAATTCATCAGTAGTGTGTTAACCGGGTTATTTGTTGTTATGTAATCTGTGGTGATGCTTTTGCAAAGGGCATGATGCAGAGAATTCATTTAACGAATCAATTGGCCTGTCCCAATCAGAGAAACAGTGTCTCAATGTAGTTCATCTATTCCCCTCTGATGGGACATTTTCATTTACATTTGGTGTCTAAGGCGGGCAAACGTGAAAAGCTTCAAAAGCTAAATTGAAGCAGCATTTCCTCCCTTTAAAAAAGTAGGACTGCGTAAACAATACTCACCACGCGTTTCAGTGCACCGAGCAACAGTTTTCTCCCGGAGACCTTGTCAAAATCTCCGACTATCCACATGGTCACGGCACTCATCCCATCCTCATCTAAGGCACAAGAGCAATGTACTCTCAGCTCTACATACAGGTCACATTAAGGGCCAGTGAGTCTGCCCAGCGGTGTGCAATAAACTGTTAATAAGAAGTACCAGTGGAGGGCAAATGTATTTCTGAGTAGTTTTCTGCCTCATCGTGATGAGAATTCAGAAGAACAAAATGAGGCGTAGCGGCTGTTTAGTTTGTGTGGAAGACGCGAGGAGAGGCCGAGGCATCTGCCGCGGAGCGCAGTACACGAGTCGAGAATTGGGCCACGTGTCCCCCCCTCCCGCCACCACAGCCCATTCATTCAGTCAGTCAGTCAACTAGTCCAGCCTCCTCTGCCTCAGAGAGACAGCGGCACTCCGGGCCCGAGCACCCAAACGCAGCTCTGACCACCGTTTACACATTTGGCCGATAGCCAGTCAGCAGAAATGGCAATTATCTCGCTGGAGGCGCAGCCTGTCTGCTTTAACTAAGGTCAATTTCACACTTTCATGGATAAGTAAAGCAGTGTGGGATTGATTTTGCTTGGACAGCACTCATCTGACAGACTTTCAACAAGTGAACGCCTCACGCTGCTTCCAGCTTACGTGACAAAACGCAGATGCTCGACTAAGTGATTTAGATAGTCTTCTCACTGAGCTCACCGGCATTTGTAAAGTACTTCATCCTCTTGGCCATCACAGCGGTTTTGTCCCTGGAGTCATAGAAGGAGAACATGGTTGTGTCCTCCCAATCATCTACAACTGCAAAGCAGGAAAAGAAAAGTTGAAATCGGGAGTGCGGAATGCAGGCGGCGAATGCAAGACGAGCGCCACGGCTCACCTGGTTTGGCAGTGAAGTCGAGGTACTTCCTGTCAGTGCTCAAGATAAGAGGGTTCATCCTGGGAACCACGTTGGCCTGCTCCATGAGATAGTCCACCACACTGGAGCCTTCAGTCAACTGACCCTGTCAGCGCCGGATAAAAACAGTTCAGGGAACATCAATCCATAAAGAAACGTGAATGTCGTTTCTGCCCAAATTCAGAACAGCTCAATGGAGAAGTTTGAGCGTCTCCAAATTCAAGAATGTGTAGGAACAGGGAGGAATAATCACACAACATTAATTTTAAGACTGTAATCCAACCAAGTAATGTTGGCTATTAATTCATTTTAATGATTTACAAGATTATATTAAACACTCGGTATTAGCTCAGTTTGAAGCATATTCTCTGCTTGTAATAACCTCAGGCTAGCATGTGAATTATTCCTTGTATGAATACTATAAGCATGGGTGTACTGCAGTTGGTTAGAATTATCTAGAGTTTCATTACTTCAATTCATGCACAGATGTGTATATCTAAAAACATATTAATCTAGAGTTTCTCCTCCTGGCAATAAAAAAGGTGTAGATTTGGCAGGCTGAAAGTGAAGCGCGCACCGTGAAGACGGCCCTCTGGAAGCTGGTGGTCGTGTCCATAATGCGCTGCAGGATGATGGTTTCCAGCTCCTCTGGGTCCATCTCATCGGGGCTCAGGGGCACTCCGTTGAATAAAGCCAGCGGTAGGGAGCCCAGGCCGCTCTTTTGGTAGAAGACGGCCCCGTCCTGCAACGTGCAAAGCATGGTTGGATTCTTGGATAATTATATTTAATAAGTAACTATTTGAATTTCCGATAAAGAGGTAGAAACAAGTGACAGATGTTCGGTTCTTCTTACCTTCCTCTTGTCATCATACTCAGAATCTACACCGAGGATCCTTGCAGCGTTGGCTTTAGGGAATTTTCTCTTGAGGTGAGCAGAGATTGCATCAACAGACAGCATCTCCCCTGCCTCTACTTTGTTGTACATCTGCAAGAGAGTGGTCGTATCAGACCGGATCTCCACGGCTGTCAATAAATTCCTAACTCTATTTGAAAAAATCCCACTGATTCATCTATTTCAGAGATTGTCTCAAACCACGAGAACACAAGGCACAATAAAAGAACTGACGTATGAGGCGTGGACAGATATGAGCTGGCGAGGAGTGTGCTTTAGTTATTCTTAAAGAAGTGCTTTCTAAAACAACAGAGATTTATGAATGCAATATACTCACTGAGACCATGGACATCAGAGCCTGGGATAAATCATACTCGTCTGCAATGTAATTCAGCACCCTGAAAAATCCAACCCCCGCCTCTGAGAAGCCATCAATCTCATCTTCGGTGTTGACAACAAACACAAAGCCAATTCTATAGAAGGGAGGGCAAAAACAAGGAGTCAATTTGTAGCTGAGATGACAATCACTACCTGGTTAGGATCCTAAATGTCAAAAGAGGAGCATATAAACTCCTTCATATGAGCACCAACCTCAGGGGGATCTTGTGCTTGTAGAAAAGCTCTGCTAGTTTCACCAGCTCAACACTTTCTGGCCTTACTGGATCGAGGAACAGCACCTGACAGCAACAAAAAGCCTCATCGTCAATTCTAAAGCATAACACAGTGAGAAATGCTCATTATCTGCCTCGGATCATGGATGGATGGTCCCAAACAGGTCTGATAATCAGCTAAGTGTTAAGTATTAAAATGTACTCCGTGTTCTTTTCTGCGAGCGTGAGTAGAACCGCAGCACCTTGAAATCATTACAAACACCCAACGATTTGATGAAAACCCTATTTTATCTAGACCAGCAAAGAGGAGTCAGAAGCATCCACAGCTCCCTTTATCACCAGTAGCCTGCAGCATCTCTGGAAGCAAGGAGACTCACCAGGTTGAAGAGATTACGTCGGATCTGCCGAATGACTCCGGGAAAAGTGGCTCGGAGGAGCTCCTGTACACCCATTGGCCAGCTGCCGTACACTGGGTCGTTCTCGATGTCATTCATCCACTGCAAAGAGCATGACAAAACAAGGAGGGCTTGTGTGAAGGAAGATAGGTAGAAGCAACCCTGGGAAAGGTAGCGGTGAAATACCTCACCTCGAGGACATTTCTTGCTAGTAGAGGTTTTATATTTCTTATTGCGGCCATATATAGTTTGTCCTATTCTGATAAAAAAGTCGTTGATAACGGCTTGGAAAAGGGCAGGTATGCTCGGCAGATGATTGGATGAATCAAGCTCCTGTCGAAACATGTCAGTAGATGAAGGATAACGTCTTTTCTTCAGACAGAAGCCTTCAGTATTTTTCTTTGCACATCTGTAAATGAAGAACTAATCTCCAACCACGTGATCTCAAAATTCCCTTGTGATGTGGCAAGAATCAAGCCTGCCGTGCAAGGGTGATACTGGTGAAGACTAAGAATACCTACAGTCATTCCCAAATGTTGGGTATTCAATACGCGCATCACGGTAACTGCACCCTGTAAAAATGATCATCTCTTTCCTCTTTTCAATAAACAGGTAATACCAGGCCTACAAGGGCTATGTGCTGGATCGGATGTGAACATTTGTACATTGTTATGAAGGCACCCAAAATCAGTGCGCTTTTGGAAATGGCTTTTTATGATAAATGGCCATAATCATAGTTGCAAAGTGATCCGTCATTGCAGGACAATCTGGCACTAACGCCAAGGTCTTTCTAGCATTCAGTAACTTATCGAACAAGCCTGTTCTCAGTAACGAGAGGGGGGTGTGCGAGATAAAACGACAGACCTCTTGATTGAATGTGGAAAGGCAGAAATCCTTCAGCATTTTTTTTTAGCACCTAGAATATTGTAATGGCTAGAGGGACCAAAATGAAAAGGTTTTCATTTGAGAGCTGGTCTTGGCGGAGTCCCAATTAATACCTGAAGTTCCTGGCAGGCTCGACTAATACACTTAGTTCACACAGGAGGAGAAAAAAAAGATAAAAAAGGGCCAGAAAAATACTGCTCTTGGACAGGACTCACCATTATAGCTGGATGCCTGATATCTAAGGCGTATCTGTCATCCACGGCGTTCACAGGTAACCTCAGCAGCTTCCCTTGTTGTTCTCCTTTTATGCCTAGGTTATGAAGCCCTTCTAAGACCCTGGCCTCTGCTCTGAGGATGTCTAAAATGCTACAAATATAAGATCAAACGGTTAGTGTGTTGGACATACTTAGCTGCATGCCAGTAGCCGAGTGGGGCAATAAACGCTGATCTTGCTGCAGCAGGATGACGGAGCCAAAGCGCAGGCGGACCCCCCTTTGTCTCCCCCCCCCCCCCCCCCCCCCGCGCACCTCCTGCCGGGTTGCCTACCTGAAAGGGTTGTGAACGTCCAGGTCGATGTGCCGTCCGTTGATGAAGAGCTCTCCGTCTCCCGGGTGTACACCAACGGACTCACTGAGATGCTGAAAGATCAAGCTCAAACTCTTTAGTCGAATGCCAAAACCCCCCCCCCAAAACGAGAGAAAAATAAAGAAAGGACAGGTGTGCAAACGGATACTACAAGCGGTTAAATGAATACAGTGTGTGCAGATAAAATAGAACATTTTATGTTGTTATGAAATGTTGTTTATTCCCGATACTGATTACAAACCGGCTGTCTAAAATAACGGTGTTATCGGGGGAAAAAAGTCATGTGGAAGGGCTGCTTATTACGTCGCACCTTTTGGTTTTCCTCAATTTCTTTTCTCATTTCCTGCGTAACGGCCACTTTCGTCAGTGATCTGTGGGAACAGTAAAACACGTACAGCCACCATCAGCTTTAACGGCATCCCAAGCCGGCAGTAAAACACCAGTTTTAATCTCCAAAAGCATATGGGCTCCCGGTGTTATGTTTTCAGTCAACTCCCCATAAACAGTCAACTCTTACTCAGCATTATTTTGTGTTTTTACAAGCTGCCGGAGACAAAATGAGCAGACATCAAAAAGCTGATTAGATATCCGTGACAAACATGTATTTCATGTGTTACGTACAGTGCTCTATGGGGATAGGTCTACAGATTTTGTGTTGTTGGTTTGTGTTGTTTTTGTCTCCCCCTTCTGTTTCCATTCTCTCACTTCACAGATGTGCACACCTGGTTCCCCTCATCCAATCACCACACCTGTTCCAGATCTCCCATCAACCATTCCCTTTATATAGTCTGTTTGTTTTCAGTGGAGAGGAGGTTTTTTTGTGTTGAGCTGGGCCCGTGTTGTGAAGAGCTCTGTCTTGTGTTGGAATTGAATTGGTAACAGCCTACTGGTGTTTTGTGATATGTTTTGGTTGTGCGCACAGGGTCAATGAGGACAGGTAAGATACTCCGGGGTTTACATATTGCATACACGTAGGTGTACCTATTGTTAGTACCCTAGGCTAGAGTGAGCACCACCCACTGTATTTTTGGGTGCTAAGCACCGGTCAATGGGGGCGGGGTTTGTTTATGTTCTTTTCTTTGGTGCCACTGACAGTCCTTGTTGATCCCTGTGTCGTTTTTTTTGAACAATAAATACCTGTTTGTTACGTTTTGTGTGTTGGATTTTGTGTGGCTAACGCCTCACTTGCCTTGACCTGTTGCCCTTATGTTGCGCTCCAGGTCGAGCCACCAGGGAGTGTAACATAAAATGGGGGCTCGTCCAGGATATTTGATCCTTTATAAGCAACAGGTTGGATGAGTGTTGGTGTGCAGTACACACGTTGAGTAGGCTGGTGGTATTGGTTAGTTTGAGACAACATGAGCATGTTTGATCTTCAGGATTTTCTTGATGATCCTTCTGTGGAGCAGATTAATCACTGCACAAAAAAGGATTTGTATGCCATTGCGGCACATTTTGAATGTGCATTTTCACCAGTTCTGCTAAAAGCAGAATTAAAGGAAGCGGTGGTAAATATGTTGGTAAGCAAAAAAGTGCTTGTTACGGACAGCAGTGCGACTGCTAATGAGGTCGCTATTCCACAAACCTTGTCTTCTAGCGCAGAGGACAGTTGTGAGGAAGAGGTAGTTGATGGAGGGCTGGTTGCTGATAAGCCCGTTCCTTTAGATGCGGCCCCTGAGTTAGATCTGAAGCCTCCTCGTACGGTGCCCCGATTTTCTCCGTTTTCCTCTCCTAAAGTAAGCGATGAGGCCCGCCATAAGTTACGCCTAGCACGTTTACAATTTGAGGCGCAGGAGAAAGAGCGCGACGCAGAATATAGTCACAGGTTGGCTATTCGGAAAATGGAGTTAGGAATTGAGGCAGAAAGAATGGCATTAGAAATAGCAGCAGAGAAAGAGGTGAAGTTAAAGCGCCTAGAACTAGAAGCTGCTGCTGCTGCTTTGAGTATATCTCAATCTCCTAGCCCTAATAGGTCTATACACCTGGATCCCTCCGCGCCTACAAGAGGTTTTGAGGTGAGTAGAAATATTGTGTTGGTCCCTCAATTTCGCGAGGCGGAAGTAGACTCTTATTTTACTGCTTTTGAGCGAGTAGCTACCTCACTGGAATGGCCAAAAGAGGTCTGGTCAATACTGCTTCAGTGTAAGCTGACAGGGAAGGCACAGGAGATTTTAGCTGCACTATCTCTGGAAGATAGTTTGTGTTATGAAACAATTAAGGCTGCTGTGCTTCGTGCCTACGAACTAGTGCCTGAAGCATATCGACAAAAGTTCAGAACATTAAAAAAATTGTCTAGCAAAACATTTGTTGAGTTCGCCCGCGAGAAGGAGACTCTGTTTAATAGATGGTGCAAGGCGAGCAACGTGACTAGTTTTGACACTCTGTCGCAATTAGTTCTCATCGAAGAATTCAAAAATAGTCTGTCTGATCGAATTGTGACCTATCTCAATGAGCAAAAGGTGGAGACATTAGCGCAGGCTGCGGTGCTTGCTGATGAGTTTGCGTTATCACACAAACAAACGTTTGGAACTCTCAGATATGAGAGTAGGTCTTTTACTCCTTCTGCCTCGGCTAGAATGCAGTCTAGTCCGTCATCGCCACTCCGCTCTACTGAGGAACGAGAGTGTTTCTACTGTCACCAAACAGGTCACATAAAGAATGATTGTTTTATGCTAAAACGCAAGCTGTCACAGCCAAGCAAACGACCAAAAGAGGTTGGTTTAGTGCGTGCGTTGGTGGCTCCAGTGTCACTGGCCCCGGAGATGGAGGGTGATACTCTGGAACCTTGTTATGAACCATTTATATTGGACGGCCTGGTTTCCCTCAGTGCAAATTCGTTGAACCAGTGTCCAGTGCGCATACTTAGAGATACGGGCGCCGCTCAGTCTTTCATATTGTCAGACGTGTTACCTTTTTGTGATGACACTTTAAGTGGCTCTAGTGTGCTTGTGCAAGGCATTGAAATGGGGTTTGTGTCTGTCCCTCTCCATGAGATACATTTAGCCTGCGACCTAGCAAATGGAGTGTTTAAAGTGGGGGTGCGCCCGTCTTTGCCCGTTAGAGGCATCACATTTCTGCTAGGGAATGACATCGCTGGTGGTAAAGTTATGCCAGTTTTAGAAATTCTAGAACGACCTGAGATCTTGCAGCCTGATGTGTTGGCTCAGGACTTCCCTGAAGTGTTCCCTGTGTGTGTGGTCACCCGTGCTCAAGCACGTAGCTTGGGTGAAGCAGTTGTTTTGTCAGATACTCTGTTCGCGACTGAGTTGAATGGCCAGACTGTTTCCCCTGTGTTTCCTCAGTCTACTGCTGAGCCGAGTGTCCAGCCTAAGGTTCAGTGTGATCGGTCCACCAAAGAGACAACTAGGTTGCCCATGGTTCGAAGTAATCTAATTGCTGCTCAGAAGGAGGACATTTCTTTAGCAAAGTGTTTTGCTGCGGCTCTTGCTCCAGAGAGCGCTAAAAATAAAGAAATAGCTTATTTTATGGAAAATGATCTTCTGATGCGGAGATGGAAATCTCGCGCGGATTTGGATAACGAGTGGAGTTATGTCAGCCAAATTGTTGTTCCTACACAGTACCGACAGTCCGTTTTATCTCTGGCTCATGAACATCTCTGGTCTGGTCATCTAGGTATTACGAAGACCTATGACCGAGTGCTGCGACAATTCTTCTGGCCAGGTTTGAAGAGAGATGTGTCCTTGTTTTGCCGTACATGCCATGTATGTCAGGTCACGGGGAAGCCTAATCAAGTTCTTTTCTACTTTCGGCCTCCCTAAGATCGTGCAAACCGATCAAGGTACCAACTTCCTTTCGGGTATTTTTGAGCAGGTGTTAACATCACTGTCGATATCACACAGAATCTCGAGTGCTTATCACCCGGAGTCGCAGGGGGCACTCGAAAGATGGCATCAGACGTTTAAGTCAGTGTTGCGCAAATATATCATGGACAGCGGTAGGGAATGGGATGATGGAGTCCCCTTGGCTTTATTTGCAGTTCGGGAAATAGTGCAAGAGTCACTAGGTTTTAGTCCAGCAGAGCTGGTATTTGGCCACACAGTTAGAGGACCTTTAAGAGTGTTAAAGGATCAGCTAACAGGAGAGAGTTCGCCCACCCAGCGAAACGTGCTGACCTACGTAAGTCGCTTCAGAGAACGACTGCACGAGGCTTGCAGTATCGCTAAGGAAAGTCTCTCTGTTGCACAGCAGGGTATGAAGCGGCAGTTTGATAAAAAAGCACTTCCACGTTCTCTTCAAACAGGTGACTTGGTTTTAGTGTTGCTGCCTATTCCAGGTACTTCAATGAGTGCTCGATTTTCTGGACCTTATACTATTGACAGGAGGTTGAGTGATACTGACTACGTTGTCAGGACTCCTGATAGAAGGCGGAAAACCAGAGTTTGTCATATAAACATGTTGAAAAAGTATTACACTAGAGGCGATGTCCAGCCTGAGACTCGCAGTGTACCTCTTGTAGCCACTGTTGCAGTGTCAGCTGTGAGTCCTAACGCCGAGAGTGACGAGGATGGACTGAGTTTGCGCAATGCTCAGCAACAGACCCCTCGGTTGTCAAACTCAGAAATGTTGTTGAAACTTCCATCCTTAATGTGTCATTTAAGCAGGGAGCAGGAAGCTGACCTACTCTGCCTTATCTCAGAGTTCCCCTGTCTGTTTGGAGATGTGCCTACCCGCACTACGGTGCTAGAGCACGACATCGATGTAGGTGAGTCCAGACCTATTAAACAGCACCCGTACAGAGTAAATGCATACAACAGATCTCTGATGAAAAAAGAGGTTGATTATTTACTGGAGAATAACTTGGCACGACCCAGCTCCAGTCCATGGAGTTCTCCGTGCTTATTGGTTCCAAAGCCTGACGGCACTGTCCGATTCTGCACAGATTATCGTAAGGTAAACCATGTAACGGTGCCTGACTCATTTCCTATGCCCCGCGTAGATGATTGCGTGGATACCATAGGATCTGCTCGCTATGTCACAAAGTTGGATCTATTGAAAGGTTATTGGCAAGTTCCCCTTTCACCAAGGGCTTCTGCCATCAGTGCTTTTGCAACTCCTGATAATTTTGCACAATATTCCGTGATGGCTTTCGGGATGAGAAACGCTCCGGCCACTTTCCAGAGGTTGGTGAGTAGTGTTTTCAGTGGTGTGCCTAACTGTACTGCATATTTGGATGATGTGGTAATACACTCGTCAGAGTGGACTGCTCATGTGGACACTCTAAGAACTGTGTTTCAGCGACTAGCTGATGCATCTCTGACACTAAACCTTGCAAAATGTGAGTTTGGAAAGGCGACTGTGACCTACTTGGGTAAACAGGTGGGCGGAGGCCAAGTGCGACCCTTGGAGGCAAAGATCGCAGCCATCAAATCTTTTCCAGTACCCACCACTCGGCGGGAATTACGCCGATTCCTCGGAATGACTGGTTACTACAGAGGGTTCTGTAGGAACTTCTCTACCGTTGCAGCCCCGATGACTGACTTGATCAGTCCATTGGTAAAATTTGTCTGGTCAGATAGGTGTCAAATCGCTTTTGAATGCTGTAAAGCGCTATTATGTAATGCCCCGGTACTAAGTGCTCCTGATTTCAATAAACCTTTTTCCATTGAAGTCGATGCAAGCTCTATTGGTGCTGGTGCAGTTCTAACTCAGATGGATTCTGAGGGTTTGGTCCACCCTGTGGGATTCTTTTCAAAGAAATTCAATAGTAGCCAAATGCGCTACTCGACCATAGAACAGGAGACGTTGGCTTTGCTGCTCGCGCTCCAATTTTTTGAGGTTCATATTGGGTCTAGTGCGGAGCCTGTGATGGTTTACACAGACCACAATCCGCTGGTGTTTCTGCATCGCATGCACAATCACAACCAACGACTAATGCGTTGGTCCTTGATTATCACCAATTACAACCTGGTGATCCACCACAAAAAGGGCACTGAAAATGTGTTCGCAGACGCTCTGTCCCGGGTGTAACCATTGTTGGTTAGTGGTCGCTAAGTTTTTGGTCTTTATTTTTTTTTTCTGGATTTGACTGTTTAAACTTGGTTAACCCCATGATCTGATGTATCGTCAGCCATGGGCTGACTCTTTATAGGGGGGAGTGTTACGTACAGTGCTCTATGGGGATAGGTCTACAGATTTTGTGTTGTTGGTTTGTGTTGTTTTTGTCTCCCCCTTCTGTTTCCATTCTCTCACTTCACAGATGTGCACACCTGGTTCCCCTCATCCAATCACCACACCTGTTCCAGATCTCCCATCAACCATTCCCTTTATATAGTCTGTTTGTTTTCAGTGGAGAGGAGGTTTTTTTGTGTTGAGCTGGGCCCGTGTTGTGAAGAGCTCTGTCTTGTGTTGGAATTGAATTGGTAACAGCCTACTGGTGTTTTGTGATATGTTTTGGTTGTGCGCACAGGGTCAATGAGGACAGGTAAGATACTCCGGGGTTTACATATTGCATACACGTAGGTGTACCTATTGTTAGTACCCTAGGCTAGAGTGAGCACCACCCACTGTATTTTTGGGTGCTAAGCACCGGTCAATGGGGGCGGGGTTTGTTTATGTTCTTTTCTTTGGTGCCACTGACAGTCCTTGTTGATCCCTGTGTCGTTTTTTTTGAACAATAAATACCTTTTTGTTACGTTTTGTGTGTTGGATTTTGTGTGGCTAACGCCTCACTTGCCTTGACCTGTTGCCCTTATGTTGCGCTCCAGGTCGAGCCACCAGGGAGTGTAACATCATGGATATTGCTAAAACAAATGGGTTTCTAAAACACATAGTTCACATGCACTTCAACAACAGCAATGGTCATTACGGGATTCACAGACACACAGAGAAGGGGTCCTTAAAATATGGATTTCGGAATGGCACCAAATGTGTTCGAGATGAATTTCCTCACCTGGCTTCGCTCGGGAAGTTCTGACTGAGGTCTCTCATGAGCTTCAGAGCATCGAACTTTGGCACGGACATGATTCTGGCAGCTGCCTGGACACTAAGATCTGAGGAGATGAAACAAGGAACTCATCAGCGTCTGTACCTACGAACACACATGCTCTTTACGCAAAGCAAAGCAATGAAATTAGATGACAATTCTTTATGCTGATGAACTTAGCAACTGCGTGGCAAAAGACAACCATTTAAAATGAAAACATCTGGAGCAACAGATGGTATAATATGCACCAACTCAACCGCTAGAACAACACAATTGCAGTAATTATACTGTTTTCTGTCATCTTTCTTATTCCCCCCAAAACCATTAAACCGGTGAGATTAAAAATAAAAAAACCCTACCTTGCATCTCCCACACTTTGAGAGGAACCATATCATTTGTACTCTCGAGCAGATGTTTGCGAAGCTCGACCAGTTGCTGCTTGAGTTCAGGGTGAGATTTCCTTAAAAAGAGGAAATTGAAAAGGAATGAGATGTAAATACAATTATGGATTTATTTTCATCTCGCCCGTGAAATCAGCACAGCGGCAAAAACGGAAATCACAGGAGAAAAATCAAAAAGCGGGCAGTGATGCTTACTTTAAGGTTCCAAAAACAAACCCTTGGACCTCCTCGCCCTCGTCTTCCTCAGCTTTTCCGCCCGACTCTAAAAAGCACAAGATTTCGGTTTTGTTGCCTTGTACACAGCGAAATCCACCACGCAAAAATGTTTGACAAGCCACAAACTGACCTTTCACTTTGGTGTCGTCGACGGCTTTGTATTCGGTGCTTTTGATAGCCAGCTCCACACCGTAGCCAGACAAAAGCATCCTCCGAGGCTTCGGGTCCTGCGAGCAGTGGGAGGCGGGGGTGACGGCTTTAATGTAAAAAAACCCGTCCAGTTCTGTTTACATGCACGTTTCTTTCAAAAGCACCGGGATAAAAATCATCAGCGAGCGCCGATCCATTCCATGGGAAATTAATCGGACGCCATCTCTCCACTAAGTTCGCCAGTGTTGTGGTCTGGAAGATTATTGCCACACAGGAGACGCTTAAGTTCTGTAATTGTGAAAGGGAAACGGGGCCCCCCCCGGGGAGCAACAGCAGCTAAGCTGCACAGAAGAGGGCTGAATGCCGACTCCCAGAGAATTATCTTGACACGACCAGGAGAAGCGCCTCGGGACGCGACGTAGATACGCAATCGGGGGTCGGCGACTCGTCCCCGAGACTCAAAGCATCGCCTTCGTGCTTTCACCGGCGCAACGAGAGGTCTTTCTGCCGAACTGACATCTTAGATGGAAAAGGCAACTTTCTACATGAATAGCATCTGTAGTATTCTACTAAAAAGAATAATATTTCACTTCAACTGGACTGTCTAATATAGGCAAAATGACCAAATCCAATAAATGGGCTAAATAGTATAAGAAATAACGCTAATTTCCCAGGTACATCCCAAGAAGGACAAACAAAGTTATACTTGGTGACTTTTTGCAGAGTCTAACAGCAAACCGCCTTATTGATTAAAAACATTTCAGCTGTAGAACATTACTTCTACAAAAGCTACAGAAGAACTGAAACTCACCGCTACAAAATGACGCAGCACGTACACGAGTTTGCCGCCTTCAGCCTTCTCCGACAGCACCTTATGAAACGAGGTGAACTTCTTGGTTCCAATCTCAGCATAGAGGATCGCGACCGGCACATCTGTTGTATTGACCCCTGGATACGTGTGCTCGGTCTTGTATAGATATGGTTTTGGTCTGCAAACAATTTGAAAATGGTATAAATGGAGTCAATAAGGGCATCGTTGTTTATGAGAAAAATAACAGTTGGAGTATTTCTACACATGGGAGGAGAGCGCTTTTCTGTGTTACCTGCCTGCGGCTGCCTTCAGGAGCTTCTTGATGTCTTTGGTACTGCAGCTATGTTGACCGTGGACGGAGACAAAGGCAGGGCAAGCCTCCGGCGGGCCCTCATCATTGGCTATCTGTTAAAGAACATGAAGGAGCGAAGGAATGCTCTTTTAAAAACAGCGGCCACGACGTGACACCAACAACGCTGCTGCATTGCCCAGCACCTCGTTTCAGCTGCGAGGGGCCATTATTCCGTCAACTTCCTCAACTGGGGCATCGCTTTATACTACTAGGTGAACTTGGGCATAAACCTCAGAATCAGAGACATTGAAATTTGGACAAAATGAGAAGAAGATCGGAAGAAGATTAAAGTGACTGATATTCCTGCTGCGTTGACCATGAATATCTGAATCAAATTTTGTCCGATTCCATTGGGAAAATGTTAAGATATTTCATTTGATGAGTGAAATGTTAAGAAAAGAGAAATGTGCATGTTGATAAATGCATCAGAGACGGATTACAAAAGCAGTCCGATCAACTTTGATTACCAATGATAACTCTTATTTGTCACTGGATTAACCGAAGATAATGAACCTCATCCACATTTGAATTCTGCGTTAACCCACAGGGAAATACTGCTGTGAAAAAACAAATCATCTATTTGTAGTATTTAACACAGTGGATTAAGAATAATAACCGTTAAAGACATTCAAACTGTAAGGGAGCCCTGCAGAGCAACTTTGGCCATGAACTATTTTAAAAGACTAACAAGAAACTAATCCGTCTCTCTGGCATGGAGTAATATTCCCACGCTGAGTGTGAGAGTTTTGAAATAGTCGTACTAATGTGATAACAACGTACCTGCTGAGATGCTTGAACGGCTGGCGAGTACGACCGCAGGGACAGGGCAAATTTGAGGAGATTCACTTGAAGATCCGTAAGAAACTGGCCGGCTTTCTTGAGGATCAAGTTGTAGTACGAGCGCACGGATTCTGAGAGAGAAATCAACGTTAATCATTATGAGGTTTCAGAGGAGAGAAGCACACGTGCCGGGATGTCAAACTTAATTAGATATATTCTGGTTCAGATTACCTCCTTGCTTGTACACAGTGAGCTCTTTCACGGTGTCAACAAACTGCCAGAATTTTTCGTTCCCATCTTCACCAATAAACTCACTGCATAGGAGTAAAAATATTAAGTCAGCATCTTTACAGTAACCACCGAATGCCCAAATTACCAATTAAAGCTACAGACCAGACAGTCATTCTAAATATTTAAATTCTGCACAGGCCCGGCTTCATCGTTCACTGTGGAGTATCACACAGCCCTAAAAATAACGCCTGCCGTTAGTTACTATAAAACCATATTAAAATGTGTTCACACAGAGAGTTTCAAAAACAAAATTACTTCTGGCTGCTAAATCAGTCCACTGTGTGTGTGTGTGTGTGTGTACTGAAGTTAATAATTAAGGGGCACATGTTTACAGCACTGCGATGTTTTTTTTGATGGAATCAGTCAATTTAAGAATAATGTTCCCGTCAAACTACTTTAAAACATGTAATAGTTTCTAATGACTAGAATTACAGGCAACTAGACAACAAGAAACCATTTTCTGGATTTCTTTCCAAGGCCCTTCCAGGTCTATGATGTCATGTTATCTGTGTTCTGTGGGACGGTTCCAATTCAATTTGATTAAAGTAGAAGGAAGTTCAACCATTAAAAAAAAAACTAATTGTTGCCATTTCATAGGTCAACTCCTAATTTAGACACAGTATCTTTGGATAAGAAATTATTCCATATCTTGGATTGTAATCCTGGCAGTATGAATTATGTTGCAAAAGAGGCATAGGCTGCAATAAGAGGGCTTGAACTCATGACCCCCCGACCTCCGGCATTTCGGTACCTCGTCTCCAGAAGGAAAGGCGTCATGCTCCACTTCGCCGATAGACTGGCAGTGACTCCTTTGGACGTCGACAGCACATGGTGTATGTTCAGCAGCAGGGAGAGCGCAATAAGGTTCCTCATTGCTTCTGGCGAGACGTCACGTGAACCTGCGGCGGAGTAGAAAGCCAAACGCCGCCAAGTGCAGTTGCTTTTGAGAGGTGCCAGTAGGTGCCACGTAGCGGCGGTCACTCAGATGTAATGTGTACTCCAAAAACCATTACACCCGACGCGAGGACCCCCGTGAACCCCGATGCAGAAGATGCCAGCTAAGCGTTAACGTCACACGCGTAAGAAAACCGCGTAAGACGGCATTTGTTGGCGAGCCGTTCTTTTCAAGATACCGTTTTATTTGATTGAAAGGGGGGGTCAGGCACAGCGGAGCAAACTTGAGATGTTTAAGAGCCGTAAAGTAAACCGTCTTGTCGCGAAGCAAAACGACTGAACACAATTAAGTCCACAAAGGTCGTATGTGGGGGAAAGAAAAGAAAAAAAAACCCACGTAACGTACATTAGAAATACATAACCGCAGGTCAGCGTGTCGCTCAGTTATATACTTATATACATATATATATATATATATATATATTTATCCTTCACTCCGTTAGTGATGCCGACCACTTCCATACAAAGCGACTGTATTTGGGGCACTTAACAACGGGTGCAGCTGAAGCTAGTTGCCGGGGTAGCAGCGCATTGCGATGGCCGGCGTGGATGGTCGTTCGTGTCTGAAACAACCGTGACATAAAACATTGGTTGTGGCGTATCGTCCTTTTTTAGGGTCGAAATGTTGTTTGAGTGAACACAATCGGTCAAAAAAAGTGAGTGTAAGGTAGAAAATGATTGTGGCGACGTTTTAATTCGTTCAGGCACCGCGGAAGACGACTAAAGAGGCAGCCGCTGACGCTCAAACGCTTTCCCACCAAACACTAAATAACATGATCACAAGGTACAGAGTAATATGATTTAACAATTATAATATAACTTTTGATCATCTTAAGTTGTTATACATACATTCTATTTTTATATCGATCTATCAATCGAATATGTTTAGGCTGTTTTAGTATCAGATTTCCGTAAAGTTGGTGTATTGGTGGTAAAAAGCCTAAATCAGTGCGCCGGAATATTACAAATTGGTCCGCACCATTGCATCTTCCATTAGATCTCCCACTTCTGGTAAATGCTCGGGTCTTCGGATCTCCATGCACCCAACTTAAAGCCGGCTTTTAGAAGACTGAATTTGACCACGTCAAGATGATAACTTCAGAGGATCATTTTGGAAAGCTCCTTCCAGAGCCACAGAATACATCACAATACCGTTTTCGTGGTGACCTGTGCTACCCATTAACAGTGAACTTGTGTTTAAAATGGTTCTCGTTTAAACGTAATGTTGGTATCTCTTTGCACGACCATTTAAATTCTCTCTGCATTTCATGTAAATGCAAATTCTGAAGGATCAATTGATTAAAACTAAAGTGCCAAAGCTAAATCCGTGGTACTTCTTAATTGAGTCTATAAGGAGCAGTAATGAAACAAGAAAACAGCGAATCTTAAAAATAAAAAAGATTAACATAATGACGGTGATGAATATATAGAGCATATGTTAATGCACAGTAGTCCACTTCCCTCTGCAAATGTGAGGTTGTGAGGGTATTTCATGGTTCAAACGAATGTGATACCATTACTGCTGCAGATAAAGCAGCCTCACTTTTAATTGGCTCTAGTCCTGTCTTTTTAGCAGATATTAGACTTTAAATTGGCCTATTTAAAAACAGTATTCATGTCCTTGCCCTGGTAACGGTATACAGCACTGCCCCATTGCTTTAATCATAAAAGGTCACACTTGGGTAAATTCGGTAAAAACAAATTCGAATGCGTATTTGGATACATTTCCACGTTGTCTCCGTCCAGTGTCTTCGTGGGCTTAATGGCGTTATGGGACGGACGGATGGGATGTAGCCCAAACAACACGAGAACATAACGCGTATTGTGTCGGCTTCGGATGCAGCAGCAGCAGCATCAGCATCATCATCCTCCTCTCCACAGCATCACAGCACCGTCAGTCGGACCGCCGCGGAGGATGCAGCCGGAGGATCGAGCCCGACAGCCCTGCGCCGCGCCACGTTTCCTCTGGAGTCAGTCCAGCACCGAAAGGAACCTTACTGCGCTTTAGACCGGGATCGGCATCGAGGTATAAAAAAAAAAAAAAAAGAAAGAAAAGAAAAAAGAAGGAGGGTGAACTCAAAACTCAAATCAACTGGCTCAGTTTGAACTTGACGCCGGATAGAATGGGAGTCGCCCGCGCGGATGCGGCTCTACGCCGGCTTTAGAAGTTGGACACATGTGAATGCCACGACTCTGGACTTTGGACAAGAATTCCAGCGCATTTCAGACGGGAAAAAAGCGGGTTTTATTCCAGTTTAACCGAATGGTTTTATGTGCTCAACATGTGGCACGTTAATAACAGGCATCTTTAGTGTTTCTGACGCATGGACCATTATGATATTGATCCCCGAAGAAGCCACGGGCGCTACTTATTATTCACAGTAATGGAATGAAGAACATCATCTTGATACAATGGATGATAGATCCAGCAAGCTCATCTTGGCTCCTATTTTAGCTGTACTTTTCGTTATGATAGGCTACCAGTACATCTGCCCCGCTGGCAGCAATTCGTGCTACTTTAAGCCCGGGGAGAAATCAGCCGGCGTGAGCCTCCTCTCCACCCCGTACCAGGACACCGAGGACCTCTACCGAGATCAGGACCTCGAGGACGACAGCCCGGCCAGGCAAGCGTCACAGTTCAACTTCACCGAGCGAGACCTGGACAGGCACGTGGAGTTCGACATCAAAGCGGACGACGTGATAGTGTTTCTGCACATCCAGAAGACCGGGGGGACCACTTTCGGGAGACACCTGGTGAGGAATATTCGCCTGGAGCAGCCGTGCGACTGCAAGCCGGGCCAGAAGAAATGCACGTGCCACCGACCCGGGAAAGAGGAGTCGTGGCTCTTCTCCCGGTTCTCCACCGGCTGGAGCTGCGGGCTGCACGCGGACTGGACCGAGCTAACGAACTGTGTGCCCGACATTATGGATAAGAAGCAAGCCCAGAGGAATAACAGGTATACGTCTGATTTCCCTTGTGTGTGTGTGTGTGTCGTTTGTGAACGCTGGTTTGCTAGAAATAAGCTCTGTGGCTCCCAAACCACCGGAGTCCCAGAGCAATGTGTACAAACAGGCGTGCAAGACACATGCACTGGAGTCGAAAGTCCCCCCCCCAACCCCCCAACCCCTGTTCATTAACCATTGAGCCTTCGGTCGTGAGCCGCAGAGGGAGAAATAATAGATTGTGTCCTCCCACTGGAGTGATATTTCAGCCGGTGAGTCGGTAACAAAGTGCCTCTGCTGATTGTCCAAGGACAAATTATTGCCACCTCTGGGGACAACAGTACAAACTGCTACAACATTTACGACATGTTTTGCGTTGCTTGACCTTCAGACATCTTTTGTTTGTCATCGCATCCGTTGCTCACAATGATGCTGCCATTGCTTTCATAAAGAGTCCTATGAAGACTGTTTGAATTCAAGCAGAGAAGCATGAATTATAGGTTGTGTTTGGTAGAAATGATGGAACGTGTGTCCTGCTTATAGACTTGGTAGTTGACTTCAAAGAGTGGATCCGTCTCTGTAGTCCTAGTGAAATGCACCAGAACGTCATTCCGCCCCCTGCATTGTTGGTCGGTGGTGATTTTTCCCGTTGGAGTGTTCTTGTTAACTCAGAGAACAGGTTGATGCTTGATGCAATCTCATTGGAAGACAACAGTGTTTCGGTGAAGATGCCCTGAACCTATCTGAGAGGAACGGAGACGAAGAAACCTTCATTTGATCATCAATATACAGTATTTGATTATTACATTTTCTGTTATAATTCCATTGGAGGTGTAGAGATGCGGAACCATCACTCAAGGGGTCACGTCTTAATAACCTACTAAACATGAGCAATATGGGTGTGTTGTCAAACAGCAGAATAGATTTGTGTATTTTTCCATTACAATTAGCTTTTCTGGAGTGAATCTATAATATTTCCAAATCAATTAAGGTTAACTATCAAAATGGCGTGTTAAAAGTTTGTTGGTGATTTCCACAAAGATACTTTATGAGAAAATTCACCAACCACACAACGACAATTCCATCCTCTGTTTTGAAAAATACAATCTTGCCCTAAAGTACCTGAGCACATGATTTATTTCTGCTGTGCCAAGTGTTTTCCTTTACTTAGGAAAGTGCTCAGTGGAAGCGACAGCTCTTCATTTCACAGCTGCAGCATCTATTCTGCACTTACTAGTCCTCCCGTCCCTTGTTCTCTAGTGAAGCATCTATTCTGAGATAATTCTGCCTCGACGAACACTGTTGGCAGACACACTAAGTGCGACCCCCTCACTGCCGAGGCCGCTGCGCGCGGGACATTCACCAACTATTATGCAAATTTCATCTTCAGAATTATCATGTGTTGGAGCAATCTGTTAATTGAGATTTCTGAAACGGTGCGAGTTCCAAGTTAAACAACCCACCTTGTACAGTGAAATACGTACCCTGCAATAAATAATCCACGCTCCGCCCTGAGGGCGCAACGAGGAATACCAATCGTTCATCGCTGCCAATTCAGATGGCTCTCAGGTGTTTTTTTGCGGCCCGAGGGCCGCTCAGATTGAGTGGCTGTCTTTCAGCGGCAAGGGGGGCGGGGGCGGGCCAAGGTGAGCGGACGATGGCGCGCCGGGCCTGCTGCCGTGACACCGTGTGGCCTTTCCAGGCGGAGCCGGGGCCACTCAGGAGCTGTTGAGCCCGGGCCGCGCTGCCCGGGGAAAAGGTCAGGCGAGTCAGAGCGGATCACAGCGCTGCGTGTCCCGCGGGCCGTGGCTCCTCTGGAGCGGGCCCGTCAGTCAGGGGAGAAGTGGAGCGAGGCCGCGCTCTTCGGGGGGCTTTCTGGAGAAACGCACCTCTTAAGTGCTGTCCTCTGGAGTCGCTTGGCCGGAGAGCGTCGTGGCGTTACCATGCACGGTGGTGGGGGGGGGGGGGGGGGGGGGGGGTGATGAAAGTAGATGTTCACAATGCGACACGGGGTCACCGAAGAGGAGCTGATTTTCAAAACTGTGCTTGCACGAAGCAGGGAGTTTATTGTGTTTTCAGTTTTGCATTTGTAGTATACCTCGGATTGCTTTCCATCAATATGAAAATGAGCAAATTCACTTTCTAACTTCTATTTTTTACCATTCTGGTGCGGTAAGAATGTCTTTTATTGAGATTGCCCATAAGTATGTGAATGTGAGAGTGAATGTTTGTGTGTCTCTATGAATGTGGTAGTGAATGGTTGTGTGTCTCTATGAATGTTGGAGTGAACGTTTGTGTGTCTCTATGAATGTTGGAGTGAACGTTTGTGTGTCTCTATGAATGTTGGAGTGAACGTTTGTGTGTCTCTATGAATGTTGGAGTGAATGTTTGTGTGTCTCTATGAATGTTGGAGTGAACGTTTGTGTGTCTCTATGAATGTTGGAGTGAACGTTTGTGTGTCTCTATGAATGTTGGAGTGAATGTTTGTGTGTCTCTATGAATGTTGGAGTGAATGGTTGTGTGTCTCTATGAATGTGGGGATGAATCTATGTGTGTTTTTATGAATGTTGGAGTGAATGTTTGTGTGTCTCTATGAATGTGGTAGTGAATGGTTGTGTGTCTCTATGAATGTGGGAGTGAATGGTTGTGTGTCTCTATGAATGTGGGAGTGAATGGTTGTGTGTCTCTATGAATGTTGGAGTGAATGGTTGTGTGTCTCTATGAATGTGGGGATGAATCTATGTGTGTTTCTATGAATGTTGGAGTGAATGGTTGTGTGTCTCTATGAATGTTGGAGTGAATGTTTGTGTGTCTCTATGAATGTGGTAGTGAATGGTTGTGTGTCTCTATGAATGTTGGAGTGAATGTTTGTGTGTCTCTATGAATGTGGTAGTGAATGTTTGTGTGTCTCTATGAATGTGGTAGTGAATGGTTGTGTGTCTCTATGAATGTTGGAGTGAATGTGTGTGTGTCTCTATGAATGTTGCAGTGAATGTGTGTGTGTCTCTATGAATGTGGGGATGAATCTATGTGTGTTTCTATGAATGTTGGAGTGAATGTTTGTGTGTCTCTATGAATGTGGTAGTGAATGGTTGTGTGTCTCTATGAATGTTGGAGTGAATGTTTGTGTGTCTCTATGAATGTGGTAGTGAATGGTTGTGTGTCTCTATGAATGTTGGAGTGAATGTGTGTGTGTGTCTCTATGAATGTTGGAGTGAATGTGTGTGTGTCTCTATGAATGTGGGAGTGAATGGTTGTGTGTCTCTATGAATGTGGGAGTGAATGTGTGTGTGTCTCTATGAATGTGGGAGTGAATGGTTGTGTGTCTCTATGAATGTGGGAGTGAATGGTTGTGTGTCTCTATGAATGTTGGAGTAAATGTTTGTGTGTCTCTATGAATGTGGGAGTGAATGGTTGTGTGTCTCTATGAATGTGGGAGTGAATGGTTGTGTGTCTCTATGAATGTTGGAGTGAATGGTTGTGTGTCTCTATGAATGTGGGGATGAATCTATGTGTGTTTCTATGAATGTTGGAGTGAATGTTTGTGTGTCTCTATGAATGTGGTAGTGAATGGTTGTGTGTCTCTATGAATGTTGGAGTGAATGTTTGTGTGTCTCTATGAATGTGGTAGTGAATGGTTGTGTGTCTCTATGAATGTTGGAGTGAATGTTTGTGTGTCTCTATGAATGTGGTAGTGAATGGTTGTGTGTCTCTATGAATGTTGGAGTGAATGTGTGTGTGTCTCTATGAATGTTGGAGTGAATGTGTGTGTGTCTCTATGAATGTGGGAGTGAATGTGTGTGTGTCTCTATGAATGTGGGAGTGAATGGTTGTGTGTCTCTATGAATGTGGGAGTGAATGTGTGTGTCTCTATGAATGTGGGGATGAATCTATGTGTGTTTCTATGAATGTTGGAGTGAATGTGTGTGTGTCTCTATGAATGTTGGAGTGAATGTTTGTGTGTCTCTATGAATGTTGGAGTGAATGTTTGTGTGTCTCTATGAATGTGGTAGTGAATGGTTGTGTGTCTCTATGAATGTTGGAGTGAATGTGTGTGTGTCTCTATGAATGTTGGAGTGAATGTGTGTGTGTCTCTATGAATGTGGGAGTGAATGTGTGTGTGTCTCTATGAATGTGGGAGTGAATGGTTGTGTGTCTCTATGAATGTGGGAGTGAATGTGTGTGTCTCTATGAATGTGGGAGTGAATGGTTGTGTGTCTCTATGAATGTGGGAGTGAATGGTTGTGTGTCTCTATGAATGTGGGAGTGAATGGTTGTGTGTCTCTATGAATGTGGGAGTGAATGGTTGTGTGTCTCTATGAATGTTGGAGTGAATGTGTGTGTGTGTCTCTATGAATGTTGGAGTGAATGTGTGTGTGTCTCTATGAATGTGGGAGTGAATGGTTGTGTGTCTCTATGAATGTGGGAGTGAATGGTTGTGTGTCTCTATGAATGTGGGAGTGAATGGTTGTGTGTCTCTATGAATGTTGGAGTGAATGTTTGTGTGTCTCTATGAATGTGGTAGTGAATGGTTGTGTGTCTCTATGAATGTTGGAGTGAACGTTTGTGTGTCTCTATGAATGTTGGAGTGAACGTTTGTGTGTCTCTATGAATGTTGGAGTGAATGTTTGTGTGTCTCTATGAATGTTGGAGTGAATGGTTGTGTGTCTCTATGAATGTGGGGATGAATCTATGTGTGTTTTTATGAATGTTGGAGTGAATGTTTGTGTGTCTCTATGAATGTGGTAGTGAATGGTTGTGTGTCTCTATGAATGTTGGAGTGAATGTTTGTGTGTCTCTATGAATGTGGTAGTGAATGGTTGTGTGTCTCTATGAATGTTGGAGTGAATGTTTGTGTGTCTCTATGAATGTGGTAGTGAATGGTTGTGTGTCTCTATGAATGTTGGAGTGAATGTGTGTGTGTGTCTCTATGAATGTTGGAGTGAATGTGTGTGTGTCTCTATGAATGTGGGAGTGAATGTGTGTGTGTGTCTCTATGAATGTGGGAGTGAATGTGTGTGTGTGTCTCTATGAATGTGGGAGTGAATGGTTGTGTGTCTCTATGAATGTGGGAGTGAATGTGTGTGTGTCTCTATGAATGTGGGAGTGAATGGTTGTGTGTCTCTATGAATGTGGGAGTGAATGTTTGTGTGTCTCTATGAATGTTGGAGTGAATGTGTGTGTGTCTCTATGAATGTGGGAGTGAATGGTTGTGTGTCTCTATGAATGTGGGAGTGAATGGTTGTGTGTCTCTATGAATGTGGGAGTGAATGGTT
Organism: Pungitius pungitius; assembly: GCF_949316345.1. Taxonomy (NCBI): domain Eukaryota; kingdom Metazoa; phylum Chordata; class Actinopteri; order Perciformes; family Gasterosteidae; genus Pungitius; species Pungitius pungitius. The sequence goes on from NC_084909.1 coordinate 5,942,769, forward strand.
GTGTGACCCCGGTCCAGGATGAACCCGTACCCGTCTCTAGCTAGCTGGCATTGACTTGCCCCCCCCGAGCCTCTAAGGACAAGTGTTATAGAAGATGACTGACTGACTAATTACTCTTATTAAGTTTAACCAATGTTTGCTTACAAGTATATACCCGGAAAACGTATTTAAAGATCCCCTGCAGATGAAATAATTATGAATATTTAATATGACGCAATGGTATTCATACATTAACTGAGGTGACAACATTCTCTCCGAGCCGTTTGGTTTTAAATTAAAATCAGGATAATGAGTTTCTCATTTATTACATATTCTTGAGCTTTCATTCTTCATGACTCTATTAACTCTACGCGCCCCTAACCTCCCTCTTAGTTTTTAATGCCTTTTAGGACCCATTAGGACACATGGCAAACTCGATCTGCTCCATCTTATCTATTACAACACAATAGGCTGCAATGGGTCCTTTGCACTGGTGTTGCTCAGGACACACACATTTGTTTTTTTAATTTTACTCTTAAAAAAACGGAAAATAGAGATATTAAATCCTCAGGGGAAAAAATTATTAAACAAGTCATAAGAAAATGAAATAAAAAAAATTAAGCACCTGTATGACATGAATAAAAAGCATACCTATGTATACGCTTATATATGTGTTTATATGGAACTGGATGTTCTGTTTCTAAATTTAATGTATAGAATTATTCAGGGTCATCGCTTGCATTGTTGCTGCTGTTGACATCAGCATCTCTTACTGTGTGTCCAGTCTTTCCCTCACCAATATAACATATGGCGCTCGCACCAAAACGACTGCCCTCCTCACTTCTATTCAAAAGCACATGTTCCCACTCAGAGTTGCTAGAAATTCAAGTTTGGAATTCAAACTAAATTGACTTTGGTACATGAAACACTGATGTCCCCTCGAGTTCCGTGCCTCCTCCACTTGGCAGGTACATGAATTCACAATTCGGTTCAAAATGCATTTTTCTTTAATGTCTTTTTCAAGTATTAGGTAGTGCTAACATCCTCCCCCGCCCCCCGTTTCATTTCCTATTAGCTGTCTCCCTCTTAAGCGCCGGCCTCGTGGTAATTTCATGCAGATGCTGATGTTGTAGTTTTCATAAATTATATCATCATTAGCAGCTTTCTGGTTGCTTATGCATAATTAATGCTCAGTTCAGAAGTACAAAGAGACCAAACCCCAAACATGACTACAGCACGGTCGCTCTTCGATACTCTCCTTTGATGAGAGAGAGAGAGAGAGAGAGATGTTCCTATGCAATGCAATGGATGTCCTCTGCTGTGAATCTGGATAATGAACTTCAGTTCGCCGTGTCCTCGAGGTCACATGTCATGTGCACTGAAAAGCTGTCTTTGAAGTAGTTTACATACAACAAAAAACGGGCAACTACTTTCTTTGGGTTTTTGGATCATTTCTGTGAATTCTTTGCTTCCTAATAATATCACTAGCTGAAGGGTTTTCTCTCAAACGATTTGTATTGTAGTCTTGCTGTACCCTGATTTAAAGGCTCTTTCACAGCGCTCGTAGACTTAATCTGTGAACGGTGCGTAATTCAAAATGTTTAAAACTTTTATCCACCAGTCATGAACATCACATATTCACATTCCCTGAGCTCCTACAACAATCCTACAGGAGCGGGAGTAAGACTGTTATTGATTACACGGCACATCAATGACATGACCTTTGCAGAATAACACCCCAAAATTATTTTTTATGCATCAGTGACGCAGAGAGGGCCGCATTTACAGCGTGGCCAGTGCCACTTACAGCTAGGATCATTGAACCATGCACGTCTCACACTCTCTGCATTCCTTCAGTCATTCTGGATTGAAATTATACAAAGGGAGAAGGTGCGTCAGAGACATAAGGTGTGACCTTACTACGTGACAAGACATTGACCACAAAACAATTTGATCAAGTACCATAGCATACATCATCTGAAGTTCAATGTTCTTTTTTTTCCCAGCAAAGAGATGTTCTAATTATCTCACTGTACGCAGCGCCAAATATAGCAAAACTGTGGAGCATTTTGCAGCTAAAGACCCAGAAGTTTCCCTGAGGAATAAGTCGAGAACAAAGCGCAGCAATGTGAGACTTATATTCATGAGGTGGATACAAACAGGTCTCTCATTGAATAGTAATTTTGCTCGATGTTGGATGTGTGCTTTTGGGACGATATCTAACTTCTATTAAATGAACACTTATAAAGACTGCAGCACGCATTTGAAACGTGTTAAATACAGTATTACCCGTAGATGGTTGCACTTTATGGAATGGCAGGAAACTTTTCTAAGATGCGTCCTGAAGCCTCTGGCCTAGCGTGAAAGAGAAAGCAGCAGACCTCCATGAGCACACTGAGGCAGCCGGGTGATGGATCGCCTCGAGACACAAATGAACTGGAAGGGGGAAAGTTGAGCAGATTTACAGTTCTGGTCTCTTCTTTAGATAAAGGAGGCAAAGTGCTCATCACAACGGTAGGGTGTTTATAAGGTGTGGAGGTGGGGGGGCTCCCCGCAGGCTGTGGACTCGGAGGGTGCGAGATTGCTTCTCGCGTGTCATTAATTGAAGTCGTCATCGCTGGCAGGCCTCAGCAGCCATCCAGTCGTTCTGATAATTAAGTGTTACCTGTGCAGAGAATACGTCAGAATCCAAATCGTTGCAGAAAGACGTATTTAACACGAGGACGTTAAACACAGCAGCGTGTGTTCTTTTCAAAACAACAAAGTCGATTGGCCATTTTCAATTCGTTACAGTTTAGAAATTGTCATTCCTAACATCCAATTAAAAATCTATCATAGTACTCTAAAAAATGATTACTTTGACTGATGCTGCGTGTCATCATGCAATACTGATATGATATTTCTGCACATCGGAGAGTTGGATATTAACATAATGGGAAGTCATGTAGCAGTAGAAGTTCAAGGTATAACATGGGTTAGACTTTTAGGATAAAAGGATTCATCTTTGCACTACAATCTTTAACACAGCTTTAGAAAAAAAGAGGGCAATCAAAGTTATTTGACAAACTAGGACTAATATTAAAAATAATACAGGCCATTGACTAAAATCTCTGGGGTCTGCTAAATCGTATTTGATCACGCAATGCTTGTATCTTAGTGAAGATGTGTAGTACTTTGTGTGACTCTGCACCCCACTTTCAAAAGTTTTTAATCACTTTTAGGAAGATTATACATTTTGTGCACTGTGGTGCCTCCTTTATTGGAAAGAGGATTAATGCCCTAGTTCCATGCAGAGCTCTGTTGCTTAATACATGATACACCAAACAGCGATTTGACTTTATATCAAGTAGTGTTGCACAACATATCTTAAATTCAATAATTGAGCACTTATTGGCCACTGCAATATTAGCATTTGGAGAAATGTAAACGCGTTGCATGTGTTTCAGTTGTACCGGCCTGGTTGTCACTGTCCATTTGGCTTGAAACTGTTGGAGATGCAGTGTGGATGGAGCTTACCGTCTTTCTCTAAAAGCCACTCTAGGTAATGAAAGCCATCCGGCTTGCCAGAGCAGTCTTCTAGTGTTTCCAATGCGGCTGTCAAATACTTGCTGGTCCGGCAAATATGAATCTCCAATGGTCTGAATCAGCATTCATAGTGCGATTAAAGGGGGACATTTGGTCAAGTCGCTGGCAACAAACCCCCCTTTCCTGGAAGACTCGGGTATACTCGGATCCACCCGTGTTAAGAAATATGGAATAACAGCCATGTTTTAAATCTTTTGCTTCATTAATAATGTTCCTCACTGAAAGCAATGACATTAATGATTCAGCTTAAAACCATATTGGCTTTAGTCAGAAATATTTTTTTCATAATTTTCATCGATCCCATCACATATGATGAATACCTTGTTCTAACGCTGAGCTATCAGATCCCAGGCATGCTGCCGTGGAGCTTAACTCCTACTTCCCAGTCACTTTGTGATGAGAGAAGAAAAGCACCTCCTCCAATTTAGTTAAACGTGCTCTGCGGTGTGATGGAAATGAGTCAACTGCTGCAGCAAATCAGGGATTCCGTGCTTAATGTCCCAGAGAATCCGGCTCAAATGCTAAAAAATGCCAGAGGGGCAATTCACTTTGGCCCTGTTCCCCCTCTAATTTAGTAAGAAACCCTGTCATTTCCACTTTAACAGTTGTATTTGTTCGAAAACTTTTTTAATTTATTCACGACGAATCCTCTGATGGTTTCTGATCACTAAGTTTACCAGTATTGAAAACACTGGTTATTGATATTTTTACCGGTTTAGCTTTTAAGTATCACCGTTGTTTTTTAATTCAAGACCCAATAAAATGCATGCTTATGATTAACGCGTTCTTTAACACTCATATAACGCTGCAGACATGTTAAGCCTCCTTGATAACGATCCTTGAGATTTCCTTCCCCCGTGTGTGCACGTGTTTTGTCCTGGCCTTGCGTCTTTACTTGACCGATAGACATACCAAGCATTTGGTAAAGGTCAGAAGGGGTTGCCGGGCTGTGTTATTTCTCAATTGATACCTGTGAGGCGCGAGGAGAGCACCAAGTCGGGAATAGCCGCCTCTGGTGTTGATTTATTATATCAACGTAGAAAAAAAGGTCATTTGTCCTCATCCGGGGTGAGCTGGTGACAGGTGTGTTATATACCGCCTCACACTGGCCCCCCAATTTGGATTCAGAGGTTCAGTGAGTACCTGGCACACACGGAAGTGTACGCACACGTAGAGTCACCTTCACACGGACTAATCTCTTGTGGCGTGAGGGAGTGTGCAAACCTCCCCCCCCCTTACGTCTTTTGGATAAAGCTCTGGATCTTTTGATGTTTTTCAGTGTTGGCTGGCGATGTGGTGATATGTGTGGGGGGGGAAAAAAAATGAAACCTTTCACAGTGGTTTCACTACAGGGAGAAGGTGCATTAAGATAAAGACAAACAAATCAGTCATGCCACACATGTATGTATAAAAAATGGTAATCCGTAAAGTCTTTACTGCTGGCGTCCTTGGCGTCCTCCCGGTGCGGCAGCGTCAGTCGGACTCGCTGTGAGAGACATTTGAATAATCTCACTGAACAGATTGCAGTCCAGATTGCCTCTTAAATTCGCCATTTATAAATAGGTGCTTGGGTTCTGCTTCATTTTGCAAAAAATGATTTTAGATATTTAAACAGCAGGGAACGTTGATCATTAATTAATACAAATTAATCTGCAGTGTTGATCAAACAGATATTTGCATTATTTATTAAATAAATCTATTCAACAAATGGCATAACAAAACAACTCCTACGAATCTATAGAATCCCTGTCTTGACCCAAATATTATTTTATATGTATTACCATCCTCTATATTATTTGATTAGTAGGGAGATAACTTGGGATGTTATGTTTTTTGCTGTATGTTATGCTGACTGAACCATCGCTTATTTTGCATCAGAAAAGAAATTTCCAATGCCAAGCAATTTATTTTCACAGCCCCACTACGATATTGCAGTATAAATTGGGTCCCGGGCCACGGTATAATGTGTATGGATTGGAAATCTGTCCAAACAGCAGCACGGCACCGGCGAACATGTTGTGGCATCGCAGAGTGCTGGCGTGGAACAAATAGCGTTGCGTCCTAGCACATGTTGCTGTGATGCAGCACATCAACTTCATCATAGGAATCCGATGTCCCTCAAAGCAAGGCAAGTCCTCTGGAGACGTCAGGCGAAAGGCTACGGGCCCGAGCTGTGAACCCCCCCCCCCCCCCCCCCCCCCCCCGCAAATCCAGGGATCACTTGGCATCGCATCGGTCCCCATTAGGCTGTGGATACTGGACTTTGCTTCATTCATCATTCTGCGTAAGCCTCCCCTCTCATGTAGGGAATCGCAGCTGATCATTTGTTTGCTTTCTTTCAAGGGTGTTGAGAAGAATTTATCCAAATGCTGCAAGGCGTTTGCCTCACTTGTAATGCTCGGCATGTCTGTGAATGATGACAAGTTTGGAGGAGAGGAACAATCTTAAGTGTCTTTTAGTGGTTCCTTTTCAACAGTATGTATGAATTATCAACAAATGGCTTTTCCCTCTCACTGTCATCAAGAAGCAGATTATGCCTTTGTTAAATATTTCAAGATGCGGTGTTAATGAATGCATATTTATGCAATATGTTGTACTTAATTGTTGTTTTTTATTAACATCCACGAAAGTCAGTGTAATGCAAAAGCCCTGTGTGGTATCTTTAGAGCTTTTAGCAACAATGTGAGAATTTTGCTGGGATTGCAATGCAGGGTGCCAACATGACTAATGGGCCGAACCTGGATCCTCTATCGACTTGCACAGAAATACTCAGGGATTGATTTGACTGCTTATGCCACTGCCATAATCTCCCTTCCAATGATAGGGTTTCACGGCTATTGTAAAAACTGCTGCCGCAGCCCTTTTTAAATGCCGGTTGTAATATCCAATCTGATCACTTAGGCTGCTCACTGTGTAGCCATGTGTCGAGTTACTCTTTTGAATTCAGCCCGCCTTGTCACCTCAGCATTACAACAATGAACGGATGTATTCCTTCCCTGGAAGGCACCTTGGAAGTGGTTGCAAAAAGAATGATAGGGTTACGTATATAATCGTTTTTACTCAAATAAAAAAACATCCATGCATGTATTCTGACTGATAATACAGCATCAATTGGTTTTGAGATATCTTACATCTTAAAATAGACATTGTATTTGACCACACGGTTAAAAGGAAAGCACCTTTGCAAAAGGTTGCATCTGGAGACAAGCCATAGCATGAAGGTCAAGGTCAAACAAATGTGCATGTTTCCGAGTTTAAAGCTCCACTGGGATGTCTTGTAGTGCGTTCTAACAGGCAGGGCATACCCTGGTATATACTCAATCTCATAGGGGCAGGGTCCCCGCTTTAAAAAAAGAAAAAAAGGGAACCTTGTGTCCCTAAAGTTTGAAAGCAGAGAGCTGAGCTCTAAGCAGCTGTCCTAGGACTGTGGCCTTTCCATGTAGATGATTGATTCAGGCGCGGTGAGGAGGGAAGAGGAGGGATCAGGCTCTGGGCTGTGTCCGTTAATCACACTGTATTACCACACAGGAGGCATTTATCACCAAACACCAAAGGCTTCGGTCCACGGGGAACACTGAAACCAATCTCGGCGCTTACATGCAATCCATCCAGGTCCACAAAAAGCAGCCTGGTTGAGCGCTACCACATCCGTTTTCCCTGTAAGAGAGGGTCTGTTACACAGGAAAGTAACAAGGAAAAAGAGCAAAGGAGGGGTTTGGAGAGATAAGTCCTTGGAAAGCCCTTTGTGATGTTTTTAAAGTTTTTTTATACCCATCCAATGTCACAGCCTTATGTTGTGCCCGTGTCACATCAGGCAGTGCAATCATGTAGCTTCTAAAACAGCACGCTTTAAAAGAGGCTACTTAAGTAGTAAATAATGCTGATTAATTTTGCGTTTTTGCAGAAAAGACTTACTTTTTCTGCCAGAGCCCTCAACCCATTGAGGTGAATGTGGGGGATAAAGTTTATCACACAGTACCGTGGTCTGTCGGAGGCCTTATGCTTGGATTGAACATATCCTTTTGAAGGTGGTGCAGTTGCTGGAGGTCCCAAGAAATTTCCTTCAGAAAATTATTTTGCATTATTAAAACACTTCACCGTGGGGGATGGGGATGATATTCCAAAGAGAGGAGATGAATCTACATGCATCACTCGTTTGCAGCTTGTATTTATTGTACTTTCAACGGCATCTTGTTTGGTTTCTGGTCATGTTCGTGAATCTGCATGTATCCCAAGTTCAGCTACGAGTCCTTTTTACGGACTGCACTGGTTTTTAAACTTTTAAAACGTATGTACTCCAGATAACATTATCCCTGATTAGTGGACCGCAGGACCCGCTCGCACAGTTTGCACTCACACCCTCTAACAACTGACACTAGCCCGGATAATGGTTTTCCCAGTGGGGGGGTTGTGTTTAAAGGCTGTGAAATAATGGGCCTTTGTGCAACAGGGCTCTCATGTGATCCTGACAAAAGCTAAAGTAAAAGCTTATACACTAAAAGCTAGAATTACTGAGGAGATGTTAAGTTGGAAAGTGGTCAGCAGCATATGAAATCTGTGTAATTGCGTGTGCCTCTAAGTGTTGGGAGGTTTAAAGTCAGTCTGGATTCTCTTGCATGGAGTAAAAAGGAACATTTTGTTATCTCTCCTTAGTCCGTTGATTAACATCACTTCATGCCTGTTATTCTCCTTTTGTCTAATACTTTGTGGTATAAATGCTACGGGAAAAGCTTGACTATAGACAATAAGTTTGTCCACAGGGAGTCTTTGCACAAGACGTATCGGTCTGACATTTGTATTAAAATGGAAAGTGGGACTGAGTGAGGTTGCTTGTCTGACCCTCGTTGTAATTGTTTAAATGTGAAGGCAGCGAACCACACTCCCTCAGGACATTGGCCCAGATGCTTTATAAGTTAGAGCAAACAGATGCCTGTTTGTACGCAGCTTAGATGAGCGGCTGTGTTTTGTCACATTAGGAAGAAAAACAACATTTAAACGAGGGTAACCACTGCTGTTTTTAATTAACGCACCACCCTTGCCATCACAGCAATACATTTGTCTGCTTTGTTGTCTGCTGAAGTAGATCAGAGTCAAAGCAGTGCCAGCAGTGTGCATTTGAGGTGAGCTTTTGCATTTAGTTTTTTTTTTTTCTTTCTTTTAATCCGAAAGCTACAGGGAAATATACCGTTTTGGAGGCTTCAGCATTTGGAGGCTTCAGCTCGGGCGGAACGGCGGGAGGGGGGAGGGGGGGGGGTAAATTCCACTTGTATTGAAAAGATTTGCGCGTCGTCCCGATATTTATATTCATGGCTCCAAATGGAAATGGCCCAACCGAGAGAGGTGGCCTGCAGTTTCCCGAGCCGGTCATTGATGTGCGGTAGAGGGGAGAGAGTGACATTTAACCGCGGGAGGATGAGCGCTCTCTGTGAACAGCTCCAACGCCCTGCAGCGGAGTAGAAGCACCGCGCACAGCGGAACCCGGGCTTCAGCTCGCCTCTATCGGGGGGGGAACTGAGGGAAGCGGAGAGGAACGGACCTCAGAGCTGAGGCAGTCGTTTCAGCCAGCCTCCACCTCGCCGCAGTCAGGAGAGACAAACAGGAAAATCAATACTCGCACTCAGGACAGTTCACTACTAGGGCCTCTCTCAACGCCGCTATCTGTCAGAGTCGGCCCCCTCAAGCGAGGTGGGGATGGGAAGCGCTGACAAGGAAGGTGTCAGGGCACACCCATCACGCCGTTAGAGAGCGACTGAAGTCTTGTTCAGCACCGTGGACAGCTCCAGTCAGACAGGAGGGTTAGGGAGAAATGTTGTTTTCCCAGGTTTGTCCATCCTTCTTTACTGCTTTGAAACTTTAGACATTCTGGAAGCTTGGAATGAGTTTATAGCAGCAGCTCATATTACCATCTTTTCTGTGTCAACAGGGTGAACTGGGTGAACTTAAACACTTTTTTAAATAGCATTTGCACGTCATAACCTTGCAATCGACAGGATCAATCGGAATTGTGTCTGAACTACAGGTGTTCTATCATGCCCCCCCATTTCAGCTAAATACACACCCACTGCTTGTCTTAAGCAGACAAGCTAAAAGGTAGCTACCGGATTAGCCAGTCAGCTCTCATTAGCTGGAGCAAAGACAATGTCAAAGACATTCTGCATCAACAAACTAGTGGCCGCTGCAGTAAATAAACATACGCAGTCTATGAAATAAGCCCAAAGACACATACATTAACCCATCTACTTAGCATTATAAGTGCTGCCTAGCAACCTAGCTAACTAGCTAGGTTGCTAGGTTGCTCGGTTGTAGAGTTTTTATTATTACTCAAGAACAAAGCAAGAAGTCAGTCTTAACAACTACTCTTAGTCTATTCACTTAGCAATTCCTTAGCTATGCATTGAATTGAGTCATTTTATTTACAGTCTTCAAAAAGACCATCAGGAGATAGCTCCTCACCTTTATGCTAGTTAGCCAAACGAGTAATGAGTTCATGTATATTATATTCTTTATTCATTCATTTATTCGACAGTAAAACATTTAGGGTGCTACTTGTTCAGTGTTATTGGAAAATCATTATTTTTAACAGGTGGTTAAGTACATTTTTTAGATCTCAATAGAGGAGCTACAAATAGAGCCTGGCGGTGCATTTTAGCAGGCCTTCCTTTCCAGTAATAGCCCTGTAAATGTGTTGGAGAATTGTCACGTTTCATCCTCAGTATTTCTGCTGTTTGCGTGTGTGTGTGTGTGTGTGTGTGTGTGTGTGTGTGTTTGTGTGGAGGAAGAGGAGGGGGCAATCAGTGCTGCCAATGGTAATGAAGCCACTGCTATAAACAGGCTAGTCATTCATGATTAACTGGCGTGTCATGCCTAAATTAATTGCCTTAATTAGCTATTGAACAGGTTTCAGGGTTAATGGGACAACAGGTTGGCAGTGAACCTGATTTACTGTTGGAAGTTAATGATTTTACTCTCATCTTCTCCTCATTCCTCGAAATGATTTGATTAACAGTAGGGCAGAAACAGATCCCCTTGTTTGTTAATACAAAATCAATTTCATGGCTGGCTGAGCTATCTCCGACTCTGACAGTGTTTTTGTTGGGCGAGCAAGGTCTTCCATCACCGGCATGGTGACAGGACAAACACAGAGAGGCCCGCGGAAGAGCGCAGACGGTAAATCTGCCCCTCAGAGTGCACTGCATGTTTGTGAAGCCGGCTGCTCTTCCATCCAACAAATTTACCTCCACTTTAAGCTTTTCTGTCATGAAGAAGCAGCCAGTCGGGTGAGTTATCCCAGAGACTGTGTCAGAGGAATAAGCCAAAGCAAGTAATTGTTAAGCAGGCACCGTAAAGTCTCCCCTGTGAGGCAAGCTCAATGTGGTTGGGAGGGTGTTTCATGAGAAATGCCCCAGGGGTGGAAAGTGTAAGGATATTGTCCTCAAATTGGCTTAACCTTGGCATTTTTTTTTATGGTTAACCTCTATTTTTTCTCATTGAAAACAGTTTAGACAGACAATTTGGCTCTGCTTCTCGGTGGCTCATTGTCCCTGCAGCGTGGCTCGGGCCCTTTGGCAGCAGCAGGAATATTACAGCTTTTGATATTCTTTTCTGTGACGCAGATTACTTTTGCTTATAAAAACGTGTGATTAGAGGAGGTTTGGTAGCCGCAGTAGGAATCCAAGCAAATCAGTTCATTGTTATACAGTTCAAACATAGTGATACGAAACGGCCGCTTATGCCAACAGAACGTAAACCCCTGGGTTACTGTGAGATGTGAATGGGTTTTAGATGATTAAAGAACATATTTTTGTAGACCTTTAACTAAGGGTTTTTCATTTAGAGATGCAACAATTAAATTGAATAATTAGGCCATCAAACAACAAAAAAATACACTATTGGGAGTGAATTGTTTTAAACAAAAAAAGCCTGATGGTTAATTGATTAAGCAATAAAGTGACCCTGAATTAAAACATTAAAATTCTTTTAATTCTTCTAAGCCATCGTTTTTTAATTTTTTTCATTTATATATTATATCTTCAAAAATATCAAAAGGAAATGTGTATATAATATATATTCATTAATAATTAGAACATAGTTCTAGATTGAGTTTTGGAATCTCTCCATGTTTCTGTATTTTTTTCCAACCATCCAAAACCTGAAGATGTTCAGTCTTAAAGAAACAAAAAAAAGCAAATCCACACGTGCGAGAAGCAGGAACTTCTTGGATTAGAAGATAAGCAAATAGTTCCAGGCTGCTTTTTATTTTAATCTACTAATCAATTCGAGGAGTATTCATTTTAGCTTGCATGTATTGGGTATATGTAATGCCAGGACCAAGTCATTTCACAAATGAAATCCCAGGCCATTGCACTCTTAACATTGCATTTTTGAGAAATCTAATAAAGCATCATGAGCTCATGCAGAATACCGCGCTGTAGTGAACAGGTAGTACATTGACATTTGATGATAAGGCTCCGGTACGTCCGGTTTAAGGGCGAATACAGCACGGAGCAGTAAAATATAGGGACGTTTCTGCAGAGCGGCAAAGAAAAACCAAACTTTGCATTATTTCATGCCCCCCCTTCACGGCGTTGTATGGCATCAACGGAGGCCGTTTCTTCGGTGGCCCTCTTGAATAGTTACGACTGCACACATCAGACTTTGAGCAGTTTTCCCCTTCCGCGAGAAGCGAAGAAGCGACGTGCAGAGGTGACGCGCTGTAAAACAAGTTGGGGGGGAAGCGGCGTGAAGGGAGGGAGGCTTTTCCTCACGCGGGGAACATAACCAGACAGTGTCAGTGTTCCCCAGTTGCTCCGGAGACGGCGAGCGCTGCGTTACTCACTCCGACGCGGTTTCGTCAGCGTTGGAAATCAGACACCAGTGAGCAACAAATATATTTCCCGGGCCTGTCAGTCTCCTTCTCAGGCTTTCTCACCCTGCTGCTTTGTTTCCTTCTCGGTGTCTCCTGCTGCCTTTTTCGTCTCCCTGCAGCCCCTGTGATCAGCTCGCCTGCAATGAAACTTTGTGACTGTGAGTCAGCTGGGCGCTCAAAGTGCCATTCATCTGAAAGACACAGCAGTTACACTCTGCCTTTAGACGAGGGGCCCGTGTGTGTGTGTGTGTGTGTGCGTGTGCATGTGTAGTCTTTTCAACTGGTTGTGTGTTATTCATTGGTGAAATATTTGATGTTGTGCGTGGAGAAGATAGAGCCGCATTAGTTGGCCACGCTGTACCGCGGATACACGTGTTTTACGGATAGCGTTGTCAAAGGTGGCAAACAGAGCGCGGCGTGTTTTTGGCAGGTGGCAGGTTTTTGAAGAGCGCGTTGACAAAGCGACACAATCTCACCGCAGTTGAAATAGTCCCAAAATGTAATCTTGGTTCTCGTGTTCGTCGGCGTTGTTGTTGTGTGCTTTTTTTTTTCACGGAGACTTCTTTTTCTTTATGGGGCGGATGTTATCAGACATCCAAACAAAAGTTGCAGGTCTTGGCAACAAACCCACGTAGTTTTGCAAAACACGTCCCACATCACATCGCTCGGGTCACTTAAAATTGACCTGAATGCGTTGGATTTTTCTAAATAGCTGGAAAGACAATCAGTGTTGAGTTTCTATTTTGTTTTGCTTTTGTTCAGAGCGGCGAAGAAAGAAATGACAATTATTCCTTGTACACTAAAATGCTAGTTGTTTTAGATGTTGCGTATTGCTTGTATTTGTTCGTGGCATAAAGACAGGGTGGAATGGACTAGTTTGATATGAAACATCCAATCATACAGCTTTAAACTTGGTTACACGCTCCATGAACTCCTGGACTGTTTGGATCCATCCGCTGTGCAAAACTGATGATCAAACAAAACAGTACCATCTGAAAGTTAATTTTACACACCACAGAGTATTGTTGTATTCTTACGCATAACAGTGTGAAGGCTGAAATATACAACGTTTTACATTTTTCTGCCACAACATCGCTACACCTCTCTGCTCACTAACCCTAACTTAACCTGACCAAGCCATCTATGTTGTTGTAAAAAAGAGACAAGATTATTAATGCCCAGAAAGTATGCAAAAAATGCAAAAAAAATCCTATCTAGTAACTAGTGAGGGCATTAAAGGGCCACACTGTCCTCTCTTTGTCATGGCAGGAGTTCATGTCACACGTCTCGGATGCTCTTTGAAGCTGATCGGGCAGCAGCCAAAGGAGCCACGGGGCCCAGGGCCTGGCGGCTGTCTCCCAGCACGCATAGTTACAGCAGCTTGACACGAAGGAGATGAATCATGGATGTTATCGGGTTAGGATCCGAGGCTCTTTTGCTCTCTAGATGCCCTAGGCCGATAGCCATTAACTCCACATCCGTGACGGCACGGAGCTAGAGAGACGCTTTAAAATGCCACAAGGCATTAACGATAGCCCAGGTCCAAGAAAAACCTGCCCGACTGTCCACGCCAGGGCGGCGAGCGAGATGCAGTGAGGCGGTCTGACAACCGGCATCGCTCCAAATAGCAAGAGAGAGAATCACGTCTGACCCCGGTCAGGAGAGAGCCTCAGATCCACCTCGCTAACAAGCGTCTCGCCTCAAAGCAAAGTAGCATCTTACTACTTTGGGGCTGGACAGACTGATATCTTTCACTCTTTTTTTTTTTTTTTTTTGTTTGCTTGCTTGTCATGTGTGAGATGACGACAAAGCTGTGATTTAAAGGCAACCGAAAATCTAATTTCGGGATTTGGACGGGAGGGATGCGATAGACCCAAGCGTGGCGTGCCGGCTCGCCGACTGAGCCGATGGACCAATGGAGCGGACGCTGTGTCCATCTGTGCGTCCATCTGCTGGGACGGGGAGCGAAAGCCCAGCTAAGAGCTGCCGTATAAATTGAGGAAACAGAACCCCAAAATCAAGATTATTCATATGAACCTAACGTGAGATGACACACACACACAAAAAAAAGCAACCTACTTGAAAGGGGGACAGATTTGTGTTTCAGGGCAGTTTAAAGGCAGTTTAAAGCGTTATGTGTGACAGATATGTGGTCTCTGGGAAGCACGATGATCGGCACACGGGTCGAATGGGCCCTTTTCGTCTGTGGTTGAAAGTATTTTCATATCTGTATTAGCTGACAAACCACCGTGGAGAAGCCCAATGTCACATTCTCTATTTCTGTGTGTCGGTATTGATCGCAGCGCTGAGGTAGAAGCTTCACTGTTTCTGAAAGTATGATCTTTGTTATCGCGTTGCACGATTCGATCGATTACAGCCATACACACTACATTCATTAAGCACGCCGTTTATTTTACTCCTTTGGTATTGATCCGGTTTGATTTCAAGACAGAGTAGTGAAATAAACCAGTATGAGGATTCTTATCCCTGAGACATCACGCGGGTCGATGAAGAGCGCCTTGCGATATTATATTTCATCTTTAACCAGACATTTCTGAATGTCTCTCTTTTGTTTTTGTCTTTATGAAACGGGCGCCGCAGCAGTGCACAGGTGAACACTTTGGTTTGCGTCACTTGATAACAATAAAAAGTGCCAATTAGAGCCGTCAGGAAAGGTCATTTTGACGGTCTCGTTTTTTTTTTTTTTTTCACAAGCCAGACGCCGAATCTGCTCACAGCGAGGCCAGAGCAGGATGACATTTAGTTCAGAGCGGCAGAATGAAAGAGTGGCTGTCCGTGACCAACCAACCTGCGTGCGCTGATAACAACACAAGATGCCAAGCAGCAGATTGCGTTGGTTACATTTAGTAACGCCGTAATTTAGATAGCCACAACAACAAAGCCGCACAGCGGGTGTTGGTGAATTGCAGATTTTTGCACCGAGGAAATAACACTCTCTGGTATCTATGCTTGTATGTCAAATGTTCTGCAACTTGTTTTGTATACGTGGTGGAGGTATTACAATCAATTGGCTGCATTGATTGTAGCCTAACCAGGTTTACCATAGAATAACATTTTGCTCTGACCTTTCACCTCAGGATCTCACCATTGTGTGTTAAAGCTTGTTCCTGGAAACATTATCAGCATCCTTAAGAAGAAGAACATGCCTGATGGAAATTACATTTGTCTTTGTAGTGTTTTTTTTCCCCTTATTCCATTGTATTTCATTTTTTCTCCTCAGTATTTCCTATAAGCTTTTATATTCATTAAACCCATGGTTTAAAATAACGGATTTGCATAATAAAAGATTTCAGATACACAAAGGCGCACATTCAAAGGGGTTTTAACCTAGATCAAAAGCTGCCAAAATGTACTCCGCAAATGCCAGATATATAAAAATATTTCTTGCATCCTTCATTTAGTTCATTTTTCCAAAGCTGAAATGGTTTTAACGGGACACCAATAATCCATGAAGCATCCAAGATTGATTTGAAAATATAAATCATATATTTAGTTTGGAAGGATGAAAGTAACATTTTGTACTGGAGTCTTTATCTCTGGTGTAAGCTTTAATAATGAGTATTTTATGATCTCTTATCCCAGAAGTCATAAAGCATGATCACACTTTTCATAGTTAAGTGCCCCAGTTGTCCATCCTTCCATCCATTAAGCAGAAAAGGCCATAAGGTTTAATTTCGGTAATGGGGCTTCCTGTTGCTGTAATGAAGGGAAAATGAGCTCGCCATCACATATTAATGGCAGCTCATCGACCACTTTGAGTTGAGTAAGGATCTATTGATATGTAGCACACGTAGCAGACATATCAACATTATACCGTACGTTGACCCTGACACCAGACCCCCAGCTTTGCAATGCTTCAGAGAGCAATGCAGACATTCATATTGACAGTCTGGCAGCGCAGAGTGAGCACGCAATGCTGCAGCCTTGTTAAAGGAACATCTCTAATTTATTGAGTGGGAATAATGGCTCAGCAGGACCCAGACACAACATTTCATATGTTTCATAACAGGCATCAGTATACAGCTCGTATGCTGGCTTTTAGTTTAACTCCTTCCCCATTGATCAAGTGTACAGAAAAACATAGATTCAAGAGGCATTGATTTATGTACAATAAACTGCAGAAACAATTTTTTTAAAGCAGAGTTAGATTCTATTTAAGAGTAACAATGCAACAAATTATTTTTTCATATATTTTGAATGTCAGACAATAACTAAAAATGCCCCTCACACATTTCTGCAGCACCATCTGACTTTTTAACCCCATCCTCATTTACGTAAAGTCCCTTACAGGTTGACAGCAAATATTCCTCTACTGATTACGTTGCATGTCATTTTAAAGCTATAAGAACGGAGACCATCCGAAGCCCGGCTGCTGCTCGCAGCTATGTGTGAGGATTTGAGCAAAAAGTTCTGCCCTGAATAGAAATTGTTGAGTCAGAAAATACAAATAGGGACAAATCTCTGGGTTGTGATTATCCATGCCATTAATCTGCCTTTTGTTTGTATTGTAATTTGGCGCCTGGTGCCGGGGCTCACACTGTTTCCGCGCTGGAGAGGGACCAGTGGACCACATCCAGTATGCTGAACACAGGCAGAGGGTTATTTCCGCAGAAGTTCAGCTCCCTCCCAGCAAGCTGTGACGGGATCCCTGTGGGTCAAAAGAAACCAAAAATATACTTTCACACTCAAAAAGGGGTTTAGGGACATTTGGGGGTTAGTTCAGTCAACAAGCAAACAAGCACGCCATTGAAGAGAGGTATTGGAGGCACAGCTGCAGAATTACAGCTTCATTGAATATTCCAATAGAACGGACAATGATCTCTTTGTTTTACATTTAGTAAATGTGTTTTATTTTGTTTTTCCGATCCCCGCCTCTAAGGCCCAGTTTTTAGTGCACTGTGCTGCAGAGCTGGTGAAATCATTCCGCACAGATCTCTCCCCGGACTCTAGCAGCACTGGTCTCCTCCGCGGCGTTGGGGTTTCATGGCAGTAGCATATCACTGATGGACATTTTATTTCGCCCCCACACAACACAGTCATATAATCCAGTTTGTGGCCCCCCCCAAAAAAAAAAAAAAGAATCAAATGTTAATTCAACAGCGGCCAAATAATCCCCTGAAATAACAGGCTTAAAAGCTAAAACCCTACATAATTTTATCTGGAATCTTCCAAACACTGACACCACAATGACATCAAAGCCGGACAGGAAATGCATCCCGAACAAATCAATGGACAGAAGAGTCGCATTAAGGCTTAATTCGTGGCAAAGTGGAGCTTTAGGAAAGCTGAGGGGTTCAGCTTGGCCCAGATAGGACCCAGAGAGAGAGAGATGCAGCCTGCTGGGCCTCTCATCCCGCTGAGGTCCGGCCCGTCACAGCAAAGTAGTTTTATTCTTTGGAAGTCACTGTTTTATTTCCTCTTTAATGAAAGCAGCCCGAGAGTGTAAACGCACGCAAACATGCTATGTTAAGATTAGTATTAGTGGTACAAATTGATTTAAAAAAAAAAAAAAGCAGTACCACACATACTGGGTTATGAATACTCGATTGTTTCAAAGATGAGAAACAAATAATGCAGAATATATTTCTTACATCTCTCTCTCTTCACATATTTCATCTGATGTGAAGATATCTCCCAAGTGAAATAACGGCCTCGCTACTCACTCACTCCTCACATAAATGATGTATGGGATTGTGCCAATACCAACAGTTGTTTTTACAATGAGCCTTATTGCCTCACTAGATACGCAAACTTATTTTCTTGTTTTCATGGAAAAGGAGGCGCTCCATTTATAACACCACACGCATGTTACGAAGAAATGAAGTACTGTACCTTTAATGAACTTGTTCTCTTTTAGTTGATAATAAACATAAACTGTGCAGCATTCCCTCGATGCATGTTTAGTGTTGCACATTTACAATCATAGTTTCTAGGTGAGGGGGGTTGGAAAAAGACATTTACCCTGCTGTTGAAATGGAATTAAACACTGTATCAGAGTACAACCTCACTGAAGCAACGTGTTCCCAGGGTTATTCATTGTCCAGGTTGCCTGACGATAGTGGTATTTTTACCTCTTGAATATGTCAGTGTTCGTGGTGATATCTCAGCATTTTGCTTTTTCAAGTGTGAAACAGAGCAGCGTGGACTCAATGTGGTAATTAGCGATGGAGCGCTGTAACCCTGACTCACTCAAGGACACTCACAGTACCACCAGCTCCCTCTTTCCAACATCACAACAGCCTCCATTGCTCCCCCTGAATGTTGCCTATGGGACATCATTGTGAAATAGAGCTTCATTATTGGATTTTTATCTGAATGCTACATCGCTCTGTATTGGTTTGCATGTAGGCGCTGCAGCACAGAGGAAATCAGTGATACATGACAGGAGGTTGTTTCATCCCTCACCAAATCCTTCCTTATGTCCCGTTTTGCTATATATACGTGTGTTTAAAGCACGTGCAGAAATGCCTTTTTTCATGCATTCTCATGAATGCGATTTCTCTCGACACTGGAGATGTGGTGAGATACGTTGCGGATACAGAGCCACATTATTCTCACTTTGCATCTGATACGCGGAGGATTGCTCTGATATGACTGAGCGTTCCACACTTTGATCTGCAGGCAGTCTGAAGACAAGATGAGACATTAGAAGATAGATGAGCTGGATGTTGGGTTACACAAGAAGGCCTTGTCACCCTGAACCGTGTCGTCCGCCCAGAGGTTGCAGCGGTGTACGGGACGAGTAGTGATTGGCTGAGAAGCACCAGATACTAGATGGCAGGACGGGCTGAGGTGAAAGGAAAGGCAACATGGGAGTGAGTCAAAGCAGTTATTCCCATCTCATTAGTCCCTTACCTCCAGTGCCGCCTAGTCAAAATGTACCTTCAAAGATGATATGTCAACAATTGGCTCATACAGTTTGCCTCATATTGCACGTTTTGTGTATTTTTTCAAGAATAAATATTAAAATGCAAAGTTTAATGGCTTATATTTATATTTATAAGATACATAAGTCCACCTTGAGAGTGATTGACCTCAAAACTTGCAATGAATGCTCCAATTTATCTAATCAACACAAATGATACTATGGTGTCTACAAAAAAGTGGTGTAAAAAAAAAAGAAACACCAGAAAAATGTAATACGTTGAATTTGTCTTTCGCGTAGTACATCATCATTGTTTAAATTTACTGCTAAAACCAATAAGTGGACATTGAGTTCATATCCGTTCATCAAGCTGCTATCTCCAAGTTCGATAAGGAACAACCTCTTTAGACAGAGTTGGTGTAAAGAGAAAAACAAAATAATATTCCTTCGAGTACATGTGGAATCTGTCCTCTAACTCTGCAAATAAAGTGGAACTTCAAATGCTTTCCCTTGACATCCTATGACCTGTGGTGATCCTCTCTGACCTGGAGAACATTGACCGTAAGACAAGTGAAGGCACTGAGTGTCGTCGTCTTCTGCTCAAGATGCTCACAAACTTGTTCCTAGCGGTGGCAATGGGAGCCAAAAGAGAAAATACAGCTGAAGTATTTTTCTTGTCTCAGCAGCGACGAACTGGCTGAAAATGTCTCTCCTGATAAATCACTGCATGAGATATTTTGTTATTTTTAGCTTAATTTGCAAAAAAAAAAAAGATGGTGCACAAAATGTTGGCTCTTGAGAAACAAACCACTGGTTAGGATGTAGTCTATTTATGGTATTACATGGTATTTCATAATACTATGTCATAATACTGTATCATAATGCTAGTCCGCAGGGCTGCTGGTTGACTGTTATATCATTATTCTATTTCATATGTTTGAACATTTTAAATGATTTAAGGGTTTATTTAAAATCTGTTGTATTTGCACAGACACAATGGGGCCCTGTGAAGTGTAGATGAGCAGTACTGAAAGCCTCCAGGGCTCGAACACAAACACAGTGAACTAAGAAAGGATCAATTAATACTATTATATTAATACTAACTGCAAGGCACAAATAACTTTCCGGACATGTGACTATGACATAAACTAAACAATGAGTACAGGTCAGAATACCTATATTATGGCATTCTGGTCAGACACCTATTTGGATCAAATTAACAGGATGATACAAAGTCAGCTTTTCATATTATTGCAAATAATCCTCACTTTCATTGAGGCCGGTCGGAGGATGAACCTTATCCTGAACCCGCTGCACAGATAACCGACCTGGTACACACCTCCGGCACTTTGGGCCTCTGCATATGTTCACTGAGAAAGAGCTGACGCAGCAGGAGTACATTTCTCATCACTGAGATAAAACTTGAGAATATTGTCTTCAGATGGCTCAATTTCAAATTTCACAGTCATGTTCTGCGCTGCACTTGAGGGTAAACGTTCTCCAGGATGGGATTTTCATTTGTGACGACGTTCCGTGGAAAGAGGTGTTATGCATTACATTGCTTCAACAATGAAGAAAAATGTCTCTTTAAATAAATACACATCCAAACAATTAGATGCAGGCCACCGTCTCCACGCAGCAATATGCATGGCTCAATGGTGCTTTTGCATTAATGGTGGCTAAGTAGACAAGTTTACAGCAGGATTAGTTCCCCTTTCAGAGTTTCGGGCTTAAGACTCACTAATTTCTGAAAAATACCATGAGGGAGATCATTTCGAAGCTTTGAAGTAACCCAGAGAGCACATTTCTTGGTAAAGAATCCTCTCTAATGAATCTGTTTCGTTATTACGTTTCCCATAGCACTGAGCAGAGGGGGAAATATCCTTGAAAACCATTTCAGGTAAATAGCTGGAGGAGAAATGACATAATGGCAAACATTAAATATGCATTCTGTAAATTCATCCAGACTCATCAGTCGAACTGCAGAAATGGAACAATCTCACATTTCACCATGATGAGCCTAAATAATTGAAGCCCTAGTTATTTGTATCAATCTAGCTTCTACTTTCTCAATTTTAACTCGAGGAAATGTGCTTTGACAGACACGTCGCTCTCATATCTTGTTAACCGATCGCACCGCACAGCTATATTCGTAACATCAATAACACAGCTAGAATCAGGTCTTCAAAGCCTTATTGGACTCATTAACTGTGGTGTTGGGAAGTAATGGAAAATCGTGTACCGAGGTTGCTCTCTTGATCTTATTTCTCGATTCCTCCTGAAATATTTGGAGAGACACGCGTTTCCAAAAGTCATTTTTAAGTTGTTGTTTTTTTATGATGTTTTCATGCAGATCGGAGTTGTGGCAAGATAAAAAAAATACATTCGCCCAATTAAACTGAGCTTTAAATATCATCCTATCTTTTAGTTGAGCCACTATATGGTTGGAGTAAAACTCTGCAGCTCTACACGGGCTGCAGGTAGCACCACTAATTGCTTTTCTTAAGGCTTCCACTCTGACCTGCACCAAACCATCTCCCAGAACAGTGTGTCAATAAGCTGTCAAAACACAGCACTTTGATGGGTTTTTTTTTTTTTTTTTTTTTTTTTCATCCCCCGGTGTGTTTGGGCGTGCTGCGGACATGTGACCCTGACCCCCACCCCCCCCCCACCCACCCTCCCCCCGGGAAGAAACAAACAGCAGAACGAAGAGGCAGCAACGTTGGCTTGCTTTGCTTGGTGGTGACAGCGTGACGAGGAGATCCGCCCGACAAACAAAGAGCGGACGGGGATTGGTAACCTTTTACAAAAACACACAGTGGGAGCAGTCGTTAAGGAACAAGTGAGGAGCTCTCGTGACAACTAATTGCACAAGTTGCTATTTTACTCCCCGCCTCAAATAAAGCGATATGTCCTACTGTGGAAATGGTCCCTCATTACGCCGAGATGATCTGACCCTACTTTCCAGTTTTAATGCCTCGCCAAGTTGAGTAAAGCATTGTTGGAAAAAAAAAAAAAAAATGTGCTGAATATTTAATGAAGAAGAGGAGCCTTGATAACGAGGGAGAGAGAGATTCTCAAAAAAATCCCATTGCTGGTAATATTTAGAGGACATTAGACCATAAAGACTAGATGCTGAGCTGATTTCCAAACATATTTCTTATTCATGAACCGTGTGTGACATACTCGTTAACCTCATTTCATCTGCACTCAAAGAGTCAGCTCAAAACATTTTTTCACTTACACTTCAGTGGTGTCTGGGGCCATTTTGGGTGTATTTGCTGTTTGAGAGATGGGTTTCCTGCTTCCATCCCCCAAAAAAATGAAGGTTGGCTTTGCTCCAAGCATTGAAAAATAGTACTTAGAAAAAGAATGTGTATGTACAGCTACTTTCTGCTGAATTTGAACTGTTTATTACACAAATATAGTTTTAAGTTTTGTTATTCTCCCTAAATTTATTGGGAAGAAAATTCCAAATTTGCTCATTTCATGTATAATGAATCAACGAGTGCCGATGAAGTTTCTGTCCTTTGCTGTATTCGCACGACAGCCTGAGATTCATTTTTCCGTTTGCTCTCATTTGACCGTAGGCGCAGAGATCTCGCACGTTAATTATGAGCTCAATAGGCCACAATGTTCAATTCCTGTACTCGTTGATGAAGGCATTTTCCTGGTATTGACTCCTAATAATACCCAGGATCTTGATGATAATGAGTAAGAATTGACTGTGGCAGATATTGATTTCCGAGGCTTCAATGCACAACTGCAGACTCTGTGAAAAAGCTGTGAGGCCGAGGAACAGATAGAGAAGCCATTTGAAGCCCTGATAACAATTTTCTTACAATCGATAGAATTCTAGTTACAAAACGAGAGATCAGCGGTGCCCTTAATTTCATCATGGAAATACCGTCTTCAGTTGTCCGCCACAGGGACTTAATCAAGCCGCGGGGCGATAATACCGTCGACGAATACCTGAACGTTACATTAAGGAACACAGGCCCATTACAGCCCAAACAAATGGACCTTCCTCACAAAAGTTTCTGTGTTCACTCAGGCTTTCTCCTCCTTCACTTCCTGCGCCAAAACGAAATCCCATCTACTGATGCGGAAACTCAAGCGCCAACGCGTTTTGAAAAATCTTTGTCATTACGGTGGCCGCGGCGCTCGTGTCGGCGCGCTGCTACGCGCGTCCCTGCGTGCATGTGAGCCAATCACGAGTCAGCGCTTTGAAACAATCACGACGGGGTTTGCGTGCAGTAGAATGACGCGAGCTCATTCGATGTTTCCCGCGTTTGCAAAGGACGGGTTGGTTGAAGCTCAGAGCTTTTCGGGGGCTGATGGAGTCGGCTGATGGAGTCTGACTCTGCGCATTTATGAATAATTTCCCAATGTGGCAGAACCGCAGTACTGACCAACGCGGCGTTTCGCAGGCTAGGCCGGTTTTTATCGGCATCATTTAGTAATGAACAAATCAACCAAAGAAGTAGTGAAAACCATGCTTTGTTATTTTACTTGTAGTCCGAAGTCAAATTAAAATAAACCTGTTGAATATTTGTTTAGATACAGACATTTATTTCCACTTGAGACTGACTTGCTTTTTCTATTTTATTCCGTACTTTGCGTATTGCAATGATCGGGAGGTCTGAACAGTATTCTCATCACTGTGTACACTGTGCTTCACATGGTTTTGGCTCATCTTTGCTGTTTTCTGCTTCTTCTTTTTTTTGTGTGTTTTTTTTATAGCCCTCCACAGCTGGCAGCTAAATAGACCCTGAGGTCCCTCGAGACATCTTGAGCTTGTAATTATAAGATTTGGAGTTCGGTCAAAAAGTAAGAAAGTCACTTTTGTTTTGTCTGCTTTTAATTATGATGTCGAGGCAGGTTTTTTATTCTCATTTCTGTTGAATTAAAATCTTTCTTTTAATTCAATACCTTCATCACAGTTCAGCTCCACACCCTCCTCCCGGTTAGCGATATTCATTCAGTTGGGGTCTCCTGCTGCCGGTTTAATCCGCCAGCCGAACTCCTGGTAAACCTACCAGCCCTTTGTTCTACGTTACTTTGCCTGCTGTTTCTGGAGCGTTAAACAAAAGCTCAAAGAGGTCGTGTGAGTGCATTTGGTTCCACGCGCGTACCATTACAACCGTAAAAAAACCTGCGCCTGTATAAATGCTTTTCCACCTTTCTACCGCCCATCACACTTAGAGACTGTAAAACCCATTCTGCTGACAACTCATGAGTGCTCTCCAGTAGGTACAATCATCAACATTTAATTAAACCCGATTTAAACCCCCATCTCGGCTCCAAATAAGCGTCGGCCGTTCGATTAACCCGCCGATCTGGAGGAGTGAGCAGGAGGTCGGTGTCGGTGGACAGATGAGAGCCGGGGGGGGGGGGGGGGAGAGACTCCGGAGGGCAGCCGGGCCTCCGCCGAGCTTTTGTAAGATCTCGTGTCACTATGCTGGACTCATTGAGCCCCGTTGTTGAATCCAGAAAGTTGCTTAATCTGCCGAGTAAATGGAGGACGCTCTGCCGTCCTTCGGGATGCGGGGCGGTACACGAGAGGAAAGTCGATTTACAACCTTTGTCTGCGGCATGATGAGGTTTGTGCCACGAGATGAGAGGGAGGCCTCCATCACCACCCACCCAGGTGTGGGAGGGGGGGCATGAACCCTGAATAATGCCAGAATGGGACTTCAGGAGTGCTGCTTAGAGTAAGCAGGGCTGCGCTCACTAGGGACGGTGCCATTGATAACCGCTAGTGTTGATTGACTGCTTAATTAAACCTTTTAAGTTTCTACACAAGCTGAATATGTGAATACTGGCATGTTGCTTCTGAGATGTTAAATACATCTTTGATGAGCACTAACTAGCTGTGAATATGAGTATTGACTTTTTAGTTACTTTTTCATTATAATGAGTAAACATAGAAACTTTCCTCAGACAATTCAAAGGAGACAATGTTCACACCTTTAGTAAGATCATGTCTGCCCTGTTCTCTCATACATCTCAGTAATTACATCCTCTAAAGTATCTCTGCTTTTGGGAGGGCTCTGTGAATCATACCTTGATACAAAGTACAAGATACATAGTCTTCTCATCGGCACACGCCGTTCATAGTAGCACCCGTTTATGTTTCATGTATTCATGTCGCAAAAAGAACGCGTGTTAAAATGATGGCGCACCGTATGGAATCAATATGTTTACATCAATTTCCACGTTTCAATGATCAAAGGCTTTTACAGAGTCGGCTGGGAAAAAAAAAAAGAGCGTCACTATTTGATCGCGGCTGTGGTTGCTTGAACGTGACGGCAGCGAAGGCTTATGAATCGTTCACTCTGCAGTTATCATATTAGTGATGGAAGCAATATCCGAGCCACGAGTTTCCATCCGGAAAGTCTGTGACAGAATTGCACAGATAGTGTTGACTATGCAGCCCCAGTAAGTCATCAATATATCACAGTGCTCAATGAACTAGTAAGTAACTATATCTATATGTGCTGAACATTAAGCTCCCACAGACACTGAGATTAGTTGGTCATCCTTCTTTCTATCTATCGTATTACAGTTATTAAAACTGTGTTTTACAAGAACATTTGTAATCTTGTAGCACATTAGCCTCCCCATAGGACGATATATACATAAAAACATATGTATATTAACATACCTTTCATTAAATTTTTATATACTGCTTACAAAAGCGAAATGGGGGGATTTCAACTTGAACATTTTTTATTTCTACTGACAACTAGCTTAGAATAAAAATATTGTGCATGGTTTATGTGCTTTAAACAGGTCCCTATAAGAATAAACATACAATTTATAAATTAATAAGTCAAACGTTTTTTTTTGTTTGTTTACTTGAATAAGGACTGAATTTATTAAATAACGTTAACGTTTTACACCTTAATGTTTACTAAAGTCCTTACTGTTTCCAAGTAAATGTCTCTCTCTCTCTCTCTCTCTCTCTCTCTCTCTCTCTCTCTCCCCCTCTCTCTCTCCCTTTCTCCCCCTCCCCCTCTCTCTCACTCTGTCCCTCTCTCTCTCTCTCTCTCTCCCTCTCCCTCCCTCTCAGCAGGGCAGGGATTATAGTCGCGGTTAAAACCTTTCCGGTGCTGCATGCCTGATACTCGGTGCCAAGCAAGGACTAAAGTGAGCGTCTGATAATCGGCCTCATCTACGTGACTCTCTCAGCTGCACTAATATGCCTTCATCACAATGCAAAACTTCAGGAACCACCCGGGGAGACCAACTGGAATATAAAATTAATGTTAAAATGCCAGCAAGCTGTATTTTTTATAGGTTGTAAAAAAAAAAAAGTAGTTCGTAGGCGCTGCAAAAAAAATCCATTGCTGAATAAAATGAAAGAATCAAGCAAAAGTAGAACCAATTCAATATCAGGCCTCCTCAGTCCAATTTTCCTCCTATTTGCTCCACATGGCCGGCAGCTAAATTGATGGAGGAGTTTCTCCCATCGAAATGTGCACAAAAGGAAATTCAAACTTTTCTGCATGATTATTACACCCACTGAATAATTAAACTACTTATTTAGAGAGCAGGTTTTATTGATCGTACAACATGGAACTATTTATTCCTGTGTCAAAGTTATAACAATCCATGTTGCGTGGGAGATGAAGTTTCTCCAAACCACTGGCCTTTAACGTGTTTTCGCCAAATATCCCCAAACATCAACCTCCTGTGAGATGACCGCACTGAGAGGAGGAAACCACATGGGGTTGTGTGCACTAAGTCACTGGAGGGGCTCTGGCGGCAGCATGCGAAGCTCTCGGTGTGTCTCCAGCTCTGTGTTATGTGAGCTGACGTGTGCTGTGGTTTCCACCTCCTGCCTGTGTACTCGCGTCCCTCTTCTGGCTGTATAATTAATTCATCGAACCGCGCGGGCACACGCCTTGTCGTCTCCCCTCCTGTCTCTCGCGGAGATCTTTGAAAGAGCGAGATTAAAGGAGGGCATAATTAGGCGGGAGGATTTTCACTATCAATGTAATTGAAACTGTGCTGTCATATTACAATGTCTAATTGGTCTCAAATTGAGAAAAAAAAAGGCCTTCACCACTGCATGGAGTCACTTACCCATGTAAAAGGAGAGTCAGCTTTCCCGTCTAACCTATAATTGTCGTTCAGCTATTGTGCAGCCATTTTCCCCTGTCGACACACTTATACTTATAACCCCTCTAACAGAAGACAGTAAATAGAGTCATATTCATGCATTTCAACTGTACCATGTCGTTAGGAAGTAGTAATGATTGTTGCACAGTTATGGACCCTGCAACAACACAAGTCTAAGTGCCACTTAAATCGTTGTTCTCCGCTGCCTGAGAGGCGGTGGAGGTCAAACAGGTGTCGTCCCGGCAACTGAAATGAGATGACAGACCCCATTAAAGACAAACTGCATGCAGATTTGAGTGAAGATGGTGGCGTCCCACCGGCCGCATTCCTCAGCTAAATGGTTTCATTTACCTTGTAATTTAGGTCTCGTCCCTGGTAAAGCCTTCCCTTTCCCTCCCTGCTCTTATGTGCTGCTGCTCATTGTGGAAAGGTCACAGCTCGCGGTGTATTTCATATCCAAACAGGGCGGGCAGATTTCCGCTCCAACAACATTTTGTTCAGATAAAGCAGTCGGCTCCATGAGGCTCAGTCGGCACGTGCTTCTGTTTCGTCTTGGCCGCGTAACAGAAGTGGATTTCTTGTGTCTTAGCTCATGAAGGTTTTTCTGTGAGCTGCCGCATTGTTGTTTTAGCCTGCAGGAAAATCCCACAGTCACATATTACACTTTCTATATCATAGGTTTTTCTTTATTAGCCCCTAGATCACACTCAATGTGGCTTGGGTGTGCCCCCTGAAATCTGAATTGATTTTATTCATTCGTGTAATAATAGTTGCATATTTCACCAAACCAAAAATGTAAGTAATAATGTGCCATTTATTACCTATTTTACAGATTGCCTCTCTTCTCTATGACTGTGCCTGTGTGCCCATTCAAAAGTTTTCAAAGTAGCACCTGCTGATCAGGTACCGGGCTATTAAACCCACTTAATCCTAACTCCACTCACTCAGATCCGTATGTATTTCAGAACAAGTGGTCTTCGGCTCTCTCTGAAGTCACTTTGCAGTACTCCCCCTAAACCGAAAAACTCTTGACGAGTAAAATCAGCACTTTTCCTTCTGGAAAAGGTCCTTAATCACTATCCTTGTGAGAAAGGTTCACAGTTTTTTATTTTTTATTAGATGAGCCATTTCCTTCAGAAATGTGACATTTCCATTTTACCGCGTCTCTGTCATATAAAAGAAAGACTGACACGTTTCCCCTTTTGAAGGGCAATTTCTCCGCCGGATGTTTCCGCCTCTCCCGGTTGCGAGCGCTCTCTGTGTGCGCACCATGTCAAGTGAACGCAATGCCACCTCCCTGACAAGGAAACGCGAGGTTCCACCCTTCTTCTCCTTTCTTCCCAGGTGACACCCACTGTCCCCATTCCGTCACCATCGAAAAAGTCAAACAAGATGCGAGAACCTCAGAAACGGTCCATTATGCGCCGCCGTGGGGAGCGCAGACGCCATTAAGGAGCGGTATCGGTTACGAATAATGCATGCCTCCTGTCTCGTTCTCGTCTCGTCTGAGAGGGACGGAGCGGCGCGGAGACGCACCGCAGAGACCTGGCGTGCGGAGTAGCGCCGCTTGAGTTCACAGACCGAGGACGTCTCCTCGCCCAGAGAGATGGTGGAGAGAGAATTCGCCAGGGGGGGCAAAGGGACGGGCCTCGCAGTCCTAGTCCAGAGACTCCAAGCTCGATTTCGATAAAATCACAGCATGTTGTGATTTCCTGAAGTTAAAGAACGCAGGGATGGAGCGAGTCATTACCTCAAAAAGTAATTTCTCTTTGGATATCTTAGCAACCCGACGCAGCACTCAGGGTTTTTACACATGGTTCAGCACATAACACTTACTGTAGGAAGTGGTAAAAGATGCACTAATCAAGATGAATTGCAATCAAAAGGCCGCGTGTTCGCCCGGGAGGAAACCGGCCTGCTCTCCCCTCAAAGCTGGCGCTGATCTGCATTATCTCCCCCCCCCCGTGAGAGATTTACTAATGAAAGCTGCAGATAACAAAACAAAGCATGCTGGGTTGTGGTGGATTGAGACGCCAACGATATGGGTTCCACTCCTGTTTTCACCTCATATCTGTGCACGCACTAATTTAAGAAGTGAAAGTAATTGTCGCAAAATGCAGAAACCCGAATACAACAGGACTTCACAGACAAACAGCCGGATGAGCACAGCGCGCTCGGGGGTTGTCGGCCATTTTTTATTGAAATCGGCAAAGAGGGACGACGCTGAGCCGATGCATGGCCGTCCTCTTTCAGCATGCGACCCGAAGGCTCACTCTTTCACTCGGAGGCGTTTATGTCTTTTTAATGAAGGGAATAAATTGTCTTGGTACGCAGTGTTTTTTTGAGCCAATGAAAGCCGTGCAGACTATGAACGGATTCACGCCGACGACCACGTGACAAAGACCCAGCAGCACTCTGCAGGGAAATATTTCAGTTGCAATGAACAAGATGCAGAAGTGAAAAGGATACGTGTGACAAAAATATGCTTCAGTGCAACAGTCTGAAGCAAATGTTCGCGGAATCTCTTTGTAAAGAATGACGAGACCACGCTGAAGGTGCCTGATGATTCCTTTGGCGCAGGTAATATCCGAGACAATGGTGACAGCCACAGCAAAGGATACTCACCTGACATGCAGCATGTTCTCGACACGTTGCGCTAGCAATACAAGATGCAAACACAACTTTACATGATGAAGCGAGGTTCAAACTATTTAAAACAGAATATGTCAACACATGGATGGAATACTAATAGTATGGGGTACATATTAAGCAATGCGAAGCTGTGAATTGAAATCTCCAGAGATCTGGGATCTAATTGGGTCCTTTGCCTCTGACTGGTTAGGCTTTCCCATCGGGACCAACGGGTTCAGTGCTTTGCATATTAGATCTTAAAATACACAACTAGATGTGGCCATACATCATTCTGGGAGGCTTTTCAGCTATTTATCCTAATGGAAGATATGGCTACGGCTTTGATATGCATCCGAATGTAACCATTAGTCTCACTATAGATAGTATTGGCACTTTCACACTTGCTGGTTTTAAATAGGAGCAGTTTATCCATAGTGCCGCATCCCAGACTGCGTGGCCACAGTGATGGTAAAACCATACACATCCTCAAACAGGTCCTCAACTATTGCGTCATAATATGGGTATAGCATTGCAAGAAGTGAGATTATTTTCAAGTATGGTGTAATATAAATACAGTAAACAAACGGTTGCCACAGCGATTCTATTTAAAATAGAATTCTATTTAAAATAGAATCGCTGTGGCAACCATAAAGTTCAAGCGGAGCGTTTTAGATAGAGGTTGAATAAAGGTATATTCAGACCAGCCACAAGTGAAAATGAAGTTGTTTGTGAATAAAAGCACAGTTTTGCCCAGAGCCCAACCATATGTTCCCCCTACGAAGATAAAAGCCTTTGAGTAGCCCCGATGCATGACTTTTACGTGTCAGTTATTCTTCCTGCTTGCAAGGTTTATATAATAAAAGTCATTTTTATTGATTTTACACCGGCGTACATGTAATGGTGAAGGTTAGTCATCGCAGTCTGCCGCCAAGGAACATGTCATTCATGCCCTGTATTACCAAAGACTAATATAGTTTGTGTTTAATTATATCATATCTATATATATAATTGAGGTAGTTTAGCTGAGGGCAGGTCCTTTAGCACATCTCTATTCCTGTTCTGACCTGCTGTGAGCTGAGCCGGCTCTGATGTGTGTGCAGCTCAGCCCATGTTTAAACGCTGTGGGGAAAAATGACCTGATACTAACTGTTGGAAACTTTGAGGTTTGACCCTCGGTCTGAGAAAACGGCATTTATTGAGTGGAAATCTCTTTTTTTGTGAATAAAGTGCTGTACCACAGTTGCAAAGAGGTACCAGCACTTTAGGACTTTTGCTAAAGAGATATTTCTCTTTAAGAATGTAGCATATGTAAATTGGTGAAAATGTAAATTGGTACCACTTAGACAACTCCGGTCCCACAAAAAGGAGGTTCTGTCGAGTACCGTAAAGGTCAGCTGAGCCACCAAAAAATGTAAGAATTTCAAGCCATCTTTATTACAGGTAATTCAAATCATATTATAAACTTCTCTTCTCTGTATAGACTAGGCAGGTGAGTATAACATATATATTTATATTATTATGGGGAAACTATTCCTTAAATTAATTTTGAGTCCAATACTAATACTAATGTCAGTAAACCCAGGAATATTTCCATTTTGCCTGATGCTGTATGTTAATTGCAACTTTACTTAATTTAATCAATAAACATCATGGTTAAACTATTAATGATTTGCATTAACCTTCTTGTTAAAAGGGCTGGTAAAAGTTATGTAAACTGTCGCAGTGCTGTGAGTTGTTATAAACTCCATAGTCACCATGGTTTTAAATAAAAAGACAGAGGCAACTAGCATGATGTTCAACTCATTGATTTCACATCTTAAAATACAAAACTGCCAGCCTGAAATCGCTTGACGAGATACAGTCAGACATCCCCACGCTGCCTTCCTCCCCCCCCCATAAACCTTCATCATCGCCACAATTTACCCGAACGAGGAGTCGCACGGAACGGGCCGTAAAAAACGAGGTGTGAAGAAGGAGAGAGACGGTCGTTTGTATGCAGCGTCTGAAGCGGGAGGGCAGTGAGGAGAGGGGATGCACAGCATAGCAAGAGATAAACACAGCAGATGCAGAGGGAGATTGACGAGTGGAATCACCAGCATGATTAATGTGACAACCTTTAAGCAAAGGTTATGGATCCGGAGGGAACACTAATGTCTCACACTAATGTAGGACATGGAGGAGCTGCAGAGTGGAGAAAAGGTCAGGAGTCAAGCGAAGGTGCGAAAATTACGGGAATGCCCCGTTCTCCTGGGTGGACTTCACTCTGTGCTTCTAGGAACATTCATCTCAACTCTACAAACTCCCAGATATTTTCGCTACTTGTTTAAATGTTGCCTAATCGTGATTGAAGTCCTCGCATGTGACGCCGCCCACCAAAGCTGTCGGAATGAGTGCAGACATAAACAGCACAGCCATTTGTAATACCAGAAACAATTATATGTACAGTGCATCGTCATTAGCAAGAAGCTAACTGACTTCAAGGATTCTGAATTGCATCGATGGTACAAATCCAAAAGGTGTCACGGTACTTGGTCTGAGACGCATGGCACTATCATGGTCATTACTAAAGCGGCACGAATATAAAAAGAGAGCTTGAGTAGATGCACGTGAACATGCTGCACGTGAATCAGGTTCGGCCGCATGCCGTGTAGCTGTGATGTCATCCGTGATCCACAGTCACGCCCATCTGTCGTGCACGAGACTGTTTGGGGAATGACACGTTGCACGGGAGCAATCAAGAGAGATGGAAGCTGTAACATTGTGAGGATGAATCAGAAAAGTCAACAGACTGCACACAGGTAAAAAAAGGTTTAGATGATACTGCTTACACACACACACACACACACATACGCACACATTGTCTACCAGTTGCATTGTTGTACTGGGACAACAATGCAACTTTCCCTATTCCCTGCCCTCTGCGTTGGCTTCTCCGTGTTGTCTGACCCACCCGCGAGCCCCCGGCAAGGGCGTCCAACTCCCACGTTTGGAAGTCTTGGTAAGTGAATTCGGTTCATCTGCTCCCTGACACCACGCACTCGGCCTGAAAGTGCTACGACCGTTATAGCAGCATGCAATCAGCAAGAGGCAGTGGGCTGAGATTGTGTCATTGAAGTTAATTACAGGCAATTAAAAACCCAATTGACTGTTGCTCTGACATTGACTTGGGGGGTTATGGGGCTCTTCTGGTGACATTATTCAGACAGCTGGTTTTCAGCCATACAAGGTGCAGGAAATCTCTTTGTTCCTGTTGCTCTGACCGACATTCAAGGTTCCCAGAGGATGAATTGTAATGATTGAGGATCACCGCAGTTTTCCTCTATCTTCACCATGAGTCTTCACAACTTTCTGGATTGATTGCCATGAACTTTACAGAGCGTCATTTTCCCCAGAGAATGACATTGAGTTCTCCCACAATCTAACACGTCAAACTATGACGCTCCACTGCAGCAACGCAAATTCAAACAAAGACACCTGCTTAAGTTTAGGCAAACAACGTGTGTGAGATAAGGTCATAGACCAATTAAAACTATACTATACGTACATGTAACTTCAAAATAACTCAATAACATTTTGTTGACGCAATTACCCGTGTCAACACCCGTCTCCTGGGTGACGCATGACGAGCTGTCAGGTGGAATGAGAACAACAGGCAGGAATAAATTAAACCCTGTTCTCAGACTCTTCCACTTCATCAAATTTGATCCTGTATTCTGGTTTCTGATCAACTGTAAAATACAACAATGAGTGTGTTAACGTGAATTAGCATATTTTAATATGCTGACGTGCTTTTATTGAACACCATACAAAGAATAATACTTTATGTTTGGCTTTAAAAGGTAATCAAAGGCACTTTGAATTGTAAAAACAGAAACGATTGAAGCAACAAAAATTTAAACCATGGCTGTCGACGCTGTTTTCTTCTACGTTGTGTTCATCATCGTTTTATACGCTTACAGCAGTTAATACGCAGGTAACAAACATACTAAAATCCTTTAATTAATGCGATTCTGACTGACTTCAGAACGCTATAATTTGCCTTCTGATGGGCTGTTTCATTACAATCTGCAATTAGTTTGGATGTTTCCAGCAGTGATTAACACCTTCTACTCTGTTGTGCATCACATTGTGGGTGAATGTAGTCCAGCGCTATCAATTTGTTTTGAGCATGAATGCCGACCATCTTTACTCCTGAGCACACCTCTTTTCTGCAGTTTTCTGTTGTGAGCATTAAAATCCTGCTGAGAGTAGACATGTACTTTGATAATGTTTGGCCTATGTTTTGTCTTTTTTTCCTCAAAGGAACCCTCAAATAGTTTAGCCAAGGAAGAAGCTTATTATATATAATAGTCAGTTGTAGCTCCGTCCTCTGCTCCATTGCTTGCTTTGGTTCCCATTTTGATGCACACTTTTAAATTCCTCTTGTATTTCTGCTCAATGACCTCTGTTTGGTTTGTGCTCCAGCGATACACACATACAGATGTGAGTGTTCTAGGGTGGAATGAGCTGCAATATGTCCACTATCCATTATTGATCAATGATAAACTAGAGTTTCACAGGGTTCTTGACTCAAACCAAGAAGGATAATGGGGCCAAATCCCCGGCCTCCAAATATTAGTAACGATGAAAGCTTTTCCCTCTCCACCCGCTGCATCCAATGTTTCCGTCATCCAGTAACAGTGAACACAATCCTACTCACAAGCGAAGGGTTTTGGTTACAGCATCCCCCGACGGCATGTGAATTAATCAACACCAGAGTGTTACTGCTGGTGTTGATGAACACACCTGATCAGATGTGAGGTTTTTTTACCAGGATCTCACATATTTGTCTCAAATAAATTAACTCACTTTGGCTCTAAATGTACACACTTGACAAAGTGGAATTTCATAAACATGCATGTGAATGGCCGCTGTCACTGGGTGCATGTTATATCCTTCATTTAGCTAGTTATTTAAGATTTGATACGAAAAATACAACTCTAACCAAACCTTGAACCAAACGCGTCTCTTCTTCCTGCTTCCTTTCAAATTGGCTCGGTCCAACGGATGCGTCAGAATATATTTAAATGTCTAAATCTGTTCCCTACGCACTGCTGTAAAGCAGCAGTGAAATATTCTCTTAGTACCTTTTTGATATTGAGTATGAATTGACTGTAAAAGGGGGTCAATCCCCCCGCCCTTTCCGCCCGCCCACACACACACACACCTTAGACAGCCATCTGTATCACTCCGGTGGGATGAGGGGGAACGGGGGGGGGCATTTTGACAGTGATGGCGCATGCAACTGACCTTTGGGACTTCGAGTGCACTCAAACAACACTTGGCGCGTGTGTTTACGTCCCAGAGACAGTCTAATGAGGACGTATCTGATGCCAGCCGACTCCAGGAACAAGTGCCAGGATGCAGCTGCTGCCACCAGGGCGGTAATCACAGCTTCTTGCCTGACTCATGTCGGGTAATTTTGTCAGCGGCGGCGTTCCTGTGACCCCGTAAGAGCAACTCTCCCTCTGATACACTTCATCTTCTACCTTTGTCATTCTTGTGTTTTTTTTTTTATAGTGGGATATAGTAAAGATGCTATTTGGGAACTTGTGTACCCTCAAACATTTTCCCGTATTCAGTGTGAATTGACCTCAAATTGACCTGTTTAATATCCTTTATCAGTCCTATGTACTTTGCAGATTATTACTAAAGTGGCGTCCTGATTTGGGGATTTGGCGTCTGGCAATTTTAAATTGGTATTAGAAAAATAGTTTGACTCTTGTTAACTAGGGGTAATGTAAGGCACAAAAAGAAGCATTAATTCACAGTACACTGGGCCCAGTACGACTACTCAAACGATTGAAAGAATGTTTCCACATGTCAGTCCCTCCCACAGTGAAACGCTGCACCTCATAGGCCAAAAGTTCGGCTTAAAAGTAAATAACATTGGCTTTCTATATGGGCATGTTGGTATGAGAACAGGTTTCCCATTTACAATCCACACCACAAACAACAATGGTGGCTGTTTCACCTTTAGAACAAACTCCTGAAGCAGACTCAGACACAGTGTAGTGGTCGTGGTTTAATCTCAGTGTTTCAGCTGATTGGGACAATAACATAACAAGTAAGTTAAGAATACACAGCAAATAGTATATTCTCCCTTAAATACACACCCCGTGTGACGTGTGTGTGTGTGTGTGTGTGTGTGTGTGTGTGTGTGTGTGAATCCAAGCCTGAAGGACAATAAAGTGTAAGCACAGGAGAGTGTTTGTGTAACTCTTTTAGTTCCCCTCCTGGGAGAGACGGTGTGCATGTTTGCCGTGCAGAAAGAAGCGAAGCAGCAACGGGGGGGAGCGGGGGGGGGGGGGGGGGCAGCAATGGAGTCAGCGTGAAATCTCAGGGCCACGTTCCACTTTATCCGCCCTCCCTGTCCTCCGGGGAAAAGGGTTACGTCGTTAAAAATTCACATTGCACTCACAAGACATCCCCCGAGGAAAGGTTTACCTGGCCAACACCTGTCCAACATTTGTTTTCCATCAGAGTGCACTTTGACATACAATGGTAGCCCAGATGTCTTTGAAGGTCTTCAAACTTGGTATTAAAGTTTTAAGTCTAAAACAAAATCAAATGTGATTGTAGCCATTCCCTGTCTTGACACTGACAGAAAGGTATGAATCTATTTGCATTACGCTTCCTTGTTCAGTGACTGTCCTTTTGAAACTATTAACTACAGTCATACTCTAGAGGGGGGAGTATGTTTGAAAAAAAAAAAAAAGTAACCATTTTCCACCAGAATGCCAGTGATTTCTCCTCTAACTGCTTTGATTGGTGACACATGATTGGTAGAATATCCAGTTAAAAGTGCAAGAATTTTCAGGCGCCATCGCTGAAACCTCGTTATTTTGAAGCAGTGACAGGTTCTGGATTTAGTCGGGTCAGTTGGACTCACTTTCTGCATGTCTATTTGTCTTGATTCCCAATTATTCTCCTTTTTGGCAGGTGGTGGAATTCTGTTCAATGGAAACGCTTCTGGTTTCATTTTTTTTTTTTTTGTAAAATCAGGTTAAACTGTAAATAATCTCACTAGTGAGATTTTCATTCAGGCCAATTAACATTCGACCTCGGACGTTTCGCGCGGCAGACCAAAGTCACCATCTGTCGACTCTGTGACGACCACGTGTCCCCCCCCCCCGCAGCTCTCTGACTGTGTTTTGTTTTACCCCCCGCAGGAACTTCTACTACATCACCATGCTGCGAGACCCGGTCTCCCGCTACCTGAGCGAGTGGAAGCACGTGCAGCGCGGCGCCACCTGGAAGACGGCGCTCCACATGTGCGACGGGCGCTCGCCCACCCAGGACGAGCTGCCCACCTGCTACAGCGGGGACGACTGGTCCGGCGTCACCCTGACGGAGTTCATGGACTGCCCGTCCAACCTCGCCAACAACCGGCAGGTGCGCATGCTGGCCGACCTCAGCCTGGTGGGCTGCTACAACCTGTCCTCCATCAACGACAGCCAGCGCAACCACATCCTCCTGAGCAGCGCCATGAGCAACCTGAAGAACATGGCCTTCTACGGCCTGACCGAGTTCCAGCGCAAGACGCAGTACCTGTTCGAGCGGACGTTCAGCCTGCGCTTCATCTCCGCTTTCACGCAGATCAACAGCACGCGGGCCGCCAACGTGGACCTGAGCGAGCCCGTGCGCCGGCGCATCGAGGAGCTCAACTACTTGGACGTGCAGCTGTACGAGTACGCGAAGGACCTGTTCCTCCAGCGCTTCCAGTCCACCCGCCAGAGGGAGCACCGGGAGGTGCGCTTGAAGAGGCGCGAGGAGAGGCGCTGGCTGAGGGAGCGGAAGGAGCAGGGCAGGCCGTGGTCGCCCAAACACAGGGGGGCAGGGGGCTGGGGCGGGAGAAGGGCGGGGGGAGGCCCGGAGAAAGGGAGCGAGGGGGACTTCCCCACCAGCACCACCACCGAGGACTACACAAGCCAAGTGGCCCGTTGGTGAGGATTTAGTCTCCAGAGAGAGAGAGACAGAGAGAGAGACAGAGAGAGAGAGAGAGACAGAGAGAGAGACAGAGAGAGAGAGAGCAACAGATTTAGAACCTTTGATTCTCTCTCTCTTGCACATCCGGTCTCTCTCTTTTCAGCTCACCATTAATCTGTCTGCTACATCTGTCTGTTCCTCAGCTTCAGTCTGATCCGAGTGCTCTGCTGTTTCTTTGTGAAAACTGCCAAGTCTGTGAGTCTCACAGCAGCTCTGCCTTGGAGTGCCCTTTGGTGTCTTAAATCTTTAAATGCTGTTCATACATTTTTTTTTTTTTGACATTTCACTTTGGCCTTGGTTATTAGACAGTAAACTGAGGTGGACAAAGAAGAAGAAGAAGAAGAAAGAAAAAATCAATCAAAAGAACCTGCCACGGACTGCAAACGCTTTTAATTCTGACACTCAAAGCAAAAGCGATGAACGTCTTTGAAGCCTTTGTTGCAACTGTTGGAAAACCCTCTGAGTGATGTATTTCTAGAGGAACTGATGGTTGCATGTCACACTTTAACATTATAATGCAATTTGGGTGTGCGTGCTCTAAGTCAAAGTTAATGAGACAAATATAATTCAATGACAGTGAAACCCTCGCTAGAGAGACCATGCTGTTTGCATGCATGTTGTAAATGAAATCATGGAAGATATTTGATGCTTATATTTATTTAGGTTAGAGTCCAGTATGTTTCATTTTCTGAAATGCAGTACTTTTTTTTTTTTACCGCGTCTCACGAAAATAACAAGTACACACACAAAGCTGCTGGCACAGGCACATCCTTAATAACTGTCCTTTTTCTTACCTTAGGTCAAACATTATAAAGAGAAAAAAAAGCATATTTTGTGGGTGTTTTTTTTTTTTTGAAGCAGTGGGTCACAGAGCTTAAAAGTTTGCTAATTAGCACAGGTGATGAAACGTGTCCGTGGGGCCGGTCTACGACCTGGCTGGGAATGAGATAATTGGCATTCAGCTCCGCGTCACACGGGCTGCTTTTAGGTGTTTGTAGAGCTGACCGCGGCTGCACTGTGATGCCAGCGCAGCACCGGCCAACAAACTGGTGCCTCAAAGCAGTTAGAGAAAAAAAAAGCGTGCCTGTCGTTTTCTTTTGCCCCGATAGTCTCCAGTCCTTCAGACCCAATCGGTGTGGCGGCATTACGTGAAGATGAAAGAGGGCTGGTTTTTTATCTGCTCAAGTAGGCTTCGGTGATGCTTTTTGTTCCTCCTATCCTCCTAGTTCACTCAGAATCCCTGCTTATCAAATTAGATGTTCACTAATTGTCTCTGACTGCAGTTACATACATTATAAAATACCTCAGAGGGCACAGTTTTATTTCGTTTTAAAGAATCACCTGCGTGTGTCGTCTAGTTTGAATGATTCATGTAGCTCGCGCGGTGAATGTGTTGAATGAATTCAGGGTTAAGTTGTCCAGAGGTGTTCTGGTGCACTGAGTTCAGTGAGGATGTGGTAGGCTGGATAAGGACAAAGGACAAAGACCAGGTGTATAGCACATAAAACTCCAAGTGTTTCCAAGGGAGAGAGAGCTTTGAACGTGGAATCGTTTTCTAGAATGTATAATTTAATGAATAAACTTTGTGGTAGTAAGCAGATTATTGATAAAATATTAGATAACATATATAAAATAATAAGGTATCATGTTGAATAATAAAGCCTAATTTTCAGATTTTTCTTTCCCTTTTGTTTGTGCTACTTCATTCATTTTAAAGGCTCTTTAAAGCAGCCTTAGATGCAGCTTTAGATGCTTGGTAAATTCCAAATAAATGAAAAATGTATTTGGATCATTAATAATAATCCAATATAAAATTCAAAATATAACGTTAGATATGTGTGGCTACATAAAAACATCAGTGGTTTCTAGGAAAACATATTTTTAGGAGGTAGAATTTGAGTCTTGGTATGATGAGATTTATGTGAAAATACCAAGACATTAGTGTTCAAACACAATATCTGAGCAACTCAAATTGTATTAAGTAAAATGAATTCATAAAAG
Organism: Pungitius pungitius; assembly: GCF_949316345.1. Classification (NCBI taxonomy): domain Eukaryota; kingdom Metazoa; phylum Chordata; class Actinopteri; order Perciformes; family Gasterosteidae; genus Pungitius; species Pungitius pungitius. The sequence continues at coordinate 5,982,872 of NC_084909.1, forward strand.
TGAGTGTTCATAGGATCCATTGCTCATGCTATTAAGATGATTAAGAAAAGACGTTTAAGGGACCTTAAAGTGAATGCAGGATAATTCGTTTTGTGTTTTTACACAAGTCATTTTAAACACTGAATTCCACACAGCCACTTCAGTCTGCTGTGGAAAAAAAAAGATTATACGTAAAAAATATGTCATCGTCAGTTTATTCCATTGCTATTTTACAGAGAAGATTTCTTTTGGAAATGGGTTGCCAAACGGACGTTTATTTTGGAAACAGTCTTTTAATAAACCAACATGCAGCACTGCTGCGTGACAAGCTGTAGGAATGACAATGTTCCCCAGTGACAGATGGCATGAGCACAGCATGAGCAGTAGAGGTGCTGTGTAGCTATTAATGAAACCCTAATGAAACACTTGTTGTAAATGTGCTCTACACCCAGGTTACATTACATACATGTATTTGCTGTCTTAATGCTTGAGATGCATTGTCTATAGCGCCTCAACCGGGGAGCCAGAGCGGCGAATGTGAAATTGAAGGTGAAATAGTTAGTTCTTAAATCTTAAAAGGAAAGTTTTGGGGCGTAATAATGCTCCTGCGACACCACAGACCTCAGACAGGAACTCTAATTAGCAGATTTCTCCCAGCTGTGTGGTACCACCTGCAATTAATGGTAGCCATGGTGATGGTAACTGCAGAGCGATGCTCGGGTCAGACGGTTCCTTTTAATAGAGACTAAGCTCAGAGGCGTATTATTACTAAGTTATTAATCAAACTCCGTAATTATATCCAGATTTATACATATATACAGGGAGAGAGAGAAAGAGAGAGAGAGAGAGAGAGTTCATAGTTGGAAGGAGGATGTGAGAGATGGGAGGAGAGCGAGCGAAGAAAAGTCCCTTGTCCATAGCTTGGCTTGTGAAACCGCTCGGGTGATGTTGCAGCCGATCGGGCCAGATGGAGGGCACTCGCACACTTGGAGGCTCACAGCATAAGTCTGCTCGCTCCGGGGAGTTAGACCACACATGGTTTCTACATTTTGATGAAGGACACATGTATAAAGAGTGAAGTAGTGAGGACGTTGAAGAGAGTTCACCACATAAACCCCGGTCTGCATGCCCCTTCCCACATTCTGTCCACTCATTTCAATGAGGTGGGAATTCACCCGAAAACCTGAAACAGTTTGGAAGGTGTGAATGATGCAAACCAAAAAATGTACTTGCGACAATATCCTCAACGAGCTCACCATGTTGAAAACACAATCCCTACATTGAATGTTGTTGATGTGGTTAAGTGCCAAAAAAAAGAGGAAGACCAATTAAAGGACTTAACTGTGCATCCATTGCTTTGCTTTTCTGTGAGTTCTTAATAAACATTTTCACTAAAAGATGTCCTAAAAGAATATCCATCAATTTTGAAATTGTAAAAGTTAAAATACGGTGTAAATAAAGTGATGAGGTGGGGAATTGGCCGAAAAGAGTGAAATGCCTCTTTGTTTAGAGCATTTTAATGAACATGTACTGCCACTTATTGTATTTATTTATGTATTTATTCATTTCTTTATATAAATTAAATTGTTGCTAAATAATTGGCTTTGTCTGATGGAAAATACCAGTATTACCAACACCTCAGTTTTAACGGAAGAGAGCTTTCTTAGTGTAAGAATTTCTATGTACATGTTTAAAGTCTTGTGATGAAATTAACAGTCTAAAATCCTTTTGACGTGTAATATTTAATCTTTTTCAGACCTGAAAAAAAACCAAGTGACTTCTGCTTAAGATATCTGAAATAAATGCATTGAATGGCCATGACATCATAATGTGTGTTGTTTTTATATTTTCAAACTAGATATATACCGCTAATGAAAATGGTTCTTTAGGTATTTTGCAAGAACTTCTGTCTTTTAAAAGGGATTTTCATAATAGATTTCAGAGAGAACCCAACCAAACTTTATATGACTACGGAGTGCCAGCTTTACAGTGCAACTGTTGCATAGAGATTTATTCCTTAATTATATTCAACTACAATTTACTGTAACAGTGTGTGTCAACCAATCAGAAGACAGATGTAGACACAACCACCTGGAAGACTCCATTGCTGACAGATTATCATCTTGCAAATTGTCAGGGAGCTCCACGGGACAAATGAGCTACACCTTACTTACTGAGTGCGTATTCTTCTGAATGAAGTCATTCTTCCTTTTGTGAAGAAATAACAAGGTAAGCAGGTGTCTGGTGATGTCATCCGGCTCAATTAAAGCTAAGCACACTGCAATATTTTGGAACATTTCATTTTGTATTATTTGAGTTTATTTCAACTCAAATAAATTACATTAGTAATACATATAATTTAATAAAAGTATTATTTAATGTATATTAGACCACTAATTTGGGTAGGAAGTTTAAAGGTCAGATCTGATTAGAAGGTGCAACAATTGCCAGAAAATTACATTTCCATTCCCCTAAAAAGCAAAATTCCTCAGTGATGTATTTAGTTAACTTGGTTATTGTACTGCATGGCTGCCTATGTGTTGCAGGACTGCAGCAAATCATTTCCACCCGGAAGTTAGGACTGTAAACATTCAATAGGTTTAGAAGTATGTAATGACTTTAAGACAATTCTTTAAAAAAGACAAACGTTGCTTATTTTAATGTGATGTTCACATGAATTGGTCAGATCAGGAAACAGTACAAGCTAAACTCTGTATATTAATAGTGACCCTCATTCTAACATGCAGGTCATCTATTTACACCATCACTCGGCCGAGGACGGGATGCAGCTTGCATCCCAAAACTAACGGCCCACTTTTGGGTCCCTTGACCAACCCGCACCCTGTTGACCTCTAGCTGTGTGCGTTTGTGGAAATATATTTGAGAGAAGGCTGACATCTACGGGCCGTGTGACACAATTGCTGCTTATCTTGGTTCCCCTGAATGTTTTACTGGCTGTCAACTCCTATAAACAATAAAGAAACACCCGGTTTACCTTATGACATTTTTCATTAATAAAGAAATTAGGGAATGGAAGATGAAATGCGCCTCTTTCGTATTATCAAACATAACCATCGGTTTCTCTTTTACAATTTTTACCACCAGATGGGAATATTGCTCTGGACACTGAAATTATTTGCAAGCACGGTGTAGAGTACAACCAAATATGTCACATTTTGATCTTCTTTGTTAATAATAAAATACAAATATAAATAATTTATAAAACATTTAAATGGCAACAGACATCAAGGTTAGTTCATTTCATTAATCTTGTGTGAAAGAGAAATACTTTAAACTGGATTAAATTGGGGAAAAAAACCTAAATGAAATCTGATGAAAAAGAGATTTTATGAAGTTAGAGTATATCTCTTTCATCAGCAGTCATAACTATTTCCCTGTTAAATAGCTGGGACATTGCAATTAGCTACCATTTCAAGTGAAGCAGCTTGACTGAGTGCTGGGTTTATATCGAAAGGCTTTGCTTGTTTCCCCACAATGCATTTAATTGTCTTAATATGACATTCAAATCAAAATAGCTCATTTAGTGCAAATAACAGTTACAGTTCAATTAATTAAATCATGATACGTGAGTACTTTTGACGGTGACATTTCCTCAAAAGAAGCAATTAATATGGTGGCCTTTTCCTGTGGAACTTAATACCATCTCCAGTTATTCAAGTAACCGTTATTATGGCAGGTCAGATTAATATCTGTTAAAAGAAATATAAAAGTAAAGAAATCAATAAATTAGCCACAACTGGTTTATGAGTAACAATTGCTAACTAGATTATGAAATGTATGGTGAAATGTTACATTCACAAAGGTTTTAGTTTAGGAAACAAGTACAACATTAATATGCTAAATAACATTGATTAAATCCCCTATCCCTCCTTGAAAAAACAAACATTCCTCACATACTCACCGTAATGTTTTCATATTTTTCCGTTAAAGGCATTTGCTCCTCCTGACACCTTCGTCAGCACACATCATTTGCTGTAAGAAGGGTAATTAGTTGGTGCATTACCATCGCTGTCTCACTATACAATTACAGCCTCTTTTTCTGTGTTCTGATGTGTTCAGACAAATGGATCACACTCATATATATATAGTAAAACTTTAAATCGTCTGGAAACAAAGAGGGGGTTTCTCCGTACCTTTGGCCAACCAATTTATTAAAAAATGAATGAGAAGAAAAAATTGCCATTTTATATGACTTCATACTTTGTGAAGTCTGGCACGGGGAAGGCAGCAGGTCTCCATGTTATTTATTATGGTTATTGAAGAATAAGCTATCAAACATAATAGAAAAATCTTGCTACGTCTGTCTCCCTCCCCCGCCCTGACTGATCTTATCCGGGTTAGCATCCATCTCATTTGACCTTGAGCAGACCCATAAAACAGGAAAGCTGCTTTGCTTCTTACACTGATTATATCAAAGGTTTATCAATAGAACTCTTAAAAAGCCTTTGTCTATATGTATTTATCATGCAAATGATTTATACACAACACCCTTCACGATACATGGGTTACTTCATCACTAATTAAAGCAAATTAAGGGAAACAACATTTACATCCCATTAAATTAGAAAAATCCATATTAATATGCATCTTTCATTTGATGATTGTATTTGTGCGTGAAAGCGTGTTCTCATTAAACTGATCCAGAAAAACTCAAGTTTTTTTTGCTGTTCCCTTGGTAACAAGCAAACCCTTGCCCTTTCAGTCTACTGCCAGTCGTTTGGATCGTACCACTTTTCTGTCCTGGGGGGGGGACGTTAGGGGAGAACAAGTTTTAGAATAATCTCTTTTAACCAAAAGAGGACGACGTTAAAATAAACTTGATGCATTTACATGTTTAGGTAATATTTTATCTGATTTTCTCTACTTTAAACGTTGTATGTTAAATTATAGATAACCTCTGTCCTTATCAGCTCACCCTGAGAAACAGCGTCATCACATTAAACTGACGATCGTACTGTAAGCTGTCAAAAGCTTGTTGCTTAGCTTAAATCTGTGCAGCGCTACAGTAAAGTAAAGAAGGAACGAGGTCGAAATAACAGGCTAGAAAAATATGAACGGAGCAACACATTCAACTTGAGCAGACATTTCGGAAGCACTTGACATCTTGTTTTCGCTGGCGTTAGTGCGGGTCGGGCTGCCGTGTTGTCCGTCCTAGCTGGTGCGTGATTTGCCGTTTCCTCTGGGAGAGCGGTTCATCCGTGATGATGAGGTAAGCAGGTGCGCTCCTCGGCTAGCGCTGCGGCTAACGACAGCTAATAAACGGCAACGCTAGCAGTTCTTCAGAACTGCTAAGCCCCATACGGCGGAGGTGTCCTTAGCAATGCCAGCTAAGTGTATGTGATTAGCTAGCTAAGGTAGCCCGAGGATGAGAAAGCAAATCACAGACTTCCCGTTAAACATGCTACCCTCGAGGCAACGTCACCAAACTGTACACGACGATGGCAGGGGACGTTACATCTAGTTGGCAGTCATCGGCGTGCCATTGTATTGTCTGGCTATTTGTCTATTTGAGAGACAAAATGTTATTTGTACAGTAAGTTAAGGTTATATAACGTTACAGTAACGTGGGTATGGGCGGGACATCCATTATCAGACAACCACAATTCACGCTTCTCCCTTCTCCGAGAGAAACGCACACGAACGGTGTAGTGTCCAAAAAAAATACAATTACCAACCATTTTTAATGCGGTTAGATGTGAAATAACCCGCTCCCAAGTGAAGTGAGCATGGCACCAGGTGACACAAATACACTGAAATAAACATTTGAAGTTGACATTAAAAGACGACCAAGAAAAATGCAATTTATACAACAAAAAGTCAACTGTGCAACAGGAGGTTAATCCCCGCTAAATGCAGTAGAATAGAATACATTAGCTTGTCATCTTGGGAATTGTCATTCTGGATTTCAAATGAAAATTCCTTTCGAGTTAAAAAGCATCTTATCAGAAGTCAGTATGCATGGGTGCTGAATAAATTATGTATGCATATTTGCATATTTCCTCAATTGAGTTGAATGAGCTTGGATTAACATTGTGTTATTAAGGGGGTTTGCAGGATCTTTGGGCGTTAAATACAGTATCACACCATGTTCAGTATGGTGGGTAAGCTACGTTGCATGAGAAATTACCATGTGTAGAAATATGATGGTGAAGAACTCTAGTTTGTCAGTAAACAAAAAAACAATAAACTGCATGTACTTTCATTTCTATAATAAAAGCATTTGGGAAGCTTTTCTTATTAGGGAGGTGTACAAAATTAAATAGAAACATACTGGGACCTTTTTGAAACTTATTATTATTATTATAAACTAGCATGAATCGCCAAAAGCTTACGACATAGGGCCTGAATTACATAGATTTTACTTAGTTGTAAGACTAGTGCTCTGTACATGGTCTGTATCATGTTATTAAGTGTATAATTGTATGTGCCGACACTATAAGAGGTGACGAGGTCTCTTCTTGACTAATTACATTTCATTCTAAAGGGTCAACTGCCAGCAGTGTCTTGCTCCAAGCTGTGAATAAACAGCGCACCAGCTCCTGGTTTCTATTGGCCGACTCCTGAGTGGGCGGGTCTTCCTGGGGGCTGGAATCCAGACAGGAAGGGGGGGTGGCTGGAAATGTTTCTGCCAGAGTTGGACAGGCACATTTTACTGTTGTGAAGAGAAAGTCTTCGCTCACTGGATCACCGTGGACCAGAAGACAGGGTTGAAAGCTGTTGTCGTGGTTATTATATGAAGAAGTCAGCTGCTCACAAGTTGGATCTCTTATCTATATTCTTGGTCCGGGCAAGAAGTTCTTTAGTGCTACCAGAAGTAGGGAAGTAGGATTTTTTTTGCTCTGTTTCCTGACTTGCGCCCAAAGGAATTTGCTGCAGTATGCTGTGGGACAGCATGCAGCAAAGCTGAGCGGCTGCTGTAGCAGAAGATCTGGGTAAACAACAGAACATTTAAATTGATTTGTTTGGACACATGTAGCCCCCTTTTGCTCACTCCCTGCGGAGAAACCTCTCAACTCTTGAAAATATGTATTCTGCTCACAAAATAACCACCTTTTTCTGCCTGCTGAGCCACTTCCTGTGTGTTTTACTAGTCGGACGATCCAGTTTTGTGTTTGAAGCCAAACGTGGTGTGTGTTTAAGCTCGATCTTGCTTGCCTTCTGTTCTCTGTGTGCTCTGGTGGGTAAAGATTCCCCATATCTGATGGTAGCAATTCTGCACCAAGCCCTTGTCTTTTAACAAATGGGGAGTTACTCCGTAATGTGAAAAAAAGGTTAAAGTGAGCAGAGAACTGAATTTATATGTGATTTAGGATGAATTCTATTTTCAATTGTCTTGTCTTTTTCATGGTGCATATCGTTCACCAGAATATCTTACAAGTGTGACAAGATCTCATTCAGCTTACGGCCCTGTGGACGTGGGACTTGTTTACATGCTTTACTGCTATCGACTGATTATCTTCAGATCCGCGAGCTACACATTCCAGACTAGCACAACAGCTGTGACATTGTGTTTCTAATGTCGTTGACACTGTTTGTATTTATTGATGAGGCAGGTCCAGAGCTACCACTGGCAACATCAGGCTGGAAAACATCTAGATGTTCACCATAAGATAACACGGGGCAAAAAAAACCCAGGATGACTCACTGACCAACAGGACGAGGAATTAATGTGGGTTATGAATCCAAATTGAGTTGTACGATAGGGGGAGTTGTTCACTTTACCAAGCAGGAAACTGGTTTTGATAGCACGTGCTTTATTTCGTCTCTATGAAGCCGTAGTTTCCTAAACCCGGACTGCTAGTAGTCTGGTAGTTTTGTTGATCACATTTGAAAAGTGGCTCCTCTTAAACGCATTCCGCTCTTGTCATTTTCTTATTCCCAGTGTGCCGTTGGTTAAGGACTTGACTGTTCTCGTCTGTTTAGAGCTGCCACAAGCAATTATTTTCATTTGGGATTAATCTGTAAATTGCTGTTAATGTTTAATGCCCTTTACAGTATCCCAAACTCCAAGATGAGGCCTTCAAGAGATTTGTTTTTGTGTAACCAACAGTCGGAAACCTGTGAAACCTGTGTTGACAGGGATATCAAAGAGATAAAGATCACATCTGAGAAGCTGGAACCAGACAAACTGCGGTGGCTCTTAATTCAATTCAGTTCTAATCAGTCTCCTTTAAATAGAAGAAAGCACATGAGAAGCTACCAGTTATTATGGTAGCTCTATCTGGCGCCATATTTGTAGTTTTTCTTCGTATACAAATTCTGTAATATACATGCTTTTTGTCTTTCAGATCCCTGACAAATAGTGCCTTCCAGAACATAGCCTCGACTTGAAGTGGGTCCGTCTCTGTTGCCGGCCTTTGCGTTCTCTGAGGCCAGACTCGAGCAGCATCACAGGATACCTCCACCCTGAACAGCAGCAGCACCTCAAAACGCTGAAACAGAGCCACCTGTGAAAGAGAACAGATAATAATGACATGAGAATGTATGACTAAAGTGACAAGTCCTAATTAGATTTCCCTCACTTGTGCACTTTTTAAGGGCGCCAGTCTTTGTGGAGTACACTCTTGAATGTGTCAGAAACCAAACGTGTCTACAGTGGGTCCCGTCTCCCTTTGATGGGTGATTTGTCATTTAGTGGCCAGCCGTCTGATCATTCTGCTGATGGAGGACTCGCCATGTCATTTTAAAAGAGGACGTTGCACATAAGGACAACCTTCAGCCTTTGGTCTACGAGCCAGAGTAGATTAATTAAAAAAAAAACCTTTTTAATTTATGATTATAACCTTTGGTCATGGCGCTGAACATTTCTTCAGTGAGAGACACAAAATGGCTAACTCTGGAAGTCTGTCGACAGTTTCAGCGAGGAAACTGTTCACGCAGTGATGAGGAATGCAAATTCGCTCATCCACCCAAGAGCTGCCAAGTTGACAATGGGAGAGTTGTTGCCTGCTTTGACTCACTGAAGGTAGGAAACACTGCACACCCTCAAGCGTATTCTTTACCCGGTTATCTCATTCCTGTGTCCCTGAATGGGTGATTCCTCCGTTGTGTTATGGCAAATCAAAAATGTTTTTTTTTTTTTAACAGTTTGGAATATTTGGGCAGATCTCAGATGTTGGATTGTAGACGGTTTATTCTACAGTTTGCTGAGTTGCATTGAATGAGTCCACGGCTGCCTTAATCCAGGCTCACACATGCACCACACAATGCAGCTCTGCACCCTGGATTATACTCCTGTTGAGTCATCGTCTTATCTCCCAACTGAAGACACTTGCATGCACAGCTCGTCTGCAGCACAGAGCCTTCTGCGTGCTACGGAGGTCGGGCCTGAACCGACAGGTTTTAACACAAATAAGACAAACAGCATTTTTGGATTTGACTAAGATGTGGACGGCACATAATAATTAAACTTTAGAGATGGCGAGTCAGTAAATGATTTCAAATATATCAATCATTGTTGAGCTCATATTTTCAGAATGCAGGATAACCTTAGAATATCAGTCTTTTGTGAGATTGGGAATTGGAGGTCAGCTCCCAGTTGATGCAGTCATGTGATGATGTTGCATGAACCTTCATGTCTTTATGAATAGGCTTTTTGTCTGAGGAGTCAACAAATGTCTGTTCCCAGCATTTCTCCTGGTATAATGATATAATAATATAACTTATTAGCTGTTCCTCCCCCTTAGCGTTTATTTATTAGGAAGACAAACAAGCCGCTCAAGTCCTTCCCAAGGTCACGTCCCCCAACAAACGCTGGTTGTGCACACTTTGTCGTTTTGCCTCGTCCAATGGCATGTTATTGACGTGTAATTAATTCCGGGTCAAAACAACTGCACAAAGTGCCCGGCTCAATCATCAATTACTCCCAACTGAGTTAACTTTATTATACAGATTGTGCGCGTGCTTTGCTATTGTAACTAGAACCTCATGACATCCATGAAAGCAGGTGAGAGTCCTGTTGTTCACCAGTTTGAGAGTGTTTCCAGCCGCTCGCTCTCACGACTTTCAGACTTCTAGTGAGCTTACTCGTTCACCGCTTCACGCAACCTTTGCTCCGTACGGGTACGACTGTTTGGTCAGTGGAGCTTCCTTGTCTAACTGAGCCCTCCGTTGCTGAGGCGGAACCATAAACTATAAAGTTGTATAACAATGAAACATTTTACATTAAAAGGGGGCGAGTACTTCCTCTTGACACTTCATTTGCTATATCAAGACTAATGAAGCAATGATGGCAGTTCAGCCCACATGGATATTTACTGAAAGTAATTAATAAAAATCTCATGGGAGAAATGCAAATGATACTAAATTTGTGATCTTGATTTGAATACAAGCCTCAAGGGAAGCCAGCCTTGTATTATTCAAATGCGGGGCTTGATTGACAGAAATGATATTGCTAAGCTCAAGTTATAATCTAAAATCAGATCATAATACTTATGCTTAATAACTAGGCTGTCAAAATATAAAGCAAATCATCGTGGGATTCCCATTGGACCATCGTGCTCCTTAAAGCCCCGTCTGTCACATATTTATTGGTACATCATCTTCATCCAAATCTAACTTTAAGTGCAAATATGCAAAATGATGTTACATTAATGTAGTTGAGAAGTTCAGTTGTGGAGGTTGATGGGATGGATAGATGCTGGAAAAGGATGCTTTTCATCTCATTGTAGACCAATAATTAAAGCCACCAGCTTGTTTTAAAGGAATACTACAATCACCCTCCTGCATTTAAGTGTTCTTTATGCCCTTTTCCCATTTCCCCTGAATGCAGGGCCGATGCTCAAGAGAAAACTGCAAGTACCTTCACCCACCTTCACACTTAAAAACCCAGTTGGAGATAAATGGGCGCAACAACCTCATCCACCAAAAGACGGCCGCGGCCGTGCTCGCCCAACAGATGCAGCTCATGATCCCAGGGCCCGGCCTGCAGTCTGTGGTGAGCTCCGCACAGCCACCAGGGAGAACCTTCTGCGTGTGTTTTTGGTGCTTGTCTCACTTGTAATATATTGCGTTTTCCCTCATAGCCGACATTTCATGTTACACAGGGACTGGGAGCAAATACCGGTCTCGGCTACGGCTCATACATGACACCTTTGAGTCACGGAATGAGCCTCATCCAAGCGGACAACCTCTCCAACGCCTCGGTTCTGGTTTCTGGGAACCCTACCGTCACGGTCCAGAACTCCTCCTCCTCCTCTTCCTCTTCTTCTTCCTCTCCCTCGCAGAAGCTGCAGCGCACGGACAAACTGGAGGTATGCACGCATAACAAGGAGTGCTTTTAAACATCAGTAGGTTCGGGGGTAGGCGTTTGAGGGGGGGGTTCTGCTGAGTTCTTGTCACAGTGGTCCGCTCTTGCACCTCCCTCAGGTGTGCCGCGAGTTTCAGCGCGGCAGCTGTGCAAGAGGGGAGACGGACTGCCGCTTTGCTCACCCCAGTGACAGCCCCATGATCGACACCACGGATAACACCGTCACCGTCTGCATGGACTACATCAAGAGCCGCTGCTCCAGGGAGAAGTGCAAGTATTTTCACCCGCCTGCACACTTGCAGGCCAAGATCAAGTCTAGTCAGCAGCAAGGCAGCCACGCAGCCATGGCCGCCCAGGCCGCAGCCGCAGGCATGGTAAGACAGAGCCTTACTTAGTTTATGTTGCCAACGATACGGTGTTCTTTGGTGTACTTGTGTTTGCCATGACATCACTGAATGTGGAGCACAACGTTTTCGTAAACTATTATACCTAATGGCGTTATAGCATCCCCTTAAAATGTACCCGACGTGTGGTTATGAACATAGATCGCAAAGAAGGGTAGTTGCTGAAAAGGCTTGTCAATCAAAATCCAGAGGTGTCTTGCTCTTTTGATTTTCATGATGGAGCATGGTTTGTTGCTGACATTTTTTTTGCTAGTGCCTTTAAACAGCCCCAATGAAAAGATGCACATTTTCTAAGTTGGTACATGCACCGGGCTCCTCATTGGCTGAAGCGTTGATAAAATGCAGTTAACTGAGAAACGGCTGGTTAGACACATTTATTCTGTGCACGATGAGCTTTAAAGTATGATTCATCAGAATGGCGAAGCTTTCTGAAAACTGCATGCTTGGAAAAGTGCACAAAAGAGCAAAGTCATCTGTAATGTCTGATGTACCGACCTGACAGTTTCACGTTAATAATTTCTCACAATACTTTTACATTTCTTGGTTGGTTTCATTATATTAAATCTTAAATCTTTCAATTTCAATATGCCATGTGGCTTCAAAAATGTGCTTCCTTCCCTTCATAGAACACATACGTCACATTTCATAAACATCCTCTTTTGTACACATTTACATTATACTTTCGTTTAATGTAAGATTAAGATTTTACTTTAAACTCATTCACATCAATTATGGTGTGTAGTAGTACTACACACCTGCCACCCCCCCAAAAAAAACGCAGCTCCGCATTCTGTGTGTGATGACATTGCATACGTTTCTGGTGTTCTATTTGTTGCCTTTGGCCATTACTCACAAAACCAAATATGTTTTCATTTAACAATTGGAACGCTCTGGTCTTGATTACATTGTTATTCCTTCCTGAAAATGTTGAAAATCTGTGTATATATTCAAAACGATATATGGTGTGTGTACTGCACTGATTGCATCATGTAAGTGGTAGTGTTTGGATTACAATTAGCCAATTCTGATAGTAATATTGATATATAATACTTATCAATATACATTATAAAACAAGTACAAGATGGTGCCCTGTCATTGCGGATCTGCGTTCCCAAAGCTATTGCGTAACTGTACATGTTGATCTACTAATGAAGAAGTCTTTAGTTAGTGTGTCCTTTACTTGCTTATTTTGGTTACTGTGCATGAATATTGTGTTTTATGTTGTATACTACATTCAGATTATTTTGTTTTTGTTTTCCCCTTCTCACCTATCCACAATGCTGTCCCCCATGACGCACCTCTGCTTGCTGTTACCTGTATGTTAAACGCTTGAACCCCATTGGCCCACTGCCATCATGTGCTCGCTGCCTGCTATTAAAAGACTCAGTCGACTGCCAAAGCAATGAAGCGATCCCTCGAGGCAACTGTAGACCTGGTATTTTCACCTTTTGCTTTGGTTGTAGCTATTAATTGTACTGTAATAACTTGCCATTGTGATTTAAAGCTTCTTCTCATGTAGTCTTTGTGTACACAGTCTTCATTAGTAGCCTTAAATGCTTGATTTGATAGATTATTTTTAAGTTTGATGTTTTTGGTTATTCCATTCATATATGTATCCTAAAACATGCTTGATTTCTCCGCTATGTAATAACAATCACCGTTATTGTGTAGTTGTGTTTGGCGTTTTTCTCTTTTTTTTCTCCATATTTCTGTAAACGAATTCTAAATATTAAGTGTAAATGTAGAGCATAGCTCAAGAGAAAGAGAGAGAGAGAGAAGAGAACGTTCTGGTGTGTCATGTCCTCTCTTGTTTGCTTCCAGGCCTACCCCTACAGCGTATCCCTACCAAAGAGACCGGCTTTTGAGAAGAGCGGCTGGGCCAGCTCTCTCCTCAGCCCCAGTTTTTTGCACTACCAACAGGCTCTGGCCAACACACAGCTGCAGCAGCCCACTGCTGCGTTCTACCCCGCAGGTGAGCCCTTCATGCCTAGTGTGGATTCCATGTGCCTCTGCTCACGACTAGTATTCACACGTTTCTTGTGACTAGCCTGAAGACATAAGGTTTTACTAAATTGAATCTGCATATCTTCTTAGTTTATTGCTGCGGGTCTCAACTGTGTATTCTTACCCCACTAAGGAGGAAGTCATGTGTGATGATATGTGTCCGTAAATGCCAGCCTCTCTGTCCTTTTGATAACCCCACAGGTTCTGTCTTCTGCATGACTCCCAATAACGGCATTGGTAGGTCCTCTCCTTATCTATCAATATGTTTGTCTCATTATCAATGTAGTTTAAGTGTGAAGCTTTTTATAGTGATCAAGAAATTGGGTTATTCTAGTCCAGGAATGCAATAACCCCCCCGTAATAATGGTCAACCAGGGAAAACAATTAAAACCACATATGAAATGATTTGAGGGAATGATTGTTGCATGTTTGTGCTTTTTGGGTTTGACAATACATTTGTGTGGTATCTAGTTTCCCGTAGTATATCTCTAAACATCGTCCATCAGAATAAAAAGATGTAAGATTAGATTGGATTTTGTTTGCACGGATTAGGAAATTTGAGCAGCATCCCTCAGATTTACTTTACTGTTTTTATACTCTAACATGTTTTACATTATTAAAGCACCACATATATATCTAAAGACACTTTGGTCATGTCTAATGGCTTCAGTGTAAAATCTGTTTCTTTTGGGATGTCAAATTATGGACAGATTTCCTAATGTTATCTCCTATTGGCTCTCCTTTTACATTCTCCCCTGCTGTCTCGCTATGCTGTGTGATCACATGCCATCTGCTGGTCTAACCCAATGATGGCTTCCTGCTAATGTCATATTGTATTTGCCTGGCAAGAGAAAGAAGCACATTGCTATGGTTACCATAATGCTCCACCTCCCTTTTCATTGCTTTCATGGTTACCTTCCTGAAAAAGTCCCCATGATGTACAGTGCTACGCCTGCTACTGCAGCAGCTACTCACGCCACAAGTGTCCCCTACGCAGCAACAGCGCCAGCTCCAGCCAATCAGGTTTGCTCCTTTTTAAAGCTTTCTTCTCCAAATCCTTGAGCTCTAAATGAGTGCTTCATCTTCAAATCAAGGGAGTCGCTTCATCGAGGTAGCCTTTGCCTGCTTGCATTGCTTTCCATTCAGCTTCATTACCTGTAGCCCATCAGTTGAATTGCAGTAGAGAGCACCTCACCCCTTTCCCAGATGCCTTCACACTACACGCATTAAGAGGTCTGCCATCGGGAAATAGTGGTTTGCATATTTGTTTATTGCATTTGCTCCATCTGGGTGTCTTTGTCTTTTCTTTACTCAATATGCAGTTCCAAATGTCGTCGTAATATTTGGAACAAAATATGACTTTTGGTGCCTCTCATTCTGGTTGTATTAATTAGTTCACATTTGTACGAATTGTACTATGATCATCATTCAAATGTACTTTCCTAATGGTTTATTTTTTATAAATTAACCTCCAACAAGACATTTTTCTGGACTGGAGATGTTACGCTGTGTGTTTTTGTATAATCTGTGTCATGTTTCAACTTGCAGTGCAGTAAAGTTATCCAATGTTATTTGATGCAGTTTGTTTTTTGCCATATTCTGGGAAATATTTCCATCCATCATATAATCTTGGAATTTTTTTAACCTTAATCAATTGGTCACCCGTCACAATTAAGTGTGCTGTATTTTCCTCCTGACACAGATCGTCCTCAAGTAACCACCAGGGACAGACGTCTGTGCCGCGTTGCTGCTGTTAAAGACGCCAAACAACTGCTCTGTAAATATTCTGTTAACACCACACACAACTTACAACAAGCTGCATGCTGATAACTTCACTGATGAACGAGTTGAAGACGTTACTTTGATCCCTCATACTAAATTGCGTGACTCAATGACTTGGATTAGACTGTGTTATGGAGGTGTTGCAGAAGCTCATTGTATGCACGCCGCTTTGCAACCTGCGTTAACACGTGTCACCAGTGACCTGCACCATTCCCTGGTCATTCTTTCGAGAACAATTGCGATTAGCTTCTTAATCGGTTGAAACGCAAAGTGTCTACAACGGCATTCATTAAGGTTGCTTTTTCTGAATAAATACAACCAGGCAACATATGGGAATTAAACAACTAAGAATATGGAGAAAAACAGAAAGATCGTCCACTTTCAGATTATGATTATGTAGTTATTTTAGAGGAAGAGATGAGTAGGAGAGATAAAATCTAAAAACCTTACATGTTGAGACCAGGTGATTAAAAAAAAAGTCCTGTACGAATTGTACCCTCAAGGTATTGAGCGGCCACTTACTTTCCTTTCTTGAATGTGTAATGTAAAAATGCTTTTAGTAATGATTGTTTATCTAGTGCCAGCTTTAATTCTCTAAATATTCTCTAAACACCACATTGTAAAGATTACTATAGTTTCCTGTTAAATGTCGTTAGGTTAGTGCATCCGTATTGTTTACCCTGTCAGCCTCAGAGAACAGGATCAGTCCTCCACCTCCTGGTGTGCCTTTGCATTGCACATACAGCATGTTTGCCAAGTCAACATACTGTACATTGCTCCATTTGCTGCAGATACTTTTTCTTCAAGGCAGAACAGCAACAATGATTCAAACATTCAGATTTTCTTCTCTTTATTGGAAATAGAAAAAAAATAATCATTTGAAATTGGATTATCGGTCCCGGTTTGACTTGTTGATTGTGTATGTAAGTGGCTTTGACTCCTGGAGCCAGTTTCACAAAGATAGACTTTGGTTTAGGTCACACCGGTGCTCGTGGCTGTATCTGTTCAAAGCGGTCCAGTTCTCAACCTTCTTAAGCGGCACAAGGATTTTGTACAAGGAGGAAAAAAAACTCCAAAGAGTCTTATTGATAGAAAATAAAATCCAGTAGTATAAGATCTCAGCCGTGTGCAGACCTGCTGCATAGCTGGGCTGTGGCTTCTGCGTCCCTCAGGCTCTGTGCAGCCAAATGTAAAACAGGTTACCCTGTTCTTTAAGATCTCTTTCCCTTCTCATTACTCGCGTCGCAGCATTGTAAGAAAACCATAAATGATGAGCCATAATATCCCTCTTTGGTGCCACTGGTCAGCAGGTGCCACTGATTGTTACCATGGAAATACCCCCCCCCCCCTCTTTTACGTTTAAAATAAGCCCATTTAGATTTTTGTGAAACTGTCCAACTTCCATTTGTCAAAATTAGCGCCGTGTGGAGTGGCCTAACGTTAGCACCAGTAACAAGCTTCTTTGTGAAACCAGCTTCTGCTTTAACGGGTTTTGGGGAAGAGCCATTGAAGTCACCTCCACAAAATGGGTATTAAATTACTACTGGTTATATTGAAACTAGAGTTCCTGTAATCGTAGAAGGGATGAGTCGAGTAGAGTGTGAACTGTTAGTCTTAATGTTACAATCAGTTGTCAGTACTGTAATATTTGAATGTTATAAGTGCCTGAAGAATTGTACAGATGAGGATATCCGTGCATATTTAAAAGGCTTTGTGTGAAAAATCACTGCGTTAAATTTACTCTACTTAAGTCACATTTAGGAAGAAATGTTTTGCAATGCTTTGTTAGTGCATTCGCCAATTCATTTTTCACTGACGCTCAAGTTTGTATGTGTGTACAATGAATGAGAGTTGTCATCCAGCTTCATTTCATCAGGTCCACTAAGAAGATAAGTGCTTAGTGCACAGTTAAATACTTTATGTAGTAAAGTAGAGCTTAAAGAGGTTGAGGTTTAGCAAAGCTAAGTTGTGTTTGGTTGATAACACATTATGCAATGACCCTACTTTGTTTGAAACGGACAACAGACGGACCGGGTATTGTGTCTGGTTGAGTTAAAAAAAAAAAAAAAGCAGGCCGATGTAAATCACTCATAAATGTTCCGTTCTCTTATACACCCGGTTTTAGTTTCCTGTTTGGAAAACAGCTTGTGCAGACATCAATCTTTTGTTTTATGTTTATGATGTTTTTTTCCTCTTTTTTTTATGGATACGTGTGTGTGAGCATGTGTGTGTATGTGTACACTTTTTTGTGATTAACTCAGACAATCCACCAAGAGATATTTCATCCGGGTTTTTTTCTTCTTCTCAATTTGCCGTGAGAAGTTTCATACACTATTGGTTGGAATATAAGGAGTATACTTGCATATGTTAATAGTTCAACATTAGAAAAGAACACTTTTAAAATGTAATCTCTTCTATTTTATGACGAATGTAATTTATTGAACTGACTTTAGCTCTGCTGGAGGTTCCTCAAAGGGCCTCCATCTGTTGTATTAGCCTACGATAAGCCGTCTTGTGTCCAGGGATCTAATGTCGGAGCAAAGAGAAGCTGAACATATTTCATCCCTGTCACAGCCTTGTCACCTGTGAGGGACGACAGCCTTTGTCTGAGCAAGGCCATAGAATTGCTTTTTATGTACAAAAGTGCATTGTACAGGCCACATTTTATGGAAAGTAACTTTCATAATAGTGTAATAATAGTTTGTCATTTAATTGTGATGTTGAGGCAATCTGAAGTTGCAGTGATTAAAACTCTGTTTGTAGGGGGGACAAAGTTGTTTTTCCGCTTCACAAAAACATTAGATTGTTCTATCGGATATTGGACTTTATAATGCCATGGTGAAACACTGTAAGTGATCCAGTGCATGAGAAACGTAAATTGTGTGTTTTATATGGGTACCACTGCATGTTAACATCTTGCAGCAAACATATAATCCACCCTTGGAGAGTCTGTAGTCAGATGATCTGGAGTTTATGGTTTGACATCTGATTGAACTTGAATTCTCTTTTCAGAATGTCGATTGCTTTCAAATTTTAGGTTATTCGATTTAATGACATGTTTTCCCATATTTATTATATCTGCAAATGAAAGGAATAGCACAGAGTGTTTGTTTCACCTTTTGGCAAATAAGCTTGAATGTCACGGAAACATCTGCACATGGGAGTTGTTTGAGATTTGGATCACCCAGTCGAATAGATGTGGACAGTAAGAATGTTTGGTCAGACTGACTTAAGCACTTTCTCAACCGTCAGACTGAGAAGACATGCTTTTTGTGAACTTTGCCTTATCTTTAATCTATTCCTGAATTTTTTTTTATTCCTCCAGTAATTATTAGTTATATATTGTCTAATAAGTAAAAAAAAAATTTTAACTCAGCTTTTCTGTGAAATTATTGCTAGATAAGTTTTGAGTTTGAGGCCAAATTGACAGTTTGTAAAATATACCACAAAACTCTCCTGATAGGACTAGCTACATTGCTTGTTAAAATATATATCCCATAGTGAAATATGCCGGTGTCATACTTTTAATCTGGTCCTGAATATGAACTGTCCCCTCTTCTTTTTTTAACATACTTTGGAAAAATATTTTATTGTGTATAATTTAACATTTCATGTTGATAGTTCTGCTCCTGTAAATTCCAAATGGTGTAATATCTAATATTGCAAATAAATAAATGTCAATTAAATGCTGTCCGTTGAGCTCTTTTGTTTTTTACAGAATTGTAACTTGTAACCCTACAACTAAGAAAGTGGTACTTTTTAAATGTTTTAAGTGCGACAAGAGAAACCCATAACGGTCAATTCAAACCAGAAGATGATATCGTTTAGGGCTTGTGTTCTAGTTTTATAAATTTATTTCTTTCAGGTAGTGTGCCTTAAAGTTGTATTGTGAGTCTCCTGAAATTGGAATTTTAGCAATGCAATGCTGCTTTATTTATAAGATTAGGCAATTCAAGCAAGTCTGAACATTTTATAATGGAATGAAAAATAAATTGAAGATTGTATATATTGAAAAATAAAATATCATTAAATTGTATAGCATAGAAAAGACCATAGATATAGTGCAGTAACATTCACTGTTTTTCATAACCTCACAAAGGTTTTGGTAACGTAACCCGCATCTTTACAGATCAATAAATAACTTTGTAAATAATTCAGTACATCAATTTATTGGCATCTTTCAACAGCATTCTCAAATGTGGACAGACACATCAAAATGCAGTGTTACCATAGCAACAGCATCCTGTGCATTTTCTCCTCCTGGATACACATCCTCGAGCCGCCGCCGTGATTGGACGAGCTCTCCCTGGATGTCACTGGGGCAACCGAATGATGGGAATTTTAACACATGGACGGAAATGCTCCCGCTGAATGTGACTGGCTGCGGCTCCGCGCAGCTCCCCTCAGGGCGTCGGTGAGGTCTCAAGGCAGCGCAGGCTTCCTATTGGACCGCTGGCTCCTCCGTCAGCGGGAGGGCGGATCCTCCTGGGTTGTTTTTTTTTTTTTCCACCTTGGTACGGAAGCCGAGCAGGGGACCAGTTGGTTACGCAGCGGCCGTGGGATTCCACACCCGAGAGTACGGCGGCTGGGAAATGCACCAGCGACAGGGAGACGCAACAGAGATGGTACAAAAGACAACAAAGCGACACAAGTTCTTTAATTAATTGGCAGAGGGGGGGACACTTTGAGTCAGTGCTGCTTTCCCGTGGCGGCATCCGGCTTGAACAATTGCGTCTGCACTTCATCCTCCGGGCGGGCTGAGCCAGTGATTCTCCTCTTGTCCTCGATGGAGCAAGTTTGTGTGTGTGTTGATTTTTTTGAATTCTTTTATTTTATTTTATTTCCGATGCACACTGAGCGGTGAGTTTTAAGCGGATGAAAACCCGCACGCACCTCGTCGCCGGGCGATGCCTCCTTCCTAGCCCTCGCGCCGTTTCGGACAATCGCGTTCTCCCGATTCCCGTGTAGCTGTCGGCTGTCTGGCCCGCACGGGGGGGGGGGGGGGGGGGTCGGGGGGGCTGAGAATCTCTACAATGAAATCCATCACCGGGCCACCGAGTCTTTGTGCTCTGCCGTAGCGGGGCGACCCGCGCCGCCGCGTTACCGTCCCGACCCGCTCAGAGATGGGACCGCGAATTCGTCAAGTGATTCGTGCGTGAACGTTTCGTTTCGATGACGCGCGGAGGTTCGACTCCTTACGACTCGATTTAATCCGCGATGCGCGAGTACAAGGTGGTGGTCCTGGGCAGCGGTGGGGTCGGGAAATCCGCCCTCACCGTGCAGTTCGTCACCGGGACTTTCATCGAGAAGTACGACCCCACCATAGAGGATTTCTACCGCAAGGAGATCGAGGTGGACTCCTCGCCCTCCGTGCTGGAGATCCTCGACACCGCCGGTACCGAGCAGTTCGCCTCCATGCGGGACCTTTACATCAAAAACGGCCAAGGATTCATCCTGGTCTACAGCCTGGTCAACCAGCAGAGCTTCCAGGACATCAAGCCCATGAGGGATCAGATCATCAGAGTGAAAAGGTGGGTGGAAACAACGCGCATTGGAAGATACCAGTGTCCACATTGTTGTTGGGTATAATGGTTCACACACTGGCCTACACCGGGCCCTGTAGTTTAAGGGTGGGCTTCGGGCCCGGTCTGAGAACAACGCTTGGGTGGAGAGATGTTGAGCATCTTCGGACCAGACCGCGCGTCCACACGACCTCCTTGCTGCATTTTTTGGTGACCCAGCCGCTCCGAAGAGCCAAGCGTTCCCGCATCTCTTAAGACGAGCCTTCGTCTCCTCGGGGCGCTTCTGCAAACTTTTGACCCAGCACCCCAGCCGGGGGCACCCGGGCTTCTGTGCAGCCCCCAGGGCTCCGCCGGGGGACCTTCAAGGGAGCCCCCACTCGTGATTGAGTGTGTGGGCTTTAGGGGGGAAAAAAAGCACGCCGCCTCGCCA
This sequence comes from Pungitius pungitius, assembly GCF_949316345.1. Classification (NCBI taxonomy): domain Eukaryota; kingdom Metazoa; phylum Chordata; class Actinopteri; order Perciformes; family Gasterosteidae; genus Pungitius; species Pungitius pungitius. The sequence goes on from NC_084909.1 coordinate 6,004,262, forward strand.
CAATCGGGCCAAATTCATCACATTACATTACATAGGGGGATCCAGATGTGAGGTCACCTGAGTGGTTATGCTCTTTTTTTTAAACATTTTTTTTTTATTCCCGGGCCATTGCACTGTGAAGTCCCGTTGCTGTCCGTCCACCCGGTGACGGGTCATAAATGGTCTCGAGCCACTGAGAAGGTGGGTTGGGATGGGTTCATCGGTCATTGCAGGCTGCCCAGTAGCTCTAACGATGCAGCCCCTTCTTAAGCAGTGCGGCTTACGGCTCGTGCTGTTTACTGATACGGCTAATTACTTAAGATAACGATTGGCGCAAGGACAGTGCAGTCGTTCCACGCTCCAGTGTTTCGTTTCTATCGGTGTTTTTTTGACAATTTATTGTCCTCTCCGCACCCTGAAGAAAAAACATTGTCTCTTTTGTTTCTTTTTTTGTTCGTTTCCCGTAGTCTTTGTCACCAATCGGATTGATCCCAAGTGCACTTTGCATTTTTACAAACAATCCTCTAAATACGTGGCTCCAGATGAAAGAATGGGGTCAACATGCCCCCCCCCCCCCCCCCCCCCCGTCCCCGTCCCTCACCTCTCTAGGTGTTGAGAACGTAGAGAGGTGTGTGCGTAATACGTGCGTTTGCCTTGTAATGTGCGCTCCTCACACAGCCGATGGGATTTCACACCAACTCGAGTCTGGTGCTGCTCTCTAATGTCACTGCAGGATCTATTTTCTGATGCAAAAACGTGACACTTCACATACTACTCCTACACACGGGTCCTACGTGTTCAGTTCAAACTTTAGATGTGTTTGGAGTCTCACATTTCACATCCAGGGTCTTCAGTTTAATATCCTTTTATGACGGATGTTGTTTATTATAATTATTAGACGTGATGTTTAAAGGCCTCGGGATCCTCCCACTGGCCATGCAAAAACCACTAAGACAAAACATTTCATTTTAAACACTGTGTCCTAGATCGGAGGTGGTTTGCTTCACTCAGCTGGGTATTAAAGATGAATTCTGAACAAACTAAAGCTGTTTGTTTGACGCCTTTTTCAAAAACGACACATAAAAAGGTTTCTACTGTTGACGGCTTCTGTCTCTCGACGGCAGTTTTTTAAGCTGACTGCTGCTCCGGAGAGGTTTAAAATCCCCACAACAGGTAACACACACACACACACACACACACACACACACACACACACACACACACACACACCTAGAAAAGTACTAACAAAGACTGTGTTTCCTTTATTTAGTAGGATCTCACACGGCCACAGAACCTCTCCAGAGATCAATACAAAACCTCACGCTGTATTTATGTCTGTGATTATATTTCGATTCTAATTAATTACTTTAATAACAATTAACAATTAGCGATGACCAGTGTGGGACTTGCACCACAGCGTCAGAGGTGACGCGTGTCTCTCTGTAGGAAATTAGGAAAACGTCTCTGTGTGGCCACCAGTAGGCCGTGGTGAGGGGCTTTTAGCACAGAGGCCTCATCGCTGCGGCCCACTACGCACTAGGTGTATACGGGGATCGCTGGGGGGGGGGGGGGCGGTAGTGATAAACGGAAGCTATTGGTGGATAAAGTGGGGGCGATGGTGGCGCATGGGGTGGTGTGATGCGCTGGGAGCCCCGCGTGCCACGTCGAAGTGTCCCTGAGCAGGACACCCTAACCCCTAATTGCTCCCAAAAATGTAACGCATGGCTCATAATGCAATCGTTCCGAGGCCTGTGCCAAGTGGTTGAAAGGACCAAGACCAATAGGCAGAGTTGCAGCAGTCTCCCAGAAGGATCCTCTTTCATCGGCCTATTGTGAAAACTGGGCAAAAGAACAGAGCCAAAGTTCAGTGATTGTTACTTAACAGCTTTCGCTTTCAGAAGTATGTGTTCATGGCAACGTTTTTTTTTTTTTTCCTTTGCTTTGTTTTGGGAGTCACCCCTTTTCACGAAAGAGGGTCACTAGTTGAAAAGGGACATTTTTTTAGTTAAGTGGATAGAAGCTCGCATCAACTCACTCCCAACAAACAGGCCGGTTATTCTGGAAGAATTTTACGGTTGCTCCCCACTTTGATCCAGACTATATCAGAAATATCTCCATCCAAATTCTGGATGGGTTGTGCAAAGTAACCATGAACAACTAACTGAGATGCATCATGTCATTAAAATCTGGTTTAGACACTAAAGTACGTCCCACTAAGCATGGATTGACTTTTTCCTCAATGACTCAATACATGCCAACTAACGTCATTCCCACAGTCCTATGTCTAGCGCTAATTTAGAAGATATTAGCGTTTGCTGAGTCCTCAGTGTTGTGTATTCTCAGCAGAATTGGGAACGAGTCTCTGAAGCCCACTCCTCGTTGTGGAAAAGCAATCTGAACACATTTCCGATGCAGAGGCACTCTGCATTTCAGATTTTCAGGTCATGTACTTTGTGCAGTAAGCGGAGGAACTTGCCTCAGACATAATTACCAAACGGAGATATTAGTGCTCCGTGTTATTGCTTCAGATCCAAGGATGAAACTCCACTCCTTTATCTTCCCTATTTAGTCATCCGGGGGGAATAGCATTCGATTCTTTTGGCCGGAGTCAAGCCCAGAGACCCTCGTGCCTCTGGGCTTCACCGTCTGTCAGCAAAAAGCCCGTGTGAGAGGATGCGTCCTGCATCATAGATAAAGAGTGTCTGGCTCACCAGCCCAAAGCTGAAGCGCGACATGTGTGTGTGTGTGTGTGTGTGTGTGTGTGTGTGTGTGTGTGTGTCGGGGCACACAAACACAAGCAGCTATTTTCTTTTGTCATAAAAATGCAAACGGCCTCGTGTGAGTTCTGTGTTCTGGACCATCGCGGGCCGACGCCCTTTTTACGTTGAGGCCCCCGGGAGCCTCGGTATCCGTGGCAGCCGCTGCCTCACACCTCCTGGGACCGCCCCCTTTTCCCTCCTCTGTTATTATGACTATATATAGATCCCGTCCTTTGGTACCAGATGTCTTTGCGCTGCACTCGGGTTGTGATGAGGCAGAAATGAGCCTGAACATTACATGCACACAGCTGACCAAGTCTGGTGCCCCCCCCCGTTACGAGTTTCTTTGATTTCTGAGATTCAAAGCTCTAATCTGGACCCACTGAAGTATAATCTGGGTGTCACGCCAGAGAAAAGAACAATCAACTTGATAACGATGATGATATTTCTGACGAGCTGAAATGATTAGTCAAAAAATATGTATGTCATTAGATACTTAATTGGCAAATATGTTGATGGTTGGTTTAGTAATATAACATTTCTGTTTATTATTAGAGATAACAGTAAGCGGCTTTTTTTTTTGTTACAATTATCAATCAAACTTTTATTATAGAAAAATACACGGATTAAGAGTTTTTAAGAAATCCTGATACACAGTACCGGTCAAAGGTTTGGACACATTTTCTCATTCAAATCAATTTCCATGGGCCTCCCTAAATGATTTGACCCAAAGCCTTGGGTGCAACAGAAAGCCAAATGGCACCATGAGCCCCTCTCCATGCCGAGCCTTCTAAAAGATAATCGCAGCTAGAACGGTTGTGATTTTTAATCTTCTCACCGGCAACTATGTGTAGGATTCTTTTCACCGCAGGTGGGAGAGGCCACGTAAGCTCCAGGGCCGGATCGTGTGGTCCAGAATAGTTCTGATGGGGAATGACGGCCTCGGTTTGGTTTCCCCACTGACCCGAGGAATGCGGCGCATGGGACTCGGCTGCATGTTGAAGAAGAAGCACAACGCTGTGGTTTTTCCATCCGAGTTGCCTTCGGGGGGGCCCCGTGGAACACTGTCGCGGTGTCGGTTACACACACGGACCCACCTCTCCTGAGGTCGTCACCCCGACACCCCCCCCCCCTCCCCTCGGCTGCTGAGCCGATCCTGGGAACGGAACGGGATAGTTGAGATCAAAGTTCACTCCGGATGAAGTATTCATGAGCAGATCAAAGCTCCGTGTTCTGTGGAAGTTTAAGCTCATTTAACCCCCCCCCCGCCCCTCCGGCCTCTGAGAAATGATCAGGCTGCTCGACCAGTCTCCCAAACGCCTTCAAACCTTTCACTTTCACCTTGTATGCCTGTCACCAGAGCACTAATGCATGAGGATGTTTTTTTTTTCTTTTCTATGAATAATCCACGCGTAAAACTCCCAGATTAGATTAGACGAGTCCGGGGTCGTGAACCGAGACATTTAAACTCTGTTAAAACGATGGGCTCCGCAGACGGATATCGCCTCACACACACACACACACACACACAGATGGGGGTGGAAGAAATAACAACCTGTTGTTGTTTACCAAAGGACGTGATTGGTCTGATTGATTCCAGATGTCGCACAACATGCAGGGGGAGTCCTCCCTTCCAGCGCTGTGGCCCAGCTCCACGGTAGTTTCTCGCCGTCTTTTGTCCGGGGCTGTCAATCATATCGGCTGATTCATCAACCCTTCGTCCTATCCCCCTCATCAGGACTCCACAGGGATGTTTATCTGTGCTGCTAAGGGAAGACGCCCCGCAATTACACCCCCCCCCCCCCCCCCCCCTCCTGTAGAGACTCTGTCCAGACTTTATCACCACACACATCATCTGTTTATGATAAACAATTGTGTTTTTCTTCATCCGTCCTGTCCCCCCACACTGCACAGATTGTAGACCGGACCAAAGATTCTCTTTTGTTATATTTTTATTTTGTTATTTTTTTAGCCTTTCTCCGTCTCTTTTGATTTGAATGGATTCTTACAATGACGGGTTACATCGAGTTTCTGGAGGTGGATTTCGTTTCCTCATGCATTCGAATATTCTCATTTAATGCTGCAGACGATAGTTTTAAGTAGTACTTGCAATGGGGATAGCCCAGAAAATGTTTTTGACCCTTGATGGGTGTCTTTTGAAGTAATGTGAAATACGCTGAGTGGTGCAGTCGGTACCACTGCGATGTCACAGCAGTTTTGTAGAGACATTTGTTGTCCCAGTTGGAGGACTCTTGATTTCTCTCAGCGCCACAATCATTCTAGTAACTATACAATTTGAATATGGTCTTCATAACATGATTCCTGCCTGTTTGTATGCCATTCAAATTCATGACTTTTTTTTTTTTTAATACACCCATTTCGTACGTATAGGGTTTTCATTGCATGGATTTACGGTCTTTTTTTGTGGTGATTAAGCGCCTCGCAGCTGAGGTTTAGTTGTCGTTGGTAGCATCTGTCCAGCAGTCAACATTTATCACTGTCAATCAAACGACCCCTTTTTACTTTGCAGTCACCGTAACATAAACGGAGTAATATGTCAATGTTTATTCAGTTATCTTCGAATCAATCCCAGAGATGGCACCAACCTTGGAATGAAATGTGCTGCATAAACAAAAGAGAGAACGGTGCAGACGTGCCTTGAGTTTACTTGCAATTTGATACGATGCATAAATAAAATGGCTTGCCTCGCGAAGACATGCTGTGCATGTTAAAACGGTCTATTTTCACCAAAAAAACCCTGCTTTTTTTTTCGTTTGGCGAGTTCCGCTTGTTTTACGAACCTGAAAACACAAAGTGTGGCAAAATGTACTTTTAAATTAACCTGCGTACTTATCTACAGTGGCATAAACGTGGCAATGGACAAGCTAATCATGACAAATTCTAGAATAGTTTGTCATTAAAGATTTTTGCTGACAAAAAGTATGAAATCCTTTTTCATAAAGTATACACATGTGTGTGATTTTATGTGCATACTGTATGAGTACTTATAGTTGTGTGCCTTTTGGTTAAAAGGGGATAATAGTCCCAACATGAATCACCCAGTCTTAGATTGATGGTATAAATGTCTCAATCAGGATGTATATTCCTACCTCACTTGAAACTGAGAATGAATAACTCAAATCATCCATGTTTTCCCTTTTAAAAGAAATGACATTTGGAATTCTTTAGTCGGCCACATTTCAACGGGGTTCTATGCAAAGTGTAATTTGCAAATGAAAGCTTTTGAAGCATTGGGGCACGTGCTGATGATACCGTGTGTGTGTGTGTGTGTGTGTGTGTGTGCGTGTGTGTTTGCGTCCTCAGGTACGAGAAGGTCCCCGTCATCCTGGTGGGGAACAAGGTGGACTTGGAAAGCGAGAGGGAGGTGTCGTCCAGCGAGGGGCAGGCCCTGGCCGAGGAGTGGGGGTGCCCCTTCATGGAGACCTCGGCCAAGAGCAAAACCATGGTGGACGAACTGTTCGCCGAGATCGTCCGGCAGATGGACTACGCCGCCCAGCCGGACAAGGACGACCCTTGCTGCTCCTCTTGCAATATACAATAGCGCCGGGGGGGGGGGGGGGGGGGGTTTGAACTCCTGCGGAGCGTCAAATCTGCGGCGACAGGTTTGTTGATAAAAGAGACAAATGTGAGCGACGGATACACGTGGAATGCCAGGAATCTGCCTGCAGGAGAAATTGACAAATGAAAAAAAAAAAAAAAAAAAAGGACCGTGCCCTCGCCTTATGTTACTCTCTCTGTTGTTTGGGTTTGTCTTTGTCCTTTTGAGTCGGGGGGGGGGGGGGGGGGGGGGATCACAGATTGAGACATTTACTCTTTAGGTTGTTGTATGATTCGTTGTATGATTTCTGGCTTCAGGTTGTTTTAAAATGAATAAGGAAAATTTGATTTACATCATGTACAATTTCTCTCAGTTTAGTGGAGTTTTTTTCTACTCATCACAGGGCTGAACCAAAGAGGTGACCTGAAAGCACCTCCTTTTTCTTTTATTTATATATATATATATAGATACGTATATTTTTTTCGTTCTGTCGTTACAAAAAAGAAATGGGAGTGAAAGCGGTAGAAAATCCAGTGTCTTTCTCGACACGTTGGTGCAGTCATATCTTTCCTATTTTCTCGCTTTGAGATGTAACAGCAGAGTCTTTAACATATCGTGTGATGTTTCGTGTCCCCCCCCTCTCCCCGGCCCCCTGAGGGAGAATCTGACAGCAGGAGCAATAGAATTTACTGCTTCTTCCTGATGGGACAACGATTTAGTCCTTTTCAGTTTTTGAATATCTCTCCAGACGATCTCTCTCTCTCTCTCTCTTTCTCTCTCTCTCTCTCTCTCTCTCTCTCTCTCTCTCTCAACCCTTTTTTCAGGAACGGGTGACATTCAAAGTGAAGTTGCCAACATTTGTCATACTTTACGTATTCTTTTCTCTCTCCGCGGAGCAATATGAAACGGGGTGCTGGAGAGTTTCAACGTGTGTGTGTGTGTGTGTGTGTGTGTGTGTGTGTGTGTGTGTGTGTGTGTGTGTGTGTGTGTGTGTGTGTGTGTGTGTGCTCAAAGTATTCAAATCCGTAGTAACAAATAGCGACGACGAAGGGGGAAGGGAGTACCAATAATAAATGGTTGTGTAAATATTTTGTATTGAAAGTGCCAGCTCCTGTGAAGACACACCGACTCGACACAAGTGGAACTGTATGCATGGCTAGTGAACAAAAAAAAAACGACAAAAAAAGGGGACTCTTTTGAGATAAATATAGGCTGTGGAAATGTGCAAAACCAAACGCATACACGTCTGCATCCGGACGCCGTCTCAACCGTACATCTGTGCTGCCACGGGAACCAGGCTCTTCCCCGTGTGACCGTTTTCATTGTTGATTTTATATTTTTTTATGTGACCATTTCCTCTTTAATCCCTCTCTGAATGGTGACACTGTTACATTTGACACCTAAACAATAAAAGTGCATTAAACACTTGTTCTTTTCCTCTGTTCTTTTCTTACTCGTAATTTTACGTATATTCACAATATAAATGTTATATATCAGCCACACTTTTAGCCACTCTCTTACATCGGGAGATGTAAGTTTTAAATATTGATAATGCAAGTCGGGCATTACTTTGGGGGATAATTATACCCTGCGTATTGGAAATACAGTTCCCACAATTTGGGGTAAATGTTCATATATTTTTGCAGTGAGCTACGACATGAGACCTGTTAAGTGGCTTGTATTTCTAGTCATTGGAATATATCTAAATGGCTAATTTATTCTGGCACGTGAGGCAGTGGGTAGTGCCTGTCTGTCAATAGCTCATACTAAAGATAAAAACAACTGTTTTGTTGGCAATCAGCGCAGCTCAGCGAACACACGTCCCAACAGAAAAGCCCTACTTTAACAAAGGCTCATGGGAGATGCCAACAGAAAAAACAACCTTTCATTTTTTGTCTCTATTAAAAGGACGGTTTACTCCGTTTTTGACAGATGATTAAACAGACTGACTCCTCCTTGTTTTGGGGGTTTTTCCCTTTCTCCTTGATTGGCCTTGATTTTTTTTATTTGTGAATTACTAAGGGCCCGGGTGCAAGTTGCCCCGCGGGGAGAATCAGGCGGTTAATAGATTCAGGAAAAAGTGTCTGCCGGCATCTCGGCATCTCCTCTGAGGCGCCTGTCAACATCCACCCTCGGACTCCGCCCGCGTAAGTGGCGCCGGCGCACAGGGGGGGGGGTGGGGGGGGGGGGGGGGGAGCTGTGTGAGCCGGGTGCTTTCCCGCTTGCTCAGGTCCTTTAAGCCACTGGACGGGCGGCTGAAGGAACTGATGGGGGGGGAGACGTCTCAGCGGGGTTCATTAGGAGCCACAAAGCCCCCTCCGGCGTCCCTCGCTCTCCGGCAGCATCATTCGTGTTTGTGGCAGCACACAGGCCACCGCAGTTCGATGTGGTCGTTGTCCAGCGAGCGAGGTTTAATGGGGATGGATTACCGGATTCTTTGCATGAACCGGCCCAATTTGGAGGGCTTTGTCTCTTTGGCCTTTTTTTTTATAAATGCCAGTGTAACACTCTTTTAAACGACAGCCTCATAAAAACGACCCGGAAAAAAAAATAAAATCAGCTTGAAAACCACCCCCTGAGTCAGACGGCGTGGGTCGATGACTCAGCGTCACCTGCTCCGTGCGCCTGCGGGGCTCACAAGGTACGGACCGCTTTGGGCCGTGTGACCCAGCGCAGCGGGGGTCCGTCTCAGCTGAGATCCTCCGCATCGGCATGTCAAATGTCAAGATGAAAGGGTCTGCAGACCGCAGCTCGGTCCCCGGGGGGGGGGGCGTCTGTGTGGGACACAGCGGGCCGTGGCCCGAGAAAGGCCATGTCTGCCCCGTGAGCTCACGAGGCCCCCCGAGGAGTCGAGGAATACCCCGCCGGCTCAGCAGTTTTGGGAGGATGAAGGAGATTCCAATGCTAAGAACGAACAAAGGAGCCCTTAAATTGCTTTAATCGTCCCATTGATCAGTGGAGCATTAAAGTCTCAATGCAACCCAGACAGGGGCTGAAATGTGTGGAAATGAGGCTTTTCTACCTGTGCAGCACTGGGGGATTGTGCAAATCAATAGCGTGAGTTATAAGGAGGGAGGAATTGCACATTTAGTGGGAACAATCACTGTGAGACACAACAAATTGCTCCCCACTGATGTTTCGGGCCTTTTTATATCGGTAAAAACAATGTCGGCGAGCAGGAGGGGGGGGGAGCAACGGAACAAACAAGTCGAGCCACGTCTGTCACAGGGCCATAATAACTAGGTGTCATGGCAACCAGATGGTAACACATGAGTTGTCAATTTCACAGTCTAATTTGCAGCTGTAACAGTATGTGTGGGGGATGATCTCTGTGAACAACAACAAGCGCAAATTCCTCCGCTGGATACACGCGTTTATGTCCTCATCCGCGTCACCTTTATCGGACGTTAAAGGGTGAGTCCGCCTGAATAACTCAATATTGTCAGGAAGCACAGGACGTGTCCACATGTAGATCACTTCTTCCGTGGAAAGTAGCTCAAAATCATGTTCACTCTTCTTGAGTTTGGATGGCAACAGATACCTCAAAATCAACTTGAGTATTTCTATTTTATGTTATACGTCGACTCCTCCTTCACTCTACTAGATTTATTCAGCAGTCTAACTCTTGGCAAGAAACAGGGGAAGCACATTTCAGATGCCAAACATTAGTTTGATGTGGAATCTTGATCGATCGTCGTTCACTTGGGAGTGGAATATTTTTACATTATGGTGTTTGTACTTTCACTTCAGCGAATATTCTGCTGATCTTAAACTTATTGCATCCCGTGAGAAACCTTGACATTACTGGTGATGGGTGAGACGTGATTATTTTCTATTTTTACTTTAGGAAAAAAAGGTTTTATATTCGAAACGGTGCATCTTTGCTCAAAATCGGTGCATCATGTTGCAGAGGACTCATGGCATCCCGATAATAAAAGTCCATTTATATTTTAATTTGGGGACAGTTTGTTCCAATTGAATGCACCCTAATGATGTTGTTCAGTCCAGCCCTATTTACAAACACTCCAAAGCACAAACATTTGAATTAAACAGTTGTTTTATGAATCTCCTTGGTTTTCCCACCTGATTAGCTTGAAAGAGAAACATTTTTTGAGAGCAATCCTTTGGGGACGGGGGAAAGCTGACAGTTTTATGCAGATTCCCTGTGATGGATATTTCAGTAGGAGAACTTCTCACAGATACACGGTACTAAATCTATACCATCTGCCGCTACCACGGGGTCTTCTAAAAATTATGCATTGATGTCCTAATTCCATGGATTTATTTTAACAGCTGAAGGATTTGGTGTATTCTTACGCTTGGTACAAGACAAAACATTCCCAGGCTGACTTTTTTTTTTTATAACTTATCATAATAAAACATAACACCAGGCAACGTGGCGAGGCAGTGTGCCTGCACTAAACACTTTTTACATTTGAACATTTTTAATTGAACTTTTTCCGATTAGCATGTATTACTCACAATATGATACGAATAAAAAACAATCACAACTGGACAAAGTAAACTAAGCCCCATACAGGATTAGGTATAGGCTGCATACAAAAGAAACTACAACGAGAAGCAAATTAAACAACAAACAAATAACTGCCAAACACTCTGAGACAGGCATGGGATGGACTACGGCTGGTTTGACAGATTTCCACATATGCAAATGATAAAGATGATGTGACTCCTCGGTCTGGTTGTACGTGATTTTCTGCAGACATCAGAGAACGTGCCAACGGTGGCTCATGAGAATGCTGCGCTGTACGAAAACGTTCCGGATCAAATGGTAGTTTCATCCATCGATGATGAGGAACAAACAACATGTGTTCTTGGAAATGATTCTACTCTAATTCATCCAAACAGAAACGGGACAGTGATAAAACGGTGCAATCCTGCCGCCTCCATGTATTTAGTAGCAGGTAATGAGGCTCCCCCATGAGGGCTGAGCAGGAGCTCGCAGTGCTTACGCCTAAGAGGAGGACGCCTCATTCGTGAGTCTGCACGGAACGGATTCCCTTCCTCGATGAGCTGTAACGGGACGACTCCCCACTTCTCCACCCCGCTCAAACATCGCAAGGATGTCAGAGCTGCTTCTGGGAAAAACACCCGAGATGTAAAAGGTCTCATCGCAGGCGTTAAGACGGTCTCATTTTGAGGCTTTTAAACTCTTACACTCACTCTCCACGTCTCGTTTTGATTAGAAAAGGCCTCATGGGAACTGTTGGAGTAAAGAGTGCATGCTTCAAACCCAAGACTGTTAAAAACTGCTCAGTGATGTGATTCGACCGACATGAAAAGGAATACAAACGTTTCTCATATTAGATTCCTGCCTCAACAACGTGTACAGAAAGTGTGTTTTAATTGTTAATAATAAACATACAGCCTGTCACACACGGTGCGGTGTGCAATGTGACACACACACACACACACACACACACACACACACACACACACACACACACACACACACACACACACACACTGCCTGCCCTCACCCATCAACTGTAACTGCAAGAACATATAAACAACTGGGCAAGTCAAACCTAGAAGCTTTGGCAATTAGACTGTAGTTAGTGGGTCTGTCTCTGTGTGTGTGTGTGTGTGTGTCTGTGACTGACTGACTGGGATAGTGGGGGGTTGGAGAAATGTAAAAGTCCAGCTTTAGCTTTAATAACCTGGTATTCAGCGTTGAGATGCAGCTGCTGCTGCTGCAGACTAAAATAGAAGCGGAATTCCATCCTCTGTTCATTGTTAAGGTGAATGCATCCGCAGGGAAGGATATTGGGTGGAAAGGCAAAAAGAATATGTTTCAGGTGGCCGTCGTGTTGAATAGGGCACTGAATGATATGCAACCGTTTAAAGGTTTAGCAATACAAATATATAGAAAATAGCAGGGAACTATTTCTTCACTTTTGAAACAGTAGTTTGACAAAATACTACTACACAACTACTGTTTACAAGGTCACGGGATTATGTTAAATGTCCTTTATTAAGCCGATGTCTTGAATGAAGATTCCTAAAAAAAGTCAAGAAAAACAAAGAAATGAAAGAAAATCGGACAGCTGAAGGCCAAGAGATGAGTGGTGGAAGAAGTGCTCGGATCTTTCACCTCAGTGGAAATATTACGTTACATGTCAAAAATCCTGCAGTCGACATTTTGCTTGAGTAAAAGTACAAAAGCATCATCGGCTAATCGGAGTTAAAGAGCAAACCTAATAAAGGCAGCGATACCATGGGGAAGGTGTGTCAGACACTGGGATGGAGACGGCATGCAGTGTCACCACAAGGATCTGAATCATAAGGATATTAATGGGTGTTAACATCAGGGGACAGGACAGCTGTTGGCCATTTGTGTGTTTTTGCCACTTATATCTAAAAGAACCCAAGTCTCCAGGGGCCTCGAAGGCTTTGTAATTACTGTGTTTTCGGGAATAGATATAAGATGTGTTAAATCAATCCACCAAACAGCAAATCCGTATAGGTTGTATTCAAGCATAGAGGGAAGTTGTTAGTGGGAGTAAGTATGGGTTAACAGGGGCAAAGAAGGTCATCCGTGCTCTTAGATTCATTTAGTCTGCGAGTTGGCGTCAGTTCAAGCCCTTCACGGTGCTGAAGTAAACAGGAAGCCTGGATGCTGGCGAGCTGATACGAATCGATGAGCTCTCCAGAGTTCATGTGTACATGTCCCGGGATCTGAATGACATTCATACTGTATACCATAATAGAAAAGTACTCCAAGAATACGATGATTCTATACGTTCAAGTGAAACGATTGGTTATTGCATAACTGAGATCACCCCGACCCCCATGGCACACCATCTTAATTGCTTACATAACAAATCCAAAAACGGCATCGTCTCTGGACGACGGTTTTTCCCCTCTCTTGCTGCCGCCCTGGCTCATTTTCACGCTCTTGCTGAAAGGTTCCCTCTTTGCCTCAGTTCCAGATCAGAGCTTCCAGGGGGCCTCCGGAGACGCCAAGACGCTGCTGCGTCCCACGCGGCCGAGGCGTGGGAGACTTTTCCCCTGCTGCCAGCGAGGAGGTGGGCGAGCGGCAAATCACCAGTTCGGTTTAAGCGTTCCAACACACTGGTCGTCTTTTATCCCCCCCCTCCCCCCCCCCCGTCCCTGAACGCAGCCGCACACAAGGAGGCGTGGGCGATGTGGAGGCACTGGTCCCGGCCAAGGCTGCAGGCCGCTATCCACGAAAACAGACCAAGAGAATACAAACCAATGAACGCTGAGGAGGGTATAGGCCGTATACATGTTACAAAAAACACCTCAAAGAGACAACATTTATTAAGATTATTTGTTGTTAATATATTGATGAAAGTTTGACTCTTTCATTTGATGATTAAATGAAGTTGTAACTTTAATATCCGGTCTGTCATTACCAAGAAGTCGGGTCTTATTTATGTGGCCCTTCTTTAAAGCTGAACCCCAGTCCGTCATCCAATCAATCAATCAATCAATCTCAGCCCACACCTGGGTGAGTATATATCTTGATTTTGTTCATTGTAGTATCCAAACGTTGTCGATCCTCGTGCTAGACATGCCATCAGTTTTATTCTATGATGCATCAGCTACAGAACAGTCTAGAAGTGAATTGGCATGGCAGATCTCTTGTCTCTTACACAGACGTCTATTCATTAGGAGGGAGACTTTTCCTAATGATCTCATGCTGTCATGCGGTCTGAACTTTAAAAGACCCCGGTGGGCTCGTGGGCCCGGCTGCCTCTCATTCACGCTCCACGCTCAGCCAAAGCACCCTCCAGTGGACCCTGAATGCAGCGCAATGCCTTGGGCTGTGTTGTGGTGACTCAGGCTTTGTGTCCTTCCCACTCTCAAACAACATGGGGAGGAAAATGCATGAATGCAAAACTCCTTTAGGCTAACTTCAAAGAAACTTTGACTACCGCAAGAGCGAATGGTCTTTCTGCTGTGCTGCTCATCTCTGGCCACTCCAGTGGGAGCTGTTGCGTGGCTGAACCTGTCCTAGTGACAAAGAACAGGTTACACAAACCGCCAGGGAGGGGACACAGTGGAAAGCATTGCACCCTCCCACTTAATCTAAATAACACAGTATCTGTTTACATCCAGGCAGGTACTTGTTTGACAGCATTTGAAAATGTAGCTACGCGTTCCCATTAGCCAGAAACATCTGTCTATACATCCATGGGTTCATTTGCAACAAATGTTTAGCATCTTCACTCCCGCAGTGATTTCTATTGTTTATACTTAAGGGGAACTTAAGAAAATCTGATCTGATGCATGGTCCCAAGAGAGGCATTTTAAGAGAGAAAATAATTGTATCTAGTGATGCAAACCGGTCATCCGATTCTCCGAGAAGACGCATTTAAAATGATTCAAATTGCAACAAATAACAAAAGGATGCATGTGAATACATTTAGCTTTGGGGAAAGAGCTGCAGATTAAGAGGATCTGACTTTATTTAAAGGACAGTTCACCTCAACATCAAAAACACATATTTCTCCCTTTACCCGCTACTAATCAATCCAGGTTGTTTGTGTTACCCTTGTCTCCAACATATAAGGGCTTATTTATCACTTAACTTGAGGTTCAACATTTGATAAACGCAACAGCAATTATGAGAGAGTTGGATGAATCCAGGGAGGAGAAACAATATAAACAACTTTTATTTTAAATTCATTTTCTCGACCCTTTAACTCTTTTTGTCTTGCACCTCCATGCTCTTTATTTCCTTCGCGGTTCTGTGGTTGATCTGCTTGACGCGCAATTGAATGAAGGGCGCTGCGGCGCAGACGCCGCCAGGTGGCGCTGCTGCCCATCTGCCGAGAAGGTGGAGGCGCTGCACCGCCTTCATTGTCTCAGCCGAAGGCACCGGGAGTGGATCCGCCGCTCGGTCTCAGTGTAATCCCGTCTTTACCCCCGCGCACTCACTCAGTCGTCCGCCATGGCGACCGCGGAAAGCCTCCTCTGCGGCCCGAGCAGCTTGTGAAAAACTCCTCCCCGGAGCTTCCTCTTATTTCTGCGTTTTATCCCCGGAGCCGCCGCCGCTGG
Organism: Pungitius pungitius; assembly: GCF_949316345.1. Taxonomy (NCBI): domain Eukaryota; kingdom Metazoa; phylum Chordata; class Actinopteri; order Perciformes; family Gasterosteidae; genus Pungitius; species Pungitius pungitius. The sequence continues at coordinate 6,019,607 of NC_084909.1, forward strand.
ACGTGGATGTAACGAATACCTCCGCTCAGCTGAGGGTGGACGGGGGGGAGGGGGGACACACACACACACACACACACACACACACACTACTTTCGCGTGGATAAAACCCGCATTCCGGGAGAACAGAGGTAAGAACCGTGCAGCCCGGTGCGCTCTTGAAGGGAAGTGAGTCAACTTGTTGGATGAGATTAGGGGTTAAGTCTCGGGAGTGCGCGTGTGTGTGTGTGTGTGTGTGTGTGTGTGTGTGTGTGTGTGTGTGTGTGTGTGTTTGGTGATCCTGAGGATTTCGGAGAAGAACAACTCACACTGTGTGTGTGTGTGTATAAATATTTAAAAAAAAATAAGAAAAAGAAATCTCCTATATGCACCCATACTTCGTCCTAGTTGTCCTCCAGTGTGTGTGTGTGCGCGCGTGTGTGTGTGCGTGTTTTCGCGTGTGCGCGCGCGCGCGTGTGTCACGTTGCACACCGCAGTCTCTGGTGATTCCCCAGCTGCAATGCTTCCTCCGTGACATTTAAATGATCCCGGCCCGGTACGCTTCGTATCTGCCACCTAGTTCTTTGCAGAAGGTGTCTCTCCCTCCCTCCCCCCACCCCCGGCTGATGAAAGCGGTTTTGCTCTATTAACCCACATCACGCGCGGATAGTGTGAACATGTATCAGACTGCGTGGGAGCAAGTCGAACCTCACCGACTGCTGGACTTCACCATTACTCCTGCTCCGTTCCCACCACGCTCATTCAGGCTCATTGTGAGGGAGGCTTGGATGGCGGCCAAACTCCGGTCCCAACATGACTCCATCTCGCCGGTTTGCCTTCTTTTCGCTTAACCCACACACACATAATTTGCCAAATAATACAGTGTGAACCTGTAGTGATTCATGCGATGCCACACCCAGGTATCCGTGACGGTTGGAGAACACAGAGGAGATTGATCTCTTTTTTTTATTTTTTTTTTTACGAGGGGCTTCAGGTAGACGGCTTCTGGCAGCTCAGCTGTCACTCAAGGATTCCAGCTGTGCAGTCGTGTTTGGTCGGAGCCCGCACCTCTGGAGGGGGGCCCCTCCCCCTGGTGTGCCCCTCGGGCACAGGGGAGCCACTGTTACCAGAGCCTCTTACGGGCCGTAGGGGAATTTCAAGCAAACAAGTTCAAAGGGGGCGGGGTGAGAACACCCAGGGGTCTGTAAACGTCCCTCTGTATACACGGCAATTGTGCTTAATGTCCCACTGTGGCCCCTGGAACAAGGTGCCAGCTGTTCAACTAACTGGTGACCGTTTGGACCTGGGTTCCCTAGTCAGAGGAACTCGCGTACCCCTACACTCCTGCCTTGATAAACAATCCCGGGGTAAGGAAGGGTGTGGGGGGGCGGGGATTTTTGGGACTTTTGGGCCGAAAGGACTCCGTTTCACTGGGGCCTTGTTTTGAAGAGTGTCCTGTAACATGGAACGCGTGAGCGCTCCATAGAAAACGTGAATTTGCAGGAGCCGAGCGACGAGAATGGCATGTCTTAAATGAAAAATATGTCTGTTTCCATGCCTGGTGTGGATTCCATCACCCCGAGGGAGCGATAGCCGGCTGAGGAGTGTACAGACAGGTGCAAATGACCAGAACGGGCCCTCGTGGGTCCGGGGGTTCACTTTTTACTCAGATTGAATCTGCTTGTTGAATCCAAATCTTTTTTTTTTTATCCCTTATTTCTAGCTTTTAGCATTGTGAAGTAACCAAAGAAGGACTTTACCAATGAATTCATTGACAAGAATTGATCCGAAATGACACTCAAGCGCGTAAAAGATTAGAAACTTTAGAGACTCATTGTCCTTTCTGAAAGACTGGAGGACTTGTTGGAGATTTCTTAAGCATAGAAAATAAAGAAATCTGCATATCTTCACGATCAAATCTACACCGCAACTCCGAGATGAATCTGACTTGCAGAAGGGGAAGATCTGCTGCTTTGCCTGGATTTATTTCGCTTCAAATTGAATCTCTCTTTGTTTTTTGGACCGTCAGCCAATAAAATCGATTGGAAGACGCCTGCTTGGGCTCTACGCATTTCTCGTTTTCTCACAATTACTTAATTAAAGACTAACTGATTAACCGGTCAATGACAAAAACTATTTAATGGATAATGAAATTATTATTTGCAGCCCCAGCGGTCAGCCACCACTCCGGGTAACGTCTTATGAGCCTCTTCAAAGTGTCCTTGGGTCTATTTTCTCCCTGCACTCTGGATTACATCATCCACTCTTTTTTAAATTTTTTTTTATTTTTTTAAATGCCATATTCAGCTTTCAGTTTAAACTTGGCAGCAGTCGTTCACTGAGAACCGTGACGAAGCACTTGGTGAGGTCTCCGAGTGACATCAGCCTACTGGAATGTGCAATGAAGGGAGACCTCCGGGCCTCGGGCTGCCCCTCCTCCTTCATCTGAATATCAGATGCGACCTCAGCAGGGCGGCGGTTCACAACTCTGTTTGTCAGGAGCACGGCGCACGGATCACTTGGAGGAAGGGCGCCTCCGTTTGTTTCAGCCGCGATGCGTTGCTTTTAGTTTGGGTTTGATCAGCTGTTTACAAATGGCTTTGCTCTGTTTACGTCCCGTTTCTTGTAGCTATGACTTTTTTTTGTCTATTTTAAGAATGTTCCCTCCTGGACCGTCCCGTCCAGGACTTTGTTGTCTGTCTTTAAAAAGCAACAGACTGATGTGGATGCCTAGTGGTCACACCTGGATTGAAATAGTTTATATATAATACCCTTCACTCTCTGATTACTTAAAGTCGCTGCTCCTTCGTTTCACACATATCTCGCAGCGTACTCACGTGGTCGCCGTCATGCCCTTGAGACCAATTGAAAGTGTCTGTGTTTGAAGGCCTTACAGCCCTGCTGCTACGTCTCCTGCCACTAATTATCCGGACTCTTTGGTTCGACACTTTGGCCTTCTGATTTCGCGTGTCAAATCAAAGTAAAGCTGCTTAGTTTGTGCTTTGAAATCAACAATTCGCTTGGACCTCTTGAGCGTTAATTGGCCCTTCTCACAAGCAACAACTATCCGCCATTGCTGTTGACAGTGCAAACCTGCATCTGCAATGGCTGTGCTGGCGTGACACTGAAGGGCAGGCTGCACTGGTGCTCCCGTTAGAGGCGGTTTCTTGCTCCTTCTACTACTGTAACTTCTCAACTGCATTATGCTGTGTTGGTGCCGACTGCGTTTGCTTGGTTTCTGGGCAGGGAGCATCGCAGCGCAGCATGGCGGAGCCGGAGCCCATGGCCATCGGAGCAGGCCAGCGTCTCGGCGCCCCGGAGACTCTCGGCATCAGTACACTGGACCCCGGGCACAGACCCCCCGCCATGCCCTCTGGACGCCACGTCACCATCAGGGTGCGCATGTTGGACGACACGGAGGAGCTCTTCGACGTCTCGGTGAGTGAGAGCCTTCTTGCTCAGACGCGTTCTGGTGGGAATACTAATGTTTGATCGGGACTCCCTTATTACAGCACAGTAGCCAATAAGCAGATCGCGCTCCCATCGATGCAGCCGCAGTCTGGAAACCGGTTGGCATGGCAACTGCGTGAGGTTAAGTTGTTTAGTGCATAGATTGAGCTTGGGGGAATCATTTTGTTTATTGTTGTGGCGCATCTTTACATCTTCTTAAATCTCCCAACATGTTGCTGAGCTGTTCCACAGCTGTCATCTACTACCACTCATTTCTTCTCCAACGCTGTGTCCTCCTCAGGATTTTAATTTGGAAACGGGGACACCATTTTATTTCCCATTTCTGTCTCGCAAATGGTGTGATGATGTGTGAGGACGCATGTGCTTTCTTAGATAATGTAATGAAAGAAGGAATACTTTGACTGATGTTGGAGCTTCGATTAGATTCTAAATGTGAATATTATATCACAAACTGATGTAGAATTTGCAAATCTTTCATTGTATTCTCAAGGGGGAGACTGGAGATATTTTCTATAATTCTATGGTCATTGCCTGTGTAAAGGAAATCGGAAATAAATGTTATCCTTTAGAGAGCAATGACAAAGCTTTAAGAAAGCCGGTGCACCTTTTCCCAGTATTCCTGTGAACTGTGGTGTTTCTCAGAGGTGTCTTTTGTCTACAATTTTATTTTGAAGAAACATAAGAGCGGAGGACTGTTCTTAGAATGGAAGAAAACCCCCCCCCCTCTGTCACCACAGTCCTTCTTGGAGTCCTGCAGTCGCGGAGCGTTAGGGTGGATGTGTGTTTCTGGGCGTTTCCTGAGGCCTTATGGGTAAATGTTGGTCCTAAAGCTCATTTTTCCTGTGGTATGATTAGTCGAACTTCATCGATTATCACATCGAAATCTGTTTCTTTGCCCTAAATTAAGTCTTGTGCCGTTTTTTAGACCAGATTCTTAATGTTTTCACGTGGTCGCAGGTGTTTTTAGGACTACAGGTCACCAATACCTTTTGATTTATTCAGCATGTTTCACAGGACTGTGAAAATTCGTGTTGTTTGGAAGATTGCTCAATCTTAGATTTAAAAAAAATCATTTTTAATCATAATTTGTCTTTAGCTTGTTTCTTCTCTTCTTGTGTCGGGTTTCCTAAAGTTCGATACACAGACCCTGCCGTCTCTGCAGCAGGATCGAGGTGGAGAGACGGTAACAGAAGGCCCCCTCTAACCGAAAGCTTCATTCATGCTCAATTTAACACGCATTATGTCCTCCATCTCCAGTCAGCACTTGAGATAGAGATCTCAGCGGGCTAGATATTGTCTTTGCCTAGAGGTGCGCACGGAGGACATTTTCTTCAGTCCCGAGCCGACATTTCAGGTTGTTAGATACGTTATCTTTTCAACAAAGAACAAGGAAAACATTTATTTGTTCATGTTTACATTTAGTTGAGTGTTGCTTCAAAAAAAGAAAAAAAGAATCAGGGTCTATAGCACACGCGCTGAGATGAGGAAGACGAGTCTCTTCTTTTCCTTTACACCAGCCTACATCAGAGTGAAATCTCCGTTGTTTTTAGTCCAGCAGAGACGGACGGACGGAGGACCACGGACAAACAAACGTCCAATGGGCCTCGGATCTTGCTGATTAGAACTTCTCCCCAGCGGTAGGGAAGTGAGAAAACTGCACGGCCCGCATGCCACATTTGTCCAGCAATTATCTCGTCCTTTTATTTCTCAGCAGGAACACACAGGATTGTCGGTGAAGAGGCTTTAAAGTGATTTCACAGTGTGATTGACTCGGGGGGGGGGGTAGGCTTGTTTACGTGTCTCTTTGAGGGGAAACGCAAAGCGCCGAGCGCCACCCGGTAACCGACACCGATTCGGCTTCGGTTCCCGCTGCTCCTCTCGGTCAGAGTTTCCACCTCCAGTGGGCGGAGTATCGGATGGTCGAGCGGCAAAAAGCGGGCACGCGGCCACCGAGCCACCTCCTGGGTCAAATTATCCACAGAACCTGGACCACGGGCGCACTTGGTTCGGTTGCACTCTTTCAGCATGGAATCTTACGGGTTTATTGCACGTTTGGCTGGTGGCTGGTAAAAGATGGGAAAGGAAGTGGGACTGTAGCGTGGGGGTTAGGGGGTCAGGAGGTGGGCGGGGTGATGAAGGCAGAGAGATAAGACGGTGACGCTCATTCCTGTGAATGAAAGGAAAGTCACGCGCCATTAGCCAGAACTTATGGCCAGAATAACAATGAATGCAACCTAACCTGTAGTGTTCCACTTCCCATTAGTACTGACATTACTACACACACACACGTTCTCCACTGGAAATTCAGACTCAACTCTGTGTCTCCTCCTCGGGTTGCACCACTACTTCTGCTCTTCGTTGCTCTCTAACCACGTTGAGGTCTGCAGTCCATCTCTTTGTCCATTACAGTCACTGTAGGGACTCTTTTCTTTTTTCTTTTTTTTTTAAAGGCAGCGGCGCAGAGAGAAATATTGAATGCATTAATTACAGACCCTTCATTTCCTGGCATTTTCATTTGCTTTCCATACGAGTTTTCTTTTTCCTTTTTTTCATCATCCAGCAGTATCATTAAACTACAATCAATGCCCAAGTAAAACGCGTTTTCGGTCTCGCTGGGCTGATCCACCGCTTGCACACAAACTGTGAAATTTCATCTGTTCATTGGATCACCGTGAACATCTGTGGTACAATCAGGTTAAATGTGAATTACTTACATTCCCCGACTGTTCTTCTTGTGCCGCCAGCAGATTATCACTTATCCAGAAAAATGGTGCAGAATCATCATCTTTTGATCAGGGATGTCGGAATGCAAATCAGTGGATTACATTAATTTTAGTACGCCCCTCCTAGTATTTGTACTCGTTTGGTTATCGCCCTCTTATAATCCATCATTATAACGTAGAAGATGCTGATCTGTCTGCAGCACGAAGTCCACATCTTGGCAGGAAGCAGGTCTGAGGTCGACCCACTGAGTCACAGTCGCATTTGCTGCAGAGTTCATGTGACGCGTGCAATTCACCGCTCCCCCGGGGAGCTGACCACGCTGTCTGTCATCTCGGTGCACATCACATCCCCAGGGCTGGATCCCTAGTTTTATCACTATACCGTTTGCAACAACAGAGGAGATACAGAAGCAGGCGGTGAGTGAGATATGCGATGAAATCCCCTCAGCCTGATGCGCAACATACCTTTTGGCCACGTGCATTGGATCCTTTAAAATGATTTCCCCCATTCCCATCACTAAAGCATATGGGAAAGGGAAACAACCCAGCTAATGGAAGCACCCAGTCCAGAGCGCTTACCATCATCATCCTCATCATCATCCCACCAGTTGCTATTCCACACCACATCATATTGTGAGGGGAAGCAATTGGAGGAGCTCCAGCGTGCCTTGTGGTCCGCTGAATGGCCACGAGGTCCCGTCTTGATGAGGAGGAAGACAAAGAAGGGCTTCATTCAGCACTGCTTTCAACAACTTCAGTGTGGTTGTTTAATGACTGACTGACTGACCGACAGGGTGGAAGAGGTGCTTGGATGTTTTATAGTGTTTGGTCAACCTTCTTTAGATCAATTCCCAAATGGACATGGAGTCGGCTGTACCGCAGATGTAGCCACATTTGTTCTGCAGATCGGAATAGCAATTACTTAATGAATTGAATCGGCTCATCCTCGGCTTACTCTTCAAAGTGCTTGTTAAGTGTAACCACCATGCTATTTGTATACAATAAATTAACTACACAAATCCCATCAATAATATTTGGATTTAAAGGAAAATCTACACACCACAGACACATTTACTCTTAGGAAATGTTCATTATGTAAATAGTAGACATGTATGAGAAAATATTGACGCCGAAACAAGGCTCAGGTGTACGTGAGAATCCAATGTAATTACGATGGTCTCGGCACTGGCGAAACACGTAAGCACCGTTGAGATTTGAGCTACATATTACTTGTGCACATTCCAGATCACCAAAGGCTCTCAGTAGCTCATGTTTCATTTCCAAACACGCCATGTCGACTGCTAAAGAAGAAGGCATAGCTCGGGGGGCGCGGGGGGGGGGGGGGAGAAGGCCGTCTAGTCTTGACTCTACAAGCGTTGTGCTAAATCCCGTTAGACTCAGAGCTGCGCTGGGACACGGCCTGCTTCTGCACAGCCTCGTGGCGCTTTGATTTGGGGGGGAAGAGGGGGACTGGTGGCGCTACTATTTGGGCACAGCGGATGATTTGGCACCAGTACTTCCCGATGAGCCGTCGTTGGCAGAAAATGAACACAAATTTGATTTGATTGGCTATTAGAGCATTTTTGGGGAATTGCACAGAAGCTGTGCAGCCCAAAGCCTCCCCCATCCCCTCCCACAGTTTACACCATGTCAATGGGTTTTTGAAAACCCATTACCGTCGTTCCCCAGTCCCTAATGTGAGTCATGCACAAGTGACAGCAAGATCTATTCACATTGACTGTAGCATTCCCCTGGTGCAGATTTTCATAAAGTGGGCCTCTGTTGAGCAGAAGGAATTTGAAAGGAGCTCCAGTGGCAAACTGGTAGAAAGATGCGAGGAGATGGTGACCATGGCGATTCCCCCCTCCCTCCCTCCCTCCCTCCCTCCCTCTCTTCCTTCTCAGGTTATCTGGTCCTCCCACAGAGTGAATGGAAGAGTTTCAGAGCCAGCTTACAGATAAATAGCACCTCTCTGATTTGAACTGCCATGTCAACCCTTGAAAGTGTTTGCAGCCTGACTGTGGAGACGACCAGAAAGAGCGCTTGATAAAGCGATGATACTGGGAATTACCAGCATCCAGACATCTGTTGTCTGTTAAGCTAACATATTACACGCTCGCCTTTTGGGAGCCTTAAAATGGTAGCGCTTCTTGTTTCTGTTCTTCTGGACTGCCGTCCCGACGGTATCGTATTAGCCCCCTCTTAAGCTGTTCTTGTGTTATTCTCCGTGGCCTCCTGCCACGGGAAGAAATGATTCGCCGTTCATCATCCCTGCCTCTGCTGCCCGGAAAGCACCTCGTTGGCTCCACTGCCACGGCCTTTGAGCTGTGTGCGGGTGTGTACTCCCGCCGAGCCGCTGGCTGCGGATCCCTCACGCCCTCAATGCCATGCGACTTCGCGTTTGGAAAGGCCACATGGAATCCCGCCGCCCTATATGCGCGCGCGCGGGTTGCCATGGCTACGTAGTGGTGGACGAGGAGCGTCCGCGCCGCGGAGTGCTGTCTTCCGCTGATGTCTGGCGAGGAGGGAAGGCTGCGGGGGGGTGCTGCACACCAATTATGACTCACACATTCAGGAGGCACAGCCTAACAGCGCTGTGGCCTCTGGATGCGTGTGCCGGGCACGTTGTCTTATTAAAATCCATAGACTTAAGATATGAGGGCAAAACAGGGTTGGTGGATTATTAGCATGGGTCTGCTGTTATGGAGAGGGTCATACGCTCGGTGTCACAATTAAAAGGTAAATGGAGAAGATGAAGTATGTCTGTGCTACTGTAGATTCAGTCCTGTGGCTCACACATGCAGCGCATAGATGAAATGCTTTTCTTTCCTTTTTTTTATTTTTTTTTTTTAGATCCTCCTGCGGTGAGTGACACACATTGAGGCTGGAAAATGCGAGTGTGGCATTCATTGTTTTTGCATTGCAAAGTATTCTCATACTTTCCTGACCTGACCTCTGAACCCTTGCCTCTTCTCTCACGGCATGAAATTGAAATCCAGCAGCGGGATAAGGTTAGGGGAAGCGGGTCTTTTCCCACGCGCCATCTTCCTCCCTCGCATCCCAAAGTGTAATTGGGTCATGAGCGACGAGGGACAGGGAAGAGGAGCAACAGTGGGGAATTATGTGGTGGCTCGTGCTTACAAATGCTAACGTGAGAACACTACAAAGTTCAAGTCATAAAGATAAACTGGCATTTAGCGCATTTCTCTTGTTTAAAGTCTAAATCTAAACGAATCGTACTTTCCGCAAAAAGTGTGTGTTAACACGTTTTACAGATGAATTAGTACCAAAAAAAAGGATTGCAAATTGTGGATGTTTTGCTCTTTAGTGCCTTATCTTTTAATAATAACCAGCTAGGACAGGCTGACTGCACACTACATGCAGGGAGGTCTTTTGTGGATTTACGTCCCAATCCTACATGGGGAAGGCAATTTACTCTGCATCATTCACGCTGTTTCTTGGAGGAGAGCTGTCGCTGCTGTCGGGTCTTTGTCTGACCCCATTATGCTGTGCTGCTTTCTACACCGTGCACAGGTGCATGGGGAGAGGGGATGCCTTTTTATAATGAGTCCTGTTCCTATGGTAACCAAGACGGACGTCCCCGTGTCTGTCTGGTTCAGACGGCAGAGAAGTCGACTCTGCCCCCGCGACCGTCTTCTCGATGCACCATGAAGGGACGAGGCCAGCGCAAACGTAACCTGTGATCTTTTTGTAGACGCACCAAGGTGGATCCTTTTGACTTTTTATGCACATGCATAATTCCATTGAATGTCAGCCTTTCATGAGGGCGCTCTGATCCTTTCATTAAGCTCTTGAACCGTGTCACCGTATCCCAGCGACTTGGTAGGCGTCCCGCGACCTGATGGTGGGGGGCGGGCGGGGGGGACGGCGGCGCTGCTCCTGGCTGGCCTCCATCCTCACTCTCTGTGATGTCGTCCTGTGGTCTCAAATAAAGGGTGAACGCCTCTTGGGAGCCAATTGGCCTCAGCAGCTTCACAGCAGCACTGCCACTCTTCAATGAATTATGAATTTCTCATTGAGATTCAGGAGCGGAGGTAGGGGGCGGGGGGTAATTAACACGTAAAGCCCGACTAGCGGCGTGATACCATGGGATTATCCTTATCGTGCCGTGTCGTATTTTACTCCGGGCGCTCTGGCCTCACCTTCCCTGCTCTCCTCTCCTGCACTGTGCTTAGTCTGAGAGACGTGTCCCTGTGCTGCTGCACCACATATGCTGCCTTTCTTTCTTTTCTTTTGCCGGGTTTATTTTCTGCCATGCCTCAGTGGTAATTAAAACGCAGATCGCTCCATTTCACCCCGGCTCTGTTTTCGGTCAGTGCCGTAGCGCTGCCGGCAGTGAAGTTGCTCCCCCCCCCGCCCCCCCGCCCCCGTGATGCGTTTGAATGACATGTTGCATATCGGAATTCCTCTCAGCTGTACCTGTGCGGCCTCCCACTGCTGCCTGGCAGTAATTGAATTCAGGCTCTCCAGGGTAGATAGAGGAGATGTGTGGGAGGGACGGTGAGGATGAATGAAGCAAAGACTGCGGGGGGGGGGGGGGGGGGGAGAGATTGAAATCTCAAACCAGTAGCACCAGCTGCACATATAGCCGCTGGATAGGTATGGACCCCTTTCCCCCCTCATTATTATAGTTAGAACTGTTACATAAGCGAGCACCGAGTAGCAAACCAAAGGCTTTCATCTGTCCTGTTTTTGTTTTCCTCCTCTCGTTAGGCATCTTCTGGGCTTTGGGCGTCCAAACTGTTTAGCTTTACTCTGGCTCTCTCTATAGAGAGGTGACCCGAGGAAGTCCAACTCTGAGAGAATCACAGCTCTGTCAATGGGTGCACGGTGGGAATCACCCTTAATAGATATCAAAAGAAGTGTCCTAGGGATCATCTGCTTTCACACAACCATTGAGGGGGAGGGGGGGGGGTGTCTGTCTGTTCTGGGCATTTAAGGTCTCTGGAGTCTCTCTACATCAGCTGTCATTGGAAGGGCTTGCAGAGTGGCTCGCTCTAGCAGGCTGTCATCGGGAATTGTCGCTCTTTTGCGTCCCTTTAAGCCGCAGAAGTTGAATTACAGCGTCGACCACGTTGAGTACGATTTTATTGAACTCCTTTAGTGTCTTTTACAGAAATAAAAGGAAATAGATCTTGAAAAATTCTGCTGGATATACAGGTATTAGTGGCCGTGGACTGGCTGTATTTCGCATTTACCCAGTCGACCTCCTTTTAAACAGACATTTAGCCCCCCCTTATACACTTATACTAGTCTATGGAAATTTACACTTATATGACTATAAGGAGGAGTCAAATGTGAAACCTGGTTAACGTGGTTTACAAAACATTTTGTATAAAGAAATCCATGCCATTTCCATAGTGTGTGAAAATGAAATATGAAACCAAACCTTCTGTGAAGTTAGGATATTATATAATAAAGGAAATACAACATGGGACTATTATTAGTAGACGGAGCCTCATCAGATTTCACAATACCCTGAACTAAACCTTATCTCATGCAGGGTAGCCATGTTGCTGCATACTGTAGGTTACCATGGAGATCTTGGTTGTGCGACATTGTGCGACTGAAAGACAGGGTGGCACCCAGCATCGCGTAGCTTTGGCTCGCTAATCTCACTTTGTGAGACAAACCCCCGGCCTGCATTCACACCTAAAACACTCTTGTGCCTTAAAGCTCTTATTCCCAGAAACACTCATGTTCCCCTCTCATCTATTGTTTATGTGTTGTTAAATTAGTCAGAGTGGGTTGTGTCTTTCTCCTAGAACCCTTAAACCAAGGCATTTTAGAGCAAAAGTTCCCATAGTTTTCCCATATCCAGGGATGGTTTTATTACACTAGTATCGCATGGAGATATGGAGCATGGATCCGCTGTTGAGATAAAAAATAATGAATTACTATTTAACCTCAACCGCATGATTCCCTCCAGCCGCAAAAGATTTTTTTTTTTTGTCTCTCAGAGATTAGGAATCACAATTTTCCTTACGTTGCCATGGTAACTGGTCTTGCTGTGTCTTCCAGGGGAGAGGGATTGTTATTCTGTAGTCATTCGCAGACGCCTAAATTCCTGCTGGACCTGGTGGCCCGCAGACGTGAAGCAACAGCTGCCCTCTCTGGCCGCAAGAACTTCCGATTTACTCCGAGACAGGCTGGATTCTGGATTGTTTATTGGAAAGTATGCAAGTCTATGCTCACGCTGGTGTTAACATTTAGCAGCAGCAAATAAAAAAAAAAAAAATGTGGTTGTCCCTGCCCTTGTGTGTGCGTGAGTTAATCCCAAAATCGTACTCCGCTAAAGTGTTGCTGTCTCATCCAAGGTGCGCAGAGACACTCAGTATAGTTTTGCAAGTCTAATGACCACCTACTTTGACCAGCTTTGACCTGCTGTAACCAGAGTACAGTACTCTAACCTTCACTCTGGTTACTGCAGTACTCTAACCTGCACTCTGGTTACAGCAGTACTCTAACCTTCACTCTGGTTACAGCAGTACTCTAACCTGCCCTCTGGTTACTGCAGTACTCTAACCTTCACTCTGGTTACTGCAGTACTCTAACCTTCACTCTGGTTACTGCAGTACTCTAACCTGCACTCTGGTTACTGCAGTACTCTAACCTTCACTCTGGTTACTGCAGTACTCTAACCTGCACTCTGGTTACTGAAGTACTCTAACCTTCACTCTGGTTACTGCAGTACTCTAACCTGCACTCTGGTTACAGCAGTACTCTAACCTTCACTCTGGTTACAGCAGTACTCTAACCTGCCCTCTGGTTACTGCAGTACTCTAACCTTCACTCTGGTTACTGCAGTACTCTAACCTTCACTCTGGTTACTGCAGTACTCTAACCTGCACTCTGGTTACTGAAGTACTCTAACCTTCACTCTGGTTACTGCAGTACTCTAACCTGCACTCTGGTTACAGCAGTACTCTAACCTGCCCTCTGGTTACAGCAGTACTCTAACCTGCCCTCTGGTTACAGCAGTACTCTAACCTGCCCTCTGGTTACTGCAGTACTCTAACCTTCACTCTGGTTACTGCAGTACTCTAACCTGCCCTCTGGTTACAGCAGTACTCTAACCTGCCCTCTGGTTACTGCAGTACTCTAACCTGCCCTCTGGTTACAGCAGTACTCTAACCTGCCCTCTGGTTACTGCAGTACTCTAACCTTCACTCTGGTTACAGCAGTACTCTAACCTGCCCTCTGGTTACAGCAGTGGCATTACCGAATGCGTTTTCAAACCGAGTGCTTTCTTAGTTGTTGACCTTAATCCTTGTCCACAGGAAGTGCAGCCTTGCTCTGAGGCTCTTGCCTCTACATCTGTGTGCTCTGAGGTCAACTATATCCTGACCACCAATATCCCAGAACACCTTTGCACGGGCCACGTGATAATTGGACGTTCATTATGAAAACTGGGGAGCCCTGGGGATTGTGTTTCTGCAGCTGTTGAATTTCTTCTAAGGATAAACATTAGCGTATGTTTGGTTAGAGAGCTTTCAACAAATTGGTTTACATTCCAATCATATGTGCTATTTTTGCCACAGTTTTGGACGGTAGGTCATAACCGCGATCATCGGTGCAGCGTCTCGACTACATTACAGGGGAAAGAGCCTCTGGATTTGCGGCAATGGTGGATAAGTAGTTTAAGGCTAATCTCAAGGAGGCCAATTGGCCTCACCAGTAAAGCAGCATGTGCAGCTGTCATTGTGAATTACTGGTGGAGATTATGGGGACGTGAACGTGTGGAAGGACAGAATCTAACAACCAACACTTTCCTCGAGAGACCGAGGGGGGGGGGGCTGCAGCTCTGAAACAAACTCTCTTGAACCCCAAACAAGCTCCCAATGCCCCATCTACTGGCATTGTCAACGAAAGCGAAAAATTCTATGTTTCTGCCCCGATATTGGCCGTGAAAAGAAAAACCCCACAAAGTTTCATGATTATCATTTTTTTCCTTCCTGCCGAGGAAAGAAAACGGTGGTTAATCAAATCAATTGAATGAATAATTGAGAGATTTTAAAAAATGTGTTGGAGAAATAGCCTTAATTAAGAGTGGGTACGGATAATATCATCCGTCATGGTGTAAGTAGACAAAAAACAATTTGTTAATTAACCCTTTAGTCAATTGCCTGAAATTGAATTTGCAGCTAATTTAATGATTTATTTATTGCTTCAGTATTTCTACAAGAAGAGATTTGAATGTTGGGTTGAGTTCAGTTCGTTCTAGCTGTTCCCATTGCAGTTGTACATGGTGGATTATTTAAAACAACCGGATCTACATATTACGTTATATATTGACACTGTGTATCTTGTCGACATCCCTTATTTTGCTCACACATAAAGCACATAAGCATCCTATTATTATTATTTAGATGAGTGCAAGCGATCCAATGATGGCAGGCTGGCACATTGACTCGTACCTAATTAACATACCTTGGATATTATTGTTTCCGCAAGAACGTGTCCCATCTGTTATTGTTAAATTAAGTATACCTGGCCTAATTCTGATCGGTCTCCGCCCATGCCCAGCTCGCTAATCCAAACATCTGTTCCTTTGCCTCCTAAACGGCTCTGACATTAATAAGAGCGTTCTGATATTGTCTTAGAGTGCCAGCAGCGATTTGTGTTTTAATTAGGAAACTAAATATGGAAACAGTTGGTTTAGAATGCGCCCACACAGCTACTGACACATTCATTTCTCATTACTGGCCCACCACTGACCTGGAGTTCAGACGTTGGGGGGGGGGAGTAAATGATACTGGCTTGGTTCACTGGGAATAGGTGCGTGAAACTGGAGCCCCGGTTGGTGTGTGCTGGGCCTCAGCGGGCTGTGACAGATTGTGGATTGGATGTGACTTGATGAGGACTTGGTGCCGTTATGAGATACCGTTTTCCTCATTCTCTTGATTTGGTGGTCAGTTTGAGATGAATTGAGACCAGAGGGACATCATATAGTGTGGTCAGGTGTAATCTTCAACCTGCTATCTATTTTTCAGCTCTCAGGTGTTTTCTTTTTTTTTATCACCATTTTTTTGTCCTGACTAATGTTGAAGCAAGACTTGGTGCCTGACTCTTTTATTCACTTCAAATTGTAAAGAATGTCTTTGACGTGTGTATCCAGAATATACATGAAAGGCTTGTCTCTATTGGCCCCGAGTTGTGGGAGTTGTCGCTCACAGTTACGCTCAATTAATCTCTTAATTAACCTATTGATTGCCTCGCTTGCACAGTTGCAGTGCTGTACAGCGTTCACAGATGTCTCTCAATTCAGTCGGTGGTGCAGCTTTCTTCACACTGAAATGAGGCACAGAAACTAGTTATTTTGTCACATTCCCAATTTGTTTTATATTGCTACATGCAAGTTAGGTAGCCTAATACATGATCTCAATGTATTTTTAATTTTACTATAGATTTTTATAGTTTGGCGAGCAGAAAACATCCTAAAGGCTTTTGTCTGTTCTGGATGAGAGGAGATTTTTTTTTTTTTTTTTTACTGGTGAATATTAGCTCTTTGAACAAAAGTCTTTCCAAGCCGTTCATTCTTGAAACCCGTGATAATATTAGCAGTTTGAAATGTGTTATTCAGTTCTTCAGTCGGCTTTTATCCCCCTTTTAGAATGTGGGGTTTCTGGCTAAATGTGAAGAGTTACGTGCCCCCCCCCCCCCTCCCTCTCCTCCTGAAATGACAGTAATCCCTGCTCTGGGAGGGAGAGGTAGCTGAGAATAACCAGCGTGGGTCCAGAATTTGAAACTCCCCGAAAAAGATTCCGGCAGATGATGGAAAAAGAGGCCAGTGTTTTTTTTTGGGGGGGGGGGGTAATCCCAGCTGTTGGAAACCCTCCACTTGCCCTCATTTTAATGACACTCGGCTATGGCATGATAGAACTTGAAAACATTTTGTTTAACATAAAAAAGTGACTTAATATTTGCAAACACCGCAAAACAATGCTGTCATGTGGGCTTGAAGCTTTGCATCAGAGCCCCCACTGTAAGATGTGGCTGATGGCGCTCTGACTGACAGCGGGAGGTCCTCGCCCCCACAGCTACGCGCTGCTAGTTATTCAGCAGCACAACGGTCACGACAGGGCGCTTAATTATTCTTTATGCAGGATCAATATGTTTTCTAGCAGCCAAGGCGAGCTCTGCGGAGGTTGTGTGGAAAGGGGGGGGGGGGGTGTCTACTTCCATCCCAGCCCCTATTCAATCTCAGGGACGTTATTTTCATGGTTGTCCTCTGGGGGCCTGGAGGCTGGCCCACTGTGACAGAACTACTCCGACAGCTGCGGCAGCCCAATCATCACTGGTCCTTTTCATTTCTTTTTTTTTTGGGGGGGGGGGGGGGGGTTGATATTTTTTGTGTATGCAGCAGGAAGATTTGTATTTGTATTTTGTGGAAAAGCCTATAATTGAATAATGCTGAGTAGGGCATCATGTTTTGGTGTAGGTATAATTGTGTTACAGCGTTCCAAATTCCGAACGCACCAGTGGCACAATTTGCGCGGTCACATGTCCGTACGTGCTGTCACGGTATGCAGGTAATTTCACAGGCTTATCAGCAGGTTTGCCCTCCCCCCCCCCCCCCCCCCCCCCGTCTCTCTTTGTCAGCTCGCTGCTGAAGTCGAGTCACCCTGGGAATCTCTCCAGCGCATGACCTGAATCTCAATGAGCTTCAGTTGCCGCTGACCCCTCTGTCCTCCGCTTCCCTCGCGGCGCGGCGCGTGCACTTTGCTCCTGCAGCTCCATGCGAAGACGAGCCATGTGCAGTAGGGGGACCGGCAGTCGGAGCAGTCTTCACATCACATTTTCAATAACCGCACGAGAATCATTCAGTGTGGGAAATGTATTTGCCTTTTTGCTGTGAGCCGTTCTGTAATCTCGGCTCGGCCTTGGGCAGCGTTATCAGTGGTTTACTTCAAAGGATCTAAAATCACTCCTGGGGATTTTCGTTGCCTCGTCTTCACTTGGGAAAGTTCCGAAAAGTCGTAATGAATCTCCTGAAGAATGTTACCAGGCCTCAGAAGTCAGTTTGAGAATATTCTTGTATAGCTGTAAAAATATTTTTGCAAGCTGTACCAGTTAACCACTGGATGTAGTTGAATTTGCAAACGTGACCTTTTCCCCCGTCATTGCTTAATTTGCTTATTCTGCTCTTTAAATCAGATTCTCTTTCATCTTTGACCTCGATCAGTGGCGTTGCCGAATGTCACAGCTGAAAACCTCTCGCCGTGAGACGGTTGGCTCATTGATCTGTGGAGATATGGCTGAACGAGCAGGGGCCTTTGGACCTGCCCTCCAAAGACGCAAGACGATACCAAACCAGTCCAACAAACAAATAATCAACTACTCCTCTGTTGTACTCTCAATAATTCCCTTTGTTCTCCGTGTCTATCTAAATGCCTAAAGGCATTGGCAGTCTGTCCACCACCCACCCAACAACAGTGGTGAGCACTGCCAGTGTGAAGTGGAGCGTACCAGAAACTCCTTGAGGAGAAAAGCGTACAGGCACCACAAAGCTGCTTTACACCTGACCTCTTATGATTGTTTTGTGCTGACAGGAGCTTACTAACAAGAGGTGGGATTCGCTGGGGGTTGGGGGGGGAGGTGGTTGCATCTGTTCCATCCTGAAGTGAAACCCAAGTGGACGCATGTGAAGACAACGCTGTCATCTTTATTTAGCGTGCGGAGGTCGATGGAGCGCAGCATGTTGGCGTTCATACACATGTAGGCAGTGAGTAGCATCCCTGGAGCCCCTGCGGTGTCAGACCTAACCGACCCAGACAGACGGCCCCCTGGCCCCGGGGGCCGAGGCCGCTGGATCGTGGGTGCAGCGTCTCACTCGGGAATTGGCTGCGTCCGAGGAAACCAGCTACAGTGCTTTTAATGGATGGAGGTGATAAAAAGGGGGGGATTGGTGACATTTTCTTGGCATTGCGGATGATCAAAGAAATGTCATCCGCTGAGCATGACCAGAAAGGTTACAGACTTTTTAAGACCCTAACCTTTCTGTTGGGGGTAACCCTGCATTACAGATGGAGAGGGAGAAGGAATCTGTTAAATCTAGTTTTGGAATGGGGAAAAATAAAGGAACATTCTATTGTATGTCCGATATGATCTTCAAATTGGAGCTTAAGTGAGACGTAGCATGCTAACACACGCGACTGCCGCTGAATGCTAAACATTAGCATGTTGCCATTTGAGCGCATCTCGTCGCTGACGTTCACATTTCAAACAGGCGCTCACACATCTGCCAACCGGGCTTTGGACCCTTTGCATTGTCACATGGGGCAGCCATTTCCATCGGTCAATAACGTGGGCTATTATGTGATGTCCGATTTGTACATACATACATAAACAATAAAATGAGCTTCAGTGTTCGGTTGCTGGTTATAGCAGGCGGTGTCATGAGTTACTGAGACACTCGCGCTTTTCCTCCTATGACGAGTCAAACCATCTGCTTTTTTTCTTCCAGTTCTGTCGGGTAAACCGTGTTTCATCAGAACAGAACGAGGAGCGTGTCACTATTCGTGTCCTCTTGAGTGCCTGCGTCATGGCGACGGTCAATCCCTGTGACTTCATTAACGACGGCGCTCTTGTTGTGTCGGCTGCTGCAGTGTCAAACGGCGGGACCATAACTCCAGTGGGCAACAGCGGCATTTAATCAAGCCCTCGCCGGCTCTAATCGGCCTCCGCCTCACCCTCCTCTGCTCGGCTCGTGGTCATTTTACGCGGTCGGCTGATTTACAGTGCTGGAAATGGACAGTGTCCCAGTGAGAAACGCTCTTCAGCCTTCACTGTGTTCAGCGGAGTTGCTTCTGCTGGTCTTGTTCCTGCAGAGCACATTTGACAACATCTGTGCAGAAAACTGAATTTTTAGTTGTGTGTGTGCATGTGTGCATGCATGCATGCATGCGTGCGCCCATATGGGGGTAGGAGGGTTTTGGCTGATGGTCTCTTTTGCTCCAGCCTCATTGTGGCTTCCCTCATCAGCGGCATCACCATATGGGAACAGCATGTTTGTGGTGTTGGGATTGCCCTCTGCACTGCACGGGGGAGAGCGAGAGAGAGAGACAGAGACTGCAAACGGGGAGGGGGCGGGGGGGGGGGGGGAAGATTATGGATTCAGTTTCCGAAGTGTTAACCCTCTCACTAAGCTGGTAAAGCTTTAATTATACTTTTTTCGACGTATACTTAAGAACATTCTTTGCCTTTTGAACTACTACACGGAAGAGAGGATTCCAACGCAGTTCTGCTTTATGAAGGAAAACCCTCGCAGTGGCTGTCATTTTGTCCAAAGAAGTAGAGGAGAAACTGCTTGAAACACACTCTGGATTGCTACGATAAACTCATTCAGTAGCTGGAATCCGCCGCACACTGATGCAAACCAGTCACGAGGAAGCAGCCATGCAGAAATACTCTTGTTTGTGTGACAGGGCTCTGTGTCTCCTCGGGCCGATGTTTTAGTGGAAATTCCTGACATTTATTTGACCTTCCCTGGCAACCTTCTGGCTCAAATGTTGTGGTTGCTTTTTGAGGTTCTGGCGTTATCACAGAAAAGTGGGTGGGCCTCGAAGTCAGTCTTCAAAATGTACTGTATGTTGGGTGTAGGAGGCCAGAGATGTTCACCTCTTATCTCATCCTAATACTGTATCTGCCGCAAAGGCTGCTGGTGCATCATCAATGACACAATCAAAGACCGGATCCAACACTTTCCAGCTTTTTGTGGCCTACTGCGTTGTTGATTGTCAGGATGGAGGAAAGTCCGAGGGGTCGTGTATTTCAGTGACCATTTCATTCCACAGGGTTTTGACTACTAAGCACAACTCCTTTGTGTCAAATTCTTATTGCACGGCTTTCCTGAGGTCTGGTTTCCCTCGTTTAAATGAGAGTATGAAACGTCACTGGTGTTGCTAAGAACAAAACTTCATGTCAAAATATTGATGGTTACTGTGCACACAAGTGTTTTATTTTTTTATTTTTTAACCTGTATTTTCTTACCTTCCGTTCCACAGCAAAAAGCCTCCGGCAAGGTGCTTTTAGACATGGTGTGCTCCCACATGAACCTCATCGAAGGTGACTACTTCGGCTTGGAGTTTCAGAACCATCAAAAGATGATGGTGAGTAAGGATGGATATGGAAGTAATGCATCAGAATTGTCACTGCTCATAACCAGCTACTTGGTCATCTCCCCCCCCCCCCCCCCACACACAGGTTTGGTTGGACCATGTGAAGCCCATTATCAAGCAGCTCAGACGTGAGTGTTTCCAAATGTTTTTGTTTTTTTGCAAGGCACACATTTCTTCTTCGTTTTTATCTGTAGTAAACAGCTGTTCGATCGGTTCATCGGAGCGACTATGCAGATCAATGTGAACCTGTTTTGTATTTTATGCAACCGAGTCCACTGGGAGACCTTCGTTCACTGGTCGGGTTCTAAGTACACCTCGCTAAATGAATTGCAGTCTAATGCAACAGTTCAATAGATCCAAGCTCCCTGGAGGTGATTATGTTTAGTCCTGTTTTAGAAAGATGTTGATTCTATTTCACGTATATGGCGGTGGGCTGAATTTGTTTTGTCCAGGTGCAAGAAACTGGCAACAAAATGTATTTTTTTATTACTGCAAAACCGCTCTTTGCTACACAGGGCCGAAGCAGACCACCCTTATGTTTGCTGTGAAGTTCTTTCCTCCGGACCATGCTCAGCTACTGGAGGAGCTGACTAGGTGAGCACCTTTTCACATAATTTAACTCCTTTTTATATCCATGTCGGTTTAATCCTGGAGTGACCGTTTTGAAATGTGTCTTTATTTACATTTTTATTGATGTGAATAACTTCAGTTGGGACTGGAAGTGATCGTAGAAACATAATTGAGAATATGCCTCGGTTGGCAGATGATTTATGCCTCCCTCGGCTTTGTATTATGTCATGGCTGCCATGTTTCCAGGTTTAGTCCTCTGGAGAACAGCGTGGAGCTGATGATTTTCTGGTTTCTGTTCCCTGGGCGTGGAGCCGACTCATGACTTGTATTTTTTCAGTTAGAGTTGATGAATAATAGGCATAGCGACAGTAATGCCCCTCTGACAGAGCTACTTAGTGTTAAGCTTGGTTAAAACCTTACGATAATCATGCTTTAAACGTTTTTTTTCCTGCCAAAGAAGCCGCTCTTCCAGCATGTGATCAGGGAGCAGCACTATGGATTTGCAATCTCAGTTTGACCATGTCCACTGATAGCATAGTCGATATCCGTGGACCTCTGACTTTTGGGTGTGCAATGATTTTTTTTCTGTTTCAAACTAATACCAAATTACAATGACTTATTATATAAGTCAGTATTTAAGACTATATGGTTTTTTTCTCTCTTAAATAAGTAATTACTGAACCTGAAATGTGCACCTTGCTTAACTTCTTATGGAAGTATTGTGTGAATTGAAAAAGAACCGGTTTACATTAAATCTGAAATTGAATCCCATTGAACCACCTACGGTGGGCGCCCTGTTAGAATTCTTCAGTGCACTGCGTTATAATTAAACTTCATCTGATCCGTCTGCAGCACTGTAAACGACTCGTCTATTGGATCTGTGAACACTTCTTGTGTTTGCGTCCAGGTATCTTTTTGCACTCCAGATCAAACAGGATGTTTCCTGTGGACGTCTGACCTGCAATGACACCAGCGCGGCACTGATGGTCACCCATATTATCCAGTGTAAGTTCCTCGTGGCTGCGTCCTCATTTTGCTCGACTGATCACATATTTGTCTTTAAGGCCGCAGTATGCTTTTTCTTTTTTTTGTCTTCTTTTCCCCACTCAAAGCTTATCATCAAACATTGTCATGTAGCACACTGTGCACCATCACAAATTAATTATATCTGTGTTGCTATGGATACCTTTTAATACTCTTGCAGAACATTAGCAAATTGCACAAACACTAAGGTGTCCGCAGTGCACAGTTCAGTGAAATGAAACAACCTGGTCTGTTTTTTGTGGTCTGCCCTGATCAGAATGAAAAAAGCCATTCAGATTTAGCTCCGCTTGAAATGCTACTTGCAGGCTCATTAGAATATAATGCCCTCGACTTGAGACCTACAGAATTTTTTACAAAGGGGCGTCATGTTTCTCTAAGCCAATACGAGCAGACTTTAAATAGGGAGAGAAGTACATTGAGGCAGGTAGTATGACCAAATAATTTGTTTTGAGCTCTAAAGAACGTAAATGTCACCTTTAATGTTGTTTTTATTTTAATTTGGCACACATCATAATTTTGTAGCAGGTATTTCTATAACGAAATGAACTTTTCTTCTCCTTGATCTTCAGCTGAGATTGGGGACTTTGAGGAGAGCCAGTGCCGGTCACACCTCCTCAACAACAATTACATCCCGGATCAAATACCCCTCATTGACAAGATCATGGAGTTTCACTCCAAAATTATGTGAGTTTCTGCAACTCGACCTGTGTGAGGTGTGCGCACATCTTTAAATGGAGCATTTATGTGATCCAGTCATTTATTGTTGAAAACATCACTGAAACCACGGCTCAACAGGATCGGTTTATTCAGAAATTGTGGGTTCCCCACTGGGATGTTTTATTATTTTTATTAAACGGGAAACATGTTTGGCAAATGTGCCATTGAATGAACACAATTGGTCTGTGTAGTCCTTTGTCAACTTAGAAAAGCAAGTCAAAAGGCTGCATGCTGCTAAAAAAGATCTTCAACCCACAAAATGACTCAAACAGCTTTTGTGAGCTGGGTTAGAAAGGTAAAAACTTTCTAAGGCCTATTCTCACTTTTCCGATGAAGGAGTTTGAGATGAAATAACAGCCTCAGGTTTAGGAGTCATAGGCTGCTGTGTGTATATATCATTGGAAGCTCTGAAAATCTCCTCCCACCATCCTCCCTTCAATGAGGTCTTCTCCAATGTCATCAGTGCAGCTATTTGAATGCAAGCTCCTTGTCTCACCTCCTCGTTGCAGGAGGCCACGCAGTCGGCAGCTGCTGCAGAAAGGAGCTCCAATTAGATTTGACTGCTCTCTTTCACTTTTTTCCAACAGTCTTTTTATAGTTGATAAGTGTAACTGCAGTTGTTTTGGCTGGGTGCCATGCAGAGTTAAATCTCCACCCTAGGTTTTTAAGATTTAAGTAGGATTAGTTATTTTAATTTAGCTGTATCACCCTCCCTACTATTGTCCCTTTTCAAAATACACAATTGAGTAAAGTACAGATACATATATTTATTAATGCTGGATAATTGTTATTCTGTTTTATTCTTTCATTCATATACCTATGTGTATATTTAACTGAAAATAGCTTAACCAGCGATACGCTAACACTCAATGCTAACTCTCTGCTCATTCTACTGTTCTCAGTTAGACATGAATCTTGGAAAAAAAAACATAGAAGTTTGTTTGCCACAAATGTGACGGAAATGTAATTAAATGGTGCATTTGTCCAGGATAGTTTTCAGCTTGGGTTTACTAAATAAGTGGTGCTCAAGGGAGCATTTCCAACAGCAGCCTGGTGCGTATAGAATTAATTAAAAATAAACTGCCGTACCCGCATTCATTTAATGATGACACACCCGTGCAGCAGTGGCTCATCTGTGTTTTTTGTGAAATGGGTGCGTTTATATCGGTCTTCGGCTCTACAAAAGCTCTTCGTAGTGGAGTACATTGTTTGTTCATTTGCATTTTTTTCTTTTTCGTGGGATTATTTGACAAAGAAAAAACACCACACATTGCCAGCGTTGTTCTTTAACTTTGTTGTAAATGTTGTGCCTCGTGTTGCTAGAGGTCAATCACCAGCAGAATCGGACTATCAGTTACTGGAAGTGGCGCGCAGGTTGGAGATGTATGGCATTCGCCTCCACCCGGCCAAGGATCGCGAGGGCACGGGGCTGAGCCTGGCCGTGGGCCACACCGGCGTCCTGGTCTTTCAGGTCAGTCACACCAGGTCGTATAGGTCAACGCGACGGCGTGTTAAAGGCATGGTACAGATGAAAAGTTCCCTTCAGAAGAAATGTTCATTGGTTAAAAGTGTCACACGGTTGTAAAGGTTAAGGTGTTCTTCCTCACTTCAGGGGCATTCAAAGATTAACTCCTTCAACTGGTCCAAAGTGCGTAAACTGAGCTTCAAAAGGAAACGGTTCCTCATCAAGCTGAGGCCGGATCTAAATGTAAGTGAAACGCACTGTGTGACGTACAAAAAAAAACCCCATCAGTGTCAGGTGGTGTGAGCAATGTTCTAATGTGTACCCCAGAGTTCATATCAGGGCACTCTGGAGTTTTTGATGGGCAGCAGGGACTGCTGTAAAGTCTTCTGGAAGATCTGTGTTGAATACCACGCCTTCTTCCGCCTCTTCGAGGAGCCCAAGCCCAAGCCCAAACCTGTGCTCTTCACACGAGGCTCCTCCTTCAGATTCAGGTTAGTTTGCGTCATTAAGCTCCTCTTTGCATCTCACCGCTTCACATTCTACGACGGCTCTCTCCAAAAAGCGATGGCCTCCTCTCCGCTTGTCCTCCACAGCGGTCGCACACAGAAGCAGGTGATTGATTACGTGAGGGAGTCCGAGTTCAAAAAGATCCCATTTGATAGGTAAAGGCTGTGACACTTTTTTTTAAACACGTTCGGTCTAGTCGAGGGGTGCTCAGAGTTTTTGACGTTGACCTTCAACATCCTGTCTGCCAGAAAACACAGCCGGGTCCAACACGACATCCGCCTGTCGCCGTTGCCTTGTCTGTGCCCGCAGGACGTGCCAAACGAGGTGAGTGACTCGGCGCATTTTGGGCAGTTGTCCGGGTAGTTTGTCACAGTAAGCATCTCATTATGTTCATTATATTGAATTGTGCACCTAAAAAAAAAAAAACAATAGTACTGTGTCCTTGACACATCCATAAGCGAGAGGTTGCACCATTACACCGTGTCGATCAGCAGGTGCCTTTAGTGGGAAGCGATCCTCCATGTGGTCAAACACTTTCCAGGCTACTTTAAAGTCGGATAGAGTTTGATATGAAACACCGTTAGTATTCACAATCGAATGAAACGTAATGATTAATGAATGAGACGACCCGCCTCTGTCTCGTTCTTTCAGGGTGAGGCTCCCGAGGACGGAGCGCACTCTCCTGCTGGCCGCCACTGGGAGGAGTCGGTGTTGGTGAGTGCGGAGGACGCCTCGGCCTCGAGGGCGGCGCCCGGTTCCAGTCCGCCTCACCAGAGGGGCGGCCGCGAGGACAGGACGGGGCCTTCGTGTAGGGCCGAGGGGACGAGAGGCTCGACGCAAGCGGCCCGCCCGGAACCTCCGAGTACAGGTCCGGCATTTCGGGCTGGCGCCCCTTTCGCCGTTTGCAGTGAATCTAACCAGACTGTGAGGTCGAACCGTAGGGAGAGGCCCGCGCCGCGCTGCGGCTCCGGCTCGCGGGGCGTAAACGGGGCCGGGCGGGAGCCGCCCCTCGGTGGTGGGGCCCCGCACGTGGGTTCGAGGAGTGGGGTCGCCGCCGCGGACGACCATCGGTCGATCTCCCTCGGCTACGCCGAGCGCAACGGCTTCGGCTTCGGCTCCGGCTCGGCCGCCCCTCGCTGCGGGGACGGCAGGTGCTCGCCGGCCCCCAGCCGCTCTCCGCGGTTACAAAAGCCGAGTCGGCACTCCGAGACGTACCCGAACCCCGGGCAGGGATCCCTCCTTGTCCTTTCTCGGGCCGAGCGCATGGCGGCCCTGGAGCGCCGCATGGCCGCCAATGGCTTGTCGGCGGCGGTCCGGTCCAAGGCCGGCTCGGGGCCGAAGCGCTGCGGGCAGGCCGGTGTCACCCACGTGGGCCCGGTTCAAATGAACGACTGCTCCACCACCAGCGGTTCAGAGTCCAGTGAGTCTGAGGTGGAGGCCAATAGCGGCCCTGTGGTGGTTGGTAGTGCAGCGGAGGGTAACTCCACCTCCGCCATACCCGCAAACAGGTTTTCCTTTGACAGCCTGCAGCTAGATGAGGAGGAGGCGGGGGAGGAGGAGGAGGAGGAGGAGGAGGACGCATGCTACGCCTTCAGCGATGAGGAGGGTGCACAGATTTTCAGCTGCTAGTGCACGGACGGCTTCAAAACCCCTCCAAAAAGAGAAGGTTAAAGGTGTTCAGCTTGGTCATGGCGGTGTGGGGAAAAGCAGCGTTTGGTGGACGACAGATTATTTCTGCCGGAGGAATACTCGAGAGAGGCGCTTCCCTTTGCGAGATTTCGGGAACGACTCGTTTGTCACACTGAGTGGGTTTACATAGCGTCCAGTTCTTTTACTGCATTAGCAGAACACAAGTGCCATGTTGGGATTTAAACAGCTACTAAATGCTGCAGAGACTTTAAAAAAATAGTTATTAATTTCTTGTCAGTTTTAAACCGATAGAAAGATGATTTATTGTTACAGTTGCACTTTACATATATTTTACATTTAGAACAAGGTGGAGATGTTCACTTCCTAGGCCTCAGATGCCTTATGACTATCAGTTTTTATTATTTGCAGACATTTCTGTTTTTCTTTAGATGGATATAATGTTTTCTACATTATACACTTTGCACAGCTCTTGAAAGGCTCTGGATCTGATGTGAGAGTAGTATGTTCTGAATGTAGATTGGTGAGTTGAGACCAATTAATATGCTGCAAACACCAGCATGAACACCTGATTGATATTCAATAATGTTTATTGTTCACGCTGCCTTCTTCCCTTTGAAACTTGAAACCCGAAACGTCATGTGTTATCACACAGCCGGCAGGAATTTGGCAGGAAATAAAACGGGATTAAATATAAGCTCACAGAGCCTCTTTTGAAAAATCATTTTATCGCGTTAGAAAAGCAGCAGTTTTGGTCGCAGACATCTTGTAGCCACTCCACATCAGTTCATGGCTCTTATGCTCACCATCCACATGCCCCTCTGCATGTGACTCACTCTCGGTAAGTTGGAATCAAGCTCAGCCCTCCGACAGCTATAGTGTCAACCGAATCAACTCTAGTTTCCACATATATGGCAAAGCGGCAGTGCACTTTTATCTATTGATCACTTTTCTGGATTTCTTTTACACTCATGTTTTTTGTTTTGTTTTTGCGTTGTCGATGCTACTCGTGTCACATTTCTGTTCTTTCTTTTCTTTCTCTGTCCAATGTAACCACCTGTCTGTCGGCATGTAACTGTCCAGTGTTTTTCTCTTTTGTTTCCTGCAGCTGCATGTGAACCTGTTTTTGTTACTCACTTCAGTCTGTTCAGCGAAGAGAGGCGGGATTACTAATATCTGGGTCGCCTTTTTCTTCTTCTTCTTCTTCTTTGCAATGGTCCAGCTCACGGATAATTATTGCAGAGCAGGTTGAGGATGACAGCATCTTTAGAACATTTAGGAAAGTAGAAGCAGGTTTCTTTGGGAATTGTGTATGCGTGAAAGGCCGTTTAAGTTCGACGGCTCAAAGCACAGAGTCTCCGGAGTCATCCATCACTGTCGAGTCGACTGCTTTTGTGCTCTAAGATCTTTTTAGCATTGACGTCCCGCAGCGTAATGAGATTCTGCGTTTTTTTTTTTTTTAGGATCTGAATAGATCCCTTTTGTTTATTAGCCATTTAAGTTACAGATTGTTTTGGGAATTGATTGTTTTCTCATATTTCATCACTATCAATTGCTGATGTTTTTTCATTCTACATGGACATGACAACAATCAGACTCCATTAGTCTTTCTCGATATATTTTTTTTTTATGTAGCAATAAATCGCAAGAGAAGATCGACCATGCTCTACTCCTGTCTTCCTCACCGCGTTTCCCGCCTCCCTCTCTACCAGCATAGCTCCAGTGAAAAGGATTTTAAGTAACCCAAACTTTTTTAGTTCTCATGTTCATGTAGAAATTGAGAAATATGGGGATTTTCTTAGATTTGCCTCTAACCTTATTAAGTTGCTTGAAATAGATGGATAGTCATGTTAAAGCAGAGTTTAGGAATTGACGAGGAATTCATGGCTGAATTCTAAAAGTGCTTGTCGATATACAGTTATTGCACACATCGGTTACAACGATAACAAAATCATAAAATGTCCCAAGGCTGTTTTATTTTATAATTTATAAAGATCTGTTTCATATGTTAGGTAACGTCTCGAGTTCTTTCCCTTCAGTCTCACTTACTCACCTGGCTTTGACCTCATATTGCTGCTTTTCTCCCAATTTATATTAACTTAATTTGTATATATGTTCTTCTAGAGTCAATAAAAATGACCTTCATGACACAAGGTTTATCCTGAATCTTCATTTTTAAAACCCCCCCAGTGAGTGGTGCTTAGATTTCCTCTTTTCACTCTCCCTGTAGTTTTGTAGTGCTGCCAGACATAAACCTGGCTTCTTCTTCTTTTTTCTTTTCTCGGCTCTGACTTTGTAGCAATCTTGTAGCCGTGCACTGTGCTTTCCGCTCCTTAGAGGTCATAGTTAATCCTTTCCAGAGTCATGCTGGTCTGTTGAGCTGGTTTCTGCGTGAGTGTAATCGTGTTTGTGTCGTGGCACCAGAGGACAGCGAAGGAAGGTGGGCAAGTTGCAGCTATAGTAAGTAAGCTGAGTGAATAGTGTCCGTATTCAATGACCCCAAATGAGCTGCGGCTGGGGATCCTCCTTTAATACGTGTCTCAGCCTGTGTATTGATTGAGGCTGCAGGACGACTGACAGAGATGCCTGGACCATACAGGCAGTTTTCTTGTTTTGGGGGTCAAACCTTTTTGTTAATACTTCAGCTAGTTTGGTTTAGCCTGCATAGTATCACCACCACTAAGGGGTTTGCCATGTTGGATTATGAACTGAATTCTAGAAAGTAATGTCATTACTTCTACCTTGTTCATTTCTTGATTAATAATTGAAAAAAACGCTTTCTTTTATGTTTAGTCAATGATACAAAAAAAAATATCGACATTTTTTTCTATACAATTTTAGAAGTTAGATTAGTTTTTATGTTATTTTTAGCCTTTTTCTGTAGATATTTTATAGTACATATGTATAAATGATCTCAGTGAACCAAACCCATCTGTGGTCTAAATAACAATTTGAATGACTTAACTAAATGTTTTCTCCCCTCACTTTGGCTGCTGACCCCGTACAGAAGTGGCGCCCATCAGCCCTCACCTGTCTGCGTCCCCTGGCCCCCCTCACGCCATGGTCAATGGCCGGAAGTCACTGGAGCCGTGCGGTCGAAGTCCCGACGGGCGACCCCCTTCCCCCCTGACCAGCCCGCTGCTGAACGACGCCAGCAGCCTCCGCACCGACGAGGAGGACGAGGGTCGAAGGAAGGTCAGTTATCTAGATTTTTTAATACAGCTCTGAATGAAGAGAATGAAGCGGTGTTTTACCATTGGTCTACTGGAATGAATGGACCGGTTAGATAGGTGACACACTCGCTAAAGTTGTTCATAGTTGGCCAGTTCATTTGTTCTTTCTCCCTGTTGTGACGTCAGAGGTTCCCAACGGACCGGGCCTACTTTATCGCCAAGGAACTGCTGACCACAGAAAGGACGTATCTGAAGGACCTGGAGGTGGTGACTGTGGTGAGAGCATTTTTTCAAAATAGCCATTTGCTTTTTTCTTTTTCCTGCGTTGAAAACATTGATATTCCAGTTATCTGCTCCACTGCGGAGACACGGGCATCGACGCCGGGGTATTTTGGCAGATGCAGATTTTCATTTTTTATTCATTCCACACACCCGTGCTTCGAATTGCATTCATCTCCCTCACTCGGGGCTTTGAATACTAAACAGAGTATGTGTTGGAAGAGATGGAATGGATTCAAAGCGCATGTTCCCTCTACATGCGACTCCTCCATTTCAGTCGCTTCCCTTTAAATGACTGGCTGGCTACAAGCATGTGCAGCGTTTCAGTTGGTGGAAAACCGGATATTAAACGTGCTGCAGGCCGCTCCTTCAGCGGTTTGAGCTCAGGACCTCAGTCCTTCTCTCTTACTTTTCCTTTCGCCTTTCGCACATCTCATAAATATTTGGGTTGGCTCTTGTGCTCTTTTTTTTTTTTTTTTTTTTTTACAGCTGTTCGCTCTCTCTTCCCACGCAATGGTTGGCACTGTGGTTTGAGGTGAAGGCATCCAAACAACAGCTGGCCGTTCTCCTCCAGCACGTCTAGCAACACTCGGGCTTCCCCTAAAACCCACTTTCCTTTCCCATCACGTCGGTCCAATAATGCTATTCTTGCGTGCCCCCTGTGCCAAAACACGCACAACATGCAATGTTCGACTTCAACTCGGATTTAATGAACGATGGTTATAGGAAACTTTTGCATGTGAGAAGCTTTGGGCCAAAACATTAGGACTAGATCCAAATGATCCGCCCAATCAGACAGTTTTTGCTCTGTTGCATGGGGGCTTCATCTGAATTAGAAAAGTGTTGCATAATAAATGTTTGACCTTGACAAGTGTAATGTGACCCTTTTGAAAATGAAATCACACACACTGTGAATTGATGGGAAGAATCTAGCACTAGAATTTTTAAATGACAAATATTTTGATTCTGGATCTTTCATTGAAGAACATTAGGTATAATATAATTCCCTTCAAGATTACCTTTTCTTTTTTACTATTTTTCTTAAAGCACGTCTAGATGAGATCCTTAATCTGTTGTGACATTGTGACATTGACACGGTTAAATCAAGGTAAATCTACTGGCTGCTTCCGCTTGTACTTGTAGTCTGCACCTCGAGCTACGCAGGGGGCGGGCGTGCTTGTTAGAATAGCAAAACATCCCAAATCCCCGTAACAAGGAAGACTATCGGGACATATTTAGACTATTCGAGCCATACTATCCACCAAAATGAAATGCATGAGTCAGAGGCCCCCATGAGCCTGGAAGGAGGATGTTTTCCCTTTTAAAGTAAACTAAATCTTCATAGCCCCTATTTGTGATGTCAGTCTTTCCAGAACGCTGTAGGACAAGATGAGGCAACTCCAGCCTCTCTGAAGGAAACCATCCTCCCCACCTTCGAGCCGCTGCACGAGTTCCACGAAGGTTTTCTGAGGGAGGTGGAGCAGAGGCTGGCTCTGTGGTGAGACCATTTCATTTCACATCCAAAAACGTCACTGTCTGGTGCAGAACATGTCCAGTGAGTTGGTGGTCTGGCTGTAACCCAATTCATCCTAATGAGATTTATTGCCCTTTAGTCTGAGAGGGCGACGCAGTCCTTTTTAGATGACCCCAGGATCTATCATTTCCATGGCAACAGTCGTGCTGCACCAAGGCTTTTTTCTTGCCTGTGGGCCTTTTCTGTCTGATCTCCTTAATTAAATTGGGCTTTATTTAATACAGACTCACAGATATGCAGGCAGTGATGCATGAAGGCCGCATGTCGGGACGTATGGCTGTTAACTGCAGACATGAATGGGTTTTGGTCTCAAAGGCTATTTTGGCTTCACATTGTTAGAATTCAAGGTTCAAGCTGCAAGGGATATCAGAGTCAACTCTGCTGATAAGAATCCCATTCAAATGTTGACGCAAATGGTGTAGTAATGCATGTGCAGTTGTCACAGTAGCTTTGCATACTCAAATCTCATGGCTGAGATGTACCTCTGGTCGTTGTGAGAATGAATAGAATGTAGTCTGCCTTCAATTGGGAAGGATGTGTTTTCCAGTGTGGATATATCTTTTCAAGTTACTGCAATATTACTGGACAGAAATAATTCATTCCTTTTTGAATGAATCCTGTGATGGCAGCACATTAACTGCTTCACTTTGTGCAGAAGATGTAAGCCTGAAGGGAGACACCTGCTGGTGGGGATTTCTCTCTTTAAAGTTTGCAAAATCCCTTTTTAAGAATTTGTCTTGCATAAAATACAGCTCTTATAAATAGTAAATTAGCATTAAGTGAATTTGTACTCAGAGATAATGTATATGTAATTGCTCATGTGTACTTGTTTTAGGGAAGGACGTTCCAACGCTCACATAAAAGGAGACTACCAGCGCATTGGAGATGTCATGCTGAAGAACCTGCAAGGCTTAAAGGTGAGGCGCAACTCTTGCACATCTGCTGCTACACTAATGGATGAATACTCACTCATGTTTGCCGTATTCCAACTTCATCCTTAGCCCCTGACGGCAAACCTGCATAAACAATCTGAAGTCCTGGTGGAGCTGGAGAAGGCATGCAGGGCATCCCGCAGGTTGGAGGGTCTCTGCAGGGACTTTGAGCTGCAAAAGGTCTGCTACGTCCCGCTCAATGTGTTCATTCTGCGGCCTCTGCACCGCCTCAGTCACTACAAGCAGATCCTGGAGCGCCTGTGCAAACATTATCCAGCTACTCATGTGGATTTCAGGGACTGCAGAGGTACAACTTTAGGTCTTTTTTTAGGTCGAGTGCTGCAGAATAATCTCAACAGTCTTATCTCCAATAATCTCTCACCCCTGGTTGGTCTACAGCTGCTCTGGCAGATGTGTCCGAGGTGGTGGAGCAGTTCCAGGGAAGCCTCATCAAGATGGAGAACTTCCAGAAGCTGTTGGAGCTGAAGAAGGATTTAATCAGCGTTGACAATCTTGTTGTTCCTGGTCGGGTGCGTTTAGACCTTAACAGAAGTGACCGGCGAAGCTTGTAAATGATCTACAAATACCGTGTACAGTGTGTGTCAAATGACATATAAATGCCCTTTTTTTTGCGTCCTCTTGTTGGCAGGAGTTCATCAGGTTGGGCTGCCTCAGCAAACTGTCTGGAAAAGGCCTACAGCAAAGAATGTTTTTCCTGGTAAAAACCCACTTTCTTTTTGAATCAGGTCCCACCACTAATCAAGTTATGTAGTCGAGTGATCTCATCCTCCCGGGCTACACATCAGTCAGGTGGTGTTGGTAATGTGTGATATAACAGAAGATATTACTTTGATACACAAGGATAAAACTATTTAGAAGTGTGCATGTGTGGTCGAGCCTCGTGCTGTAGAATAAGTTGTATTCCTTCTTTTCTTTGCCGTTGTTATGACACTTCCTGAGGATTTTATATTGAATGATACACAGTCACTTAAGTTATTTTAAAACAAAAAAACGCTTGATAGAGTGCTAGTTTACTTTTCTCTTTCCTCTGTAAATAGTTCAACGACGTCATTTTGTACACGAGTCGAGGGATGATGGCGACCAATCAGTTCAAAGTGCACGGCCAGCTGCCGCTCCACGGCATGACAGTAAGTGCCCCGTCCTCTCGAATGAACCAGTTCGTCATTACTGAAGACGAGGCGCCTAAAGGAGCTGATCTGAACCCCCCCCCCCCCCCCCCTCCCCCTTATCGGGACAACTGCACGTCCTTCCCCCTTCACTGACTTTTCAGCGACGCTCCTTTTCGTCCTCTCCGTTTGTCTATTTTGGTCCTCGCTGTCCTACATACCGCTGCTGCCTGATGTTTTTTTTTTTTTTTTTTTCCTCCGTGTCTCCGTGTAGATCAGAGAGAGCGAAGAGGAGTGGGGCGTGCCGCACGCCTTCACGCTGGTGGGGAAGCAGCAGTCGGTGGTGGTGGCAGCGAGGTAAGAACCAGCTGGACCTTCTTCAAATGGTCCCGACGCAAAGGGACGCCGGCCTTCTCCTGGAGTGCAGGGGGGGAGACATTTGGGAATCGTAAAAAAAAATTCCAGTAAAATGCAGTTAAGCTCTGACGAAGACATTCACTTCATCAGCAACTGTGTATTTTCCACCTGGTATCACTCTCTTTTTTTTATTGCCTCACTCATCTTTTTAGTATCATTTAAATGTTACTAACGGAAATATCTGTTAAAAAAGTATTTTTGTTTACGCTCCGTCCTCCAGACAAAAGAGCTGTGATGTGAACTTCCCTGCACATATTAGTACAATAAAACAGCATTGCTGTTTACAACATTTAACTACAGAAACACAAAATTATCATTCAATCATTACATTTATTTTTAACCAATATGCCCCAACAAAGCTATTGGAATTGAGCATTTATTAAAGATAAGAAGCTGAATAACTTGCAGTGCAATATGTGTTCGTCATAAAGTGAGTTTCATCTATTATATAATTTATACAATTAAATCTCAATAGCCAATTAATTAAAAATGGGTTATGTGCTAGCTTGATGTGACTAGATAAATATCCGAAAATAGAATTCACTTTCCTCTTTCTTCTTTCTTCTTTTTGTTCTTCATTGTTAATGTTGCCATCTTCCCTGTGACAGAGAAGAAAGCGAACCAGCTACTCGGGGATCAATGAATGAGCAGATGGTGTCTCGGTCTCTTCTAAGAGAAATTTGGCCTGACACCTGGACAAATATGGATCCAATTTCTGACATTTCTTGTTGCCTGGACTGTTTCTAACCAGCAGGCCTTCCTGCTGTGACTGGAAATAGGACATGCTGAGCACTTGATCCGTGTGTGTGTGTGTGTGTGTGTGTGTGTTTCTCCCTGTAGTTCACTCATAGAGATGGAGAAGTGGATGGACGACATACAGGTGGCAATAGACATAGCGAACACCAGCAATGGGCCTTCATCTGACCTTCTGACAAGCAGTCTGATAGTCAACAGTAAGTTACCACATGAGGAAAAACTTGTGAGAACACACACACACACCGTGAGAAAATACATTTGGAGTAAAAACCCTTCGGACGGAACTCCCCGCATACACAAGACTGAGTTTAAATTGTGAATAATCTGACGTTGTGTGTGCTTCAGCGCCCCTTGTGCCCTCATCGCCCCACTCAGTGTCTCGCAGTAACCACCTCCCGACTTTCCCAGAACGCCCCGACGTCCCCTCGCCGGAGGCCGAGTCCGAGGACGACCTAACGGCGTCGCGCACCTCGCTGGAGAGGGCCGCCCCTCCCCGTGGTAACACCATGGTGCACGTGTGCTGGCACAGGAACACCAGTGTGTCCGTGGTGGACTTTAGCTTAGCTGTGGAGGTACCGGCCCGAAGCTCAGCACTCCACCTCAGACCTGCCTCTCCTCTCCCGCTCCACTGTGTTCCTTCTCTGTGTCTGAGTTTGCTTTGGTGGTCTCTCAGTGGGAACAGTATCCTCTTGTACTCCTTCCTCTAAACGATTCACATATAACTTTAAAAAAGCTGACAAACTCAAATCATTTATTTTTCTAAATAAATACTGAAGTAAGATATGGATAGAAATTTGTGAAAAGTGCCTAATTGACTTTTTCCATTAATGTCTTTCTTTTAGTAACTGAGATTTTCTAACTTGCTCATCGCATTAAACGCTTCGATATTTAAAAGACACACCGTTCCTTATAATGTACCATTCCTTTTTTATTTCACTTGTTGGCAGCAGCTTGTAACAAAGCAGTGACGTGTCGTCCCCTGTTAAAGTTCATCATTCTCTGAAGGTGTGTTTGATGGCAAACCTTCTTTATCCTCTAGACAGCTGTTGTTGGTGCATTGGCTGCTCTATTTCAGAATGACCGCCATCAATAGCGAGAAACCTCCGAGCAGGATGAGAATCACAGCAACTGTGTTCTCCCGCTTGTCAAAGCAGCACTGTTAAAATACGAAACTCATCTGCTCCTGGAAGCTGAAAATTGAGCCGTTTTTATCGGATACATTATTTAACGTAAGCCTTTTATTTGCCTCTCTGTGGTGCTTCAGTGAGGATACTGTTCCCTCTCTCTCTCCTCCTCTGGCTATCTGTAGCCTGTGTTCGACCTCCTAATCTCAACCCAAACTGTGGCTTTCCCGTGTGGCTCTGTCCTTTTTTTTTCTCCTCTCCCCCGACCCTAGACGTGTCCGATCGTCTATAAATAGAGCGAGAGAGCGAGAGAGAGAGAGCAGTACGTAGATGTGCCAAACGTTGTCATCTCACACCAACAGGATGGATCTCGTTTTGCCCTCATCTAGTTCTGCTCTTCCTCCCTGTAACGATGTCCTCTTCACAGCTTTGCCTGGGCACACTGTCGTCGGCCCTCGTGTTCATCCCTGCCACTGCATGCATGCCTGTGTATCACCTACTCAGTCTCTGTGTTTCTGTCCTTCCCTCCCTGTCTCTCTCTCTCTCTCTTTTCCACATGCGTCTGTGCGTTCCTCCGTGGTAGAGGACCCTAGTCCAGTCAGTGGGAATAAGGCCCCCCCGGTGGGGTCCCCCAGTGGCCAGGGACCGGTGCCTCTGTCTGTTATCTGCTGGTACCGTGTTCAGAGCCTCTCCTTTAGTGAATCCTGCAGGAGTCTAGAGGTAAAGGAGCCAGGCAGACTGCAAATAGGAAGAAATCTTACTTTAAAAAAGACAATAAAATACAAGTTGCTGTTGTGCCTCATGTCTCCATATTTGGGTTGTATATTTACATTATTATCAGCACATGTCATAGAGGAAAAATACTAATAGTATGTGAATACCAATAGCCATGGTACCATGCTACTTAGTTATTCCAAAATAGGATTTAGAAAGTCTCAGTATGTAGTGTGTCAAAGCTGTAGATTGATACACATTTGGTACTGGTATTTTCATCAAATCAAACACTCAAAACAAACACCAGTGCACATAGTGATAAAGTAACACTGTGACTACTAAATGGAACATGTACAGGACGTATAGAACAAGCTGTATAAGGGTTGGTTTTCATGGCTGTTTCTTAACAATAATTAAAACACATTATTAATCGTCCTAGATTTTAGTAAACAATCTAATCTCTGCACGCTGTTATTGCGATTATAATTGGTATGATCGTATTTAGTCGTAGATGTAAAACCTGTTGCTTTTGTCTCTCGTAGAACCAGCTGTCTGGAAACCTACTGCGGAAGTTCAAGAACAGCAACGGCTGGCAGAAGCTCTGGGTGGTCTTCACCAACTTCAGCCTGTTTTTCTACAAGTCTCACCAGGTGAGGGACATTTGCTCTCCGCTTCCCCCCCACCCCTCTCCCCGTTGCGTTTACTCTTCTCCGGGCTTAAAGACATGGCATCTGGGTGTAGAATGTCGAATCGTTGTGCCATGGTGGAGGCGTACAGGCTGCTTTCACATTCCTTCTCTTCTGGAGTCTCTCTTCTAGCTGTTTGCATTTTCACAAACTGCTTGGGTTGTCCATCACAAAATGGAAAGACATCTATAGGAAGCAACATTTTTACGGGATAAAAAACGGAATTATCATGAACCAATGTGTGTCCAATTAAAGGTTCTTCTCACTCTGCTGCATGGCTCTCGGCCGTAATCATTTGGTTGGGAGCAGTTCTCTACGTGTTTGTTTATCTCTGATTCCAAATGGTTTAGTATAATTGCAAGCGGACCAAACGTAACGTTGTGTTCTCTTCCTCAGGATGAGTATCCGCTGGCCAGCCTCCCTCTGCTGGGCTACTCGGTCACCATCCCGTCGGAGACCGAAAACATCCACAAGGAATACGTCTTCAAGCTGCATTTCAAGTCCCACGTCTACTATTTCCGATCGGAGAGCGAGTACACGTTCGAGAGGTGCAGTGCGATCACTCGGATACGTCCAGCACTTGAAGTGTTTGCACGTTTTGTGTCGAGTGCCCGCTGACCAGGGGGCTGATTTTTTTTTCTGCCCTGCAGGTGGATGGAGGTCATCCGCAGCGTCACGGTGGCGTCCGGCGGCGCTCGTGTGCCAAACAGCAAAGAGTCCCGTGCTCGCTGAGTCCTTCGGGGGGGGGGGGCGTCGGCCCTTCCTGCCCCCCCCCCTCCTCTCCCCCTTCCCCCGAGATGCTGTGCTTTCCTCTCCTACACATATCTGGGACATTTGTACACGTGTCCGTGCACGTTTGGTGCTCTGAAAATGCTTTAATGGTGACATGTCCGCTGGTTTAGACTGCATCAGAGACTGCATTTTTTTTTGGCATTTTGACTCTCAACTCTGAAGCCTCTTTTTAAGGATGTCATTTTGTACTGTTTTCTAATAGTCTGAACTACTTCCTGTCTTCCTGGTTTTACTTTTTGCCATTGGTTGTTTTTAGAGCAGGATGATGTAGAGGTTCAGCAGTCTTTCAGAGATGGTTAAACTATCACTACTTTGTCATAATGTTTGTTTACTCTTCCATCTTATTGATAAATGCTGCTTTTAAAATGTCCTCCAACTTCAGTGCCAAACTGGTTATATATATATATATATATATATATATATGTCCTGGACGTTTAAAATGCTGTTACATTGGGGGTGAGGATTGTCTCCTAATACAGAATACCATTACAATTTAAACTATGTAAAAAGAGGCCGACGGTCAATGCTCTGTTCACACCCGTCCCAGTACACCTGTGTTCTTTGTTAAAACATAAGTGCTGAAAATATCAAATTATTTTGTTGACATTACTGTGGGATTGATCCCAAAGTGGCCCCAGGAGTAGCTGCCATCACAGAGTATTGCCATTTCAATTAAAATACATATTTTATTCACTGATCTTTGTTATATCAATGACTAAGACCGTTTTTTTTTTTTTGTATTATCAGCTAAAGGTCCCCTGCAGCTGTATGAGAAAGTGTGCGACTTATTCACAAAAATTGTATCATGAAAGTGGATGTCATTGAAAGCTTTAACGTTTATGTGTAAAACAATATAGAAACTTTCAGTTCCAATCAGCATTGCGCTCACCTAACTAGGCTGCCTCTTGTATTCATATATACCAGATCTTTTTATGGTTCCAAATGAATGGAAATATGCATTGAACAGGGGTTTTGCGGTGATGCAAATTAAATGTAAAATCTCACTTTTGCTTACATTTGCAGCTGTTTTTTTTTCTTCTTTTTTTTCAGACCACAGAGAGCTGTTTGGAAATGAAAGCAATAAAAAACAAAATTATTCAAACTGAGATTTGTTGTATTTGTGTTTTTATTCAAACACAAGGGTCTAAGGGTGTGTGTGTGTGTGTGTGTGTGTGTTTGTGTAGGGAGATATCAGTACATGTACAGCAGGGGAGTGTGTTTACAGCTGTGACCTACAGATGGCATCATTGAATAAGATTTTCAGTCCATTCAAGTCCTCACCCCTGTGTGTAAATTACACATTCACTGTATCTATGGTAAGAACAAGCAACAGAAATACTTCTGCACAGTGACTTCTCCTTCGAAAATATTTCATATCATTTAAATTTCTTTACTCGTGAGAACAGGGAAGCCAGTGAATGTGCCACTATGCGGACACACTGATACAAAATGATACCGGTTCAGTGATATCTAACCAGATTAAATGGAACCGTTGACAGTGTGTTCTTCAGTTTCATTTTCGACTTGCCTTTCTATTCGAAGACAACGTTAAGCTATTTTTCACATTGAGTGATATAGAAATGTGTAAGAAGCACAGAAGCGAATTCTTGCGTCTTCTATCCGCTCATTATTGTGTAACACTTCACCGACGCGCTCCCCAAGAGTTGGGATTTCTTTCCTTTTTTTTTTTTTGTGGCGGTGGGAAACTATTGGTTCAGGCGTTGAGGTTTCATTTAAGAGCTTTCAGTCCAAAGTGCAGGAACCAGCCCGGAGTGGGTATGGAGCCAAATAAGTGGGCTGGCCTCTAAACGGCGAAGGGCGGAGTGCAACGAGGAGGCGACCGGATTATACACCTCCCGTCTGGCGATGCGCGGCCAATGGCACACTTCTCACGAGGCGTCTTTATTATGACAACAATCCATCCAGTGTGGGGGGGGGGGAAATACGATCACCGGGACACCGCAGCACGCGTAGACTTTTAAAAAAAAAAATTACATCGGAAAGTATGCGATCGAGACGTGGGAGTGGAATGAGCGGCCGCACCGCGCTTCAAACTCGCGGGGATCGGGAGTAGCGGACGAACCGGCGATGTTCTCCCTCTGAAACCCCCTTTCGGGACCGCATCACCTCGCGGATGGAACGCACATAGTTTGCGACGTTGAATGCGCAACGATGGCTGTGGCGGCGCACGCGGAGACCAGGAGGTTTACGCGCGGCCTGGGTAAACCGGGCACCGCGGCGGAACTCCGGCAAAGTGTGTCTGAGGTGGTGAGGACGTCCGTGCTGGTGGTGAGTAGACAACACACCTTGGTGGCCGCTCCTGCTTCGCCTGACCTTAGATCAGCTGGGTCGTGGATACGCGTGGGGGAAAACGTGTGCAAGGCCGCGAGTGTGAGTGAGTGAGTGAGTGAGTGAGTGAGTGAATGAATGAAGGTGGTTTGCGCGTTGTTAAAAGCGTTTTAACGGGTCCTTCACTTCCATCCTCACCCAGCTGACCTCGGAGCTGCTGGGTCGGGGAACATTTGGGCTTCCTGGGTGAAGAACTGACGGTTCCTTTAAGAAGCGTGTGGGCCTTTAAAAGAGCGATGAACAGATTGAGCCAAAGTAAACAAAAATGGAGCCAGTTTGGTGGAATTGTAGGTGGATTGCAGTAAGTTCACAATACAACTACATTACTTACATTTAACTTCCCTCTTGTTGAAAAGTTTGAGAGACTTCACCCTCAGACATTTGTCATTTATCAACAAGTGTCTTGTGCCAAATCAGGGTGCTTGGTACCTGTCATTGATCAGTTCTGTTGAGATGACATCATGCCTGCTTACAAGAAAAAGCATGGTTTCAGTGCCGTGCTTCGGACACATCTAAAGTGTCCAGTGACGGATGAGATAATGCTGAATTTGACCGTTCACGCTGGAAGATCTGGGCAACGAGGCGCTGCATTATGAGCTACCTCCTCAGTGTCAGTTCTCCACAGAGCTCAGAGAGAGAAAAAAGAAGTCGGCCCTTTTGTTGCAGTGCTAGGTGTTCGGTGGTCCTGCTGATTGTTCCAGCTTTCCTGGAAGAAGTTGCTAGGTAACCGAAACAGACACCGTCCAGGCTCTCCGTCAGGGAAATGGAATCCCGAGTCAGGAAGGATCCCAGACATCCAACCACACCTTTTTGTTTTATTTATTAATCCTTACTTGTTGCGCTGCCAGAGACGCTGGAGGGAGGAAACCAGAAATCAACATGTTTGAAAGAGGGTCGAGTTACCTTAAAGAATCTCTCCGTTAAGAAGCATCTGAATGGTGCAGAGGTCCTAGTTGTTTTGCTTCTCTTCTCGTGGTTGTTTTTGCGTGTCTTTGTGGTCACTTTTCATCTCCATGCGGATTTTCTTATCTCTTTTGTGTTTTTTGTTTTTTTACCGGAGGTCAGGTTCTGAGGGCCCAGTCTGATTTGGGCCCTGTCTCTGGATGTGTGAGCTGTAGGAGTGAACATATGGCTGTGTTGTTCAGTTGAGTGGGACAAGAATGTGACCGTACACGAGACTGCTGTCCACGCAACTCGTCATTAATTCCTCAGCAGGACTATAGAGGGATCTGTGCCAGGGATATAAAGAGAGGATTGTAGTTGTTATCACCCATTTCGATTGTTGTTTCAGCTTGAAACACACATTATCTCCCATTTTTAATCTCATTTTGATCATAAAATACAGTCCAGAACCTATTAAATATTACACATTTGCTGGATCCTCTTTGTTTATTGTTAGAGTGGACAGAGAGAGAGAGAGAGATTTGTAATTGGCCGGCGCGCTCAGCTGATCCCTCTGTTTCTCCTCCCTGTAGTTCTGCTGGGAACACTGTTAACTCCATGATGGCTGTGATCAGCTTTTGAATGTGACCTGCTGCTGATTCACTTCACTGCAACACCGGAGTTGAAACCATTTGTTGATCGTGTACAGACTTTTTTCCCTATGCGCTTTGTCTGCATCACCCCACAGCATGCAAATGCCATCAATGCCATCAGCTGACGGGTCTGTGACAAAACAATGGTAATTCGGAAATGTTTAGTTATTTCTGTCAGTGTATGAAACAAGCGTTATGTAATCCTAATCAATAGTCCTCACTGCCTGCCACCTGATGGGGATGCACTCAGACCCTCGGTGTTCCTGCTAAGCGCCAGAGCCCGGGGAGCTGTTGACCAGATGGGTGTCATTATGTAGGAGTGATACCATTAGCCGCCTGTGACCAGTGCACACACAACCGGGTCACTGTGAGACAATACGGAAAAGAGAGGAGGCCTCACTTGGGCTTCAGAAATGGAACATTACAATACTGGGAACGTGGAGAACTATAAACAGATTACACATGCTGCTGCTTAACCTTGATGTCAGACATTAAGGTTGTTGGAAAAACCTTATCATTTTCATGATAAAGTTCTTTGACCCTTTTTAGGAAGTACTCGATAAGGTCCGAGGGACAATTTTAAGTACATCTTGAACTGTTTGGCAGGTGGACATTCCTCATTACTTTACTCTCTCTTTATACCTGTGGCACATCTGGCTGCATCATGTGACTTATTTCAGAGCCTGTGTTTGCTCAAGTCAAACATTTCCAGTCATGACCTCCTGATGCGTTGCGTACGAGATGGAGTCGCCTCACAAGCTGTGGCCTCTCCTTCAACTTCAAAGAGCACACATTTCTGTCAAATTTCCTGAGATGTCGCAATCGCAGGATAAGCTCGAGTGAGCGGGCGTGTACGAGCGCATTCTCTTAGACAGAACATTTCACTTCTTTGATCATCGCCGAGTTAAAGTCATGTCCTCTCATGCACTGAGGCCTGACTTTCTTTCCCCACCACTCCCCAGATATGTCCTCAGATCAACCCAAGTCTGCTAAAACTGCAAGAATACAACTTCTCCGCTTCATTGTGTTTAGTGAGCAGACAGTGGCTGTCACATGGGGCTTTGCTGTGAGTGTTCTGTGAGGCCAAAAGCAGCCTGGCCTCCCTCTGTATTCCTCTCTGTCACTATTTGGCCTGTTGTTATAACACTAAAGTGGTGAAAAAGCTGCCTTTGTTACTGTAATGGTAAATGGTACAGATAAACCCAGGGGGTTAATGGGTGGACTTTATCTGTATGGGTCAATAATAAATGAGGCCGCTCTAGTAACCAATAAACCCATTAAAAGACTTTATTAAAAAGCCCAGAACTTCAACAACATTTATTTACCTTTGTAAAAAACCACAAAGCCTTTCATTGTCTCACAGTTCAGAGTATTAAAAATTAAAGTTGTGTTGATGTTACATAACAACCAAGAAAAGATTTTTCCAACCTTGTTTTACCATCTGTTAAATAATGTTTCCCCTAAAAGTAATTTTCCAGATAAAAGTAATTTACCCTAATAAAGTGCAGTCTAATAGTACAGGTTATAATGTTCAGTTTTTGTTGAAAGGTATCGAGTTAAGTCACTTTGAAGGGTTGGTTGAGCCTCTTATTGTTTCTCGTATTCAGTTCAACACTCTGAATGTGTAACCTACAGCTCCTCTGATGGAATCATTTAAACTCCACAAGATCCAAACACGAGCCGCTCTGCATGGCCCGCACAGCGATGGCTTCACGGAGCGTCCCCATCGCCACCGCCAGGACGCCCCCCGAAATGTTTCCATCCCGCCCGCCTGAACAGGAAGCGCCCGTGACTTCCTGTCCTTCCACCTTCTCGTGGGAGAGGCGCAGGCCTTTCGTACTGCCAGATAGGGACGGTTTTCCCCCGTGGCTGCGCTCTGGCTGACCAGAGGATTTTTTTTGGGGCAGGGCGCGCCGTTAAACCCGCCCACTCCGTCTTGAGTGCTCTGCCCGATGGAGCAGGGCTGTTGTGGAGGAGGTTACCATAACACAGCCTGGTCAGCGGGGTGTTTTCCTGTCAGCAAGTGCTTGGCACCCCTGGGATTAGTTTTACACTCCCCTCCCCGAGAGCATATGTTTCCCTCC
Organism: Pungitius pungitius; assembly: GCF_949316345.1. Lineage (NCBI taxonomy): Eukaryota > Metazoa > Chordata > Actinopteri > Perciformes > Gasterosteidae > Pungitius > Pungitius pungitius. The sequence goes on from NC_084909.1 coordinate 6,063,370, forward strand.
AATCCAACACTGTTCATAATTTAAATATCAAGGCGAGTTGCTTAATTAAAGTTGGTTTTTGAAGGCTGGAATCCAACCCCTGTTTCTCTCGGGCCATTTGTTTGCTGCATGACTATACGACTGAGCTGCAATGGACTAACAAGTAGAATATTTTAGTAATACGATATGAAATATAGTCCTTTCAGTATAAATGAATGCTGCAGCGTATCCTGAAACCAGAAAGAGGACGTACACGCATGCGTCTGTCTCATTTGTGCTTGCAAATTGTGCCCTTTGAGTTGCCTTCACACACACCTAAGTGCAGCTGAGGAGAACATACTGAGTCACTACCCTCCTTCTGTATTATTTCCTCCGTGATTAGGATGTGGTTAAATCCAGTTTGCCTTCCTCTTCAAACTAATAGGGACTCCAGCATCATCGCCCGTGATCCAACAAATAACGAGAATGGAATGAGTCCAATAGCATTTGATTTTTGTGTGTCGCTCAAAAGACTGAAATACATGACCAAGTCCTATTTTATGCAGAAAAAAACATCAAGTTTTCGTTGCAATAGCTGCAGAACTAATGAGGATCCTGTCTCACGTACTGCTGTTTGGTTCAAATGAGCAAATGCTACCACTTAGCAACATGCTAATCTGACATGGTGAACATGGTAAGCATTATACAAGCTAAAACCCAGTTCTGAATAGTTTAAATAAAATAATAGAATAGGTAGTTTGGTTAATGTTTTTTAGATGGTGTTATAACCCGCCATGCTACTTAGGTCTGGTCTTGGAATGTGTTGACCATCACACATTAGGTCCATTAGTTTGTCGTATCCACCTCCTGCCGAGGTTTGATCTTGGGCAGCTTGGTCTGACAAATTCTCCATCTATTCTCTGCAGTTTATTCCACTGACCTTTCCTGAATCCTAACTTTCAGAGCTGCATTGCAGAGTCCTCCATAAACCCCACGCTGTGTTTAACAGGCACATGAAGTGCACCGGTACCACGGGCCCTGGCCCACACATGTAGGGGAAGCGTACACAAAGTGAGAGAGGCCAGCGTTGTTTGATGGGTGAGACCGGTCAAGCTTTAAGCTCCAAAGGCATAATGGTAATAATGGTCCTGCACAAGTGCTGGTTTTAAAATGCACCTACAGATTAAGCTAATGGGATTAAGTCCCACTACAGCCCTCCTGACTGGAGAGTAAGTACCTGTAACAAACACGTCCACGTTGGCTGATGGTCTGATGTCTAATGTCTAGCACATTTCCTTTTAAGTCCTTGCTTTTTGTGAGGAGCATTAACTCTTCGAGCCTCCTCGATCCGTCCTTGAAAGAAACGTGTACCTCCCACCCTCGAATGCAACTGACCATTAACTTGTATTTGTGGGAACACGGCTGTTACCAAGACAGATGAGATTGGAGGGTTCCCCGTGTACTAACGCTCTAAACCTTGTCATTATTTCTTTGCACCCAACGCATGGCGTTCATGGCGAATCATTGCCAGGTGCAGGGTTTGTCCCCTCGGGTGGAGGCTGCTACGCTTGCAATGTGTGGCGTTGCCTTTATTCTTTGCTACACTCAAGCACTTCCAACCTTTTGAACTTTGATAATGACTTTTAAGCATGTGCTATTTTTAGCCATGATAATTCCATTTGTGGTTTTAAGTGAAATTTACAGAGTGAGAATCATGGAAAAATGTTCCTACTTGAGTTGTTTTTGTACCTGTTTGTTTTATATCAGTTACTCTCCATCTGTTATTGATGCGACTCCTGGGATTTAGTGTGAAGCAAACGACACATTCTCAGTAGGTTAATCTGCTTTGCACGCATACCTCTCCTTCCGCCCCCCCATGGCCTCGTTGTGGTCACTGACCTCCGATTTACGCTCGCCGCGCAGGATCAGCTGATGTTGTAACACAGAGGGATGGATGTATAATGAGCTGAAAACAATACAAAGAACCGGTTAAAAGAGTAAACTCGCGTGTTTCACTTCAGAGGCAAATATTGGATGTGATTGCCTGATTGTGAGGTATTTGTTTTGCATTGAGGATGGACGGCTGCTTTGAGATGTTGGGGATGCTGCTCTGTGCTTATTGGCTGACTGCTACCTGACTGCAGAGATGAAAGTGAAAGTTAGCCCGTTAATCTGGGATTCCCCTGGAAGTTTAGGCCAGATCATTTGAGATCACCCAAAACACCAAAGCAGTGGCGGGTAAGTGGATCACATGACATAAAGTCTGCGTACAGTACGTTCATCCAAACTACTTGACGCTTTCCCAACACCGTTGTCTTTGGTTTTTCCTTGTTTCCCACAGTTCACGCTGTTGACTTAATCAAAGCGAGACTAAACTCTCTACGGTCCTTAGCACTCATTCTTATGGCTTTGTGCACTGTGTGGATAGGACCTGCCGCGGCCAGAGGGGATACACTGTAATGACTTTTCACCAGGCTGGCTGCATAGCTGGCATTCCTCGCTCTGGTACACTTTAGGCGAGAGAGGGAGGGGGAGGGAGGGGGAGGGACACGACCTACAGCAGGCGGTATGATAACTGGCTTTGTGGGCAAGGTTTGGATCTCGCCACAATGTAAGAATTATTATTATTATCATTACACGAGTACACGGGTTCCCAACTTAAGGGTCGGGCCCCCACAGAGGGTCACAAGAGAAATCTGGCTGGTCATGATATGAGTATTGTGGTTGTGACCCCCCCACAGAAATGTGTTCAAATAACTTTTGTCTTATTGTTGCAGAGATAGAAGTAGTTCAGAGGGGCATTTTGTCTCATTTGCTGAGCCAAAAGCTTTGGTATCCAGTGCTTAAATTGTCTACTGTAAGCTCACAATAAACCTTGAATGTAATTCTTAATGTGGGATAATCCAATATATCTTTTATAATACCCCCTGAGTGCTGAACGTAACTAAGTGCACTGCCCCACTGTTGGAGTCATTTTGTGCAAAGCTGTACAGCGTAAAAGGAATTCTGATGATTTGCTGTAGTCACCCATTCAAAAAAAAAGATTTACATGAAAAGCTGAGCTCTTTTCTTTGCAAGCTGAAAGAAGTCCATTGTGTGCTCTCTGCCCACAATATACAAATGAGTTCTGGTCAGAGTAACAAGTCCACCGATTTATTCATAAGAAATATTTCATGTGCCATCTAATCAGCTGACATTCAGAAAAATGAGGGCTGAAATCTGCAACTGCGACTTGGCTTGAAGACATAAATGAAAGTCTTGCACAGTGTGCCTCGAGTAGAAAAATCACTCTCCTCGGGGCTCAAGTTGTTTTTGTTCGCCCCCTGTTTGTTTTTCAGGGACTTGTCATTGCGCGGCAGTATTGTTTTAGAATAATAAGTCACCCAGAGTTGTGGTGTTTATGGAAGCGCAGCGCTGTGCCAGAAGGTCTGCTCTTAATCCCACTCGTTAGCGCTAAACAAAGTGATCTCACAGTTGACGTTGAGCCACACGTGATGTTGTGTGACAGCGCCCGCAGAGGCTGATGCAAATAATACAATTTAATTTTTGTCATTGTCACTTTCTTTGTTTCTGCACGAGGGGCTGGTGTAACACAGGGTCCCCATCAAGACACAATAAGCAGTTCAACGTGGACTGTCCCAGTCAAGCAGGGATGTATCCTATAACATGTGTTTCCTCTGTCAGGAAGGGAGGGGGCCTCAGAGGGGTGGGGGGGGGGGCGTTGGTGCACAGCTCGGTTGGCTGAGACAGTGCCAACAAACGGTAACTACAACAGGAAAAAGGGGTGTGCCATTCCTGGATGTTAAAACAATCTGAAACCCTGGGAAAATACCTGATTAACACACGTTTTGAGTGTGTCTTTTGCACTGCCGAATCAATATAAGATATCAATATAACAGAGATGGTTTATGGATGAAGTGACCATGAACTAATGTCTGATTTTGCCCAATCGACTAAATTACACCAAACCCCTCACATCAAATGTGTCATAGCGGCATGTCTTTGGTGTCCCCTCACTGTATTCACGTCATCATAGATCACCCACATCCAAGATGAACTCCGTTGTGATCCAAAAACATTCATCTGTACCTGCACGAGTCAAACAAACAATTAGCTCTCTGTGCGGTCTCCGTCATGGACAACAGCCTCTTGTTACTGTTCGCGGCCTCCCGGTGTCGTACAGTGTTACAGCTGAAATCCAGTGCCGCTTTAATGGCGCAGGTGCGTGCACGTTGGTTGGCCTCCTCGTCCAGCCCTCCGTTTCCTTTGATTGTCAGCAGCGTTCATTGAACCGGGCTCAAGAGGATTTCCACTGATTACAAACAAAGAGCCAACTGAGATTATGGGATCTTTTGAGGGTTCCCAAGCTCCTGCCTCCCCCTAATTATCTCCCCCGGCCTGTCTCCCTGCCACGCAGCTTCCTCATGCCGCTGCCAAACCAGAAAGAAGTGTCGGGATTTTCTTGAATCGATATGTGTAAAAGATGCGATACCCTTTTTATTAACTGCTCTTCCTAATGTCTCATCCCATTTGTCTTTGCTTCCCCTTTCTCATTACATTCTGTCTCATGCTGTTTAATCCACCTTCTCGCTACGTCTCCAGCTTGCACCTCCCTCCCTGAATACCTTGCGCGTCGGGTGGCAATTACTTGCTACTAGCAGGTCAAGTGCTTGTATTTAATCTGCTCAGTAATCTGCTAAACTTGCTTTCATTGAAGGAAGTTCGAGTAAATCCGTTCTCTCGGACTGTTCCCGAGATTTTTATCCATGAGCTGCTTCAAACAAACAGCAAGTCATGAATCTTTTTCATTCTAATTTTCACGTTTCACTCCGTAAATCGACATCAGATGAAAATGCTTCTCTTGTATATCAGTTACTTGATTCACACTTGACGCGTTTACACCTGAATGGATGTCAAATATGCGGGACGTTAACCTGGGTGATAACGCAGCGGCCTTTTCCCTTCCCACACAGACTGAGCCCTGAGACTGTGAGTGTTGCGACTGTGTGGATTAGTTACAGCCTCTCAAACTATGTGAGGGGGGGGGGGGGGTGTAGCTGTTGGGCCACACGTCTGGCAGGTAAGGGCTTGTTTCAGGATCCTTCCGCTCGCGGCTTCCTCGCTGCATGTCAGAGCCTGAACGTGATGACGGTCCACCCCCCCCCCCCCCCCCCCCCCTCCTCGCTCCCTCCCCCCGGTACCTATTTCACACCTGGCTGCTGGCCACTGACCTGGCGAAGGGTCGTTTGGATCAAATCACACACCACTTCTAAGCGATGACAGCTTGGCGCCTCGAGGGTGACGTGCTTTTTACATGCCTCAAAACATGGAAAACAGGACGTTTTGGTATCTTGCCTTCTTCTGAGTGGCTACCAACACAGACAGCCAGTCACAGCCTCGTCCCTCCCTGTGTCCGTGTCATCACTAAGCCTGCGTCGGCCTCAGGAGGAAGCACTTAGACCTCTGCTTTGGGATTTAATTTCTTGTAACTCTGTCTTCCCGCGGAGTCCAGTCTATATCGACTTCCTCTCTCGCAGGTTGATGATGGGCAATGATTGTTTTCTGAAAAAGACATGCATGGGACAAACAATGGCTGCATTCTACCGATCGACAATCTGAGTGCTGGGAGGAAAGTGTTCATCTGAGTACGATGTCACACACTGGTCACTGAATTAATTATTAGACCATCACTTAGGCAGAGTTCTGTCTTTGCATGAGGAACCCAAGGAGCTTGTTTGCTTTGTTATTTTTTGCTGTGATGATACATATTTTGGAAATGGTTGTAATAGCTCTTTTATTTTCCTGTGCCTGTAGGGGGCAGTAACGGCATTCATACACTGTTGTGCATTTGACGATTGCAGATTTGACAATTTGCTGCGCGTGTGGGACACATGTGTATACACACACACACACACACATACCACGTGTATGACCGGCTACGTTCTGCCGCCAGCTAAAGTGCGATTTAATTGTTGCAATGTTTATATCATCAATGCTCCCTTGTGGCTGTTATATTGTGTGCTATGCAACACGTTTTCATCCAATGTCTGAAATACTATATAACTAAATAATCCAAAGGTCATTTTAAATATGCAATTCAATCTGTTTGCACTGACAGCTTGAATAAGCAACTTTTTAAATGAGATAAGTCAGTGTTGTGTATAGTGAAGCCAAAACAAAGTTGGCGAGGCTGAATGCAGGCCCTCGGGTCTTGGGGCTGCTTCACATCTTCTGTGCTGGTGCTGCAGCGCAGGCTGTGGAAAGGCACGGCTTCATTATTAACATCTATTAATAATAAACTGAACCAACCCCACTACAACAGAGCTGCCCTCCACTTAGGAACGCAAATAGGGTCCAGAGAGAGTGTGTGTGTGTGTGTGTGTCTGACTATGTGCTGGTGTCCTTTGTGCAACATACACTTATTCTGTGCCTGATGACCCCAGCACAAAGAAAAGGAAGCTGTGCCCGGGAGACTGGGTCATTTTCTTCATCTGTGTTAAATAAACCGTCCCAAAATACCAAGTAAAAGGAAGAGGATGTGGCCCCTGTGTGTTTGGTTAGTACCATTTTAAGAGTGACAGGATAGCATGAGGTCAACGAGAGGCTTAGTCGTATTCCTGGTATTCGTTGCATGAAACAAGGGGCAGTGGTGTAAACATCTGCATTCAGTAATTTATTTTGGCTTATTGAAATTCCTGCCCTGTCTTTAGCCCACACACGTTTGGAACTGTACCCACATCCTTTTCCTCTCAAACAATCTCTTGGGATACCAATTCAAACTTTTATTGGACGCAGCCAAATTGACACAAAATTCTCCAAAAAAAAAAGCCTCTGGAGGTTTGATCTCTGCTCTCTGTGGCTTTCACGCTCCCCCGGGACAGTTTGTGTTGTTTAACTTTGGAGGAGCGGAGCATTAATCTGGTTTACTCTCTGGTGTTTAGGAGTTTTGATTGGGTCGGAAGGACATCGGGCAGAGAGAGGCGCCTTTTGTTATGGCAGCCTTTACACACGCAGACACACAAACACGCACGAACATCAGCAGGAAACAGCCACTTCCCTTTTTTGAGTCCCCCCCCCCCCCCCCCCGAGAGATCCAGCCCGGGAGCCATGCCAGTTTGATCTGCCCTGCACAGCTGGATGTGTACGTGATGTCACCGTGGTTTACCACATGTGGCCTTTCTCTGGACAAACGCAGACACACCGTGCGAAGCCCCACCCCCCCCCCCCCACAGCAGACTCTGGGCCACGACAACGACGGCCAGCTGCTGACTTGACCTTCCTCCTCAGATGAGATGCCAGCTCCTCTTAAACTCCCGTCCACTCCTCTGAGCCACATTTCTGCCTTTTGCTGAGCGTGGGACCGTCTCCTCCTCGGTGTGAGACTCAAGCAGAGTCTCCCCTCTCTGTCCACATCGTGCTGACTTTGATGTTGGTGATCGGCCCCGCCCACCACTCGCTGCTAACAGCTTGAAAAAGGAGTGGTGGTTTTTTTGGGGGGGGGGGTTACTCTGGTCCCACTGATGATGTCCATATGCAGAAGACAAGTCTGAGGATGTCTGATTTGTATTTGAGTGACAAATCAAATGTGATCTGACGTCAGTGCTACACTAGTTACACGTTGGTGTGGAATAGAGAGCAGTAACCTTTGATTAAAGGAGAAGCTTTTACTATGATTTTTCAATATTGTTTATAATGCAGGATGAGCACTGCTCAAATATCGGATATTCACACATTTAGATCTTGGGATTTGAGGTATTGGTCTGAAGGATCTTCATCGGGGCAAGTGCTCTATTAAGTGTGCAGATATCTCTGTCAAAAAGTTAAATGATAGGAAAATACGTGACATTCTGTATGTGATTGTTGTCAAATGCACTTTGGCATGTGGTGAGAATTGTTCGGGAAATTATTCATTTATCAATTAATCAGTGAATGGAGAGAAAATGGATCGGCAACTATTTTGAGAATGGATCCATTCAAGGGGAAAATAAAAAACTATTCTCTCGTTCCATTTGTAAATCATGTTAACTGATGTTTTTGGTAAAAGACTGTTTGATTTAATGGATGGTTTTAAGTCCTCACTGATTCAGAACAAACACTAACTTGTTTGTGAGTTGTGTCCACTGCAGAGAGTGAATGACGGCAGCAGTAATCCATGTCGCTCCACACACACACACACACACACACACACACACACACACACACACACCAGCAGTGCTTCAGACCGGCTCTTATCTCCTCTGCAGCTGCTGCAGGGATGAGCAGCAGCTCCCTCATCCCACAGAGGATGTTCGCACTTGAACATCCGCAGATAGATCCGCTCTGTGCCGCAGCACTCTTTAACCCCCCTCCCCCCCGTCCCTCGCCCTCCATCCCCCTCCCCTAGTGGTCTCACTGTCGCCTTGCGCAGACCTCCAACTCAAGATTTAGTGGGGCTGACACAGTCCCACTGTGTTCTGCTGGAGGCTGCAGCGCCTCTTAATTTGTCTGCCACCGACACGCACGCTTTAGATGTCCGCAAGCTGTGCAAGGGAACTGCAATGTGTGTGTGTGTGTGTGTGTCATGTCAGGCAGTAATGTATATTTATATATAACATAGTATTATATTGATTATATCAAAGGCAGTGCGCATTACAGTGACAGAGAGATGTGAAACTGCTTCCATGGTGTTTGTTACTTTCCGAGCAGCGTGGTGCTTTTCGCGGACATTGTTTCTCGTGACAGGGGTCCTGCAGAAAGAAACCTCTGCTACGCCTTAGTGACTCAGCACCTGACCTTAATAATTCATCTTTCTGCGGGCATCTCACCCTTTTTTCACTAGATACCCTTACATGGAGACAGACTGTGACCAGGTTAGATTGAAGCCTTGGACTTGGTAGTCACAAGGCTGGCCGATGCAACAGGACACTTCCCAGATCTGGCTATGCCGCTAATTCACTTTAGCATTGTAGTCGCAGCCATCCCCTGCTCATTGATCTCTTGAGTCTCCTTGCAATGGAAATAACCAGCTGTAGCTACTCATGGGCATTCTTCTAACAAGTATATTCGATTTATTTTGTCATTAATCACAGATTTGCGTTGGAGGACTTCATTTCTATTTGGATACATTTTCCTCAGCATGTTTGCAAGAATTGATCCTAGAACGGCTGGTTTTCGGTTCGGACTATTTTTCCTCCATTGTAATGCTTAATATTATCCCTCCTTTAATCAGGATTCATGCGTGTAGCAATGTCTTCAGTTCATGGTGTCAGGTGCGTATCATATAGACACTTCAAACAATACCAACCTGCAAACCTTACTTGAATTACCATCAAGGTACAAAACCCTTACAGCAGTATGGTCTCGGCCTCCATGCATTGTTGCAGACATGTCCTTACATGGACAACCGAGACGGGTGTCCTTAGGGCAAACGATTTATGACCAACAGCTGTTTAGACTTCAAACAATGTCTGCTCAAGTCGACATGCGTCATTGTCCACTTGGTTGAGCTCCTGTTTGAGTGGGTACCCTTTTAGTGATAACCGCCAGCAATAATTCAAACCTAGTTGCTGCAAAAAGTAATCACTTCTTGAGAGTTCAAGACTTATTTCTGTGTTATTCAAACAAGGTGCAATGTCCACATTTGGCCTCCCGCAGTCTTGTGAGTGTCATCAGCACTTTTTGTCCAAAAAAGACAGTTAAAGTAAAAGAAAATCTGCATTGCTTCTTTCAGATTCTCAGAAAGGGGATGTATGACTTTGCAGCTTTTCCAGTTTTACACCAGATTTGCTTCTTGTTATTTTAAGCCTAAAATCCCTCTCTGCAGCGACTGGGGGATCCGAGGTGTTAGAAAAGCTATTAACCAAAGAGCAGATGTATTTTCTAATAGATCGCTACCAATAATCGACTTTTTGCGTCTCCCCCAGTATCTCCCTTCCATTCCCCCCTCCCTCTCTCTCTCTTTCTTTATGAATCTTCCCGGCTGCTTTTCTCTGCAGCCCTTAAGATCGTACTCTCGAAATGTAGTTCAGTGTGTCAAGCACTACTGAAATATTAACACAGCAGCAGCAGGAATGCGCACGGCCGCATTTATTTCTTAGTGCAGCATCATCGTGTAAGGGATCCTCCGCTTTCTCTGTGTGTTTGTCTGCCTGTTTTCGTCCTTTTAATGTAAGATATTAAAAGCTCAAAGTCACTTTTTTGCTTGATCACTAAAAAGCAGATTGCTACCATGTTTTATCTCTTAACTTACTACTACTTACTTAAGTAATGGGGGTTAGCGCATCTGGTCCCAGGGGACTCAGTGCGTGTCAGGGGCAACTCCATGCGCATGGCAATGTGACAAGCCAGATTTCTTTTTTGACGATTCCCATGGAGGTCATAGAGGTCTTTGAGTGTGCAACTTGCAGCCGCAGGAAGGGAAAGAGCAGTGATGAATAAACCAAGATGAACACTGCCCTGTTTGCTTCTCTACTCCTTTTACTCACAACATGGGAAACCAGCAGGTATAAAGCATCCGCTTTTAAATGATTTTTGGCTCAGTTGCAACCCGGAGCTGGAGGAGGATCATGATAAACCTGAAAGTTTCTTTGCAAAGGTCCTGCACAAAGACAAACGACATGGAAAGTTCTTTGTCCAGGCACTTTTTAAGATTCCATCTTTTCACGACGTGCACATCCTGCTTTGCCGTCTTTTGTCTTCCTTTTTAAGTCCTAATTGAGAGCAACACTAGCAAATGAATCATTCCCTGGCATTTAAAAAGCCTGTGTGTGATAAAAATGTTGTTATTCTACTCCCAATATACTCGTGTACTTGGCTGATAGACCAGCGTGTGATCAAGCAGCAGCTAATCTTTTGTGGAAACCCCCCCCCCCCCTCCCTATTTGATGTCCCGGCCTAAAAGGTTTAAATCCTCCCATGTCCTTGATATGTTTCGTAAACAGAGGTTTCTTAGAGACGAGTGCCGGGTCAGGATTTTTTCAACCATTTTAATGGAGTAAAAAGTGTCTTTTTTATCTTAAAGTACTTACTGAATAAATGAACAGATTTTGCTTTAATTTTGTATTTTAAATTGCTGCTTTCAGCTGAGATACAGTGATTCATCCACGGCCGCCTTTGGCTCTGGATTCTCAGCTGAACTAAATAAGCATTGAGCCATATTGCTGTTTGCCTGACCATGGAATCACACTCTCCCTCTGGATATAAGGCCGTGTTTATTGTAACCCACAATTGTTCATCCGGCTCCTAAAAGGAGTCTTTTTCTTTAGTTGAGTTAAAAAATGAAAGGGAATTAATACATTTCAAACGTAGCCAAATCTACATCATGCAAATGTGGAAATGAAAAGAGTAAAGCTGGGAAAGCATTAAGAAAATGCCAAAAGGAGGAGCATGAGCAAGTGCATGGGTGAGTGAGTGAGACAGATGCACATGCGAGCCTGCGTTGCGCCGAAGCTCAGCATTGGTTGAAGCTGCATGCAGAGCTCACACAGCATCCTTCATCCCCCCCCCCCCTCCTTGCTCTCTGCTCTACCTCGCTCACTTACTCACTGGATCCCGTCTGCTGACTGAGGTATTCCAACGAGCGCAGAACTACAGTGAGACTCTGTGTGTGTGTGTGTGTGTGTGTCTGTGTGTGTGTGTACATGAATTCTCTCTCCCAGCCGCCCTCCTTGGTTCTCTCATCCGGATCCTCTTTGCCCGGACAGCAGCCTCTCTCCTCCGGTCAGGAGCTGTGCTTTTTGCGGGTCCGAGTCGGAGACCATGGACCAGGGAGGAGCAGGGCGCGATCTGGGAAACTGGGTCACCGGCAGTCTCTCCTAACCGATGCCCGCTTGGACCCGGAGGGATGGGGTGCACGACCAGCACGGTGGTGATCGACGGGCTGCGTACCGTCTTAGAGAGGAACTGTAGTGGCTACATCTGTAAAGGAGCAGCCGAGCCCATCGGGCCATCTGAGGCTGAGCGAGCGCTGAGCAGGAGAGAGTCGCGTGCACTGCCGACACCAAGAATACTGAAGGTGTGTGTGTGTGTGTGTGTGTGTGTGCAGACACATACGTTATTGTATTGTTAGTATCGTGCCGTTCATTTCATTCAAAGGATCAAAAATACATATTGGTGTGGAAATTGTAGATTATTTTCCAGATCAATTATCATTGTTTTTTAAACAAACAGCACATCGTTTTTAGCTGTCCAACAACTAAAAATGTTTGGTATTTTCAAAAGAATCGATTCTCATATTTAAAAAAAATTGAATATGTTGCTCTCTATAAATTACTTAAACAATGAACTATCAATTTTTTTTATTATTGTAGATTGATTAATTATTTTGTGTTTATTATTGCATTATTATGAGACCCCTTTTCCCCCTTTTTCCGTTTTTGTTTCTGTTTAGTCACCTGTCTCGTAATACTGCTGCATCATAAAACTAGTGTCGAGACGGCAGCAAATTCTCATAAATTAGAAGCCGGATCAAGTGAATGTTTTGTATTTTTCCATGATATTTATGGTATTTACATCCAGCTCAGCTCATACCAAGGTGATGTCTTTAAATGCTTAAAACAAGCCTATTCAGATGGTAAATGCAGGACATGAGTATCATAAATGGATGGGATGTTAATGATATTAGTTCATGCACAGTCCATGCACGTTTGAAAAGCACAACCTTTTTAACCATCTAACAGTATAAAATGTAGGGCAGTGAGGGGGAGTCTGTGAGGGAGGGAGGGGTGGGGGGGGGGGGGGGGGGTGCTGGATCTTGCCTCTCACTAAGCACTGCAGGCAGCATGGGTTAAAGCCTCTGTGGGCCGGGAGGGTGGTGAGGGGGGGGACACAGTGAGCGCTGTGTCTGCTGGAAATCAATCACCGGCCTCTTGGCAGAGCTTCTGGTGCTCCGTACCAGCTTGTCTTCCCCTTATCGCTTGTGTTTACTCACCACAGTGCGTGTGCTTGTGTGTGAGGTCTCGTCCCGGCAGAGAGCACGGTGACGGTGGCTGAAAGCAGGGAATTGGGTCAAGGGTATGGTTGCTCCTCTTGGCTCAGGGATGGTCTTATCAACCAGCCGCTGGTCAATTAATCCTCCGTCAGCATTTAGCGGTTTGCTCGACGCGTTTCTGTGAGGGAACGACAGTGAAAGGTTTATCAGTCGTGTCAGAAAACTAAATGCATCAATGAATAATACTTCCTTATACCTTTTATCCTCAGCCTCAAATCAGTTGAAACAATAGATGAACCGTTATGTTGGCGACGAACTATAGTTCACCTGCAGGTTTTTTTTTCAAGCCTAAAGTCATCTGTGAACCTTTTTGATTCAGCAAACTAACTTTGTTTGCCTTAGCTGCAAGGTAAAATGCCTCACCTACTACAGCAGTTAATGTGTGTGCGTGTGTGTGTGTGTGAGAGTGTGTGTGTGTACCCATGCGATGGCTTTTACTGGTTATCTGTTTGGGGACACCACTGTTGTCCTGCAGACTCTGGCGTTCATTTTCCACCAGAATATCTCAAATTGAGCAGCAGCAGCGCACACAGACCTTATTGGCCGCATTGGATATTCTTCCCCCATATTTACTATAAATTACTGTAAATATATACAACATTTTATTTGGCCTTGTAATTCCTTCTGATTGCGGCGAGCTGTTAATTTCTGGGAATTTAAAAACGAGATGATGGGGTTAAAGGCCAGTCTCACACTCTCTCACACACACACACACACACACACACTCACAGACAAAGCCGTCGATGGGAGGCTGATCTGCACTCTCGAGGCATGGAGTAATTAAACAGCCCGTTTTAGCTTTTCACTGTGCTGTTGTTTCACGAGGTGATTGCAACAGCTCTCCCTATTCCTTCCTCATGGGAACTTTGCCTTCAGGAAGTGATCTGCCTTCAAAAATAAAAGTCACTGATTTGAGATAATGCATCGACGGGAAGGCTTTTGTAATTCAATATTGTCGTGTTTCGTTCTCCAGAAAGCTATCAAGGACGTTTTACTGGTTTTAATGTTTTAGTGCTGTGACAGAAGCAATTGGATGCTGTTTTAATCAGAGGTGTGCTGTTGCAGAGAAAGAGAGTCACGTCAGCTTGGTCACAGATAAAAGTGCATTTTAATCCGGTGATGTTTTGTGAGTAATGCTTCGAATTTAGACCGATGTGATGTTTTCCTTTCACTGAACCGAACATAACGAGTCAATTATGCTATTTTTATGAGTTCCATGTTCCGCTACGTTGATGAAACACGTAACCAGCTTTTTGCAGATTAAATCCACTATTGCTGTCCTCTCCTCTTTGGCTTGGATGCAGACTCTTGGTTTAAGCATGTGTCTTTAATATGACATTGTGAAATCATCGCTATTTCCAGCCCTTTTCATAATATGGAGGATAAAAAAGATACATGTTCATTTACAAATGAATATGCTGGTGGAAAAATATGAAGAAAGAACTCTAAAAACCTTTTCTGGAAAAAAATGAATCAATGTTGACAGTTTGATATAAGAAAGAATTGACATATGATATCCGAACGTTTTTGTGAGGCTGCTTTATGAAAAACGTTTTTTTGACGCCGGTAAATACACTTGTCCTCGATATAATCATTTCCCTCACACAATAAAGAACAGTTAGCATCGGTACACCCTCTTTTAGTCTGATGATTTGTTTCTCTTTGATTTCACTCCGATGTTAACCAGTTATGACCCGTAACCAGCATTACATTCACACAGTTATCACACCCCTGACGATATTGAAAATCAATAAGTTCACCCTCCCTACAGCTTTCATTTCTCGGCTTAATCAATTTTACAGTAAAACAACGGCACGCTTTTAAATATGGCGGCAGTGATGCAGGTAGATGTAGGTACCGTGTGTACCGCTGTTCGGGTTACGCAACTGACTTTGTGTGGTGATGACATCCTGTTGTTTTCGATGCCATTGTTTCCCACGTCCGACCGCGGTAACGATACTGGCAGACGGTGCGGACACACATAGTGGTGGTGTCAGTACACCTCCACTTCATAGTCGCACTCTCAACTCCGCGCTCTGTGGGGGTGGGGGGGGGGGGGGTGGGTGGGGAGGGGACGCCTGCCCGCCTGACGCCTGTCGCGAGGGGCGGGTTATGTTTTTGTCACATTCCATGTTACACCCTGTTTTGTTTTCGGGCCTCAATGCTACAGAGATTGCGTCAAGCCAAGCGTTAAAGTAATCAAAAGGCCCAGTCGTGGTCTTGTCCAGGCAGGAGAATTACTACCTGATAGAAAAGGAATGTATGTAAAATGTGTGGAGAAGTTACACAACAATAAAGAGAGCGCACAGGACATATTCGACTGCATTTGAGCAGAAGATGCTTTGTACAAAACGTTCTTTTTGACCTAATTGTGGGAGCACTTTGTCAACACTAAAAGGGCTCAGTGGGCCTTCCTGCTCAGACCCGAAAGGAAATCTATTTGTATTGGTTTCTGTGGATAATTCTGCATAGCTGTGTGGCAAAAAAAGGAAGTCGCTCCTATTGCTGCTGGGTGAGGAAACTCCCAGAGAAACACAGAGCACCTCTGACGTAGTTGTATTCTTCTGGCACAGTTGGGGGGCGTTGCTTTGGTTGGTCCTCATGCAAAATGACTTCATGTTGTGTCCAGAGAAACAATGTTTTTTTGTGTTTTAGGAAGACGTCTGAGGAAAGTGGACTGAGGATGTTGGGAGGTAGTACCCTGCCGCTATCCCAAGTGGAATTACGGTTATGTTAAATTATAGAAGGGTTCTAAGTAATGAATGTAATCCTGGTGCACGTTTCCTTATCTGTCCAAAGTTTTCTGGAAAGTTCAACAATGTCACAGTATAACAGCACATTGACCTACAAACAATCTGAAGTATCTGAGACCACAGTTGTGTCACTGTGCTGCTCTTAGAAAGAGGTAATCTCCCGTGCCCCCCCCCCCCCTGGGATGACTGTGAAACCCTCTCCCCCCATGGAGCCTGCTGGCACCTGGTCGGAGGATCAGTTTACAGTAGATCCTTTTCACACACACAGTCTTTGCATGGATTAAGTCACACTGGTCCTCCTCTGTGCCATTGGCTAGTTTGTGTCATAGTTTGTATTGATTTTTAAAAATACATAAAAAAATCAACCATCCATTATCCTCAATATACCTACATATATACTTACATACCTTTACGTATATATGCACATACACGCATACCAAAAGACACAAACATACCAAAATAGGGACAGAATGGTAAAACAAGAAACGAGAGAAAAAATAAAGAAAAAAAATATAATAAAAGTAGAGAAAATAGTAAAGAACCTGAAACTCTTTTATAATTCTCTCTGCCAGGTGGATGACGCAATGCTGGCACCTCTGTTTCTGTCCACGGCTCATGAACGGCGTGATATTTTGGGTGGCCAGTTGTGACACCAAGCTCCAGGACCTCTCGTGGTTGTGGTGGTTCACACTTTTCTTAATCCATCCATTGATTGTCAGCATTGTCTGATGCTGCCATGTGTAAGACTTAATGAAGTGTCATTGTTACACAGTGCCTACGAGCCGATGGCCTGCATACAGCGCTGCTCGTTTTGAGTTTGAATGAAGTGTGTTTTTTTTTTTTACGAGCCCCTCGCGGCCCGTTCGTGTCTAGCCGGAGGCTTAGTTAGCCACTTATGAGTCGTATTCATTCGATCACACAAAATGGCAGTAATCATTGCAGAAACAACTGGTTTCTAGTTTCACGTGTAATTCCCCATTCATTTCCTTTATTGAGATTTACACATTTCTTATTGTCACGATGTGTGTGGGTGTGTGTGGGTGTGGGGGGGGGGGCGTAAGGGCATGTGACTGTGGGAGGAGAGCAGCTAACTCTCCTCCTCCCCCCCCCCACACTCCTTAAGCTTCAGGCGTGAAAAGATGACATCCTCCCCTGCTGTGGCCCACTGAGGAATGTGCAGGTCGGGCCCCCGCTCCGCGGCCGGGTGGCGGCGGCGGCGGCGGCGGGGCGGCGGCATCGCGTTGGAACGCCCCCACAAGCAGACGCACACCCACGAGCGGCGAGACAGGAGCTGGGCCTAATCTCCAGCCCCGTGGGTTACTGACAGTCATCCATCTCAGCCGCAGTCGCGCAAGCGGAACCAGCGGAGGCCAATAAACACCTCGGCGTCCAGCGCTCGTGTTGATGACCAACTCCCTGCGCTGCGCTGCTGGTTTCGGGAAAGGGTTCAATCGTGTGTTTTCCTCAGTCTTTGATAGTTAAATGTGGGTCAAGATTTGTCCGTGTTCTGCCACAATCTGATGAGCTCAGTCTGGGAGCTTATCTGCGATGTTTACGGAGGAAATCACTTCTAAGTCGCTGCCCTCGTTCTGCGTGCAGTCTGCGCGCACTGGTGTGGTTTCTTTGAAGGCCCACACGAGGAGTGGCCAGACCCTGACTGACCGGACTGTAATACCTGAGGAATGTGTTTCTTTTGTTTGCCTTTGTCAACTCTGTGTCACTCTGCAGGTGGATAGCGTGGGGTCAGATAGCTTTTATTGTTTGTGTGTGTGTGTGTATGTGTGTGTGGGAGGGTGTTTAACTCCCCCAGGCAGCACAGCTGAGTGTAGGAGGGGCCATGTCCTGCCTGGGTGTGAGTCCACTGCGTTCAGTCAGACAGAGCAGTCTGAGAAAGGGAGGCTGACAGCACGCCGTCCATCAGGGGAAATACAGACTATACCAACCAAACAAACTTTTTCCACCGCTAGGATTCCTCCCCGAAATCTGATATGCCCGCCGTGCGCCTCTCTCTGGGATCTGGCTCGGACAAATCTAGCTGTTGACAATGCAAGGAAGGGTTAGTAAAGCTCCGAAGAAGGAGTTGGTCATTGAGAGTCCGCAGCAGTACAAGAGCTTGGCTGCAGCTGAGGCTGAGGTAGACGCGCGGCCACAGGTGGTGGTAAGTCATTTTTTTGGCACTTTTGAAGACACACGAGACCTTTTTTGGTTCATGTTAAATAGCTGTTCTGATTCATAAGGACATGTTTTTTCAGTGTGCCGTGCTACAAAGAGTGTGACTCGTTTTACACAAAGTTGGCCAGCTGGCATTTCTGAACTGTGTAACGTCGCCCACCGGTGAACTTTACCCACCTGGTCGCTGGTCTTTAAGACGGCCGTGGGCCTGTAAAACCTTTTTTATGCGGCTCTAAAGTCGAGCCTGACGAGAGCAATAGTGTCCTGCGATGAAGGTGCCCAGTGGCTGGATCTGTATGCGAAGACGGCGGTAAAAAAAAAAAAAAGAGGTGTATGGGTTCGTGGAGAGGGACGACACAGCACCATTGTTCACTGCTGGGAGAGGGTGCAGTGATGGGAGGAGTGGGTGCTGCAGCCAAACAGCTGCTAGATCACTGCGGGGAGAGACAGTGCAGGAGACGGCTTCTTGACTTTCAGTTTTATGGGCTTTCCAGGGATGAACGCGGGTCCGTCTGCCGGTGCTTAAATTGGACGGACTCGAGCACAGAAGGTCTCATAGAAGACCGAGACGTAAAGACGCCATAGGTGTTTTCGGGAAAGAAGAAGACCGATAGGACAACAGACGTTTTGGGGACTGTCCCGGCACGGTGGGTTGAGGGAATGCTGATCATTCTCTTACTCTGCACTCTGTGGTTTACCACCTTTAGCGGCCACTGACGAAGCACCGGGGGAAGAACCCGGGGGGGGGGGGTGGGGGGGGTGGGAGTCAGCAACAACGCGGAGGGGTCAGGAGGCCACCGTCTCTTTCATCTTTCAGCGGCGGCTGTAAACATAAGAATCCATTTTTATTGCAGACGTCTTCAGCTTTATCAGGTGTTGGGACCCTAAAAGCTTCGTGACTTCCTTTCACTTGCAGAAGGCGTTTGTGAGTCACTGTCGGTGTGCATTTGTTTGCCACTGTCGATCTCAATGTTTCACTGTCTGTCCGTCTGATCTGGGCAGACATTTTAGGAATTTTTAGCTCCCAAAGACACACACGTTTTATCATACCTACATCATTCGTTTCTTCTTAAGAGAAAGAAAAGTACTTTGTTGTTGAAATGTGTGCTGTATTTCATTGTAAACGAGATAAAGCTTTGAACAAACGGTTGACTGATAATGTCAAAGCCTTCTTGGGGCTGGCAGACATGGCGGCACCGTCTCTGGTCTGCTCTCCCCACCTGGGCCCCCCCCCCCCCACGCGAGGTCCTGCCCCCCGCTGTCTTCTGTGTCAGCTGTGCTCTGTTATTACACAACGTTGCTAACAACATGTGTTTAAGGAGGTCGACAACATCCATGGCTCTCCCTCTGAGGTCATGCGAGCATTATCAGTGCCAGATGTGGAAGGCCACATGTGGGCCCGGGGCTGTCACTCAGCGCTGCGATCTGGAGGTGTGTCGCCGTTCCCTCAGCGCCGCACCGCCGGCGGCGCGACGTCTGCTCTCGTCCCGTCAGCCGCTTAATCGCGATGTGATAACAGAACGGGGATCGGGGATCCTCATCGTTTTTTTCACGACACGGACTGCGTTGTGTTGAATGAAGCGGATTGGAGGGTAATTGTTTCCTCGTTTCATTGGAATAGATGTCACACATAGTGTCTCTCACGGGGGGGGAAAAGCTAAACGAGACTTTACTGCTGCTGACTTTACTTTCTCTCTGGGTGGATGGAGCCCTGATTGCAGTGCATTCAACAGGTAGAACTTGTCGGTTAAAACCCAACGTGACAGCTCCTGTCTCTGCTCCGGTTTCCCGCTAGATGACTCATTCGCTGGATTTTCCTTTCCTTGGAAAGTTGAACTACGAATATATATATATAAAGTTGTCTGATTTGTTGCTCAATCTGACAGAACAGCTGACTACTAAACACAGTATATAAGACATACAAAGGGTAAAGAGTGTTAGATGCTGCTCTCCGTCATGCGCACTGAAAATGCATAATTTAAATCTTCTTCCTTGCTGTAGTTTTCCATTAACAATCTTTTACTACTTTAAAGTGTAATCTTTAACAGCAAAATTACCGCCTCCACTTACTTCCCTTTGCCAGAAGTCCTGATTTACCCACATTGTGTGCGTTTAACCAGATGCAGGTCGGCCGGGTCAGCAAACCGCCAGGCGGCCGTTTCAGATGTTGTTAACCATCCTATTTTCCTGTAATCTCTCCCGCAGATCTTATTGGTAAAAGTAAACATAACGATATGTCATAGAATGCCTCTGCTGTGTTCTCCAGGTTAAGCCGAAGGTGATCGAGCCACTGGACTATGAAAATGTGCTGGTGCAGAGGAAGACGCAAATCCTCAGCGACGTCCTCAGAGACATGCTGCAGTTCCCCCTGGAGGACTTTGAGGTGAGATTCACACCTGCAGGCGGGGTCACACCCACACTCCAAAACCTGCTGCAAAAGCCTTCACGTTGTAAAGGCCTTTGTAATTGAAGCTCTGGAAGTGATGTGAAATCAGTGCTGGTGTGGAGCTTTAGAAGTGTTAACAACGTGGTCATACTCAAAGCTTTAAACTTCCATCTTACCGCTGGGGTTTTCCCTTTTGGTGAAAACAAATCCAGTACGCAGTAATAACTCGCTCATTTTGGTTCATCTGTCCAAGATGTGATATTTACCCGCCCACTTTTTTTTCCTTTTGTTGTATTTGCGTGCCACTAGCAGTCTCTTTCTTTGAGCAAGGCGTGGCTACTGCTATGCATACAGGGAGGGGTCATTCACAGGGGTTTGTTTTTGTTTACATCCTCCCATGCCGTAGCGAGAGAGAGAGAGAGAGAGAGAGAGAGAGAGAGAGAGAGGTCATGGGCCATCTGTTTAATTGGCTCTTTTTGTCTCTAATGTTGTGACAGAGCAGAGTGTTATCTCCAGCCACATTGTTCAGGACGTACGCTGCCTCCCACTTTTCCGCAGTGGGGATGGAAAATCTAAAATGGAAATCTGGCCCCGGTGCTAGTGCTTTGGGGAGAGAGACTTCATTGAAGCAGCAATAAAATGTGCAGCACATCCTCAAATCCCACCCTGACACTCTCCCTCCCGGTCTGGTGGAAAGTCTTTTGTTGTTGGAGCTTAGTGTCCACAGAAGACAAAGTAGTAGTAAAGATGAAGGGGGATGTTTTGATGATCTCGACTCAGTGACAGATGTTGTTAAAAATTGACGATGCACCCTATGTTGTGAATGTAAAGTATTTTAATTGAGCCCCATTATAACATCTTCAAGGCCGTTGCTTCTGCAAGTTTCCTTACACAACAGTAACATTGCACTTACTATTGCACTAATATACTGTAGGATATCATTATCATTATTGGTATTACTTAACTAAATCACAATCTCTTCGTTTTCACTTTGCGTCATTAATCCGACTAATTTCAGTCCTTGTGCTTCTGTAACACCTGAATATACCTTGGGGAGATTAATACACACACTACTTACTTTAAAACTTTATAACCCAGATCATCTGTGAAGCAATGGAGACTTAAGCGTATTTGGGGGGGGGAAGAATTGTTTCAGTTTGGCTACTGGAGAAGATGGCTCTTTGGAATTAGAATACAATTGAAAATAAACTTTTTCTGACTTCTTTCTGGTTCGGTGTATTTTAAAGCTCCTGGTGGCAGTTTCAAAAAACGCCGGGCAGCTGTCCGCTCCGTGACGGTGGGACACCCTTCGCTTCGTCTTCCCTTGTGGTCCCGCTGCCCCTGGGGACACATCGTAGCCGCTTCTCACACAAACGCTGCGCTGTCGGGGCCCGACGGGCGATTCTGACCCCACGGGCACGGTGACTGAAGCTAACATCTGTTCCCGCCTCCACTGGCTCCAGCGAGGTTTTAATGGCTTCAGCGTCGAGGCCTTTTCAACTTCCGTCGCCCTTAGTGTAAAGGCTGCAAAGCCGCTGCACCTCGACACGCATGCAGACAGTGCTTGGTATCGAGTCTCTACTTTATATCATTGCTGCTCATCAAGAGTAATGTGTTGGTTCTGTTCTCTGTGAGCTGGTGTTTATATCATTGCCATCTGGTTTTGATCTGGAAGCTGTTGGCACAATCCAGTTATGTGCAGGTCTTTCTGTGCTCACTGTGCAAGGTTTCTGGAGAAATTTGTCAAGGTTTACGAGGAGGGGGGCCCTTCCCAGCCCGAGGTCTGGGCCCATCCCACCGTACAGCCAGCGGATCAGGATATTGATATTTTTCTTTTACTTAACAGTGTCCACATCTGGATAAGGCTGGCAATGTCCTATGATATGTTATCTTCATCAAATCCCATGCGCACTCTTAAACCAACGCGTTACTTGGCGCTCTCAGTGCTTCGCAGCTTCTTGAAGATTTACATTTTTAAGAGTTGTATATGTAGTTTTTGTTTTTAGTAACTACACTATCAGCATGGCTAAATGGAGGTTGCACATCTGGCGAGTTCCCCCTCAGGTACACATGCATTAACTCTGTCGGGAATTCAGTCCCTTTAAAGATAAGGTGTTGGCATTGCCTTCTTCTGTGTTGCGGCATTTTTTTCTTATTTTATTATCATACAAATTTTTGGTTTGAAAACTAATAGCAAAATTATAAATAATTGGCAAATTATAATATTTTAACCCAATAAAGTCAGATGTTAAACTTAAATTGATAGTCTGGGGGAAAAGGCTAAATCCTTTTACAAAAAGGACCTATTTTTTAACAAACACTGCTCAATCTAAAGGAAAAAGAGGATTAGTTGTGAACTACTACAGCCATTGATTTCATGAGGATGTGAGTATTTACAGCACCGGATTAGAATTGTTGGAATGTCTCAATAGGAACAAAGTAAAATGTCATCAAGTATTTCTCATTAATCTCGTCTGTTATCATGAACTGCAAAACCCTGCTGATCTTTTCTTAGGACATAAGATAAAAATATCATAGCAATAGCAATATCAACAGCCGTTGTTTAATACCGGTTTTAACTTTGTATTTACGCTGCTACCACTGCTGAGGTGATGTCTCGAGCCGCGCTTTGAGGTTGAGTTATGCAGAGCTAATTCAAGGCTTTTTTTCACCAGAGCATCTCATGGTTCATCCTGGCTACGTGTAGTGCAATTAAAGGCTTCCTGTCTCCCACTTCCTGGCTCCCTCTCACCTCCATGCCTGTTTGTTTCTACTGTTTGGCTTGTAAAGATTATCATCTGCCCCGCAGGAAACCTGGCAAACGGGGAGGAAGGGGAGACGTGGGGTTTAAAATGTGAGGTGTGGAATTTGCCGTACACCACGTATGCTCAGTCCAATACGTGGTCCTTCAAATCAGAAAGATGCCACGCCTTAAACAAGTGTCCTTATGCATTTATCTTATTACTTAAGATTCGGTGGTTTCACTCGATTCGCTCTGTTTCTGATCAAAGTGCTTTTCAAAGGTTTTGTCTGCATCCATATTGGCATAAAAATAACATCTGACTCGCGCACAGCCACAATTTACTTGTTTGCTTTTAACTGCTCCGCTTACTAGTTGTATTCATCACTCTTCCTCGCAGGGATTTGCGGTCAAAGGCACTTTTTTTGTTTTTCAAATGAATCCTCCCTTTGATGATGTTGTTGCACAAAGTAGTATTTTACCAAGGGCACAAACTGACTCCTCGGGTTGGTCGTCCCTAAGAGTCCAAACGTCCGTTTGGGCCGCGTTAGGAAGGCTCAAAGCGAGGCTTCGGAGGTGCACGGGACGCCGAGGACTAGTGGAGTGCAGCAGTGGCAGAGAGCCAGATTCAGGGTGTGTCTCAACAGTGTGGAACGAGCGTGCCGCCTCCCTCCCCTACTGGCCCTTTGATGATTTGATTTGTTTTGCAGATTTCAACTTTGAGGCGGCAAGGGAGAACTCTCTACCCTACAGTGCCTGTAAATGCAGAGAGGGAGGCCCAGAGTCTGTTTGTCCAAGAGGTAAGATGAGTTAGAGCCCCGGAAACACATTTCATTCATCTTAGATTTAGGAAAAACTTCTTATACAGAGATTTCTGTATTTGTGTCATCGCCTGAAGTGGGCAGAGAGAAGGGTGTTAAAGTGATCTCATCTATTTACATGCACCATTCGAGATTTAGCAACATTTTAATCGACATGTGGATACCTGACTGAAGCAAAGTTGTGGAAACTCGTGTTGAACTTGTCCCAACTTACAACATTAATGTAACATATGATACGCATAGTCTCCTAAATGTAGGTGTGACACAGCAACAAAAGCACTACATCAAATCAATTAATTTCATGCTTCTAAAATGTTGCTATCAAACTAAACTTTACTTAACCTACATGTTTATTTAAAGGGACATTTTGCTAATATCCAGGAGCAGTAATTTCACACAACTTAAATATTGGCAACAATTATTAGCTTGATAGAGAGTACATTTTAAATCTGCAGGTGATGTCAGGTCAGTGTGGTCTTTATAATCACGAGAGGGACGTTGTGCCGGTTAGGATTAATGCAAACAAAGGGTTTAAGTACTATAAACTGCACAAACAGAGAGGGCTTCTTTAATAATGAACATCTGTACTGTAGTATATCGGGTACACGGGGTTAGGAAGTGGTTCGGACGCAGGGAACGTAACTGCAGAATATTGACACTAATTTGAGTCCTTACTCAATTTGTGGCCTAATAATTGAAGCAAGCCACATTATGCATCACAGCCGATCAGGAAACCTCTTTGTTTCGATTACATTCATATAACTTGAAGTAACAACATGGTGTCCAGACTCATCACAGATAATTGCTGGAGAGAACTGGACTATTTCTGCTTTATTTCCTCCGTAATATCCATTAGTGCCAATTGATGAAGGGCAATTCATTTCTACTATCTGTAAGTCAGTTTTTATTTCATATTGCATCTTTCTGTGCTCAGTCTTTTGCAAAGGCTGCTGTGAAATGGCAGAAAAAGATGTGTTTAGTAATTTAAGGGCAGTGAAACAGGAAACAAATTATGTTGTGAATTATTATATCAAGAAAAACAGCGAGGAAGTGTTAATTCTGCAAACGTTTCACAGTGGTTTCTCCATCCGGCACATTGCTGCCTTCTTTAAACCAGAGACCAACCGGCTGCCGGCTGTTCTTCTTCCAGGTCAAAGTCAGTGTTTAGGAGCCTTGTCTTGAAGTCATAAAGATATTAAAACTCCTGGTCTAGAGTTGTGTGACATCACCAGGACAGCTGTGGGGATCAACCCAGCTTGGAGCCTCTCTGTTTCCGATCCTTCTCCGGATCGGGTTTCATTTCATCTCCAGAGTCGGAGCAATTCTTGTAAAACGGCACGTAGTTCTGCAGAATAGATAGCAGTGAGCTGCTCCTATCACTGACTAACAATGAACAGATGTCTCCTGTGCAAGTGGAGGCTGATAAAGATGCCCTCCCAGATTGCGTTTAGCAATGGCCTGAACACTGACTATTCTTTCAGGATTAAACATTGTAAGTATTTAATCTTGTGGATGGGTTTAAATGCTTCTGTATCAGATTTGGGCTGATCACTACAAGTTTGAGTCTGAAGAAGGAAACGGGGCTTTCCAGGTAACTCACACCCGGATCTCTGATTTAGTCACATTGTAGGTAATGCAGGTTTTGACAAGAAAGAGGAATGCATCAAAATCAAAGAAGATCTCTCGGGCTCCGATGCATTGATTCTTATTTTTGAAAACTTTTCACGGTCAGACTGACGGTGCTTTCAGAGCAGTGGATGGATCCGCTACAACCGCTGCAATGCGCTCAGTCGTGTCGCTGCAGCAATGAATCAGTGAAACTAACCGCTGTTATTAAAGTACACAACTTCTGACGCATTCTGCCACCTTGACACGCCCATAAAGCACCACTGTACTCTGTGTTTTATAAAGCTGCCGCACGGTACAGTTTGTCATATTGATCTGTTATTTGTTTTTTATTGTCTTTTTAGTGCATTAAGACCTACAAATCTGACTGGCACGTCGTCAACTACAAGTATGAGGACTATTCAGGAGACTTTCGACAACTTCCAAAGTAAGTCTTCAGTGTCGCCGCTTTGGTTCTCCTGCTTGTGACGAAATGCCGTCGCGAGTTAATTTTTCCGCTGCAGCCCTGCAGAGTGTTTCCTTTTCACGGCGCACTAAGTAATTCCCGCCTGCAGGCGCCGTGGAAAGCCCCCCCCCCCCCCATTGTGAGGCGCTGCACAACGAATAAGGAAAACGTAAAAGTCACACCACTTCAGACCACATGTGCCAGAGAGATTTCCAGAGTGAACGGAAATGAAAGCAAAACACAACGAGTCCGCGAATATCCTGAAAAAACCAGGCTCAGGTGTATTTTAATGCGTGAAGAACTAATGGGGATGGATTAGCAGCAATGGAATACTTTACTGTGTAATTGCCTGAAAATAGCCTTTGTGAATCCGTAGAGTGCCCACATAGGGAGCGGGTCCTCTCCTTCGTCCACATATGGAGCCATTGGTTCAAGATGACCTGCACATTGCCAGCGTACAGCTACCTCGATGCATACTTTGTGTTCACCTGTTGATGTTTGATGTATGATGGTTGTCTTACAGCAAAGTGTCCCGGCCTGATAAACTGGCTGTCCATGTTTTTGAAGTGGATGAGGATGTCGATAAAGAAGAGGTGAGAGTCTTTTTTTTTCTTTCTGTGTCTTGAATTTTCATCCTTTTATTTGCCCCAAAAAAATCCAACACCTCAACCCCTCCAAGTATGTGATTTTCAGTGTTTTTAGACTCCATTTATTACTCAGGATCACGTCTTACTAGAATCCTGGCCCAGGATAAAGCCCTGCGTGTCGCTCAATGGGTGTTTTTCCAGTCATCAGTTTTGCCTTTCCTGTTATCATTATGGCTGTTGAAGATAAAGGTTATTTTTGTGTCCAATCGCTGCATATAATGGAAGAATTAAGGGTAATTAGACCTAATTACTTTTTTTCTAGCACACAATTTCTCAAAAATGCCTTTTTTTTCCCATGTTTTTTTTTTTCTCTCCATGAACAATCTTTTCATCCTCCTTTAATTCCTTTAAGACGAGTGGGCGTGTGGTGTTTTGCACGTATTAAATGAGCGTTTGTTGTCTTTGGAAAAGCTTATTTGAGTCTTAAGGGAACAGAGCTGTGTCTGAGATATCTAATATGCTGCAGGGTCA
This sequence comes from Pungitius pungitius, assembly GCF_949316345.1. Classification (NCBI taxonomy): domain Eukaryota; kingdom Metazoa; phylum Chordata; class Actinopteri; order Perciformes; family Gasterosteidae; genus Pungitius; species Pungitius pungitius. Next base: position 6,090,356 of record NC_084909.1, read on the forward strand.
CGATCCCTCAGAAGATGTATGATGATGCTCCTGGGCTACTCTCCTCACAACATATGTCCAACTGTGCTTCCTATAGCCTACAAAATGGGCTTCTGCATTGGTGAAACCACGCAGTTACGAGCATTTAGGTTCTCAGAAATCAACACTTCAAAGGGTTTCTTTTCCTTTCATCTTATCTCAGCATCCGTGACTGAGGAAGGCATTGGCAGGTCTTCATGGGTCTTAGTCTCTCCTGCTCAGCTTCACCGCTGACGTTGTTTGTGCAGATAGAAGGAAGGGATCTGAACTCATCATCTCATTTTTTTTTCTGATTATGTGTTTTGGACTGAATGCAACTTTTTGGTGGTGAGATTTGGTTTGCCTGAGTGGAGTTTAGTAGTTGCAAGATGTTGTCTCTGAAATGTAGTTCAGAGAGAATGAAGGTGGGATTTTTCAGGCCGGAGGAACGTTGTCTAGACATCGAAGAGAAGAAAACACTGAAGCACTGAACCTTTCCAGATGCTCTTTAGAGCACAAGGCACGTTTAAAATATCCTAATTACTTGAGATGAGAAGGAGGAGAAGTGGTGCTGGACGTCTTGAAAGGCCATTCACTTAATGTGTAGAATCATCGGGGCTACAGCTCCTACCTGTAGGACTGTAGAGGTTTCTTCTTCTTGCTTTAACTTAATTGTTTATTTTTACAGATCTGGTTGGCGGTGAGAGTGTGGAAGCTTTTGGGCTGTGTGCGATCTCATGCTTCACTCGTGTAATGAGTGGGAGACGATAGTGGTCCTCGTGTCATCTGCTGTGAGCAGGGAGATATTTATTTAGTTTAACCGTCATAGTTTGTTTAATGTTCCTCCGCTTGCTTGTTTGGGAGGAGACGGACCTACATCGAGTTCTGCTCTGTGTCATCTCAAACCACAACATCAAAGGTTTTTCAGCTCAGTAAGGGGAGGCTTTGGCACAGGGTGTGTTAAAAAGCATCTGCGACATGAAAAAGAGATATGAAGACTCACTCCCTAAATATCCAATTAAAGTTCTTACTAAATCTGCCATCATTTTGGTATTTAAACATGCGTTTTCTCACCATGTCTACTAATTATGACAGTTTATTGGAAACAATTAATGTTGTTTTGCAGTAATTCCATTATAATTTGCCCTAATTTAAGTATTTCTTTTTCTAATTCACTCCATTTGTAGATTTGTGGAGATGTTACAGATCAACAGTATTTTAAAAAGCCAATCATAGATTACATGACTTGCAGTGTGTTAACTGTCCCATCTTGTGTCTCCTTCAGGATACTGCCTCCCTGGGATCCCAGAAAGGCGGGATTTCCAAACATGGCTGGCTTTATAAAGGCAACATAAACAGTGCCATCAGTGTCACCATGAGGGTGAGAAAATGGGGACATTTACAACTCAAACCTTTATCGTAAATATCTTGTGTACTATTAATGTACCAAAGTCATGTTTTACTGTCTGAATACCGTTTCATGCAGAAGGTATAGAGAACTTTTAATTATTAAAACCAAAACGCTGCATTTTGTTTCCCAATGATGAAAAGTTATTTCTTTTTTTGTTTTCAGTCCTTCAAGAGGAGATATTTCCATCTAACCCAGCTTGGGGACGGCTCTCACAATTTAAACTTTTACAAGGATGAGAAGATCTCCAAAGAGCCCAAAGGAACCATTTTCCTGGACTCCTGCATGGGTGTGGTTCAGGTACGCACTAAAAGATGGTATCTCTGGCAGGAAGGCGTTTGATCGTCTCACTGCCAGCGACCCTGAACAAAACCACCGCCTGCTTCGCCAAAAAGTAAATCCCGTGGCCTGCTCCCTCGTGCAAATTAAAATGCCATTTACTGCAAATACAGTAAGACTATACACTCACCGGCCACTTTATTAGGTACACCTGTCCAACTGCTCGTTAACACTTAATTTCTAAGCAGCCAATCACATGGCGGCAACTCAGTGCATCTAGGCATGTAGACATTGTCAAGACAATCTCCTGCAGTTCAAACCGAGCATCAGTATGGGGAAGAAAGGTGATTTGAGTGACTTTGAACGTGGCATGATTGTTGGTGCCAGAAGGGCTGGTCTGAGTATTTCAGAAACTGCTAATCTACTGGGATTTTCATGCACAACCATCTCTAGGGTTTACAGAGAATGGTCCGAAAAAGAAAAAACATCCAGTGAGCGGCAGTTCTGTGGGCGGAAATGCCTTGTTGATGCCAGAGGTCAGAGGAGAATGGCCAGACTGGTTCGAGCTGATAGAAGGGCAACAGTGACTCAAATAACCACCCGTTACAACCAAGGTGGGCATAAGAGCATCTCTGAACGCACAGTACGTCAAACTTTGAGGCAGATGGGCTACAGCAGCAGAAGACCACACCGGGTGCCACTCCTTTCAGCTAAGAACAGGAAACTGAGGCTACAATTTGCACAAGCTCATCGAAATTGGACAATAGAAGATTGGAAAAACGTTGCCTGGTCTGATGAGTCTCGATGTCTGCTGCGACATTCGGATGGTAGGGTCAGAATTTGGCGTCTACAACATGAAAGCATGGATCCATCCTGCCTTGTATCAACGGTTCAGGCTGGTGGTGGTGGTGTCATGGTGTGGGGAATATTTTCTTGGCACCCTTTGGGCCCCTTGGTACCATTTGAGCATCGTTGCAACGCCACAGCCTACCTGAGTATTGTTGCTGACCATGTCCATCCCTTTATGACCACAATGTACCCAACTTCTGATGGCTACTTTCAGCAGGATAAAGCGCCATGTCATAAAGCTGGAATCATCTCAGACTGGTTTCTTGAACATGACAATGAGTTCGCTGTACTCAAATGGCCTCCACAATCACCAGATCTCAATCCAATAGAGCATCTTTGGGATGTGGTGGAACGGGAGATTCGCATCATGGATGTGCAGCCGACAAATCTGCGGCAACTGTGTGATGCCATCATGTCAATATGGACCAAACTCCCTGAGGAATGCTTCCAGCACCTTGTTGAATCTATGCCACGAAGAATTGAGGCAGTTCTGAAGGCAAAAGGGGGTCCAACCCGTTACTAGCATGGGGTACCTAATAAAGTGGCCGGTGAGTGTATATATCTACTTCCTCTTCACATTTATTTTACCAGTAAACGCACTTATCCATTATGCAGGGTAAAATGTGAGCTTCTATGGGCTGCTGATGAAAAGTAGGTCTGAGTTCATCATTTCCCTGAAACCTGAGCCTCCTCCTCCTCCTCCCCGAGGTCGGGCTTCACTGCTGACTCTCAGCTTGAGAAGCAAAGTACTTGCCGAGGTCTCACTTCCCTGCACTTTCCATCGGCCGTCACGATCAATTCCACGTGCGTGCACCCTGAGTGTAGGGCGAGACTCCCTGGGTGCATCGTCACCTGCCCATCACCTCCAAAGATGGAAAGAAAGATGTTACCGATGAAGCACCCAGCTGGCATCGGTCAGATGTTTGGTCGAATGTGTTTCCAGGACTGCGTGATTTCCTCCCATGTGGAGAGTTATCAGGCCACAATGTATGAGCAGGAGAAGATCATGTTTATCATCCTCCTGAGACCCCCATGTACCTCCACTCCGCTGCACCCAGAAAGAACCACCTGGTTCAGTCTGCTGGGACCAGGAACATGAGCAAAATGACACGAAATACCATATCTAGTTTATACTTCATACAGAATGAGCTAACACATATTCAGTTATGCCCCATTCCTCTAGTTCATTTGAAGGGAAAATACTCTTCAATAGTAAAATAATATCCTATAATTTAGTAGATGCCACCCAAATACATTGTGACTCAGTTGATTGTGCACTGATAATCAGAGCAAGGCCTTTAATCAATAAACCATTAACCTACTGCAGTCATTCAGCACCGCCTGTTGTATATCAGACACAGTTAATGAGTTTTCTGCTCTGTTGAAGGCCCAATGATAATGGGCCTTCACCAGCAGAAACTTCTCTGAGTGGAACCGCAGATAAACTTTGCAGCTATAATCGCGTGTGGACCGACATCATTCTGAGCCTGAAGCGGCTCCTGCGCCGCCTCATTAAGTCAACGTATGCTCAGAGGCCACATATCAACGAGGCGATCCGCGGGCCCTATAGTTTACTAACGGTAACGGTGGTCTGTAGACATTTCACTCTTTTCTCCACGTCTTCTGTTCTTCAAGAATAAATCTGTCTGACGATATCGTGGATTTGGACTGTTTTTCCCCACTCATTTCCCAGAGGGTGTGTTTGGCTTTAGACGGGGAACAGTCCTCCCCACCTATCAGATGATTAAGTCTGTTTATCAGGACTCTAGTTTCTTTTCTCAATCCCCTATCACTCCCACTCTGCTGTTTCAACATCGCAGGCCGGGCTACGATGATAACCGCGGCACAACAGCCCACGGACCATAACCAAAGGGCTTCCTTCTGTGACAGAAGAAATACTGCTGGAATATTTCACTGTAACGCTTTGTCACGGACAATCAGTAGCCGGATCTGCTGATTTAAAAACCTTGAATGGGCTGCGATAAAGAAAAGCCCAGATTGGATAGTGACATCATCAAGGTCATAGTTTAACCCTGCGGATCCCGCAAGTTTCACTGTTGACTTACTCGGCAGCTTCATTTCACAACAGAGTCTCTGCTGTGGTCCTGGCAGATGGAAAAAATCTGTTCCTCCCTGACTCACATTGTCCGGTTTGCTCTTTGTGAGAGTTAAATTAAATCTGTGTTTAGCCGCCCAGCTCGTTCCAAAAACAGTGATTCACATCTTTAGAGCTACAGAGTGTCCTTTTTAGTTCAATATTGTTATTGAATGTTTTTTTTGCAGGCTCAGACTACAATAAATAAAGTGAAGCCAGCGGTGATTTAAATCATAAATCTAAGAATCGACCGCTTTCTGACAAACTGGCAATCGTTAGATGTTAGCTTTGGATGGCAAGATGAAAGGGTCAGAGCCAGGCTCCTCCAGCGCTGCCATGTCCACAGTTGGATATTTCGATTTTTGAATGTGAAAAACAACGTATTTGATAAATTATTCGATAGCCGATACCAACAGGCTCAGCAATCATGAAAATTTCCTCTTTTCGATAACAAAATGCCTGGTTTGTAAACCTGAATATCGGCCAAGTGTGAGTCTCGTGTGTCATACGTACGTTTTTCTTCCCTCTGTGGCTGCAGAACAACAAGGTTCGGCGGTTTGCCTTTGAGTTGAAGATGCAGGATAAAAGCACCTACCTGTTGGCCTCCGACAGCGAAGCAGAGATGGAGGATTGGATCAACACCCTCAACAAGATCCTGCACAGCAGCTTTGAGGTCGCCATGCAGGAGAAGAGGAATGGGGACATCCATGACGGTGTGTGTGTGTGTGTGTGTGTGTGTGTGTGTGTGTGTGTGTGTGTGTGTGTGTGTGTGTGTGTGTGTGTGTGTGTGTGTGTGTGTGTGTGTGTGTGTGTGTGTGTGAGAGACAAAAACATAATTTGCTAATTAAGTATTTTCATAATCAATACATTTTTTGATTCTAAGATAAGTTCTAAAATTAGTTCCACCTTCCCACCTACTCTTCTATCACCGTAGGAGGCTAAACTTTTGTAATGAAATGAGCAGCTGATAAAGGTGCTGCAAAATCAGAATTTTGGATTGACTGTGTCAGAAATTACATTTAAGGACGTCGGCCTGGGGTTTTGGAAATTGTGATTGACATTTTGAATTTAATCGACTAAACAATAAATATATAAAATTCCCAAAAGAATAATTCTAAATGAAAGTAATTTCTTTCACTCCTCAAAATTGCATAAACCGTCTTCAGTTGATTATAGGAGCTACCATTGTGCTATTTTTTAAACTAAGCACCAAGATGTTCAGTCGTTACATCAACAATTATCAGCCGCGCATGAAGCTCCAGTAAATCCCCTCATCATTATCAGTGCATTTACTCTGGGATCATTCACACCCTCTCCTCAATGCTCAGCTCCTGTGTAGCATATCGACACGATAACAGACCACCCGGGCTCCTTAAAGACTCACCTCCTGTCTCATGGGAGGCTTAGCCAAGGAGGAAAGAGTTTAAAATGCCTCTGCACAAAATGCTGCACCGATCCAGCCGCCCCTCCTCGGCTTCTATTAACCACGCTGTGCACGAGAGGAAGCAAACATTTTATTATTATAGCAAATAAGCCATTGAGCCCCTCCGGCGTCTTCGTTTCAATCCCACTGAATCCTTTACAGTTCAGATGACTGTTTACTGAACTTTGGCAAGTCAGTAAGAGATTAGGGCTGTTTAACAAATGTTTGGTCAATGCTCAACTATCTCCGGCTCGCATCCAATGGTTCCTTTTATTTCCCTCTAGACGACGATCTTGGAAAGTCAGACAGTTCCTCAGGCAGCATGGACAGCTTTCAGGTGGGTCCTACTCTCTCGGCCGGGTGCTCATACCTCCTGTACATATTCACACGGAGCTGTAAGCTGTGAGGAAGCATGTGGCTTGGATTTAGATTCAAGCAACGCCGGTTTGTCATTCATCTGACATTAAACACAAACCACTTGTCATGTGATTCATTAAAGCTTCTCATTATTATTTGTCTTTTATCCCCAAAATCAACACTGTAAAGTTGTCTCTAAACATACTCAACGAAAAATATGCAGTTGTGGGAAACTCCGGCTCTTTGCCTAAGTAACAAATATTGTGTTAGAATAGAAACATCAGTGCGTTTTAAATAATTTATTGATGACTTGCAGGCTGCAGAAAGTGTTTTTCCTACATTCTTAAAGCGACACGCAATAACAAAGCCATGTGTGCGTGGACAACTGGTTTTATCAGTGAACTCGGAAACAACTTGACAGGTTACAGCGTGCTGCCCTGAAATGCAGGATTGTATCGTCTGATCAAGTGTTTGGACATCTCTCAGGCGATGTTCCTCATGTTCCACACAGTTTGTGGTTTGAATTTAGGAAAACGCCTTTCTTCTTCTCAGAGCGCTAGAGACATAGAGTCTAGGATGAGGAGCGAGACAAGATTGAAGCTGTTCACGCTGGACCCTGACACACAGGTAATTCAATGTAACGCTCATTTTTCATCACTTATTTCCATGCGGTCCTGAGATCAAACTTCTAAATGAAATCTAACCGTTTCCATTGCACGGTTCTTCAGAAACTGGATTTTTCCGGGATAGAGCCGGATGTGAAGCAGTTTGAGGAGAAGTTTGGCAAGCGTGTGCTGGTGAACTGCAATGACCTCTCATTCAACTTGCAAAGCTGTGTGGCCGAGAACGAGGAGGGGCCGACCACAAACGTAAGAATGAGCTTTTTCTGGACACAATACGCCCCAAATAACTGAAATATCATTATCCAGCTGATTGAAGACGCCGGACGGGCTCCTCGCCTTACCCGGGCTGCTGAACGACTTCTGTCGGCATAGCAACCAGGCAGTAGGCCCAGTAATGGAGAGTGATCTGTATAATGGAGCCTGATGTCCTGCTGAACAGAATTAAAGACTCGGTCAACAGACACAGACAAGACACACACACACACACACACTTTGAATCGTGTTCGACCCTGGCGTCATACATCCCAAAGCTTTAGATGATCTTTTTGACCTCATCTGTATGATATGTTTTAAGTCTGCTTGTTTTAATGTGGACCTTGAAATATATGGAGTACAAGTCAAAAGTCTGGACACACTTTCTCCTTGAATTGAGTGAGAAAATGTGTCCAAACCTTTGACTGGTTTTGTATCACGTTGTGCACGTTGCCCGTAGTGTTATGAATTATTTATGATGGGTAAGGCGGTAAAGTGGTGTATTAGATTTGCTGTCAAAGTACTGCTGAAGCACCCATTTAAGTGGACTTAAACATGACCACTGAGCCAAAATATTTGTAATGTAGCAATGACCTAGTTAAAAACAGTTTGGTTTCCCTAATTATGCGCACTGGTCCAACAAAACGCACAAGTTTGACAGCGTCATCCGTCCAACACAAAATTGTTACGGTACCTTTTCTTCTGCAGGTGGAGCCGTTTTATGTCACCCTGTCGCTGTTCGACATCCAGAATGGCAGGAAGATCTCCTCTGACTTCCACGTGGACCTCAACCACCTGTCTGTGAGGGGCATGGTGCCCAGTAACATCAGCCAGTATATGAACGGGGGAGGGGACACCCACCCAGAGGGGCCACGATTGGTCGATGGAGTGCCAGAGGCATACATGCAGTATCCAAGACAGGTAAAAAAAAAAAAAATACAAAAAAAAGTGCAAAAATAACTTCAACTAAGGTCATGACTAAATGCTAACATCTGCATGTTTACAGTGATGCAAACATGCTTATTATGTTTAGCTGGTAGAATGAACTCCATACACAGAGTAAAGCTGAGGTTGCTGAGAATGTTTCGAGGGGAAACAGTTCTTTACACAGATCTGATGATTCCCTTACAGGAAACGTCAAGGGATGAGCAAAGTCCTTATGACACAGCCTGAGGGTGATACGAATGCCCGTGTTTGCTCAACAACTCTTAAACGTGTATGTTGTTTTATGTTCGGATGTAAAAATACATGTTCATCGATGAGGAAGTTCTAACACGGTCATCATCTCCGCAGGGAGTCTTCTCCGTAACGTGCCCCCACCCAGACATCTACCTAGTGGCTCGCATAGAGAAGGTCCTCCAGGGGGGAATCAACCCCTGTGCCGAGCCCTACATGAAGAGTTCAGACTCCATCAAGGTACTTGATCCTCCGCATTATTCCTCAACACAAGCATTGACTTTGGCTGTACAAACGCGCATGTCCCCCCCCCCCCCCCTGAGGGGGTTTGCGGTGGTTGTTCGTGGCAGCGAGCGGGAATATGTTCCAGCGCTGCGGGGCTGAGGCCAGTTGCCGCGTGAGAGCGATGGAGCTAACACCGCGTTCCTGTTTTTTACCCCAGGTGGCACAGAAGGTCCTGAAAAACGCCAAGCTGGCGTGTTGCCGGTTGGGGCAGTACAGGATGCCTTTTGCCTGGGCAGCAAGGTACTCTTCATTCTTCACACCAGCACCCCAGCCCATAGATACAAACCAGCAGTGTAGTATTAAGGGCAGTATTTCAGTTAAGAACAATGGTGAAAATAAAAAGAATTTAAATCACATCTTAATTCAATACAGAACTATACTCTGATGGATGTTATCAACGGCTGAGAATTACGAAAGAGATTTTAGTCATTTTTTGTTTTAAAATTATATTTATATAATGCTTTTCAACCTTCTTTTAAATGTTTCTATAATGATTCTGCATCTCTATTCATTAGTCAATATTCATCATTTTGTGCTTATAAGCAGAAGAAAAGGTTAAGAACTTCAATAAATTCTACTTTGTTTTAATAGTTTCCCATTTGCGGAGATATTGTTAATAGAATAATTGTGTAACATTTGGATTATCGATGTATCTGCTTCCATTGAGGAGAAATACAGCTGGTTCTTGCTTCTCCAGTGGAAAGACTTTTTTATCAGCAAAATATTTTTAAAATGAAACCTTTTGACTTTTGGATTTTGTAATAAAAGAATAAATAGATTAATCAATCATAGAAATGTTTGTGAATTCGAAGCCCTGCACTTTAAATATTATTTCCTTTATCAAATTGAACATCATCGTCAGCTCATTTGAACACGGGAGGATCGAAATGTTTCCGACTCTTCTTTTGCTTCTTGCAGGCCTTTGTTTAAAGATGCTTCAGGGACGCTCGACAAAAGTGCTCGTTTCTCAGCTCTGTACAGACAGGACAACAACAAGCTGTCCAACGACGATATGCTGAAACTACTCGCCGATTTCAGAAAGTCAGTAACGCTTCCACGAGTACTATAAATTGTCCGAGCAGCCCTATGGATATTCTGGAAAAGGCAAATGTGGAAAATATAATCCTTACGGTTGTATAGTGTAAAAGGCGGGTTAGTTTTTGAAAATGAGACTTTGCATCTATGAATGTGTTTTGGTTAGTGTACACCTTTTCTAGATGATGGCAAAGGCTTGACTGGAGTGTCTTTCCCTTTCCTCAGGCCAGAGAAGATGGCCAAGCTGCCTGTAATCCTAGGAAACCTTGACGTCACCATTGACAATGTAGCCCCCGACTTGACAAGTGAGGCCTCTGAACTCTAAACTCTTGAGTGAGTGATGAAAGCTGCTCAGAGCAGAGTGTTTATTTGGTCTCCCCACCCCTCCTGCTCCTGTGTATAGATTGCGTTACCTCATCCTACATTCCCGTGAAGCAGTTTGATGTCAGCGAGAAGAGCAGCATCTTCTTTGAAGTGGAGGAGTTTGTCCCGTGCATAGCCAAATGCTCTCAGCCTTTCACCATCTTCAACAATCACCTCTATGTCTACCCCAAGCACTTGAAATACGACAGCCAAAAGTCATTCGCAAAGGTATCTCCCGCTTTCATTGGCTAGTGTTACTTTGCAGGTTAATTGACAAAGGAGGAGGAATGAAATTGTGGCCTAAAGCTACAGCATTTTTTTTTCCTTGTGTTGAAACGTAGGCTAGAAACATAGCTGTCTGCATCGAGTTCAAGGACTCCGATGAGGAAGAGGCGGTCTCACTCAAGGTAAACCCACATCTTTCAAGTGCTCAAGTGCTTCCAAATGCCCAAAAGGAAGGCCCCTCGAACCCACTGACCTTTGCCCTCGTTCCCCAGTGCATCTACGGCCGACCTGGAGGACCGCTGTTCACCAAAAATGCCTTCGCTGCAGTGTTGCATCACCAGCACAACCCCGAGTTCTACGATGAGGTAAGACACGCCGCGTCCAATGTCTTCAGGCGGATACGGCGAGTCGGGACGCATCGGTGTGAGTGTGTGTTAATCTCATTCGCAGTTCAAGATCGAGCTGCCGACCCAGCTCCACGAGAAGCACCATCTGCTTTTCACCTTCCACCACGTCAGCTGTGACAGCAACAGCAAGGCCAGCACAAAAAAGAGAGACCTGGTTGAGACTCAAGGTGACAAAAATATCTCTCTCTCTCTCATATATATATATATATATATATATATATATATATATATATATATATATATATAATTATGTATATGTATAATTTGTATATTCTTGCATCAGGCTCCTAGCTGACTGGCTGTGCTTCCTTCTCTGCTCTCAGTGGGTTACGCCTGGCTCCCGCTGCTTAAAGATGGGCGGGTGACCATGAGCGAGAGTCAGATCGCTGTGGCTGCCAACCTGCCCCCTGGATACCTCAACTGTCAGGAGGGGGCCAGCAAGGTAGATTTCATCCGCGTGCCGTTGAGAGGCGATGTTCTTGGCTCCAATCTTTAGTAGCAAAGCTGTTTCAAGATAGAAATTAGAATTAATGTTAAAGCCGCAACCCAACATAAAACGAGTTGAAATGAAAAGTATGCAACAAAAGAGCATATTTATAGGTATAATGACTTCAATATCCTGCAGAATATTCACTGAATTATTGAGAATTGTTATTTCCCTACATATTGCAGCATTCGGGCCCTGAGGTCAAATGGGTGGATGGAGGCAAGCCTTTATTTAAGGTGTCCACTCACCTTGTTTCCACTGTCTACACTCAGGTTGGTTTCTGTTTAAACTTTCATTTTTTCCAATCCGATTGCCCGCTGTGGTCTCATTAAAAAAACAGCTTTTATGGAATAAACGTTTGTGGTTTTCTTTGTGTTTCTCGTAGGATCAACATTTGCACAATTTCTTTCATCACTGTCAAAGCATCGCAGCGACTCCTCAGGTGTCTGGAGGAGAACTTGTCAAATACCTGAAGGTAAAATACTGATAACAAAATCAAGGAATTCAGCACAGATATACTTATACTTTCCAATTGATATTACAAAATGTTTTTTTGTTCTCACTTGTTCAAATTTGAAAATACTACAAAATACCACAATACACAATGTTGACACGCAGTCTATATTTCAGCCTTTGTATATACTGTGTAAGTGAGAGCACATGCTCTGCTAGGATGAATGGATGGGGGATTGGATTCATATCTGAAAAAAGATTCACTTAAATTCTCGTTTTGGGACCTGAGGGGAAATGTCAGACATGTTTTCAAACTTTTCGACTCCACAGTAGTTGATACTCAGCGTGCAACCGCAGACAGCCCCACTCGGTCCGAGCTGAATCCCAGCGATGGGATTAACTGTTGGGCTTAATGTTGGCCGTCGTGCTGTAGCTTCCCAACAGTGCATTCTTCTGGACAATTTGTGAAAAGCTCTTTTCATTTCCATTCATACACGATTTAGTTGTTCCTGGCTTTGAGGCGATTAGCCAGATACCAGTAAATCTGTCGAACGTCAACCCCTTGTTGGCTCGGTTCTTTTTCCACTTTTTTTTTTCTTTAATTCTCTTACAGTTTTTCCTCAGTAACTCATATCCCAGTCCTTCTCGGGTCGCTCTTTCCCAGGCACACGTTGACAATGGTCCAGTGCATCCCTCCAGCTCTAATGTAAACACAGCAGTGCACACCAACAATAGCCAGAGGGTCAAACAGCAGGTCAGCCATGTTGACTGGCAGCTCGCCCAATTACTTGGCAGTGCTCCTGTTAGTTTCCTGTACAGGGCAACATGCACCAGTACCCTGACTCTGCAATGATCCATGCAACGTGCAGCATAAGTTGTGGGTGGTTTGCACCGTGTTTTTTTTTTTTTTTTTACTCACACGTTCTTAACGGTAGCCTGCTGTGCTCTTTATTTTGGATGTTGTGATATTTTACCTTCAGAGTCTGCATGCGATGGAGAGCCATGTGATGATCAAGTTCCTGCCCACCACCCTGAATCAGCTGTTTAGGTTGCTAACCAGTGCCACCCAAGAGGAAGTGGCAGTCAACGTCACCAGGCACGTTTCCCCTGGACGATCCCCTGTCTTCAGCTTTAAATTCAAATACTGTTGTGCGAATGATTATTTGAAATAGAATTGGAAATATTCATTTTCAGCATAAAGTATTTACTAATTCTTTACAGTGAAAATTATAATAATGTGTCCTCATAAAGGGGCATGCATTTTCTAGTGACTGAAAATGTGTAGGTTGTTAAAAGAAACATTGCTAGTAAAAAAAAGCTGTTAAAAATGGCCTCTTACAACATGCTTTTGTCCTTTTTAGAGTGATGATTCACATTGTTGCCCAGTGCCACGAGGAGGGGTTAGAGCACTACCTGAGGTCATATGTCAAGGTAGAATTCACTAGCCACATAAAACCACTGAACATCTATCTACCTGTGTACCTGCACTCATAGTCCTCTCTGCATGTGTCCGGCACAGTTTGTGTTCAAGGCTGAGCCACAGACGTCCTCGCCGACCCGAGCGGTGCACGAGGAGCTGGCCAAAGCCATGACTGCTATCTTAAAGCCTTCCACAGACTTCCTCACAAGTAACAAGCTCCTCAAGGTGATACAGTTGTACTTTTCTAAAAGGTCGCACGGTGTACGATCACGACTGCCGTGAATGTCCCGAATCTTCTCTGATTGGTGTTTGTCTGCCCCGCAGTACTCGTGGTATTTCTTTGAGGCCTTGGTCAAGTCCATGGCTCAGTACTTGATTGAGAGCAGTAAAGTCAGGGTAAGTCCGCCGCATTATACTCTGTGTGTGTTTGACTCAGCGGTGGGTGCTTTTTAACAGCTTAGACTGTTCACTGTGGGTACAACATCCCAGGTTTGCCTTGTGGACAGCACCACAGTCCACGTAGGACGTATCCACATTCTGGCCTACGCTGCTCTGCTGGTTTAATTGGCTGCGTTTGTTTGTACCCCATAAACAACCACATCCCTGTGTTATAACATGCAAAACGTGCATTTTAGATTTGGGATTTTTCTTTCATCACAAAAAAAATAAAGGATGTCACGGACTCTTTTAAACTGGGTTGTATTGTTCTGTTAAATCCCTTGTGTAAGAGCGTGCCTGCTGTGTCCCACAGCTGTCCAGGAATCAGCGCTTCTCAGCTTCCTTCCATCACACCGTGGAGACGCTGGTCAACATGATGATGCCACACATCACTCAGAAGTATAAGGACAACCTGGACGCTGCCAGGAATGCCAACCACAGTCTGGCAGTCTTCATCAAGGTCAGGGGCCACAGTTACTTTTCGTGGTGTTTGAGAGCACCGTGTGTTTTTAAGGATGGACAGAAGTCTTATTTCCTTTTCCCCGTCCTTCCGTTAGCGCTGTTTGAACCTGATGGACAGAGGCTTCATGTTCAAGCAGATTAACAACTACATCAGCTGTTTTATGCCTGGAGACCCAAAGGTACATGATGCAAATACAAAAAGCATTTACACAAACACACAGCGGCTGCCCTACTAATGTGTTTTTCAGTATTGTATAATTTGCTGATGTGGTTTTTGTCATTTCTTGATCCAGACGCTGTTCGAGTTCAGGTTTGAGTTCCTGCGTGTCGTTTGCTACCATGAGCACTTCGTCCCCTTAAACCTGCCCATGCCCTTTGGAAAGGGAAGAATACTGAGATTTCAAGGTAAGAATATTATCAAACTCACCCCTCGATCGAGCACCAAACCTGAATGTAGTGTTAATAGGTTTCCTGCTGATGTAGCACTTTGTTGGACTCCACAGAAAGCACTTTTTTTTCTTTTTGTGTTCCTCAATTAGCTTTATTATCTCCGAATGATGCGGTGGAGCCGTGTGATGCTCTTGTTGGTAGGTGCGAGGGTGCACTGCTTGCATCTCATCTCAAGAGCAGAATATGATCAAATCAATCAATCATGACCATGGCGGGAAAATAAATTTGCTCCAAATTCTGAACTCAATCACCTCAACTCCCGTTTTGCCGCATCTTGATTGATGTTTCATGATTCTATATCCACCCTTTTCAAGTTGCTTTACAAACAGATTGCACTGTTTGTGGTTTGCGGCGTTGTGTGGGTTTTAAAAGATTGGCTCTTTGTGCGGATGTGGGTGATTTTGTGTGACGGTACGTTTTGAAGTGGTTTGGGATTTGTGACGTCAAAAGACACATTATGAACTGTCAATCCTAAAGAATCGGAGGCTTTTGATGCTTATATGCTAAAAATGAAGGAAAAAAATGAGTTTAAAAAAGTTAAAGTAGTTAACTTTGTGCAGTTTGGTGTTGCTTTACACTGTCCATGCTTGCAACCATCTGTGTCATAAACAACAAAAAACACAAATGCCAAGGTTTTCGAATTAAAGTAAAAAATGATAAACTGTCAGTGAGGGAGATTACCAAATTTAAGTCGTGTCTGCAATCTGTATTCTGTCCAAGCTTTCCTGTTTTCTTGTGATTGATTTCCTTGTTGATTGATATTAAAATAATTGTTTGTGACCATCTCCATTCACATCAGCCAATCCTAATTTTTCCGTCCTCCTCTTCCTCCACTCAGATCTCCAGATGGATTATTCACTGACGGATGACTTCTGCAGGAACCACTTCCTGGTTGGACTGCTGCTCAGGGAGGTCAGCGCAGCTCTGCAGGAGTTCAGGGAGATCCGTCAGATAGCCATCCATGTGCTGAAGAATCTAATGATCAAGCACACATTTGATGACCGCTACACTTCCAAAGTGAGCAGCAATCCTCTTTACTCCACCTCGTTCATTTCCACATGGATTCGGTACTGGACGTTTGTGTTCTTGAGAGACTCTGCTGAAATGATTCGTGTGTGTGTGTTTTTTTTAGAGCCAGCAGGCCAGGTTGGCCACCCTGTACTTTCCCTTGTTTGGTCTCCTCCAAGAGAACGTCAACAGGCTGAATGTGAAGGAAGTTTCCCCATTCCCCGTCAACCACTCCAACAATGTAAGGCTGCCACCTAGTGGCTTCTTTTTAAACATATGATCTACCCTTCGTTCACAGGATAAAATGAAGAAATACATAAAAGAATCACGCAATACTACCTTCTGGCATCTCCACCCACACACAAACCGATATTAATGCCCAAAGAGAAGGAAATCACATCTTCTTACCTACATGCACCATATCGTATCTGGGGCTGTGTCCATTATATTGATGTTTTTCCTCAGAATGGAAGAGAAGATTTGCTTCTTTCCAACGCTCTGATGACACCCCCCAGATCCAGCACGTTTCTGGACACCAGCTTGCACAAAGATGTATTCGGAGTGATCTCCGGCACGTGTGAGTGGACGGGACGATGTTGGAAAATTAAAAACATTTGTGACATTTCTTTGCTGTTTCATATATTTTTTTTTTTTACATGGATGTAAAACTGCTTCTTTTTGATGTCGACAGCGTCACCTCACGCGTCGTCGACCCCCAACATCAACTCGGTGCGGCTCGCCGACTCCCGCGGCTCACTCATCAGCACCGACTCTGGCAACAGCCTGTCTGAGAAGAACAATGACAAGGGCAGCTCTCTGGACAAGGTACAATCCTGTAAAGTAACTACCTGCATCCAGAGTGTGGCCTCAGACATATCAAAAGATCCCCCTCCATGTGACAATGGCCCCTCAGAAGGTCACCCCCTCGTTAACTTGCGCCCCCCCCCCCCCTTGTGCTTGCGGCTGGCCGCGGCAGACGGAGGGGTTTGTTCGGAGACACTCTGTTAATGTCCGGCGCTACTTTGCGGAGACGGAGGAGTCCTCGCTCTCCTCGCGCACCAAGCGTGTGACCATGGACTTCTCCCTCCTCTCTGTCCCGTGTGTGCCACAGAGCGCCCTGCGGCCCAGCGTTTCACTTCAAGTAAAGCGTGACCCTCGCCCTCTCCCCCCTTAGGAGGGTGTGTGTGTGTGTGTGGGGGAGAGTTTCCTAGTGTCCTAATCCCTAAGCCCTTTCTTTGCCAGAGGATTCTCAGGCTCTGGCCTGTTTGCACTCTGGTGCCATGAAGCAGCGCCGCTGTACCACAGGGCCTCAAAGGACGTGTCTCCTTTTCCAGATGTTTTTCAGCATGCTGCTTAAGGGATTTGTCACTTTTGGGTTCCCCTCACGTGTGCCGTTTCATTTTTGCCTCGAGCTGAATGAAATGAATCTGTGCCGTGTTTGATTTTCTGTTGAAGCGGTTTGTGTTAGATTTTTATCAAAATGTGTGTGACAGCCTAATGGCGACAGGGGGACACTCCTAAATAATTCTTGGAAGTGCTTGAGAATATGTTTTTTCTCCACTTTTTCAGGAAAAACAACTTTGGCCACTCCTCAAAACCATTGTTAAAAAAGCCAAAGGCCTCATACTTTCCGTTCAGTCATACGCGGTCACTTTCACGGTCTAGACTAACTGCTGGCAAGGGAACGTGCTCTGGTACACGGCCACCACCCCCTCTCTGTGGTAGAGCTGTTGCTCCGCTGCTTTGCTTCTCTCTCCTCCCTTCCTCAGCTGGAGAAATGGAGTTTGCTTTCCATTGGCAGTTTTTCCACGATGCGTAGAGTGAATGATGGCTGCTGCCCCCAGAGCTCACCACTCAATGTCGTAACCTCTTCAAAAGTCCTCGTGTAGCTTGTTGATGACTTTCCCATTTTTTGACAGTAGTTTCTGTAGACAGTACTATTTGGTTTGTCTTGAGTTTGAGGCAAATACGTTTCCCCCCGGACAGGGAAACGTATTTGTCCGTCCTCCCGCTGAACAGATACTGTGTCCCTCAGAACCAGGCTGCCTCCACCCCGGGCAGCTCCCTGCTGCGATGTGACAAACTGGACCAGGCCGAGATCAAGAGCCTCCTCATGTGCTTCTTACACGTGCTCAAAAGCATGTCTGAGGGTAACGTGACAATCCATCTCCCTCCCGAACACTCACAATGTCTCCGTCTCGATGCTTGAACGCTGAGCTGACGCGCGCGTTTACAGTGTCGATCCGTTTATTTCCAGATGCCCTGTTCACACACTGGAACAAGGCTTCGTCTGCTGAGTTGATGGACTTTTTCACTCTAGTCGAGTAAGACGCCTCCCATTGTTTCATGACCAATCCTCACACTCCAGGTGAGGCTTTGGCTTTAATTGTCTGTCGTTTTTTTCCCCTCCTGTTCTTCACAGAGTGTGCCTCCATCAGTTCAGATACATGGGAAAGAGATACATCGCAAGGTAATGTGGTTACTACCATAAAGAGTGGCATGACTTAAATGGAGGTAGAAGTAACCACTGTTTCATCAGTTAAATATTTGACGATTATAAGAATACAAAACTCATTTCCTGGAGGATTTAATTTTTGCCTGTTTGACATCAAAACCTAATAATACCAACGATGTAGCCCCGTATTGTCTTCATTTTAGATCAACCGCGTAAGACGGAGCTGATAATGTGTGGGACTTTATGTTTATCCAAACGCAGTTACCGTAGCTCTGGCCTTGACTCCTAGAGGGCTTTGGGTGTTCACTCTCTCTAACCTCCCACCACTTCTTCTATCTCTGTTCACCTAAATGCTGGCAAGTTTAACTAAATGAAATAAAACCTGGCTCCTGCCCGCACCTGCTTGGGTAAGACTGAAGGGAGAACTGACTTCCTCAAGCTTAATGCATGAGATCTTCCCCTGGCTCTAAATTGTTGCCTCTCCTGTGCATGACGGTTGATTTTAACTCACTGCTTAAAGTCTTCATCTGCATTCATATCATTTAACTGCATGCTAAATATAGACAGCACAACTCTACTGGTGGCTTTATATCTGTAGGTCCCCTAAAAAGTTTTATGTTTTCTATGATGCATTTCAAATCTAACAAGATATTTAAGTAGACTTTATGAACTACGGTTGGAATACAAACAAATCTGCTTTTGCTCTTAAGACATATGCGTGGTATTTGCTCCACCCGAGTGTGCCAAAATGGCGTGTTATTCACCCTAACCCTGCTTCGCTAACCTACCATTGACCCGTGTCCTCATCAGGAACCAGGAGGGGGCAGGACCCGTAGCACATGAGCGGAAGTCTCAGACTCTGCCTGTGTCCCGTAACAGGGCGGGAATGATGCATGCCCGCTTACAGCAGCTCAGCAGCCTGGATAACTCATACACTTTTAACCACAGTAAGTGCCCCATACTTTTCATCAAACAGCCTCTACCGGAGGTCCCCCCCCCCCCCCCTCTCTCCCGCCTATCTGTATAGTCTCCATATACCATCATCACCCTCATCTGCCCCCTTCAAGCAGAAAATGACTAAGAAGACACGGCTGCAGCGTCAGTTCAATTAGGTTAGATTAGAAGAATTGGTATTTGTCTTATTAGCAATATATCGCAATGGCTTTTAGCCATTTGCTCAGCCTGTCAAATGGCATCATTTAACTCCGTTTTTTTGTGTTTTCAGTGTAAGAAAGATTTCAAGTATTCTTGGAATATCTGTAGACCATGGTAAGAATGTATCAGGTTAGCAGGAAGTTACTGACTTTCGTTTGGTTGAAATTAAGAGCATGCCCATTTTAACTAAACACTAGCTTTCTTCCCATACCTAAAACCAGCTCATCTATTCTGAACATAATTGCATATTTCATTTTGTGAGAAAAAAATTCAATGTACAATAATGTGTGTGTAAAGGTTTCGTTCCAAAATACCAAAAAATAAAGCAAATGCTGCTCGAAATGAATCTGTAAATTTTAAAAAAAAAGTTTAAATGTCGACACAATTTGTGGACATGTGTTGTTGATGTGATGTTTAAGTGGTGCTGTGCCCTCGTGGGGGGGCAGGGGGGGGGGGAGAAACGGCTTCAGCCTTCTGTTATTGTGTATCATTCAGCTTACAGTCACTCGGATGCAGACGTGTTAAATCAGTCTCTGCTGGAGGCAAACGTTGCTACTGAAGTGTGCCTGACCGTCCTGGACACGCTGAGTATCTTCATCATGGGATTCAAGGTAATATAAATGCCTATACTTTGCACACATTAACCAAACTTCACGCTGAAAACATTTTCTTTAAATGCAGTATTTAGGTGCCCATCAATTATTCGATTCGATAGATTTGGTCACTTTGTGATGTAATCGTCTGTTTTCTCCACAGACCCAGCTGTGCTCGGACCACGGCCACAGTCCGCTCATGAAGAAGGTTTTTGAAGTCCACCTCTGTTTCCTACGGATCAACCAGTCAGAGACGGCCCTCAAGCAGGTCTTCACCTCCCTGCGCACCTTCATCTACAAGGTGTGAAGGCGTCAGGGTTGGCCCTCCTTACGTTTGTTACGGCCCAAAAGGGTTTCCTCATGGTCGGCCTCTCTTCTTCACCCCACAGTTTCCTTGCACCTTCTTTGAGGGCCGCGCCGACATGTGTGCCGCTTTCTGCTGTGAGATCTTGAAGTGCTGTAACTCCAAGCTGAGCTCCATTCGCAGCGATGCGGCCCACCTGCTGTACTTCCTCATGAAGAGCAACTTTGACTACACAGGTCGAAAGTCTTTTGTCCGGACACATTTGCAGGTGGGAGGATCCTTCTATAAATCTAACATGTTGTAGGGAGAATAACATGATTAAAGCGTCTGTAGGTCCCCTTTGTCCTTAATTATGATCATCATGAATGCCTTTTAAACTGAATTTTGCACATTTAGTTGGCAATGAACCCGCTAACACTGAGAGGAAAAGAAAAAAAAGTGTTTGAGATTTACTACACATATAGTAGTAATGATAACCATCATTTCTACTATATATGTATAGTTACACATACAGTTTTAAGTTCAGCAGGACATCAAACATTGATGAAATAAAGCAAAATGATGATTGATTGATTGATTGATTGCTCTATTTCTAGGTGGTGATTGCTGTCAGTCAGTTGATAGCTGATGTAATTGGTATTGGAAGTACCCGCTTCCAGCAGTCGCTTTCAATAATCAACAACTGCGCCAACAGTGACAAGACAATTAAGGTCAGCAATTCATCGATGTGCCTGTTAGTCATTTTAACAGCTAGAGGAATTAACATGACTCACTCTTCTTATGTCTGCATCGTCCTCGACAGAACACAGCCTTTCCATCGGACGTGAAGGACCTGACCAAACGCATCCGAACCGTTTTGATGGCCACTGCTCAGATGAAGGAGCACGAGAGGGATCCCGAGATGCTGGTGGACCTGCAGTACAGCCTCGCCAAGTCTTACGCCAGCACGCCTGAACTACGCAAGACCTGGGTGGACAGCATGGCCCGAATCCACGTGAAGAACGGAGACCTGTCAGAGGTCAGTGAGAAGGGACTCTGTGTGGCCCAATAGGTTGGACTTTAGTGTGTGATGGTGGCCAATTGAACATGTAACAGTGTCACTTTAGGCCCCGTCCAGAGTCATGTAATCATCCATTAAACAATATCTCATCTCATTTTTCTTCATCTGACCCTCGTGTTGTTCACAGGCGGCCATGTGCTACGTGCACGTCGCAGCACTTGTGGCGGAATACCTGCGGAGAAAAGGTGCTTCCCTGATCTATTTTCTCTATTGCGTACATTCAGTGTCATGTTCCTGTTTTTCCCTGATACTATGTCGTCTTGTCTTGCACTGTGCTCAGGCATGTTCAAGCAGGGCTGCTCGGCGTTCCGTGTCGTGACCCCAAACATCGATGAGGAAGCGGCGATGATGGAGGACGTTGGCATGCAGGACGTGCATTTCAATGAAGTATGTGACTGTGCTAAGATCAAACCGGCATGAATTGTGTTCTGACCGCATCATACATTTTATTTGATTACAGTTAGATGTTTCGAAAGTAACGTAATAATAGTATTAATATTAACATACATTCATATTTATATTAAGTTATATTAATAAAACTATTATCATGATTAAGATTTTATTTTTCCCATATTATGACCAAGAAAGAGGGACACATTGATACTAAAAAGAGCAATCTTAAAGGCCTTGTTGTGGATTCCTACCACGCTATAATAAATGTGTGTTTTTCTTCAGTTGCCTAAAGTCATAACATCTGGTCACATGTTAGAAGAGGCAATAATTTATC
Organism: Pungitius pungitius; assembly: GCF_949316345.1. Classification (NCBI taxonomy): domain Eukaryota; kingdom Metazoa; phylum Chordata; class Actinopteri; order Perciformes; family Gasterosteidae; genus Pungitius; species Pungitius pungitius. The sequence goes on from NC_084909.1 coordinate 6,112,142, forward strand.
GAGTACTAATACATTTTCTCCTCCTCTTGTTCCCTCAGGATGTCCTAATGGAGCTTTTGGAGGAGTGCGCAGATGGACTGTGGAAAGCTGAGCGCTACGAGCTCATCTCCGACATCTACAAGCTCATAATCCCTATTTACGAAAAGCGCAGGGACTTTGAGGTATGTTTTTAACTTTTTGTCTCCCTAAAACAAGTCCAAATAGTTTTTAAGATGCTGAAATTGGAATGCACCCATACTATTCACATTTTAAATGTTATTCTTATGACTTTGCACAGAAACTGGCCCACCTGTATGACACACTGCATCGTGCATACAGTAAAGTGACAGAGGTCATGCACACAGGCAAGAGATTGCTGGGCACCTACTTCAGAGTGGCCTTCTTTGGCCAGGTGAGTTTAACTGAATTATATTTTCTGTCATTTTTTTTAGTAATTTCATAAGAATTCATATTAAGTATTAAAATGATTCAAAATTGTATTTCACAAAAGAGTGAAAGTATTCATTTGGTTTGCTGAAGGATGAAAAAGTCATTCACACGGATCATGGGGCTGCTAAAGGTGTTTTATTTTTTGAGAGCATGACCACATCCAGTGGTATTTTTTAATCAACTCTATAAACTCTATGACCCTCTCTGCTTTTCTTTCCTATTTGAAGGCAGCGGTAAGTTTTGAGCGCTCGCCTCTCTGGGCAGCATAAGCCTTTGTGTGGTGTGTGGTGCTGCTTTCACTTTGCGTCACCGCCATGCGTCTCACTCGATTTAGAACTGCGTTGCATGGCGCTCTTTAACTTTTGCATCCATTTACGTGTTTCTGCTTTTGTGTTACAGATTTCACTTTGTGATATTTACCTCAGACTCTTACTTTTACCATATCTTGTAACATATTTTTTTTGGGTGTGGTGACCTCTGCCAGTGTGTTTATAGAGATGAACCCATCCATGTCTATTCAGACATGGCGGACTAATCAGTGATGCAGTAGTAGTTAGTTGTTCTGGTGGAATAACAATGACTTTATTTTATGCTGGCCGCACCCCTGTAGCAGTACCACTTATTGGCTGAGGTAAATCAATAGGAAAGCCAACATTGCAGTTGAACTGCAGTGATACGTCCGACAGTGTTGTGCTCCCTCTCTAATGCAGTTGAGTGCATTACTTGTGTTTTAGCCTATTTACAGGGTAAAACATAAGTAATAAATACGGGGTTTTGTGTTTGTGGAATCTGCCAGATATTTCAGTTTTTTCATTTCAACAAATTATTGTAGACATTCCCACTCGCATCCCATGTATGTTTCGATGTGGTGCTGTTTGCTGCTTTATATTTTCATCTTGAATATCTATATCTCAAACAAAGATGCTGTATGTTTTGATTCCTTATGACCATGTTTTATCTATTTCAAGGGCTTCTTTGAAGATGAAGATGGTAAGGAGTACATCTACAAAGAACCCAAGTTCACCCCTCTGTCAGAGATATCTCAGAGGCTCCTCAAATTGTACTCTGACAAGTTTGGACAGGAGAATGTGAAGATAATCCAGGACTCTGGACGGGTAAGACTTTATGGATATATCATTTTGATGTGCATTGACCCATCATTTTCATAAGCACGATAGTAATATTTACGAATGACATTCTGCAGATTAACCCCAAAGACCTGGACTCTAAGTATGCATACATCCAAGTTACACATGTGAGCCCTTATCTGGAGGAGAAAGAGATGGTGGACAGGAAGACGGACTTCGAGAAGAGCCACAACATCCGTCGCTTTGTGTTTGAGATGCCTTTCACCATATCGGGCAAAAAGCAAGGCGGGGTGGAGGAGCAGTGCAAACGCAGGACAATACTGACCAGTGGGTAGCCCTTTATACCGTTAGTGGTAGCGGCGCATACGCTATTAAAGGCATGCTAATCCGGACCTGAAGGGAAAAGATTTTTTAAAAACAACGTCTGCTTGGTGCAATACAGGCAGCGATATCCTGACTTTTAGCGAGCTGATGAATTAATGTGGATATAACCATGATAGTGTCTTCTGTGTCAAATGATCCTGAATATTCCCCTTTCCTCCCAAACTTTGCACCACCTCTTCCCATAGTCTGGATATTGGAAATACACACTATATGGAAGGTTGTGGCAATAAAATGAGTCGGGCAAACGTTCTTGATTAGATTCTGATGGTGTAAGCTGTTTGTCAAGGACTTAATCCCAATTATATTAGTTTATTGTGTAAAAGTTCCAAAGGTTCAACCTGGCATGCTTATCTTTATTATGTGAATACCTTCAAAAGATTCACAGTACACATCGGTCCTGATCTGTACTGAAAACAATCGATACACCAGCTGTTGACCCTCCTCTTTTTCACGTCTCTGTCCCACAGCAACTCATTGTTTCCCCTACGTAAAGAAACGTATCGCTGTGATGTATCAACACCACACTGATCTGAGCCCCATCGAGGTAGCCATTGACGAGATGAGCAAGAAGGTGGCCGAGATCAAACAGCTTTGCTCCTCCAGCGATGTGGACATGATCCGTCTGCAGCTCAAACTACAGGGCAGCATCAGCGTCCAGGTTCCTGCTTTGCATTTTGTGAACACACACACACACACACACACACACACACACACACACTGGAAAAACCTAATGCAATTGTATCCAACATGTCTCCCCAGGTGAATGCAGGACCACTAGCATACGCGCGAGCTTTCCTTGACGATGCGAGTGCCAAGAAGAATCCTGATAACAAGGTCAAACAGCTGAAAGAGGTCTTCAGGTGAGATGGGCCGTCAAACAGCTTGCAGTGCATGTGCCAATCCCTCTTAATTCTCCCTTTATACATCCAAATGTTTTTGATTTTTTTTTTTGAGCAGGCAGTTTGTGGAGGCCTGTGGCCACGGATTAGGTATCAATGAGCGTCTGATCAAGGAGGACCAACAGGAGTATCACGATGAGATGAAAGCCAGCTATAGAGACCTCGCCAGAGAGCTGTCCATCATCATGCACGAGCAAGTGAGTACACTGTCATCAAAGTGCTAACGTGACAACATTAAACTGCCGAGACACGTTGGAGTGCCGTGCAGTAAATGTTTGATAGTAATTGATAAGATGTTCTTTGATAACGCCATTTTCTGTTTCTCCCTCGTGCTGACATGAACAGATTGGATGGTAATGCAAAAAAAAAGCACCTACATGTAATAACGAGTTGTTGATTGTGGATCCAGGCAGACAAAAGGCATCTGTGCTCAGAAATTAGCCAACATGTTGTTGCTTTACCATGTTGTATTGTCAAATCATCAAAACCCTGATGTTACAGGGTGTTCTGACAGTCCATCTCTTGACCCTTGCACCGAAAAAATTGAGAAATGTATTTAATTAGATAACCGATTGGCCTAACCCTCTTTACATCAATTGCAAAACTTAAAACCCAACTATTGTCTCTCTACACTGGATGCAACAATGCAACAATCCCTTATCTTTTTTAAATTGTTTCTATGTATTTTTTCTGCATGTGTGTAAAGTGTGTGTCCATCTATTCATGCATCTATGTATGCATGCATGCATGTATGTACATATAGGTTTTAATGTTATGAAGTGTATATGTATGTACATGCATCTGAATGTAGTTACATGTGTAGGTATTGTACTTGCATAACTTCTTATACTTGACTTTTTTTTTTTACTTATGTATTTTCTTTTTCAATCAATCATCTGAGACATCGCACTAAAAGTCTGACGTTTTGCTTAGCATTAGACATGAATATTGAAACTACTGTCATTTCTGTACTTTAAATATAGAAGCAGAGACAGTTTCCTGTTTCTGTTTCACAATGAAGAAGTGAACGTTAACACAGATAATGTAATTATCTTGCGCCACCAAATTACACACGGGGACTCATTCTCCAAAAGACCCGTATCTTTTGAACAGTCTGACATAATAAGATTTAATTTCAGAGAGATGAATAAGGAGAAAATGTACTTTTTTGTGAACTTCCTTTGCCTCTGCCACGGAGCGAGGCAAGTCTTCGGGTTTCCACATTTTATGCTGAACTAAGCAATGCTGCTGCTGCTGTAGTTTCATGTCAGGCTACGTGTGGTATCGAACCTTCTCGTTTAACTCTCGGCGACAAAAGTTCCCATGTGCCCATAAACAAAGGGCTTTCACTTGGCAGCAATTGAGTGGTGAACATCTCCCTTTTCATCGCTCCCAGATCAGCCCCGTGGAGGACGGCATGAAGAGCGTTCTTCCAGACTCGCTTCAAATCTTCAACGCCATCAGCGGCACGCCAACCAGTGCCACCATCCACGGCATCCCCAGCTCTTCCTCTGTGGTATGAGGCTGGCGGCCTTCTATACCCTCTCCCACCGGACACGCCGGTGATGCCGTACCGCCGCAGATGAACCCGGGCCCCTGCTCGTCGTCAGTACAGCTCAAAGGGAAACCGGACAAACTGACCACGTCCCGGCTTGCTCTGAACAATGACCACGCACTGGACCTATTTGATGATGATGATGATGAGTGTGTCTGTGACAGTGCTGAGGTGGATCCTGAGAGCGAAGAGGGGGATTGCGCTGGAGAGATGAGAGACTTAATGTGTCAACTCTTACTAACGGAAAGGACTGCTTTTCCACGGGCAAACCCGTGTGGGATCTTTATTACGCATGTCATTACTTTACAACCTTCACCACCTTCACAGCAGCGCATTTTTGTTTATTTTGCTTCCCATTGTGTTTTGTATGTACAGTATTACACTTTTATAAGGCACCGTGTTGATGTCTCAAAAACATTGTACGTTGCATACGCCGACGCTCGTCTCCCTGTACATGAAGTGGTATTTCGACTAGATGGCGTCCTGTGACTCACGTTAGCATTGAACGGTAAATAACTCTTAGAATGGGAGCGTTTTTAAAATATTGAAAGCCATTGTATACAAGAAGTATATTCCAAATTGTTTATTAATGTATATAAAAAAGGAGTGTGTGCAATATTTGCAAAGTATCTTGCTGTATGGGGCTCATACGCTGTAAAGATCATGTTCACCTTCTTGCCAAAGAGGTGTCGCACCGAAAACCTACGCCTACTGTGGAAATAATATGAAGCTTTTACCATTTTAGTGTTCTTTGAAATTCTTTTTATATTTCGGCAGCAAGGTTGTTTGTTTTTATTTAACACAAAGTCACTGTTCTGCTGTAAACAGAGATGTTCCCCAATGCTTATCTTTTAAATAAAACACACTCATTTCTCTTGCACTCAGGAGTCCTCATTTTAATTTACACATTTATTTAGTTTATTGTTTATTTTTTCACAAGGTGTCCCGGTACTGAAGAACGCTGACTCCACATTTATCTATATCTCGTTGTTCCCACCCATCATAAAAGACAACACATAGTGGACAACAGATCAAGGTGCTATTAAGAAGCAATGGTACAGAAACACTCCCCCAGTGGCAGGTCAATCACCAGCTCCTCCCTGCAGGGATCCTCGAGGAACATCAAACCAAAGTAGAAGCAAGGCAGCCGCTTCACCCGAGCAGGATGACAGGTGAGTTGGCAAACATTTGCTTTTTATCCGCTCTCATTTGAATCAGAAACAAGTATTTCAGATCACAGACACTAGAAAGATGATTGGGAGAAAGCTGCCTGTCTTTAAATGGAGTCTGTGGAGAAACTGCTTCTCTCTTGTTTCGTGAAATGCAGCCAGTTTTTCAAACCAAATTCTTCATGTGCACAGACAACGAGGATCCCAAGAAACAGAAGGGGGGTAAAGGGACGGTAATAAACTCAATTATTATTTGATTCTTTGAATGTTCACGCAGTTTTTGTTAAGTATTGTTCAGGGAGACTAAATGATGATCCATAAGGATGAAAAGCAACCATCTTGCCATTTGCTGTAATACTGAGTTGTAGATTATTACATTTTATTTTGCGTGCTGCTGCATACCCACCTTTTTAATCAGTATATTTATTTCACATGTTTTGTTACATCAGAGCAAAGTGTTGTTCGGTTACCCGCTCAGCATCTTCTTCATAGTTGTGAACGAGTTCTGCGAGAGGTTCTCCTACTATGGCATGCGAGGTGAGAACACTGAGCTGTGTAACATTCACCACGTTATTAGAATTTGTAACAGTGATGTAAAACCTACGTCATGACTGATTTTGTGATACATTTTGTGGAAATCTCTTGCATATTTCCAGTGTTGGAAAGTAGATTACATTCACTGAAGTAAAGCTTTGAGGTCGGCTTGTAGGCCTACTTTGACTTTTTAACTTAGGGAAATATAGGTAAAAATTAAACTCTTACTCCACTGCATTTACATTGTCAATTTAGGTTAAAAATATTTTTAAATTTGATATTAAAAAAAATACAGAAATACTATGTAAAACAAGAGGAACATTTGCTCTGCCTTCACAGCGGTCCTGGTGCTGTATTTCAAGTACTTCTTGCGCTGGGACGATGACTTGGCCACCTCCATCTACCACGTCTTTGTGGCTCTCTGCTACTTGACGCCCATCCTCGGGGCCATTGTGGCGGACTCCTGGCTGGGAAAGTTTAAGTAAATAATAATCATTTTTAATTCTTAGTATCAATAGACACGTGGGAGTAGTTAGAGAATGGTGTGAAGAAACAAAGTTCAAGAAAACTTGTGAAACACTCAATTAATTACTGATGCCTCCGTGTGACCTACATCAACAAACGACACCTACAGCTGGTTGTCTATTTATAGTCTTTACATTTTGAGAATCATATTTGGGATGTGATAAGATTTCACCCTTCACGGTAGATATTATCTATTGTCGCTTCTTCAATTTACAGGACCATCATCTACTTGTCCGTCGTCTATGCGATTGGCCAGGTGACGATGGCTGTCAGTGCCATCCATGACATCACTGACACGGACAGAGACGGGACACCAAACTCAATGACGGTTCACGTGTGGGTTTCTAATTTACCACCCAAAATAACCGATTCCAGGTTGTGAGCTTTTGGCAGGCATTTTTTTTTATCACATATTTAAGTTAACGTGTTCCTCTTCACATTCAGCGTGTTGTCCATGTTGGGTCTCTTCCTCATCGCTCTGGGCACTGGCGGCATCAAACCTTGTGTTGCTGCCTTTGGTGGAGACCAATTCAGTGATCATCAGGTTAGCACAGTCTTCATCTCCTTCAATAATGTTCAACCTTTGGGTTGAGACAGTAACATGCGCGTCATCCATCCTGTCTCTCCATCCTACGTCCTATCCACTCTTCCTCTAGTGATTTCTTTGCACACCTTCTGGCATTGTCCTGTTTCTCTCCCTGTGTGCGATTCCTTCCCCCAAAAAGGGCTCTTAGCCTCGGTGTTGCTACTTGACGAAACAACGCCTGTGTTGTCTATATCTGCATGAGGCAAGTGGTTCAGGAATGCTAGCAGAATAGATAATAATAGCCAAATCTCTGCCTTAAACTTTGACCGTCAAAGTGCATCGTCAGTAAAGCAGGCCTCGGGTTTTTACATCTGGAAACCAACAGATCTCATTTCAGTGGTGGATCACACATCTCAACCTCATGTTGGCACTAGAGGAAAAATCAGCAAAACACCTTTGAAGTCCATCCTCTGGAGACAGAGTTGTTGTTTATGACTGTAGCCTTTACCAAAGTAGTAATTAATATATAACCAAAGTATATTATACTCAGCACTGCATGCAGCACAAGGTAGAGGGTCACTGACTGCAATTCTCTGTGCAGGAAAAGCAAAGGAGAACGTTCTTCTCTGTTTTCTACCTGTGCATCAATGGTGGGAGTCTCCTGTCAACCATTATCACTCCAATCCTGAGAGGTAGATATGCACAGGACATGGCAAACCATGCCGTCAGCACGGGCGCACAAGTTATGTACCAGTTCTTGAGGACGAGTGACATCTGAATTGTAACGCCAGTTGTTTGTTTCATTGTGCAGCTCAGGACTGTGGCATCTACAGTCAGCAGAAGTGTTATTCTCTGGCCTTTGGCGTCCCTGCAGCACTAATGGTTGTTGCACTTGGTACGTCTAAATGAATTGGAGACTGTTAAGCACAAATGTAAAGATCTGATACATATAGTGTGTTCTGATAATGATGTGGTTACAGTGGTGTTTATTGCTGGAAATGGGATGTACTACAAAGCTGAACCACAGGGAAACATCATGCTGGATGTGTGTAAATGTATTGGGGTGAGTCTGGTGTACAACATTTGAATCGACATATTGTGTGTTAATGGTGTAACAACAGTTGATCAAAGTGTTTCTAAAAACCATAACTTTCTTCTTCAGTTTGCCATTAAAAACCGCTACAAGCACAGAAGCAAACAATACCCAAAGAGGCAGCACTGGATGGATTGGGCAGAGGAGAAATATGCTGTAGGTTTTACTTCACTTGATTCTCTAAAGATCTTTTTCATGATTGAAATGACAGGAGTTCATGTTCTGTCTGTCTCCTCTTCAGAAACTCCTCATTGCTCAAATCAAAATGGTGCTGAGGGTGCTCTTTTTATACATCCCACTCCCAATGTTCTGGACCCTGTTTGACCAAAAGGTATTTTAAAAGTTCCTCGTACCTTGGAAATGCAACATCACTGGTTTACAATGGGAGCTGTGCTTTACACTGAATCTCTTTTAAAGGGTTCCAGGTGGACTTTGCAAGCCACAAATTTGAACGGGAACTTTGTAAGTCTCACGATAAAACCAACTATGAATATATTTTAATCATCACATTTGTTTAAAGCTGTTCATGTTTTAATACATATGTGTGTCTGCAGGGGCTAATTGTCATACAGCCTGATCAGATGCAGGTTAGTAAAAATAATTAGTATCATATCAGCTTTGAGTGACATTCTGTGCTTTTTTTTATTTCAGAAAATGCTCACTGTGCAATTTCTGTTTTGAAGACTGTAAACCCCATTCTGATCTTGACGCTGGTGCCTATCATGGACAGCGTAATCTATCCTCTGATCCAAAAGTGTGGCGCAAACTTTACGTAAGTAACGCTAGTACTCATTGAGAACACTTTAGGGTTTAAGGAATACATGGACTTGGTCCTTTATTTGGTTAATTAATAACTTACAAAAAGGGGTAAACAAGCCTGCCTGTGTCTGGAGGAAAATGATCTGAACACATCTAAAGCTCACCAATTAACATAACATATCTCTTTTGTTCTGCACCGTGTCTTACAAGCTTCATACTTGTGCGTCAGGCTTTGAGAGAGGAACCAATTGTTTTTCATCCAACATCAAATTAGGCGGATTTCTCAAAACTATTCCTTTGGCTGGATTGCTGTCAGTGAACAGACAGTTAAACTACAAAGAATGACTATAAACGACATTCTGTGGGGGGGAAAAGCCAATATCTTTATGTTGTTGTATTTAAAACAGCTGATATTAGAAATAAATAAAAAAACAGACGTTGGTGTAATTCTCTCACATTATGTAAAATTCAGTAACAGCATTTAATGTTAATTCAACAGACCTCTGAAAAGAATGACAGTGGGGATGGTGATGGCGGCTATAGCTTTTGTCTGCGCTGCTGTGGTTCAGATTGAAATTGATGTGAGTCCAGCTCCTCATACACTGAAAAATGGACATCAGTTTTGGAAATAATGTAAAACAGAATGTCACTCAAATTTCAGAAAACATTACCCACCTTCCCATCAGCCTCTCAGAGTCAGTTGAAGCTACTTAACATGGACAGTAAGCCGGTGTCGGTTAAGCTGCCCGGCGTCGATCCTCTGATACTTCCTGCTTTTCAGGTGTGTTCATACACAATAACACAAAACGTTCCCAATTTTGGCATAAATAAAAGTTTCATATCCTGTAGCACGCAAACCCTGTTCTGTACCCAATGAGTGAAACTTCTTCTTTTTTTTTTTTTCAGGCCAGTGATGATTTTTTTACATTTGACACAGAAACTGTAAGCATTTCAGTAGAAAGCACGGTGAAAAGTATTATCTTGGCCAAAGGGTATCGAAAAACGCTTCTTATGACCTCAAACGTCAATGACACCTGGACGTTGGTGAGTTAGGAGCATAAATTAATACCAATAAAGACATAGAAGTTAAATTGATAACTCATTGTCTTTTTTCCTCAGACTAATGATCTCATTTCAAAGCCACAAGAAGGCAGCAATGACGTCAGGTAAATTGATTAAAAAATGTTTAAACTGGTAGTTAACAGATCAAATCTTTTTGTCTTATTACATACTTGAATTCAGGGATTCCTTACATTGGATTTACCGTTTCCATTTCAGATTCATAAATGGATTGAATACAACAGTAAATGTGTCAGCTCCTGTAGCCAACTTTGGAGAAATTGAGTCATTGTATTATTCCAACTACTCCAAAATAAAAACGGGAAAGTAAGAAAGTTTATATTTTCACACTTTTTGCCATTGTTTTATGCAAACACTAATTTTATTTTCTAATGATCAGGACCATCTTCACCATAATGACTGGTTCACAGTCATGTGAATACAGCAGGGACTTTGGATTTGGAAGCTCATATACCTTCTTTATACCCAGCACTTTTGTCTTTGGACCAAATGTAAGTCGTAAGTTAAAACACCTTTAGGGGAGTATTGATGCATTGTGAAAAATAATGAAACTTAAAAAGATTATGAAACTTAGGAAGGCTCGTATGGGCTTGGAGTGGTACTGAAGTTGGGAGGTTGTGGTGGTGGATTTCTGGTTTTGGACTTTCTTGATTGTACCAAGATATAGAACGAGTGAGCCTTACACTTACTGTCACACATATGTCATCCAACTACCTTATTTTCAGTCACTCATGTGGAAAATCAACTATGAACTATTGGGATTATTTGTTTTTCAGTGTCAGGAGTCTGTTACTGTTGCAGAAGACATCAAGCCCAACTCAGTTCACATGGCTCTGCAGATCCCACAGTACTTCTTCATAACTGTTGGAGAAGTGATGTTTTCTGTTACCGGTCTGGAGTTCTCCTACTCACAGGTACAATTGTGTGCACGTGTTTACACCTCATCTCAAGGCTTCACGATCAAAGAAGTTGTAGGACACAGCAAATGAGTATATTTATGTCTTTGATAATAGTTTAGTTTTTTGCTTTTGGGCTAAGATCTTCTTGTGTACTTCTTTTGTGTCTCTAAGGCACCTAGTAACATGAAAGCAGTGCTGCAAGCCGGCTGGTTGTTTACTGTCGCCGTTGGCAACTTCATCGTTCTGATTGTTGCTGAGCTTGCAAAGATTCCCAAACAGGTAAAAGCAAACTCAAAGGCTCAATGAGGTGACACGTCTGTAGAGGACATGTGTGGCATGTTTTTGTGAGATAGTGACCCATAGTGAGGCATTAATACCGTATTTGTCCCTCTGTCTTTCTTCTCCTCTTTCAAAGTGGGCAGAGTACATCCTATTTGCCTCCCTATTGGTTGTAGTGTGTGTTATCTTCTCCATCATGGCCCATTTCTACACCTACATCGATCCTGCAGAAATTGAGGCCCAGTTCAATAAGAAGGAGGATGAGGATGATAAGAGGCAGAAGCTCGAGATGGCCAAGAAAGACTCAATTAAAAGTTACAAAGATGAAGATGATGCAGACAAACGGACCAAAATGTGAACATTTATATCTGATGCCTAATACCAACATGATGTAGAATATACTTTCATGCTGCCAAGGCTATGTGTGAGTTGTATGATATTTTATATTACAATGCCCAAATGCCTGTCTTGAGCAAAGCACACAAAGTTCTCGATTCAGTATGACAAATTCATGTAAATGTTATCTATAGTATTATAACAACAAAGACCAATTAACCATTTAGATATTGTGTATTAAATTACTTGTTTATATGTATGTGCAAGGTATGTTCAAGTATGCAATAAAAATAATTAGGGCCTGAGCTCCAACAACATTTCTTCTTCTTTGTCAATAGTCTTTTTTCATTTCAATTTCATGACCTTCACCTTCACATTGAGTACCAGAGGAACGTGAACCAGTTGGATGAACAGATCCATTAAAATTTAAAAAACAAAAAAATTGCTGAGGAGCAAAGAAGCTGAACTCCTCCATGATTGAGGAAGCCTAGCAGGAAAAAGTTATATGTTCACAAAAGAACTGGACCTGAGAGAACAGAGCTCGAGGTCCATAATAAAAGCCTTACGGTCACAAAGCTCTGGAAGTAGAGTAAAAAGAAGACGTTAAGGTGGAGGCCTCCATCACCCCCTCTGCCTCTGACCCAGGGCAGCAAGTACCAGGGATTAGCACTAAAGCCTCACAGAGCCCTCTCAGGCCTTCTGTCAGTGTGGAGTTTGCTATGTTACGTTCTCCCTCTGCTGTGTGACTTTCTCTTGGTTCTCACATTTCCCTCACTTACTCCGAAAATATTCACTTTAGGTTTATAGGAAACTCTGGAACAATAACCAGTAAGAAAAACATCTGATCTTTGCCACTGATGGGTTTATGGATATTTTAAATATTATAATTATATATATATATATATATATATATATATATATATATATATATATATATATATATAATGATAATATAGTATCATTCTATTCTAATGTAATTAGTTATTTATGAATTGCAATCACTGGTTATGTGTTCAATAAATGAATCTGCACAAGGTTGGACCTCCTAGGTCATACAGTTGTCCTCACTGCAAGAGTATAAATATGCACATAATTAACTACGTGCAGTCTGTATTTATGAGGTGTACACTGTCCAACTTACTCAAATAATTTGTGTAAATTCTTTATTCTTTAGTTATGTTTGTATTGATTGATATTCAGATAATTAGTTAATTATGTCAGGACCCATAATATGATTATGGTTTTCTTTGAACATCAATAGTATGTATTCGGTTAATTGTTTTGACAAAAAACTACAGAATTATTGGGGATAATTTGGAAATTACAAGTTTTGGGATCTTTCAAATGTATTCCATCCAAAAATATAGTAAGGGAAAGAGTTTATGTTGACTATGAGATCCCAAGATTTTATCACCAGTGTCTTTGTAATTCTTAAAAACAACATTATATTCACATGGTTAGTAGGCCTTTTCCACCACAGACATTTTGACATGTAATAGCATTTGTCATTTGTAGACAGAATGTCCCACATGTAGACCAACAGCTACGCTCGGTCACTGTAATTGTCACTGCATACTTGCTGGGAAGACATCTCTACCTAATAGTTTGGCAGCTGCTGTCCCTTAAGGTTCAGACGTTGCAATATCCCCTTACTCTTCCTTGTTAAACAGGTCCGGGTAGGATCTTTTAGGACAGGAGCAAGCTTTCCACTTTTCCTGAAAAACGCAGAAAACGTAAACTTCCCTCCTCCTCTGTGACGTTTTTCGATTAACGAATGACGACACCTGCACCGTCTGCTCCTCTCCACTCGGATTGGTCCACCGGAAAATGAAAATGACATTAACCAAGATGGCGCCGGGCGACCGAGTAAAGTGATGAGAGGATAGAACAACAAGCGATTCAACTAAATAACAGTGCGCATTGATGTCCTCCGCGCGGCTATTTTTAAACCAGACATCTATCGTATCACCGGGGAACCGTAAAGCGCGCGCCGAGAGTTCGCATCGGTCTACGCGGATCTGATTATTCAACTGTTGGCTAGCTGCTAAAGTAGCCACCGTCGCTAACGCTCGCTAACTGCGGAAGAGGAGCGAGCAGGAGGCAGGCGGCTCGAACTAAAGCCGACAAGTCAAAGCAGGACTTTTTTTTGTGTGTGTGTTCAATCGAGCGACCCGCTCTCAATTTGCACATCGACTCGCCCGAGTTATCGTTTTTAGTTCGTGGGACGGTCCGGCTCGTCGTAACCAGAAAAACTAACGATCCACCTCTGAGAAGGAGAGACGAGGAAAGGCGTCATCCTTGCTGCTCTGACGCCATGGCTCTTTCACCTATTCAAAGTGGACTGCCGGGGGTTCAGGTAAATATGTATTTATAATTATCATCACATGTCTAGCTTGCTTTCACAGCCGGGCTTATTTTCGTTGAGAGAACACTCGACCTTTTACTTCACGTGTTTTATCCACCCTTCAGCTGCGAAGTTTATCTCTTTCAGCCAGTAAATAACTTGCACTGCGTCATTATCGCGATTAACACTCCTCGTTATCGCCTTTGCTCACCAATGATTCATGCACCTATTTAGTCAGGTCCGGTATGGCCCCGTGTGTGAGCCGGCTGAAGTCTCACATTTAAGGAACTGGAAATATCAAGTGTTTGGCATTTCAGTTGGAAAAATTGAAAATCTATTAACAAAGTAGTTGTCCATTTTCTCTGTAATCAACTAATTGATAATCTAATATTCGCCTCAACCCAAACTGATGCCTCATATAAAAGCCAAATTGTAAAGCCCATGTCCATTAAAGCTGCAACTTTACCTTCATTACTACAAAATATCTGATAAAACGCCATCATAATTCTCCCACACTGATGCAGGATGATGCAAGTCGAACATTTAAGACGTTGAAGATATTTAGTTTACAATGATATGAAGCTTAAATAACCAGCAGATCTTTAGATAATAATGAGCTGGAACAAGAGCGTCTTTGGACATTTTGCACAATAAACTCATTAAACGATTGAAATAGTTTCCTAATGCATAGATGACATCTTTTGAATCTTGGGATATTCACTTTAACGTCACAATAAACTACATGAATGTTGTTGGCTGCAAGTTGTCAAAATTAATTTAGATTTGTAGATCTAGTTTTTACATCCTTTTTTTTGGTAGTTTAACATTATTATTACTGTGATGTGATTGTGTTTATTCTGGGCCACCAATGGCATGGCAGCTTGAATCATGTTTTGTTTGAATCATTTGTTCAACATTTATTTAATAATTTGAGTTGAACCACCTACTAACTGGCAGTCAGTACATGTCCCACTTGGAGATCAAGTACAAGTCTCTACAGACTATATAAAAATAACAATCTCAAGCAGTGACCTGAGGGAAGACCTTCATGATGGAATGTCCTCAATGCTACTTTTCTCAAACCACACGCAGAGGCTTCACAGGTTACTTTGCAGAGAAGATTTTGCACTTTGGGACGCTGGAGGTGAGCCTTGGCCCCGGCGGGCGTGGTGCGTGGATCACACCAGACTCCACAGCGGTGCAGATCAAACGCATGCTTTTAGAGCGAGGTTCAGCCCGTGTTTAGTTGTTGCAGTAAACCTGCTGACTGTGGATATGACAAGTACATTCCCATCGCGTGTAGTCTGTGGTCGCAGCTCCATTGTTGTTTTCCCCCCCCATTGTTTCTACAGAGGTCAGCCTCGACTTTATCATTTTCACCTGGATGACTGACCACACCAGTGTTGTGATAGTATTTTGGTTGTGTTGTTTCGACTCTTTATTCTGCACCGCTCTCTCTCTCTCTGTCTTTGTTGTAAAGTCCTTTTGCTATCAAATTCAGCCGCCACCTCTTTGCCAATTTTTTCCAAGTGCAGCTGCTCATCTCTCCTTCCATATAGGTTGACCACCGTGCATTAGCACTTTTACAGGAAACTGTTCTCCGGGGGGGGCTGTAAAGCATTACGCTCTGAGGCTAGCAGTAGATCTGAACGAGTATTGAAAAATATCCAACTTGTATTGCAATATTGGAAGGAATAATCATTTTTAAATCGTCATTTGTTGAAAATCATATATGATCACAGTGTGATTTATGCAGGAAGCTGGTAGAAACATCGGGACCAGAACGTTTCTGCAGCACAACAACGGGAAATGGGATGGCCAACTTTAAGACCATCGTTCCCTCTCTGCTGCTCCATGGGGGCAGTAATTCATTCAATTAGTCAGTAGCCCTGCAGCTAATAAGCTAGTGTAGTCCTGCACATTTGGTTTAGCTTGTGTGATAGATGTCAATAATCCTAAATCTGTGTTACCCAATTGGTCTCGTGATTAATCAAATGTTGAGGACTCAACATTGGATCTTGTACGGTTTAAAGAAACGTTTGACATGACTATCGTGCATTTTGGTCTTAAATTAATTTGTTTTTCATGTGTAATAGCTGAGCTGTGTAGAGTTTAGTACGAATGTCTCAGGCCTATCCTACAGCTTGATTTCCTGTCTTTACTACCAACTTGTCTCATAGTAGTGACTAGAAGTCTTGCAGATTAAACTGTAATAAAAACTGGTGTCGAATGCAGAGATTAAAATGGCCTGTCTTCTCTCTCTCCGTCCTCCTCTCTGTCACACAGAATTTCCGAGCTGATCCCGAAGAGTTTTTCACCAAGATGGACAGAATAGGGAAAGGCTCCTTTGGGGAAGTTTTCAAAGGCATCGACACTCGGACACAGAAAGTTGTGGCCATTAAAATTATTGATCTGGAAGAAGCAGAGGATGACATAGAAGACATTCAACAGGAAATCACCGTTCTCAGCCAGTGTGACAGTCCATTCATCACCAAGTATTATGGATCATACCTAAAGGTAAGGTTTAACTTCATCCATTTGTAACCGTTCATGCTCAACACAATGGATACGTCACTAATGTGTTCCTGCAAGCATGTGTATGGAATGTAGGTCATTAAATAATGCATACTGGCAATGGAGCAAGTATTGCCTTTTTAAGATTGCACAGATTGCTGTTGAGCGCCTCGAAGTAGGCCGACACTATCAGAATGTAGCTTCAGGGCTTTTAGCAGGGTAGATCTGTGTTTGGATATTGGCGTATGTTTTCTCTCGTTTTGCTTTATACTGAAGCAGATAACGGCAAGTAAGTGAACATGCTGGCTTTTTTTCTTCAGTGGGAGCTGGATAAGAAGTCCTGGCCGGGGGGGGGGGGGGGGGGCATTTCTTAAACATCCATACAATGTGATTTGTAGATATCCTTTAAAGCTGGAGGTCGGTTCTATAGTCTGAGTGGATTTTCCGTCGCCCCACATGTGACGGTGCTTAGAGTGCCTCTCCCAGCATTCAGTATGGTACTTAACAGCCGAAAGGAGAGAAGGGGCCGTCCATTAGCTCCGGGTGTGCTGCTGGCGGAAGGAGGGAATTAAGGCTTATTTGTGTGTTGTATGTAAGCATGGCACTTATTCTGTGTTTGTGTGTGTGTGTGTTGGCGTGCACTTATGTTTCTGTGTAACAACACATAATGTATCCTTTTAAATGTAATAGTTTATAATGTAGTAATAAGCACATGGTATAAGTGAACCATTAGCACATAACATGTGAACACTTTTTTTGCATAGAGTAATAAGTTATTAGATCATGAACTAATAACATATTATACTATGCAAGATTCTGAAATAGTGTTTCACCTGACACATCATTTATAACTTAATCAATTTCTCATCATGTAATCATTTTTATTATGCAAAAGTGATACCACATTACACCCTTGTGGTTTTGTTACATGGTGAGATTATTACATGATCAGGTTTTATTTGTCAGGCACAAATATAAGCAGCTACTTTAAAGTGGTATTGTTTAAGATCCAGTAATCTTACGGTACATTTACTGTGTTTTTATGAGTGTGAAACGTTCCTCTATTCTAATAACGACCGCAACTTTGTACACCGTCTGACTGAATTATTGATTTATTTTCAGGGTACAAAGTTATGGATTATCATGGAATATTTGGGTGGAGGATCAGCCCTGGATTTGGTAAGTATGTCAAAATTCTGCCTTAAACCACCTGATTTGCCGCGCATTGTAACAGTTACCGGATGTGTACAATCGGTGCCATCTTTCAAACTTTGTCCTCTAACTTGTTCTTTTAGTTGGAGCCTGGTGCTCTGGATGAAACACAGATCGCCACCATTCTGAGAGAGATCCTGAAAGGGCTCGAGTATCTGCACTCTGAAAAGAAAATCCATAGAGATATCAAAGGTAAGCCAGTCGTTAATGATGCTGCATGCGATCCGACCTAAGCGCGGCGCGGATGACTTTAAGCTTTCACATGCCGCACTCGAGTGTGAAATATGCTACGGTCTTAAAATCACAGAAACCACTCAACGTTTTCAAAAAGCAACGTTTGATGGAGTCCATCTGTTTGTCCTCCTGCTCCCAGCTGCCAACGTGCTGCTGTCAGAACAAGGCGACGTGAAGCTGGCAGACTTTGGAGTGGCGGGCCAGCTAACGGACACGCAGATCAAAAGGAACACATTTGTTGGAACGCCTTTCTGGATGGCGCCCGAGGTCATAAAGCAGTCCGCCTACGACTCAAAGGTCAGCGTTTTTCCAGCTTTCGTCGTTATCAGGGTGAACTTTAATATGGGAAGGAAAAAAACCAAAGAATATCCCTTTTTCTGAGAGAGATTTTGTATTAAAACGGTAAGTAAAGTTCACCGAACATTTTCCATGGCAGCCGTAAAGTGTCGTGAGCTGGATCCCACAAAGGGAACTGTAGGCCTATAGCACATCTGCAGTAGTTGTAGTTTTTCTGTTGGACTGCTTTGGTGTTTTGTGCAGGCATGAAAGTGTAATGTTGCTGATGTCGCTTTACCAACATCCTGTGGTGAACGAGGTGAAACCCCACAGAGTGATCACATGTGGAAATGTGTCGAAATCCATCCACGCTCTGTTTGAAGTGTTTATCATGGACCCGAGGCCCTCGGGGTTCATCCCTCTTTTCCCCTCTGTGTGCAAGATGTTAGGCACTTTTTGAGACTGGGTTTTATTCATTACAAATGACCAAACGCATATTTTTGGAATAACCACAGCATGAGTCAGTGATGCTTGTAAACACAGTGTTTCAATCCTCAGTTCGCAACAGGTTCCTCAAATGCACCCGCCCTGCTTAAGTCTGCCAGTTTAAGTGCCATGTGTCACAGCATTGTGTCATAGGCGACAAATATGTGAGCTTTTAACTGCTTCATTAGATGATGTTTTCTGTCCCTTTTTTTTTTTGTTCTTCTAAAGGCGGACATCTGGTCGTTAGGAATAACTGCAATAGAACTGGCCAAAGGAGAGCCGCCACACTCTGAACTTCATCCCATGAAGGTCCTATTCCTCATCCCAAAGAACAACCCCCCCACACTGGAAGGGAACTACAGTAAACCACTTAAAGAGTTTGTTGAAGCCTGTTTAAATAAGGAGCCTAGCTTTGTAAGTATGAAGGACTGCTGTTCACACCATTTTAGCTAAGTTTTCTCTTAATATTGACTGTAATGCTTGTTTTTGTTTTTTTTGTTGTTTTTTTCCCTTAGAGGCCAACTGCCAAAGAGCTGTTAAAACACAAGTATATTGTAAGGCATTCCAAAAAGACGTCCTATCTGGCAGAGCTGATCGACCGATACAAGAGGTGGAAATCCGAGCAGTCTCGTGCTGAATCCAGCTCTGATGAATCTGACGAGTGAGTTGTTCTAACGACATGACGACGTCGAAGTAACCATCCACCCGGCGAGATTCCACTGAACGCACATTACGAAGCCCACACTGATCCAAGACCCCCGTGTCACTGCAGGGAGTCAAACGGCCAGGCTTCTGGAGGAGACGATGCTGCCAACGACGACTGGATCTTCAACACCATCAGGGAGAAGGACCTCAAGAAGTTTCAGAATGGGGCGGCACAGCCTGCTGAGCTCGAAAGCAAACCGGTGCGACCACACACACACACACCATTGTAGAGGAGAAAGAAAGTAAAGTTTCATGTTTGTCTGTTGTCTCTCAATTTCCCCTTTTGACATGTAAATTTCTTTTTCTTTCCGGCTGCAGGAGAGTCCAAAAAGGCCTTTGTCACAAAGCTTATCCACCATCTTCTCCCCGTTGTTCACTGAGGTAATTGCACCAACAAGTCAACCAGAGGTGATCTGTACTATCCGATGTATTTTGGCCACAGCCTCCTGCACAAATGGATGCTTCCTAAAAGTCCCGTCATCGTAAATGTGTCATTTCTGCAGCTGAAAGAAAAGGGCGAGACGCGTAACGGCAAGCCGGGGGCCGTGGAGGGGCTTCAGGAGGCCGTGTTCCTGGCAGAAGAAACCCACCCGGGGATCTGTGACTCGCTGGTAGCTGAACTAGTGCAGAGACTCCAGAGGTAACCAAGGTCCATCTTAACAACTCTTTTTACTTATTTCCTTTCAAAATGTGCGTGGGTCAAACGGGGCCGGCGCTCACAGCCGATTGGTCCACAGCCGATTGGTCCACAGCAGATTGCTGGTGCGCTGAACGGCCGTCGCTCAGGGGACTCTTACGCTTGTTTTTAACGCATTGCGTCTCCTGGTCACTGCACGGCTGTAGGTACTGACCCTTCTTCCGATGTGTGTCAGGTTTTCTGTGCCCCAGGCCACTGCCGGTCATTGAGAGGCGCCACGTCCAGCGTCGCTCCACTTTCCCACCCCGATGGCGGCAGTCGGATCTTTTCCTCTGACCTCCGGAGCCGGGATGAAGTCTCCCAGGAATGTCTCCATCACCCGTCTGGCTGAAGCAAAACCCTGGCCCATATAAAGTCTGTTTATCCGCTAGCACGCCACCCCCGAGGGTCGTAACCGGGACAGTCAGTGGCCAGCGGCCACCTGCTGTATAATGTCCCTCCTCAATACCGTCACAACTGTTTGTTCGTTTTAGTTCCGAGGGCGGAGTCCGCCGTCTCTCTGCAAGGACTCCCCCAAGTTGTTGATTTTGACGAGCGTACGGCTTTTTTCACAAAGGTTTACACTCTGCCTCTTTTAATGGAGAGGAACACCTTGCTTAAGTGTGCGTGCGTGCGTGCGTTTGTGTGCGTGTCTGTGAGAGATCATGTGACGTGTGCGGTGAAGCGTTCTATTGAAACCTCAGGTATCCTGCTTCAAGAGGATTGGGTTCTCTGGGAGACGGAAAGAGCTCGATAGGGTGGTTGTACAGACTTGTAAATATGCTGATTTCTACAGATTCATGGAAAAAAAACAAAAAAAACAAATAATGAAGTGTTTGTAATGGAACCACTGTGTACAAATGGCCACATGCAATCTGTAGATAGTGGTTGTGAGGTAAATATTTTGAGAGTCTAAATATGGCCATAGATGAGATTGCCTTGCCTTTCTACTCGTTCTTTTGTACATCGGTCTTTTGATTTCTCCGCTTGTTTAAACGTACTCCAGTGACTGAAAATAGCTTCCCTGTATCATGTTCTACCATTCGTTTGCTTTACATTTCTATTTTCTTTCATTTATTTATTTTTGGTTTTACACACAACTCCCCCCCCCCCCCCCCCCCCCCCCCAGAAGGCTGGCTCGATGAAGCCATGGAGCGGTTGCCAGCTCCCGCTCCACAAGGCCCCCACTCGTGTTGTTTTGGTGGACTTTGCCTCTTCGTGTTGTCGACTGGTAGGATGAGCTGAGGCTTTGCTCCCTTCACTTCATTAACAGAGCAGACGGTGTTAGTCTTCCTCAGAGCTGCAGCGGTACTATCCATCTCCTCGGCTTACCTCCTGCTTTAATTGCACTTCGAGTACAAATGCCTTTTTGTCTATAAGCAAAGTAGCCATAAATCAGTAGCACAGGACTCGCAGGTGTGCTCTCTGGGACAAAAAGTCCCCCTGAAGTCTCGCAGGTGGGACTTCCGGTGCGATGTCTGCTCGGGCCGGATCTTTCCATTTGGACTCGAGGGGTTTTCACTTGTACAGTAAATGAAAAGACTTCTCACAGAGCAGACCGCAGTGCTCTCCGATGTACGCGTTGACGTTGTTGAGGGGGTTCCAGCAGCATGTGTTGTAGCATGCTGGGAGGAACTGGAGGAACGTCGAGTCCTGATCAGCCTTAGATTATTTTGGATGAATAGTATCTCCTTTAAAATGTTTAATGCTTTTGTTGTGATTTTTTTTTTTTTTGCATTAAAATGGCATATGCAGCGATACTTTTAGAAGACGAATGATAAAAGATCAAACTTATTTATTTCATTCCTTGTCAGTATGATGGATGAATGAACAAATGGACTCCTTCTCAGATGAGGGATTTATCATCATTCTTGAATTCTACAGTCGGTAAGCAAGGCGAGTTAAAGCAACGTTTTACTCGCTCTGTCGAGGGCCGTTGGATAAGACGATCAACTTCTGTTATATTTTCCCTTTAAATATACAGCTACGCTGGTTAGCTTAGCACAAGGACAGGAAACCGCTAACGCCAACCCGCCTCGGTCCAGAGGCGACGACTTATGTTGCTGAAGAAACATTACTTACAGTGCTGTCAAATCCTTCTTACTCTGATTTCCACATTGAAATGCAACATTTTCCTTGTATTTCTGATTGCTGAAGGTTTAATGGGTAGAAGTTTACGTATTTCTCAAAGTATAAGCCAACTCTCAACTGTTCCGCCTCGTGTTTTCTGCTCTTCTGTGAAAAATGACGGCTCTTCATTGAAACTTGTGTACTGTGCCACGCCCCCCCATCCCCAACTGAGACCAATACAACTTTGACATGGTCTGTTATGACGATATCTTTTGATGTATTTGCACTTTGCAAATTTATTTTGTTTTCCAAAGGCTACGTCATGTCTCAATTACACCAGTTTGATTTCCTCCCCCTTCCCCTTTGTGTTGTATGGCAATAAAGCAGTGTGATCGCCAAGGGTCAATCCTTAGCACAAGTAGGCATATATTCTATTAAACTATTTTTATATCCCAAAAGAGCAGTATTACGTAATAGCGGGAGTAACGTTCTGTGATGTGTAAAAGTTTCAGTAAACACTGGATAGCAATCACTTAAAATGTGCACTTCATTTTGTGTGACTTTAGTCATTTCTAAATGTTTGATCATTCAGGACGTTGCTGTGGGACTTAATGAAAGTTGTGAAATGATTTTAAGGAGAAAAAAATTAAAATACAACTTGATGAATGGTTTTGCTACTGTTTGAGCGAGTCATGTGACGTGAAGTTTATTTTCTTTTCGATTTAGACATTTAAGTGCACCCATCAACCTAAAGTGCCTTAAGTTTAAATGCAACCCTTGGATGTTGTAGTGTAAAAGAGTCTTCATTTTGTTTCACTTGTACACTGTAGTGTGTGATAATGGTACATTCTAATAATGCACAACCTTATTAAAAGTCAGATCAAATATATGAATTACCGAGTAGTGTTTAACCTTTTTGCACAAATCTAATGCTGCAGGTGGAACCATCGATGGAGCGCATTACTAAACCACACAATGAGTAGGGAACAAGCTTCTCAAGTCTATTATGAAGTAATAGCGACACCTCAGAAGTATTAACTTTTGGGCAGCAGTACATAACATACTTGCATGCACCATTGCATGGTACAGATTTAATGGACCGCACTAGTTCTGGAAGTTGGATAATTACACATGAGCAGTGAAGTATTGTTGCATGGAATGGAACAAGCTGTACCAAAGCTGGAATTTAAACAGCAACTAAAGACGTAATTGTGAAATTGAGCAAAGCTTAATCCTGACATTAACTTCAAAGATGTGCAGCATGTGTTTTACACACTGAGCAAGCAACAAAAAAAAGTCAGCAAATACCTCACAGCAAGTTTTATTTATACATCCAAAAACAAAAGATCATATTTCTCACACTATATACAGATATTACATACAGTGTTTTTACACATATTACATCATTTGTACACAAGAAAAATATACATAAAAATGTAAACCTTTGTATACAAAAAATACCTTAGACAAATTAAACAAGGACCAATAACAAAAGGTGACTAGATTAGCGCATCCTATCTTTAAAAACAGTAATACAGTACATTCAATGAGTATAGGAATTTTTCAGCCATCTCTGAATTCAAGCCGTTAAATGTGCCAACAGTACGAGCCCTGTTCTTTTTGTTCTACGTGGTTTTGGGGGTAAACTGGTGATTAATCTCATGCTATTCAGATGCAGCCGTAATGCCTTTTAAAAAACTTTTTTTTCTCTCTTTCCTTTTTCACACTGCGTTTCTGACCATTAGTAACAACACAGCCGTCTCTGGTGGAGCTACGTGTTTACACCTCGCTGTGTGTTTTCTCTTTGGAAGGGCGAGACAGAACTGGGCCTTCTCACAGCTGGAAATGGAGGGGTGTGTGGGAGAGAGGGGGGGTGGGGGGGGTGTCTGATGCAGGCTCAGAGCTGGTAATGATGGCAGCTGTTCATTTAATGAGCGTCAAAAGCGAAGAAAAAAAAAAAAACGTAAGACAAGAAGAAAAAAAAAGGCGAGACGGACACTGGACAACCACCAGCCTCATCCACTCCTGTGCAAAGCTGTGTTGAAAAACAACATGGGTGTAATGATGCGTTTTTCCTCCACAAATTAAATTAAATGGTGACTCATATATTCCTATGTTTCATATCGCTGAGAATCAAGCCGGTTATTATGACGCCGCCGCCCCCCCCCCCCCCCCCCCGCGCAAATCTCAAGACTTCTTCCTGGAGTTTAATAGCTATCAAAAATAATACACTCCGTCAGAATATCATTTAAAAACAAAAAGACCATTCAAACATTGATCCCCTTCCAACGCACAACCCTTTTGATAGCCATTAAAAACGAGACACATTCAAGACAGTTTCCACTGAAGACAACAATTCACCAACATACCAAGATAGAGGCTTGCTACTCCTAATACTCAACCTGTCAAATGTATAATATATCCATCAGGACCCACGTCTGTACTGCTGTACGGGTCGGTCACACCGGTGAATCGCTCGGGGGGGGGGGGGGGGGTTTAAAATAAGACTCCACGTTTGCATAATTTAGCTTAAAATCACCATAAAGTGAGCTTTTAGAGTTAAAACGGACACTGGTCAACACACGACTTCATCCCGTTTGAATCACCTGGACCTCTGCGGGTTCACTGGCCTCGACGTCATAGCGAGTTTCCGTTGGAGTGTAAGTCAGTAATCACCATTGTACGTGTGGGCCAGAGAGCACTTGTTAGAGTAGACACTTAAAAGTCCCTGGATAGCACATCATCGCCGCCACCGTTAACACTGAAACTTGTTTATTTGCCTTAAAAAAAAAAAAAATCCACTCGGCATGAACCCGAGAGTAGAAGGCGGACCTGATCACTGGTTCTGAGCGAAGTAAATCTGCTGTAAGAAGGTCCACAACGGTTATAGAGGCCTAAATGTATTCCTGATCCGGGCTGGATTCACAAGTGAAGCTACGCGTAATGAGACAAATAAAATACTGTACAATGCTAGTTATGTTAATGGGTTTTATTGCTTTAAGAAACTATAGTTACCTTCAAGTGTCTACTAGGCCACTCAGAGTCCCACGGCCAATGATGGGGGTCGGAAACTTTGACATCTGAGCAAACCAATAGATGAGCACAAACAGTACAGTCAATATAAAAACAGCCGTTTAAAAGCATTTTGGTAAATTCATTCTCTGGAATCCGACTCAGTATGATTCTATATCATGATAACGGTTAAATAGCTCGAGACATAATGGGTCACAAATAACACGACCTGAACAGAAGCAGCGTATGAACAGGTGGAAATGCAACGGCCGAGCGTGCGAGGCGGGGTCCGGTTGGTCGTTTGAAGACGGGACGCCAAGAGCAAAACACACCGACCACCGGTTGGAGCTTCTACGTCGACGAGTGAGCACTGTGACTGATAATCTCTACTAAAAAAAAAAAAAAAGGTCCTTCTGCCAATTTCCCCCCCGTTAATTTCCTCAAAAATCAGGTTGTTTCCACCGCCCCCCCCCCTCCCTCCCTCCCTCCCCCCCTCCCTCCCTCCCTCCCTCCCTCCCTCCCTCCCCGCTGACAAAACTAAAAGGCATCAGACGAGTGAGCTCAGACTTAAAAAGCCACGCGCCGCCTGGCTTCAGGGTTTAAAACGATGGCAATAGAAAATATGTTAAGGTTGTGCAAATTTTGTTATCAAATGGCGCACCGTTACCACATTGCACACACACACACGTAGCAGATTTGGAGGGGTGGTCAACCCGGATCGTAAGCTTGGAGGGAGGAGGAGGGGAGGAGGGGGGGGGGGGGGCCTCTCATTTGCTCTGCGCGAAGGGCGGCGCGGCGCTGTTGGCGCCGGCAGCGGTGGCACTGACTGTGGAGAAGCCGGCGGGCGGCGCCGTGGAGCTGTGGCTCGGCTGAACGTCCTTCGGGATGCCGCTGTGGGAGGCCAACTGGTGGCCGAAGGCCGCGCTGAACTGCGGGAGCTGTTGCTTGGGCTGCGTGGAGGTCAGGAGGTCGTGCGCGGAGGATGGCAGCGAGGACGACGACGACGACGGGGCGGGCGACGTCGTTAAGCCCGCCGAGCCGCACTGGGGCATCGCCGAGAGCGCGGCCATGGGCTGCAGCGTCACAGAGTGCGTGGTGGCCGGGGGCGTCGTCAGGGAGGTGGATATGAGGTGACTCTCTGATCCCATGAGATTGCCAAACTGCGCGGGGTCCGGGAGGGTGAGGCTGCTCCACGAGGAGCGCGGGGGCCCGGGTAGCCCGCCGAGGGGGACCTCCAGCAGCAGGGGGGTGTCTGTCTGGAAGGAGCTGGCATGGGGGGAAGATATGTGGTCACTGTACGGGGACGCCACGTGCTCGCCGCTGTAGTGGCGGGGAGACGGCGCGGCCGCGTCCAACTTGGTCAGGGCGTGGGACGAGTGCGTCCGGGGAAACGTTCGCTCGGCGATGGCGGTCTGGGGGAGCAGGGAGGGGTTGGCGGGGGCCACCGAAGGAGAGGACGAAGTCAGGCCGGAGCACGACGTCTGGGGCCGGCTGGCGGGCTGCGGTGGCGGCGAGGGGGGAAAGTGACCCCCGCTGGACTGCAGCAAGTTGTCCTCCAGCTCGAGGCTGGCGAAGCTCCCGGCGGGGATGCGGCTGCTCAGCAGGTCCCCCATGCCGCCCGGCTGGACCGGACCCGGGAACACAGCCATGGCTCGGTGGTCCACTCCTTCAGAGGGGGCCAGGTCTCCCATGGAGGTCAGGCAAACCAAGGAGTCCGGGTAGGACCCCATGGCCTGCAGCGCACGCACCAGCTCCTCGGCTTCCTCCGTGGTAGGCAGCAAATCGCCATTCTTGCCTAAACACAAGCAGAATTGGACATTACAAATAGCAGGTGGAGAGGACTTTGCTTGCATACATGCGAAAGAACGAGCCTCGCGACAACCTTCAAACAAGTCGAAGACCTGAAGGTCATCAGGTAGCCTGGGTAACACGTCGGAGAAATCCTCCTGGTTCAGCTCGAGGTCATTTGGAATGTCTGCCATTTCATTGGTGATGTCGTCGGGGAGCTCCTCGGCACTCAGGTCCGGAGTTGACGGGCTCCTGGTGAGACCAAACAGGTTTAGTGAAGAAATGCAACACGCAGCGGGTTCCACAGGAGCCTGTGCACGAAGGCCTCCTCCACACCGGAGCTCGCCGCACTCAATTTTTAACTGTGCAGAGACGCAAGCGTTGCAGACCTGATGCTGGCCTGTGAGGGCATCGCTAGGCTTATGGATGGCATTCCCAGGTTCCCCTGCGGCAGCGCCGGAGGGATGGGTTTCTGAGGCCTCCGCGGCACTCTCCTCCTCTTCTTCTTGTGTTTTTTGGTGAGGGCCGGTGGTTTGGTCTTTTTGCGTGGCTTTCGCTGCTGCTGGTGGTGCTGCACTCGTCTGTTGCCATCCCCTCGCAGGAAGTTATCCTGCGTGGAATGCACGAGAGGGCCTCGAGTCATCCCAACATTATCCCATGCGAGGAGCAGTCTCATGCACTCATGGGACCATTAAAGTAAGCCGAAATATGCTCATTCAAATTCTTGTAGACTAAGAGGAGAAGATTAATACCGCTCTCTAGCCGTATTAACTGGGAGAAAAAAAAAACTGTTCCCTCTGTCCATTAAAAATTAAACTCACCATTTTTTTGGCATGCTCTTCGCAGAGTGGCGTCTGGTGCGTGATATCAAACACAGGGATGGAGCACTGCTGACCATCTGCAAATTTGGCTGTGCAACTGGCAAAGAGCTGCTGGGAACGATTCAATAGAATGTCTACGGAGAACAATAAAGGGAAATAAACTAGAAGAAAAGCATCATCGTGCTCCATCACAAAAAAAAGAAAAAGCAGTAGTGAAGCAAATACAGCTGGAAAGGATACGCTGAAAGCAGTGTCGAGTGAAGGGCAGAGCTCTGTTGTTGCAGGCCTGGCCCTTTGTGCTGCCGGTGCAGGTCCCTGCATCCAAGCTCTGCTGCCTTGCCGGAGCCGCACTGTGGGAACACACAAGAGCCGGGTCTGAGCCAACAGCAACAGCACTCCACCTCGGTTACGTTTCCGTTTGTTTCAAACCAGGCGACGCAAGCCGCACCGGCAGCAGGACAAACAAGTCAGTCGGTATTCAACATTGGCAGGTGTCGTTGGATTTGTGGCTTGCGAGATTAAAGAAACGAAAAAGGATCACCATGATGTTTGGGAGATTACCTTGAGGAGCTTCGAGAGGCGCCCCGTAACTCCTGGATCAGCTGGCCAGCACAGTCGGGGTTATTACTGGCAGCGTGCAGCAAGGCTTTGCGGAAGGCATACCGGTATCTCTTTTGGCGGATGCTCACCCGCTCCTGCCTGCACATGCGCTTGTATTTCTCCCGGAGGTACGAACAAAGCCTAAGTAGCCGCCTCCTCCTTGAGGAACCGCCGTCGTCCAACCTGTGGGCGAAACAGTCGATCGCAATCACAAGAAGCATCGAGGGCGAGTTTCACACTGCGAGGTTAGGTATTAGGATACTGACTCATTCTGTGGTCTCCAAGAGCTCTGGAAAGGAACAAAAGTCTCTGCCTCGTCTTCTTCGTCGTCATCATCCGCACTGTCTTCTGACCAGTCCAGTCCTGGAAGAGAACTTGTTAGAGAAGCGCATCCATCTCGGCAGGCTCAAGTCTCAATCGCTACACTGAGTGAATTTATATGCATGGAAAAACTGAGTGGTAAATGCATTTAAAAGTAGCACCTAGATGAGGAAAGAGGTCTCCGTGCTCCTGGTGCGTCTTCGCACAGAGCTGCACCAGATGTTTCAACCGGGCCAGGCAGCTGGCAGAAGGTGAGAAGGCAGCGGGACGCATGACAACCATGTGCCGGGTATTGTTTATGCCGATGTCCTTGCAACTGACAGGCAAGTGAGTAGCGGTGAAAGGCATTTTCCTGCTGAGTGAAGGCCCAGAGGGTTGCGCTGGACTGGGTGCTGCATTAGCGGGCATCCCTGGAGGCAGAAAGTTGACCGTCTGAGGTGGTGGTGGATTGCATAATAAACCCTGCTGCTGTCCTGGGAAGATGAAGGAAGCCACGCTGGAGTGCTGGGGCGGCTGGAGAAGACCTGACTGCTGTCGTGGGAGATGAGTGTTGAGAGGCAAGGAAGGGTGGACACGGGGGGCAGGCGAGGGACTAAAGTGCTCAGGGGGTGGCTGGAAGAGGTCCGTGTCATGGCAGAGATTCTGGTTGAGCACCAGCCGACTATGTAGTTTCTTCTTGATGGCTCTGCCCTTCCGAGCAGTACCCACCTCCTCCTCGTCTGTGTCATCCTCATAAAAGGCAAAAGGGTCCAGGAGTTCCTCATCAGGGAGGGGCAACAGGCGTGAACAGGGAGGAGATGGTGGAAGTTCATCTAGACCGTTGGGAGCTTTTAGTGCCAGAGAGGGCACAGTTATGTTGAGAGCCACTGACTCCAGGTGAGCCCGGGAACGCATTTCCTCCAAAACGTCATGCTTCTTCTTCCTTTCCTTCTTGGGGATGAAGCCCAGAACCTGCAGGTGGCTGTTACAGTATCTGGAAAACAAGTGCATGACCTCCAGATATGTCAATCGGCACAGCATAAAAGTACTAAATCATTTAGTAAAATATCTTATTTGAGACTGATCTGGTTATATGCTAAACAATTTGTGATAGAGCGAATGACCCTTTTTACATCATTAGCGTCATTTTATCTAGAAACAATTTAAATGATTATGCCGTTGTGTCTGCAGGGATCTATACATTACATGACATTTAGCTGACGCTTTTATCCAAAGCGACTTACATTGCATTGTAACCCATGCATTACATTTTTGCCTGGGGGGCAATTGGGTGTCTTGCTCAGGGACACTTCAACATAGCACATGGGGCAGCGGGGATTTGAGCTGACAACCTTGCGGTTCCACGCTACTCCATGCGCCACCATATACCAATCAAAGACTTTTTATTAAGTCTGTGTACTATAGTGTATAGTGTAGGCCAGGGCATCTCTGCAGCACAACAGTGTTTCATTTTAAATGGTATTTTGACCCACAGTTCAGCATTAACAAATATATTTAAATTCTTTACAACATCAACATAATTTCAATGAATTATCAGCCTCAGCCTTAGTAGAATATGCTACACGTGAACGTACACACCTGCGGTCCTCTGACTTGGGGATTGGGTTGGTACATCGCTGGCTGTTGTACTTTGCCACATATTCACACTGCTTGAAGGGGGCTGTCTTATCCTCCAGAACGTGCCGGATGCAGAAAGCGTAGCCATTTAGCCTGCGTTGCTTGCAGAGCTTCGGGCTGTACGAGCACAGCGGCTTATTGTCCACCTCTGAGAAGTGTATGTGTTTGCCTTCATACATCACGTGACTCTTGTTCTTGACAACATCAGCTGATTGGAAGAAGTCAGGGAAAACATCAGTGACATATTAAGGCAAACAATGCATGCACACGCATGGTTGAGAGGCACGGAAATAGTCACCTTCACAACAACAGGTGACAGTTTACCAAGCTCTCTGACCTGATATTATTGGTATTTAATTATAAATATTTAGGAGGCCCACATAACAATGCGATCTAATTTGCTACACTAGCATTTTTTTAGTCTTGTTGAAAATAAATTACACTTTATGACTTACAACTATTTCATAGTTGCATGATTATTTGACTGTATATTGTGTATAAACCAAATTCACATTCCATTACTTAGCTGTGAACATTTTAGTCCAGTCAAACTTTGAATACCGGTTGCAGCTACACATACTCTTTTTCAATGTCAAACTATCTTATAGAGAAACTGGTGGCAAAGAGAGAATAGGTTAATTATATCCAACAGTCTATTCAATTATCCTCCAAGCTAGCACTTAAGAGATAAGATGATGGGTGTATAACATTATCCTGCATGACAGCAGTCTGCTTGATTGAAGTTAAAAGGTCACCTGCTGTTGTGTATTCGTCGTTACAAAACTATTTGAACACTAGAATAACGCAATTAAAAAAGTAAAACAACAAAGTAAAAAATAAGCAACAAAGTGAAACAAGCTTTCACACAGGATGCTACGGGAATATCTCCATACACGCTGAAAGAGTATTTCAGCGCTATCTGACACGGCTTCAGTAGTAGCTTAGCTGCTACATTTAACTTGAATCCGTGTGTGTTTGAGTTCGTTGGAACAGCGGGTTAGGGGTTACGTTTCTGACAGCTGTGGTTAATGCTGTGCACACAATGACATTGTGGTTAAATACCATTTATGTCAGCTTCGGTTCACGCAACAACTTTAGAAACGGTGACTGACATTAGCTTGCGTACTCATCGGAGCCCGTGGACCTAGCTTGCCAACATTAGCATGAAGCCAATGGACAAATGTGAAACTTAACTCGATGAACTTGTAAGCAGATCTAACTGTTAAGTGTAGCATACATCCACTAGACATAACTAATTACTACATTCAGGCAGAAACTCATTTTATAACACAAAAGGACAATTAAAACCTGATAGTTAGCTAAGAAGCTATCAAAGCTAAAAACACAAATTAGTAGGCGGTAGCTAACCAGGAAACGGAAACATCAGCAGACCGAAACACTTATAAAAAGGTGTATTTTCAGTTTAGATTTATGAAGAAAAATGCAAGTGTAATCATAAATTACATTACATCGTGGTTAACAATCGTAATTTTTTCGGTTAATAAACATGGGAGATTTATAGCAAAATTCTTCCAAACAAAGGTTTTACATACGAGGCTTACGGCCTGTCCCCGAAGGCCTCCGTCATAATCGATACGAGTTACAGCCACTGTCGTTGCATAGCGTCAGATTAGCAGACTATGGAACTTAAAATCGTCAACATTGCATCACTTCTCAGATCCACGTAAGGCGCCGAGTCATTTTGGCCAGATAGCAAGTTATAAAATAAATGAGTCATTAATTAGAGGCCTATTAGCTTCGATGGCACAGCGGCCTCTAGTTGCCGGCTTGCCCGTTTGAAGTCAGTGCAAAACGGTACACTAAAAATCGAGACCGAGGCTGTCAAATATTTCGCTTACCTTGAATTGGTATGAGCTGTGTAAGGTATTCGCTCCAGATAGACGGCCGAAATGTCTAATAGATTCAGCTAGGCTTTTTCTGCATCGATATTCGAGATGGGATAATAACAGTGATCTTCATCGAGCTTTGTAGCTCTTGAAATACGGATGCATTTAAATATAGGCTATCCAGAGCAAATTACAAGCAGTAGGCAGGCTGCTGAGGATTTTTGTTAGATCCACAGCACACTCCTCACAGCACCACTACAGGCACTGCGAGGACATGACAACAATCCGCTCGACAACAACAACCTCTCCTACCATATTGGAAATTCAACTTCAAAACCCTACAATGTAAAAATGTCATTACTTTCTGTAAAATAGAGATGACAGTTTCGGGAAATGGGAGTTCCGTTTACATTTTTCACATTGAAAAACTATTTGGTGAACTTATATTGACTGAGGGGTTCTGCAAAGTGTTGCAGTGAGAATCCACCTGGACCACGGCTATGTCCTCCCTATGGATGAGTTGCAGCACTTCTGCTGCCACTATTGCTGCCGGCTGCTCACTGATGATGGACCACGTGCCACGCGTTGGTATCGAACCCCCACACACACACAAGAAAGTACCGTCTGTGGCACCAAAACGTACTTTTAAGAACTTTTGACATTTTTTTTTAATAGGAACGCACATTTAGACTGGGAGGCTTATTAAGCTTTCTATAGAAAAATGATTCATACACAAATACCAATACAATATACCTCCATTTTCCTATCGAAAAATATAATGTTAACACTTTTAATGGGGGGGACTTTAAAAGACAAGATACTGCATTTGATTGGAAACCTTTAGTTACACTTACTAAAAAGTCATAGGAGGTGAAAACAAACTTTTGGGAAAGCATAGTTGGAAATTTGGTAAATTAGCTTAAATATCCACTCTGCAGGTTAATAAAGTATGTTTTTATAATTTGCATAGATGATGAGGCACCAACTATAATAAAACTAAAAAAATAAACAATTCAAAAATGTGCAAATAGCTGAGTTGTGCGTATATAAATACAAACATTTTTTAAAGGATTGGATGGTTATCCATTGTCTTTTAGCATATGACTGGCTCGTCCACGGCTTGTGCTCCCTCCCTGACAGCTTTCACACACTTGGCCATTGTCTGGGAGGCTCTGCTTATCGGATCTGTGGGCAAATGACGAATTAGCTACAATATGAAACATTAGTATTGTTATTTTATTTCACTATGAAATTATATATATATGTATTCAAATGAAGGCGGTGACACATCACTGCTGTTTTTCCTGCAGGATTTTGGAATGAAAAACCACATGGATACTGTGTTTAGAGAGAGCAGTCCAAGACACCTAGTGACCCACCTGTCATATAGAAGTCCTTCACAGTGAGCTGTGGAGGGACTAAAGGTCCAGTAAGGCCAGTCTGGTCCACTGCCTGAGAGAGATAAATAAGTCAGTTATCCCCATTGGTATAAAGAAACGTGTGAACTAAGATATCGGGGGGAAAAAAACAAATACGCAGAAACTGAAGTAAAGCTTTACTGGTGCAGCTTCTGTAATCAACTCAACACATGGTGGGGGAAAGATAAGAGCTGACCTTAGACAGTTCAAAAGCCTGCTTAAAGTAGTTGGCCTCCTCGACATCATCATATCGCACCAGATTTGGGGAAACCTCTGCCATTCTGTCACGCACTTCATCAAGGGTCTCATATGGCAGAGGTACTCCAGCAAGCTTATGGACGGAGAAAATGAACAGCATTAAGTCATACCTCTTCTTATTCAATATAACAATGCCATTTTATTGTATTATATTTTTCACCTCAGATATTGCTCGGATGATCTTCCAGTCATCCCTCGCCATGCCCGGGGGAGTCACAGCCACTTTGGTCTGCTGGGCACGGCCCTCAGTGTTGACATAGGTGCTACATTTCTCAGTATACGCAGCTCCAGGAAGTATGATATCAGCCATTGATGCCCCAACATCGCCATGGTGACCTAGGAAGTTACGGTACAGAACATTTAAATCAAATGATCAATAAATGCAAATAAAAAATGTCTGCTGCTGTGCAATAAAACAGCTGACCTTGATAAATAACGAAGGTATCCTTAGGGAGGTCTTGGCGAGTAATGCAGCCAGCATCTGCTCCTAGTAGGAACAGCACTTTGGGCGGGTTCTTTCTGATCGCGTCCACACCTGGTTCGTATCCAAGATCAAGTGCAGCTACTTGACTGGCAACCCTGAAGACACAGGAAAAACCAAACCCCATATTACAGTAAATATCCCTTCGTGAACACTCCCAGTTACGGAAAGCTTTCCCCGTGATTTTCAAAGACTATGACCTGTGAAGCACATTGAGAACCTTCCAGGTTTTCTCAGCGCCACTGCTAACGCAAGCGCTCTGAGCAATGCTCGACACAGCCGCCATTATCGCAGCGCCGTCCTCTGTCTGCAGACAGCTGCTGCCGACCACAACAACAGGATGCTTGGCTTTGGCTAAGACCTGCAAGAGAAGAATAGAGGCCAAGGAACAAGGAAGAGACATTATAGTCCACTCATAGCATTCATTGCACTCCTGAGAGTGCGCACAGCGTTACCTGGGAGAACGGGTGTTTTCCTGACGCAATTTCTCGAAGAATTGAGGTGGACTCCCCAAGATGATCATATGTGTAACTGAGGTCCACTTCCTTCCCCAAAAGAGCCACTTGCAACTCATTGTGAAGCCAACTGAGTCAGAGACACCAAGAGCATATCAAAGAACGTGCATTATTATTCAACACATCTGCCATTCACTGGTAGGACACTGTAAGGACCACAAATACCTTTTTCTGATTCGTGCGTTGACAAGAGGGGCCTCGTAGCGTGGGTTTGTGCCAACCAGAAGCATCAGGTCGGCTTCTTCAATGCCAGCAATCCCAGTGTTTAGTAGATAGTTGGAACGCAAGTCACATCTAAAGGGGCCAAGGTAAAATCAGAAACGTAACTTCAGCTGCATCATATTTTTAGTTTGGCCCTTCCTGTGGTCTTACCCAGCTCCAGCTATTGGGAACACCTCTTCGGTGCAAAGGTTGTCACTATTCAAACGGTTCAGCAAATCTTTCAGGGAAATGAGAGCCTCCGCATCCACCAAGCCTCCGACAATGGCAGCAACAGCATTTCCTTCCACTCCTTGCAGCTGTCAAAGGAACAGATGTTACAGCCCAAGTAAAAATGACAAATTACGAACGATCAGACACGTTGGGCGCAGGTCATGACACACCGCTCCGGCCACTCGAGGGAGCACATCCTCCCAGGTTGTGGGAACCAACTCCCCGGACTGGTTTTTAACCATCGGCTGAGTGAGCCTCTGCCGCTTGAGTCCGTCATACGCAAACCTGTCGGGAGGAAAGCAAGGTAGAGCTCAGCAGTGATCCGAATACCAGAGATTATACTGTGGAATAAACCAAAAAAAAAGGAAAAGTACCTAGTTTTGTCCGAGATCCACTCCTCGTTAACGTCCTCATTAAGACGAGGCAGGATTCTCATCACCTCGCCCCCACGAGTGGTCACCACGATGTTGCTGCCCACGGCGTCCAGAACATCGATGGATTCGGTCTTCCTGCAGAGAAACCAAACAAAATACGTGAGAGCAAAGTCTAACCGTTGCCCCCCCCCCCCCAAAAGTTACTGAAAAGGTAGAGCACAATCCAAAAACCTTGTCTCCCAAGGGCGAGCAGTGAATGCATATGGTTTAGAGGTCAGGGCCCCCACAGGGCATATATCGATAACATTTCCAGACAGCTCTGACATGAACATCTTCTCCACATAGGTCCCGATCTGCAGGTCGTTCCCTCTGCCAGTGGTACCCAGGTCCTCCACACCTGCAATCTCACTGGCAAAGCTGTCGAAGCAAAACACTACTTATTTCCATGGACTTCATTACATCAACTTACTCTCGATATTGACGTGTGACTCACCGCACACAGCGAGTGCACTGAATGCAGCGAGTCATAATGGTTTTGATAAGGGGGCCGATGTTTTTGTCTTCCACAGCCCTTTTGCCCTCGGTGAAGCGGCTCCTGTCGCTGCCAAACTGCATGGACTGGTCCTTCAGACAAAATGGTATTCAGTTGTTTGAGTAAAGCTTGTGTTAGGAGAAAACAATCAGTTTTGCTCAAAGCCTATACGAACTGATCCACTGTTTACTTGTGGTGATTATCTTTACCTGTAGATCACATTCCCCCCCCTGATCACAGATGGGACAATCTAACGGGTGGTTAGCCAGTAGGAACTCCATGACACCCTCTCTGTTAAAATTAAACAGGAGTTTTTTGTACAACTATTTCAGTTTACTTTCATACAAATACTTTTTTTTTCTTATGCCAGTTGGGAGATATGTGGGTTATCATATCACTTTGGGTTAAAATGGTCTACAAATAACTTGGGAGAATTACCAAGCAATATTATTTCCAACCAAACAAATATATAATACTCTCCGAGAACCACAGAGGATACAATTTCCTTCTTCAGAGTTTGATCCTACCTTGCCTTTCTTGTTTTCTCAGAGTTGGTTAGAATGTTCCAGCCCTTCATCACTGGCATCGCACAGGCTGCCACCGGCTGCAAGATGAATGCAAGATTATCATGGATTATTTCAAGTTGTGTATGGTAAGTAAGTACATCTTGCTGGCTGCCAAAATAGGAACAGAAACACACACAACCTTCAGCATACCTTAGCAACTTTCTCAATCTCCACAAGACACATGCGACAGTTTCCTGCAACAGACAAGCGCTCGTGGTAGCAGAAGCGAGGGATCTGCATCCCCACCTTCTCACAGGCCTATGACCAAATGGAGACGCAGTGTTAAATGTGATATTGACTCGATAGGTCAACAAATTAGCCAACAACTTAGCCATTTATCTCAGGTGACTGTATGCGTGAATTCAGTCACGGGACCACAGTAATGCATGTTACCTGCAACACAGTTGTCCCCGGCTCCACCAGGATGGGGTCCCCATCCACGAACACCTCCATGAGGTTGCTGGCGGCTGCTGCTGCTGCTGCTCCAGACAGAAAAGATTTAGAAACATCCTTTCGTGTACATCTTCACTGTTCATTTCACCAAAGAACCCAATAATTAAACAATAATAATAATAATAATAATTGATCCCAATATAAACACAACATAATACAATGAATCCTCGGTATTATTAAATGATGGCCAATGGGTACTATTGGCTAAGCTGAGTCAGTAACAGCCTGACACCAGATGTGCTTTCTGGTAAATCTGTAATCCTGCCTATAATCCATCGGTGGAGCTAAAGTGACAAGGCTTCCGGTGCTCGAAGACAACCTGAGTGTTGTGTTGAGATACAACACACACGTGCGTGCGTGCGTGTGCGTGTGTGTGCGTGTGATCGATGAATCCGGAAGACAAAGTGCCATTTTTTTTTTCTTACCTTTGTTTGCCCTTCCTCTGACGATGGCTGCAGGAAACATGCTGCGGCTCGCGACAGGCAAACGAAACATGCTGGAAAAGAGTCAACGTCACGTGAGACGCTCCAAAAACTGGTGCGTCACAGCCAGCCGCAAAGCATCCTCGCGACCAGCTAGCGAAACAACAGCAGAATGAAACTAGCCGACGTCAGTCACCGCGGAGCAGCTAAAGTGCGACGCTACGTTTTAAATAAAACAAAACAACAAAACCAAAAAAAAAAAACACGTCTTAGTGACACCCTACTGACCGGTTCATCGTGCCCGTTGGAAATACCTCGGACACGTCATATTACGTCAGATGTAACGGTCGCTCGTTTATAGCGCGTTCTGATGGTGGCGTTAGTGTCAGCTACTCAAAAAACAAGCTAACGCGAAGTCAGACACGGCAAGTCAGTCCGTCCCGGTTATTCTAGCTACTTCTGTACGACCTATTTACGGTTCCCGGCGATCTGTCGCTTACCTGGCCGGTGTTTTTTTTTGGAGGGGGGGGGGGGGAGACTCTCCTGCGACGCAGATGGAGCTCTGCACGAGTTATTGTGCTGCGTCACGCTTTAAGTAATCCTGCAGAGGCTATAATGATCCGAAGGTCTAGCGTTACTTCTCTGTCACTAAGCTGCTGCTCGCAGTGCCCGTGTGTTCATCACTGGCTTTGACGGTGGACACTGGACCGTCTCTTTAAAGACAATGAGACAATCTCAAGTGGCAGCCAAAGCAGTTTTTTCTTCTTCTTCTTTTTTTGCATTGATATTCAATCGAGGTTGTTATCTAATTCATTGTGTCATCCTTTGATGAAACGGTTTATTTAAAAAGGATAGGGGGGGGGGGGGCGGTTTAAAACTTGTGGAGTGATGTGATGCTCATTGTAGTTGTGAAAGCCACACTTGTTGTACAGTTATTCCAGGAATTCCCATCTGCAATCTTCTAGTTACAGACAGGACTTCAAGCCATATGTTCTTTCATACCGACAGGCATGTCACCCTCACAAATTGGACTTCACCAGACAGAAAGGAACAGGAAATGGCTGAGAATACTCAGGAAACGCTCAGGAAATGAGAGGAAATTCACATCTTGATTGTGGATGTTTACTTAAAATGTTCAAATCTACACTGTGTCTAGACATAAATCAATGTCAAGAAAGTATGCAAAGTTATCTGCTTTTTATTTGAAATATATTATAATAATACATTTATACAATTCCTAATTAGTTTAAAAAACAGCTCACTTAGAATACAATTATAATACATATAAAATATAAAACTGTATAAAAACATACTAATGTTGACTAACAAAGGTTTTATATACCATTTCTTAAATCTAATCAAAGATGCCTTGCATCCAGAGTACAACAACAAATTCAGTATTTTCATTTGATATAACACTGCAACTAATGATTATTGTCATATTAATAACTCATTTAGTTTTGGTCTATAAAATCACAGAAAATATATTTTTTTAAAAGACAAGAGCCCATGATGACCACTTCCAAAAATATTACAAAATGTATGATCATAAAAGATAAATACGTTCCGGAAGAATTTTATCTATTTAAAGTATCAAATCATTCTCACATAGCTGATTATTTGTCTTTTTCTTTTTTCTTCCTTCATTGCAAATCATTAGATTCATGCAGATGAAACATTTTTTATCCACAGTTTAGCTCAGCTTTTCATTTCAGAGTTTGATTATGCACAACTGTGTCCAAATGAAACCACCAAGGAAAATTGTAACACTCTAGCTGGAAAGAACCGCTATGCTACTCCTCCACATTTACTGTGAATGAATGAATTCCCTTTTTTTTCAAGGACAACTGCAGCCTGTGGATGGTTGCAATCATAGAGTTGACGACTCCACCGCCTCCTCTGGGGCGCTCTCCATGTGAACATCTGGCACCGACTCCATCTCGGTGGCAGAGATAGACTGGCTCAGCTCTCTCAACGAACTCTTAGTTATATTCAGGCATGCACGCTTCAGGATATGACGCACCTTTTTGCCCAGGAGCATATACAGCAGGGGGTTAATGCAGCTGTTAAAAAAGCCTAAACTGGTGGCGAGAGGAAAGCCGGCTTTTAGAATGTTGTGTAAGTAAACCGGAGAATACACGGATAACTCCATCAAGCAAAAAGTATGGAACGGAGCCCAGCACAAAAAGAAGGCCAGAATTACCGCAAAGACTGTTCTGGAGAAGCTTGAAAGCCGAACCAAGCTGCCAGATTTATTCACTTTGATTGTCAGAAGTATACCAGTCACACATATGGCCGTGAAAGGCAGCACGAAGCCCACAGTGGTGCGCATGGCCACCATCATGATGTGTTTCAGTGCCGCTGACTCTCGACTGTGTGTGTAAAAGTTGTTAAAGCACACCACCTTGTCGTGTAGGCGCATGGTGTCGCGAAAAATCAGCGCGGGACAGCTCATGGCGGCGGCCAGCCCCCATATGCAACCGCACACCACCCAGGCCCTCTCCATCGTGCGGTACTTCTGAGACCAGTTGAGGTGGACCAGAGACACGTATCTGTCCACGCTGAGCACTGTGAGGAAGAGCACGCTGGCGTACATGTTCATCACGGACACAAATGAGTTGAGCTTGCACATGACCACGCCGAAGTCCCAGTGGAAGTCCTTCAGGATGTAATTGATGTAGAAGGGGAGAAAGAGCACAAAGACAAAGTCTGCCATGGCCAGATTGAGCAGCCAAACACTGTTGACTGTCTTTTTGCTTTTGAAAGCCGTCACCCAAATAACAGTCCCGTTGCCAACCAAACCCAGCACAAAGGAAACGATGTAGATGACCACTGAGATGATGTGCATCGTTTCCGTCTGCCTGTGATCTACTTTAAGTTCTTCCAGGTCTCCGTACTCCAGGTAGTCTTCATAGGTGTAGTTCCCGTAGTCCTCGCCAGAGTCTTCCATCGTGGCAGGGCCGTAATCGCTGCGGGGCGGTAAAGCTTGTGATTAGATGCATTCCTTTCAAGATAATCCGTAAACACAACAATTCAGAACATTTCCGTCCAGCATAACCGACGTACACAACACACTGTCTCACCTCGCACACTCTGTGATTATGCTCGTCTGTTTCCCCCCCAGAAGGATGCAGTGGTCTGTCCTGTCCCTCTTCCTGATCCTCTGGTTCGTGTGTTGAAGTTAGGACCGGGTGTGTCCTGAGTAACCCTGCAACAGAATGTCAACATCAGCTCAGATCAACAGTGTGCAAAGTGAGATGCCCCGTAGATGAGGCATAATTGTGTGATTCATCGGCGTTGTTATATGGAAAAACAGGCAATGCTGTATTGTTATGCAATTTTTATTTCCTTATTCACCTTTCGTTGTTACCAAACCAGCCAATGAAATGTGTTTTCACCACATCACCAACATTTGTATCTTTATTAAGGCTTTTTTAAGTCAAGCCAGATTTAAAACAAGTTATTACTTTGTGGTAAGAGGTGAATTTTGTTTAACTTGTGGTTATATCAACCTTGTTACTGTTTTTAATGTAAATCATAGACAGCCTATTGATAAAACTTTAAGAAAAAAGTTAAAGTGAACAGAACAAACTCAAGATTAAAGTGTGATTATATATCTCTTTGAAAAGAGTACCAACAGACCAAAGATAAACCATGCCAAATCAGTGCAATCACTCAACAAAATAGAAGTATACATACTATACTAAAAAGCAATCATTAATGTGACAGTTAACTGTATAAAAACACATAAATGCAAAGACTACTAGACGGACCAAAAATCCAGAATCAACGCATTCAAAGAAGTAGAACATGCCTTTGAGAACAAGGGGTTCCTTTATCAAGAAAAATGTAAATTTAATAGCACGATGAGAGGGAAAGGCATCACGGTAAAAGTGCCACATACACACCTTGTGTAACCCTGGCGGGATAAACGGGCGCGTTGCCGTCCGGCTGATCTGAAGACAGCGGCTCGCTCACCTCACAGCGCAGCGCTCCTCGCTCGTGATTCCGATCAAGGCACCGACAGCTCCCCGGTGGGCTGGGAGGAGGAGGGGGGGGAGGAGGCGGCGGCGGCACGGGACCGTTAACGCTTAGCCGTTTTTTGTTTTTTTTTGCTGAGCCTCGGTCGTCGGTAACTTCCCCGCTCGGCCGCCACACTCTTTCTGTGTGGCATGTGCAGTCTTTCCGTGAGTCCATCCAAACTCCTGCCTCGCCGCCGGGAGGAGACCCGCAGTGGGGCGCGCCCCGCCTGACGCGTCAAACGCGGAGCGCCGGATTGAGGGGGGGGGGGGGGGGGGGGGGAGAAGAAAAGTTTCTGGCCTCAC
This sequence comes from Pungitius pungitius, assembly GCF_949316345.1. NCBI lineage: Eukaryota > Metazoa > Chordata > Actinopteri > Perciformes > Gasterosteidae > Pungitius > Pungitius pungitius. The sequence goes on from NC_084909.1 coordinate 6,153,996, forward strand.
GCACCGCACCGAGGAATGCTTTCATTCTCCGGCTGATTTTCATAACAGCAGCAGAAAGCATATGGTGTTAATCCGGAGCGACCTTCTCTCCCCAAGTGCACAGCTTGCTTTTGTCGGTGTCAAGTCGAACAGAGCAGTGAAGGCTTCATACATAACATTGACTCTACAAAAAGTGGATTATACAATGATTACAGTGGTTTCCATAGAGCTCGGGGACTTGTGAGAGGTTAACGATCCGAATCGATAGCATCAAGTTTACAATCAAACTCCAAACCAGCTTAGTCTTTTTTTATTTTATTATTTTTTCATTGAAGCCTCAAACCGAGCAGAAATAACTATGATGACATCAGCAGGGGTTATTTTAGTCAGACGAATGCACTCCGAGATCCACATAAGACAAACTGTTTTCACAGGCTCAGCAGCACACGTTAACCAATGTGTAAATGCCTGTTTCAAGGGAATGGAGCATTTACTAATTAGTGTTCTTAAGTCTAAATCCATCCAAAGTACTCTACTTTTATTCATTCATTAGTTTTATTCTTAGCTTCGGACTTCTTTATTACATCTCAGAGGGAAATAGCTTACTTCCTTAACCGCTATACTTTTTGCACACTTCCTGTCCAGTAAAAACCATGCCAAATGTGCTAATTTTATCCAAAAAAAATCAAAAAAATCTAGCAAGTATTTATCATTCATCTAAGCATATGAACATTAACGTGCCTTGAATCCCCTTCATAACACGGCTGGGGATCCATTTCAAAACATACAACTCAATTCAGGGATGTTACAGACCTTCTGTGGCATGATTGATGGAGGCAAATACATTATTTATTTTAGCTTCCTTTGATGTTTTTACCCTTTATATTTTGAATATAAAGTAATGCCCGTTCACCTCATTACAAATACCTTCAACTGTTTACATTTATCACTAAATTATGCAGAGGAGTTGTCTACTGTTACAATAAATCAAGTTGTCAAAACTCAGAGAGACTTCATTTAGACTCGGCTGCTTACTCGTCCCTTTTTGTTTCATCCAACGACCGTGTCTGGGTTGCCTCAAAATCCAGTGACCCAAAATGACCAACTCATCCCGTGGACCAATCAGCCCTGAGGGAGAATCCGTCAAATCCTCCAAGAGCCCTATGTCTGACATCTGCATAGCCCCCCAAAAAAAGTAATGTCATGCACTTATAGTTCACGGAGCATGTCATGCAGGCTTTTTGGAAGGTTTTCTGCTATTTCTGAAAGAGACTATAGGGCTCAACAGAGCCGGGGCCCCCCCTTGACGGACTCTTCACACTCCATACATACATACATACACTTTGTCACTTTCTGTTGGTTGGTGCACTTTATTTTTTATTTTTAACTTAACCAACCCAAAGCTTTAGATTACTAACCCATATCATTATATTCTATTATTCCTGCACTATGTTGTCTGTTGTCCATTGTCGTACTGTCTGCTTTCATGCACCAACCGCCAAGTCAAATTCCTTGCATATCTGACATATTATGGCATTAAATGTTTCCCCGATTCCTGATTCAAATTCAATCTACCCACTGGGACAATTCACGGTGGTGAATGCAGAGCATCAACATCGCAGCCAACAACCATTCGCTCAAGATATAACGGAGTATTTATGAGGTGTGCGTTAAAATCAGGACTTCTCTGTGCTTTGTTGGTTTGTTTGTAGTGCACGTGAGTCCTTGTGTGTGTGTCGCTGCTCAGCATGACGCTCATTCCTGACCCACACGCGTCACTGGAAAGCGTAATGGCAAAGCTGCAGTTCCCGCTCTGGTTAACCTTGTTAGCCATGTCAGCACTATCGGTGTTGTTAGCTACCATGGTTGGTAGCTAACAATGCTAACAACACCTAAGAGCCGCGTTGAGGTAATCTCTCAACTCGCTTGCATGTTCTGAATTTTGAATTTAGCTTCTTTAATGCAGCAGTCAACATCCTCCTCGTCTCAACAAACTAGTGCCGAATGCACAAATGTCACGTTTCATTTCGCATTTCTTTGCAGTCACTAAGCAATCCCCACCCACGTGGTGGAGACTCATTAAAAATGAATGCCACCTAAGTTACAATCACGTGGGTTTCTACATCTTTTTTTTGTTTGTATTTTCTGTCATTTTCATAACACACACACACTTTGTTTTCACGTGCGAGCGGGTCATTTCCTGTTTCCTCTCCGCCTGATGGTGTGTCGGTTGTCGAGGTCACCTGCGCGGGCTCCCTGTGGTCCGGGAGGGGAGGACGGAGGACGGAGGAGGGAGGACGGAGGACATCTCCCTGCTCACCGAGGAGGAGCCTGCGGCTCGACTTCCAGTAGCCGCCTGGCCACCGCCTTCTTTCTGCTCACCCCCTCCCTCCCTGCCTCCCTCTCCCGCTCCCCCCCCCCGCCCCCTCCTCCCCCTCCGCCTCCTCCGCCTCAGCCGCTACTGCAGCAGCCCGGTGCCTCCTGGATCCATGAAGAGAGCACCCTGCACGGCACGTCCCCCCGCCACGATGGGCCGCGAGCTGAGCACTGCGTTGATGTGTTGATATTGAGATATTTCAGTTATCAAATATGAATCATGCATTTGATATTTCTGGCCACTTTGCTCGGGAGCATCCTTTCGCCTTGGCTTCATCCATCACTAGCGTCATCCGGTATGTATCGCACTAGCCTGCTGCTGTCGCTTTTCTTCTTCTTCTTCTTCCCTCACACACTTTCATCCAATTAGAAGCACCTTGCACTTTCCCTGTTGGGCTAAAATGAAATCCGATGATGTACTGCAGGTACACATCATCGTGCACCCCCCCCCCACTCCCTTAAAAAAAATTTGATTTAATATGCGGCGTTTCTCGGCGTGATGGTGCATGATGCAGACCACATGAGCTCAGCCTCTTCTGTTCAGTGTGTGAAAAGAGAGTGCTCTTTATTATGTATGAGTGGCATGTTTGTATTAACTGCTGCCAGCACTCTTTTCCTTTAAAGTGCTTGCTATTATATGCTTTTATATAACATTCTAGGATTTAAAATTCCTCCTGTTATCAGAAGCAATTTGGATTCGTATTGCATAATGAACACTGCACAAGTCTATCTGGTGCAGTTTTTCACTTTGGAAATAAGCGATTTAAAAGTAGCTCTCAATGAAATTAAGCTATTTATATTCTCTATTCTAAACCAGCCGTACGTGGTTGTCAGTGTAACATGGCATGTAACCAATCATTCCGAACCGCGTCCAGGAGAATCGCAGTAAAGCCGGGGCCACCTCAGTGTTATCAATTTGTTTCATGAATTAAAGATGACAGCTGGCTGCGTGTGTGTGTGTGTGTGTGTGTGTGTGTGTCAGGTCTTTCATGTATGTACGGTGGAAATTGTCTTGCAGTTTCTCAAGGAGAAGGAGACAAGGTTGAGAGGGACGCAGTGCCAGCCGAGCTAACGCAACAGGCAACTGCAGCACCTGCTCCAGACAACACAACCCACCATGCGGTAGAGCATGTGATCACCTACCCCTCGCGTTTGATCTACTACCGGAACGAGGACTCGGAGAGCACCTATCATGACCTGGACACCAGGGCCAAGAACCAAGCCACAGAGGGGCAGGTAAGGGCGGGACGGGCCAGGCGGGGGGATTGATACTTGGATGTGGTGGGTTGTCGCCTCAGTGACCAATGTTTAGTCACGTGATCGCATGCTGTGGGGAACGGGAAGTTTGGAATGCAGATTGGATCTCGAACTGTCTGTTATTGTCACACGAAGAAGAGACCCGTCACACGCAGAGCGTCAGCGGCTACAAGAGCTGGAGTGACGCCAGGGCCGACCATGTCGGAGGAAGCTACTCTTCCAGTGCACCCACTGTGCATTGCCATCTGCCATTCGTCCGACACATCTGTTATCTCTGTGCTGTAGGCCATGTTTAAGGTGTACTCTGGAGGGTTTTGTGTCCGCGGAGAGCTGTGGTCTTGTGCTTCATCATCTGCAGCCGCAACTCTTTTTCTACCTCACAGGCAGTCCACCTCGCCCAAGCCAGTTTCCAGTTAGAGGCATTCGGCACGCGATATGCTCTGGATTTATCATTGAACACGTAAGTCCCTGTCATCCATTCTGACTATTGCGGATTAATGCAGGCTAAATCAATCGATTTCAGAGCTCGTCAGCCCCCTGTGGTCCAGATGTTGATCTCTATGCAATGACACCGGGGAGGGGGGCGCGGTTGTTTACATTTATAAATAAATTACCAATTAACCGAATCTTTACAACGGAGGTGATAAGTGCAAAGTTGTCACAACTCAGAATCACAATTAGCCACATTTAGAACACAGCAAGGGCACCACGTCGAACAATACTAATGTGTCCCTTTTATCACAACAAACCTGGACACGCAGCGAATGAGTCGCTCACAAGAAAATCTTGTGCTGTCAAGGTCATGTTGAATGTAACGTGCAGATGGTTGAAAATAGCAGAACGTCAGTATTTATATTTATCTGGGGTTTAAGGCGAAGCTGTGGGAAAACATTCCTTCCACAACACACCCACACTCTTATCCTATGGATGTAACATAAAGCATTATAAAACAATAAAACATTGAAAGGCAAGCTGTGATGAACAGTTTTATGTTTTAAAGTTTTTACGTTCTAATTTAAATGTAGAGACAATGTTAACTAAATGTCTTGTGTTTTTCTTAATCAATCAGAACTAAAGTTTGGATATCACTAGGTTCTAGGCCCTAACAGACGATAGTTGAAGTCTATATCAGGCCGTCAAAGTGACCGGAAACTGTAACTGACTCTGTAACTGTAACTCAATATGTGTCATAGCTGACACCAAACTGATCTCTCAATGACTGTTGTTTGTAAATGATATATTGTTCTATATGTCAGATCCGTGTTTAATGCAGCGTCAGTCAACGATTAATGTAATTGGAGTAATTGAAGAGGTCAGCGCGCTAGTTTCCAGAGTGCTGAAAGCAATGTTGGTTCAGCCACCGCACTACAGACGGACTGTTTAGGACGAGGATTTGGAAAACCAAAGTCTTCATCTTTAATGAGGCATAATTTGCCTGTTTGCATGAGAACCAGAAGAGAGACAGTTACTCTGTGGTCTGTGATCACTCTCCCGTCTGCAGACACGAGGCAGCGGACACTCAATGATATTGATTTAATGCCTTTGCAAAGTAGCCGGTCTGCATGTGTGAGGGTTTAATATACGTGTGTACAAGGACTTTAAAATGTTGATTGAATTCCAAATCCCTTGATGTGATTTAAAGGCTACATTCTGTAATATCAATTTGTATTAGTCTACATAGCTGAGTGTTGTTGCGTGGTAAGAGTGAAACGCTTCGATGGCTGGAATTCAGTCTCCTGTTACTTTAAAAAGTAGTATCATCACTTTATCAATAACAATGTATACATATGTATATATATATATATATGTATTCTGTTTATTGAAGAGGTGATGCTCATGTATCAGGTAAGGGAGAGTCTTCCTTGATATTCAGTGTGCGTGTCTCTCTTCACTCGGCCATAAGGTTTTGTGGAGATGAAAGAAAGCAGAGATCAAATACACTTGTGTGTTTTGTGTACATGTATTAAGTGGTAGGTAGACACTGGAGGAATCCCAACCTCGCCCTGTCCTCCCCAACTCAAACAATCACATTTTATGAGACGTTGTCCTGCGCCTTATTGTCAGACATTGAGCCATTAAGCAGCAGCTCTGTACAGCAGAGGCTCCAAAGCATGACCTTGATTCCTAGCGGTTTGCTTGTAGGTTGTCTGTGAGACACATGAGCTAACTTCAGTGTGTGCCTTTTTTTTTTTGTGAGAACAGGGGTTTGAATTCCGCTTGGTGTTGTAGCTGCGACAGTACTGATCTAAATATAGATAGGTCTGCAACCTGCCAATGGTTGCTACTCTATCTGCAAACCTCTCACTGAGCCTCGGATTGCAAATCTTTTTAGGTATCAGAGAAGATGTGTTTTTTTTCCCAGTTAAAACAACTCGTACATTGACAGAATAAAACGTGCATTTGATCGTTAGAACATCCCGCATCTGCTTTTGCCACTGTCTCGCTTCCCAGATGCGGACGCCGTCGCGCCGTGGACTCAGAGACCCTCGGGGGGGGGGGGCCGGACGCCCTTCTCAAGACCCCCTCGGGCGCGCTTTCACCCGGCTCTCTCGAAAACGCGCGGCGCCTACACACGCGGGGGGCGGGCCTTCACCCCTTCACCCCTTCACCCCGTCAACCACTCGCACTCGTACAAACACCGATGCGTAGTCCACTCCCCACGCCCTGCCTCATCCGTCACGCTATTAATAGCCCCTCCGCCAGGAATCTCTCACACGCGTGGACTCTCCCATCACTGCTCCTGTGCCGCCGAGCATCACGCAAAAAAACGTCCCACTGATGATGTTTCAAAGGTTCATCACTCCTACACGTTCTTTTTTTTTTTTTCTTCTCCACATGCATGTGTGGAAGAGGATGTCGGTTTTTTTTTGTGATTTGCAAGGTTACTAGGGGGAAGATAGAAAGAAAAAAAAAAGCGCTGTTGTTGCAGAAATCGCAGCCTCTTGAAGCCAGTTGTCAGCTAACAGATTGAGTGTGTGAGATGATGGGGGACGCTGACTCAGATAGCCGAGAACTGGCAGGAGGACCGCTGCGTTCAAGGTGAAGCCGAGGCCTCGCCATCAATTCCCCACATTAGGCGTTCAGACACAACACTTCTGTTTCTGTTCCTGTCATGTGTGCGGTTTCTCATCTGGTGATGTTACTTTGGGAGATTTGAGGAAGTAACAATGTTCTCTGAATGAGTTCATGCACACTCTGGATGAGTTCGGCGATGATTGATTGTGACCCTTTCGCTACAATAAGGCCACTTGGCAAAATGACTGAGTAGGTGTTAATCTTGTTGTGAGAGTATTTTTCTGAGTAAATGCGTCATAATGTTTCCTGAGGGGAGGCAACCTTTAACATATCTGCTGCACTTTTTCCTGGATGTCATGGGACTGTTTGTGTAGGCTGATACAGGCACACTGGTGATGAGTGTTCTTGTTAAAACGCCAACCAAAGCACTACTGTGTGAGTCAGAGAGAGCAGAAGGAGAGAACCTATTTCTGTGTGTGTTTTTTCTTTGTTCTCACTGCATCACATCCATCCACCTTAATCATCTGCAATCTCTATTTTTACAGTGACTTGCTGTCGTCAGATTACGTTGAGATCCACTATGAGGCGGGCAAACCTGTTTTGTCAAAGGTAACGTCTTTGTTAGTCGTGACTAAAATGTTAAAGCACACATCTGTTTAGTGTTTTCCACAGCTGCTGTTTTTATTTTGTCAAGTTCATTGTCGGTAAAGCGAAAGGCATTAATAGAAAATAGACTTTTCATGTAAATGAGTTTGCTTCTTACTTACTTTTGCTTTTATCATCAAGCCTTCCGCAAACATAATCAAATCAACGCTGCAACTGTCAAGGTAATCTTCTTTTGCAGTCCGAAGAAAAGAACAAATTGTACAGGACGAAGATATGTCTGGTAGATAGATAGAGATAAGTAGGCAGACGCATTATGATAGAGTAAGGCTCAAGGCTGGAAGGTGGAATAAAATGTGAAAGTAGGGGATTTTCATTGAGCAGAAGAAAAGAGGCGATAAAGAGAGGAGGTATAAATAAAAAAAAAAGAAGCGGGTTGGGAATGAGCTGCTGCTGAATCAGGCACAGGGCTGGGCACACTGTAGCTGAATCAGCAGGGTTCTGCTCTCCTGCAGCCTCCTGCTGGATCTCTGGTCACGTGACGAGAGAGAAAGCCTTCTGCAGTATCAGTGCAGTGTGTGGGATGGGTGAGGAGAGCGAGGCAGCAGGAGGAGGGGGGGAGAGGGGGGGGTGGATGTCCTCTGCTCACCCTGCATCTGACAGCTGAGTCACAGATAGTGCCGGGACCCACCTCGCACGCAATGTTTTCACTTCACATCTTAACGAGCAACGCCCCCCCCCCCCCCCCCCCCCCCCCCCACACCGAAATATTTTGCAAACGTACCAAATTGGCATCTGTGAGCCAAGCTGCTGCCTCCTCTGTTAAAAAAACAAAACAAAAACACCAAACACCTTTCACAATTGCGTGAAAACTTTCGCCGTGTAATGGTGAATCCGGGTGTGTGCACACTTTGGTGGGATTCTCTAGCGAGTAATGCTCTTTTTAGGTGTGGCTGGGGTTTTGCTGCGATGATACATTAGCCCTGTGTCGTCTTCCCTCAGGGCGGTGAGCACTGCTACTACCACGGCCAGGTGAGGGGGAACGATAACTCCCATGTGGCCCTATCTACCTGCAACGGGCTGCAGTAAGTGAACAGCAGAATTGGGTGAATTCCTCGCCGTGTTCAGAATAATTCCAGATGCACTCATGTCTGCTCCTCAGCTCCTATTGACTCGATATCGACTGCCTTCTCTTTCTCTCTCTTTTCTGCTCTCTGTGCCCGGCAGTGGGATGTTTGACGATGGAGTCTATGTGTATCTAATTGAGCCCTTGCAACAGACTCATTCAATCGTAAGTTATTCCCGGTTGCTGAGAACCAAAACATGCACGGTATCATACAAAGGTTTTAACCCATTCAGCTCCAGCCCACATGCAAATCCACCTCTGCTGTCCCATTCAGCTGAGGATAACTTAATCCCTCATTACATTAGTACATCAGCTGAAGTACCATTTTGCCCGATTTGCAGATGGTTTAAATGTAATTGTTAAGTTGCATCAGACAATGTCGTGTTTTATTGTTCTTATTAGTAGTTGTGGGCGGTACACTATGGTTGAAATCAATATCAAGGCATTGTTAAGGATGTTCATTACATGATATCGATTTCAGTATGCATCATGATATCAAATATTTATTTCAGAATCACATCAGCAAAAACAAAATGCCTGGATTTCCTGGATTTCATGTTTTCACTGCATCAGGCCAAGAAATAGACCGCCCTATGACCTAAATTCTCTAAATGAGAACAAACTTGTGAAATCCTAACGTCTTTGTTAGGCTAACTGTTTCCCCTTTTGTCAAGTCTTTAGGTTAGATGAACTATCTTTAGCTTCATTTTCCACAGACCAACCTAAGGGTCATCAGTCTTCTGACCCTTGGCAGTTAACACTTGTTTTCCTGAACCACGCAGGATTCAGCTGCAAGGCCACACAAACTAAGAAGAACCCTTTCCCTTCAGTGGGACAATGATTCAGAGGAAGAGGGTAAGTGTTACCTTCCTCGCGTTGTCCCAACATTTAACCTCTGACCCTCACGACTCGCGACTACAGGCATTACTTTGACCTCAAGTGTGTTTTGCGCAAAGCTCACCAGCGTGGCCACAAGTGGAGATTCCTGGGGTTGCAACAATAGTGAGAAAGTGAATACGCCTCAGGAATGAACAGGAAGGAGTGATTGTTTTTCTTCATATTTTGCACCGAATGTTTTGTTACACCCACTTCTTCCATTTTTGCCAAGTTGGATGTGTCTTCTCCAGTCTAGCGTGTAATTTAACTGACTGCTTTGACGGCGAACTCAGAAAAATGACTTGAGATTTCTTAAGGGAAAAAACAAACTCCACCCTGTGGGCTCGAACTCACGATGGAGGTGTACACAACCCAGCTGTCAACATGGGGGTTGAAATGTCACTATTTCCTTGGGTGGGTTCACAGTTGAGGAAGAGGAGCAGCTCTTCTCCGACCTGGATGACTTGTCCTGGCTGAAGCGCAGGAAAAAGCGAGCAGTAAGTCCCTGAACTCACCTCACCTCAAAAGAAACACAACAAACTAAGTGGAATGGTTCACCAGATGTGTGGTCTTAATCAACTAGTGAAGAACTTAATCCACTTCCTGACAATAGCTGTTGCTTTTCATTTTGCAGATGCCTCGGAATGTATTTGAGGAGATGAAGTATTTGGAGATCATGATTGTCAGTGACCACAGTATGGTATGTAACCGGCGGTGTCTCATACCCAAAACACATGAATATTTCAGACCTACTCTGCTTTTTTCCTCCACAGGAGGGAGCCGTCAATTCAGCACATTATACTGAGTGAGCACCATTAAATCACTGCGGCTGGTTTATCTCTGTACTCTTTCATCTGTGCCCGCAGTATAAGCGACACAAGACCAAGCAGCACACGAGGAATTTTGCCAAGTCGGTGGTGAATTTTGTGGATGCTGTGAGTAAACTTCTTAGTCACTTAAGAGCTACCCAGCGAATGAAATCACGCTCACATGCGACACATTACTTTAGTAGCGGCTTTGCACCGTTCATATAAACGATTTTCACTGCTCTGTTCCTTTATACAGCCTCGCAATGCTGGAAGAAGAGCTCATACATTTAACATAAGTCCAAAGAATGATTGGAATATTTTAGCGATGCTTTAACACTAAGGCCTGAGGAGCATTTCAATGCTGCAGTGGTGGATGTGGAGCACATTTGTTGTTTGAGTTCGGCACATCACACACACTGAGCATTGAGACTCCGGTAACTAGCAAATATGTCCTTACAGTGTGAACATATTGATTAATGGCTCAGGGCAGCCAGAGTCCTTCTCTGGTGTCATCGCCGTAAACCTGAGTCGGCCCCATACTCGTCTTATTGTGAGTCCGTATGGTATTGTGCTGCTGCTTGCACTCGTCAGGTGTATTAACACTCCCGTGTTCCTCCTTTTCCCCAGTGTGCTGCATCCCCCCCATCTGTCCTCCTCAGACAGTTCAGATTCAAATTCACACCCAGTGTTGTTCTCCTCTCCCCGTGCTGTTGCTGCTGGCTCTCTCCCTCTCTCTCTCTCTCTCTGCCTTTCTTTATTCCTCCCATTCACTGCGCGCTTCAATGGCAGATCTTCAAAGAGCAACTACACACACGTGTGGTGCTGGTTGCTGTGGAGATCTGGACGGACAAGGATCAGATCCCCGTCAGCGTGAGGCCGCTGGAGATGCTGCGGGATTTCTCCAAGTACCGACAGCAGAGCATAAAGCACCATGCCGACGTCGTGCACCTCTTCTCGTACGTTCTCATTCAAACTTGTGTTTGCCTCACCCTTAGGTGCATCTTCTTTACTGATATCGATTGGAAGTCAGGATTTAGTCTTTATTTTCAGTCATGTTCTTAGAACTTTTAGCTTTCTCTTCAATTTGATTGCTTTCAATCTTGTTAACATGAAGCAGGTGAATGTAAACGTATTATAGTATAGTTGCCATTGTATTTATCCGTGATGCATCGTTTGGCTATACTATTAAGATTTGGGCATCGAGATGATTTCTATGCAGCCACGTCAGAGCTTTAGCTCATGGGTTGACATTATATTCTCTCTGTACGTCTTTGTTAATTCCCTGTATTTAAATAGGACGGTGTCTTCAGGAGAGAATGATACATACAAGTATTGTAATAGTAATATATTTTGTAAATATCTATGAAATTCTGATGTGAAGTTTCTTTTCTTCTTTTGATCCCGTCTCCCTCTTTGTCTTCCGATCGTTCTTTCAGAAATGTCACTTTCCACTATCGCAGAAGCAGCGCGGCATACTTTGGAGGCATGTGCTCTGTGAGCCGAGGAGTAGGGGTCAACGAGGTCAGATTTTCTACCTTAACACTGAGCATCACATCATGAGAGAGAGAGAGAGAGAGAGAGAGAGAGAGGGAGGGCAGGTGAATAACCCCCGGTCTCTGCTGTGCCTACAGTACGGCACCAGCTGGTCCATGGCGGGGTCTCTGTCCCAGAGCCTGGCTCAGAACCTGGGTATCCAGTGGGACCCAGCCTCCAAGAGAAGTATACACCATATACACGTGGTGGTCTTTAAGCTGGTATAGATTAAGGGCAAGCTGTTGGCAGCCAAAATCTGTAAAAAAAAAAAATACATATTTACCTCAGGTGGTTTTAGATTTATTGTAAAGTACTTAAGACGGGAGTGAATGTATTTTAATTTACTGATGGATAAAAATAGATTGAGAGGTTTTCTCAGATTTGATCTGAAATGATTATCACTTAGATAGTGACTGTAGAACAAAATCATGCTTTTTGGCTGAACCAAACTGTCTCTTGTTAACTCTTACATGTGCCAGAAGAGACAGATGAGATGGAGAGATGCTCTGATTTTAGAGGCAAAGGTGGTGCAGAAGCAGACTTTCAGTTAGCCTTGAAGAAGGGTGATTGATGCCATTAGTTTTGCCATCAGACGCAGAGTCCACGTGGTTAAAGCTCAACCATTAGAGAGGGGTTTTTTTTTATGGTCTGAGAATTGGTGAAAATTATAGTTATTGAGCTGGAGATTCGGCTTTAAACACACCGATTGCTTCTCGCTGAGGTATTAAAGTCAATGTTCACATATTGTATTTCAATGCTCGTGTTGTGTGTTTTTTTTCTCACAGTCTGTTTCTGTGATTTTTCTTTCCTCTCCTTCCTGCTTGCAGAGGAATGTGGTTGTGTTGACTCGTGGACTGGCTGCATAATGGAGGACACCGGGTAATGTCCAACATGCCCCTGAGACACGCACGCACAGACGCACACTCACACCGGAGAGAGGGATGGTGGAACAATTATACATGCTTGTTTATTGTCTCCTGCAGGTGTAATCACCTCTCTGGGAGTGTGGGAATGAATGCACAACCGGTAGATAGATGTTCTGTTTTGACCTTGCTGATTATTCAGACTCTCCAGTGTCAACCCTCTTGTGTTAAACAATTTCCAACCAAACAGTCATTAACAGAAAAAAACTGTTCAGTGCATGTGAATACCAGGTATTAATGTAGTCAGTGTGCGTTCATCAACCACTGGTATGTGATGAAATATGCGAGGGGAACATTATAAATAACTTCATCCTTAACAGAGCGGCAGAAACTCTTCTTTCGTCCATGAAGGCATTTCAAACGCTGCTCTTTTTTTAATTAAGTAATAAATTGCTCGGTTCTCGCACACCAAATTGGGCTTTTATCTGCTCCAATTGCTATATTCTTTTTAATTTCCTGGGAGAAGACAAATCAACATTTAAAGATAGCCGTTGTAAATGTAGGGACTGAAGAGGACTGAATTTGACATCATTTTAATTTGAACTGACCCATGTTTGACTGTTAAGCAGTGTGTGTGTGCGTGTGTGTGTGTGTGTGTGTGTGTGTGTGTGTGTGTGTATGTATATGTGTGTGTGTAAAAGATCCTCTAATTCGGAAAGCCGCTCATCACACACATGGCACCGTACAGCATATTTCCAATGACTCAGCCCTTTCGGTTTATTATCACCTGCTATTCTCTCCCTTCAGGGTCCAGCACCCACGCAGATTCTCCAAATGCAGCATCTCCGACTACAAGGAGTTCCTGCTGAAAGGTGGAGGCTCGTGTCTGTTCAACCGGCCGACCAAGGTTAGACTCTCTCTCGCAACTCTGGCCACGACCGCCACCCGATGGCACGGCCCGCTCCGCCCCTTGACGCTCTCTCGTGTCTTCTCGTGTTAGCTGTTCGAGGCCACAGAATGCGGTAATGGGTTCGTGGAAGTGGGAGAGGAATGCGACTGCGGAGCCAGAGCAGTACGTTCTTTTTTTTTTTTTTTTTTTTACTCTGGAACGTCCGGTCCGATTGTTGTCGTCTGTTTGTTGGGATGCGTGAAGCTCTTTTTCCTGTTAATTCTCAGGAGTGCTACAAGGACTGTTGCAAGAAGTGCTCCCTCGCCAACGGGGCGCACTGCAGTGACGGCCCGTGCTGCAATAACACATGTCTGGTATGACTTTGGGGTTTTTTCTTTAAGTTTCACAGAACTCATTATTTATTTAAACCTCTGACTGGTAATCTTCTTTCCTTTTCTTGGCAGTTTTATCCACGAGGTTACAGTTGCCGCTACGCTGTGAACGACTGTGACATCTCAGAGACCTGCTCCGGGGACTCTGGACAGGTGTCCTCGTGTTGAACTGTTACATCTCATTACATTTATTTCTAAATAAATGAACAGCATTTAATGTAATGTTGGTGGTGTTATTTTTGCAGTGCCCTCCCAATCTTCATAAACAAGACGGTTATTACTGCCAGGTAAACAAGGTAGGCACCGGGTGGCATCAAACAAGCGGTCATGCTTGAAAACAGCAGATCAGGAGACTGAAAATGTATTTACCATCTTTTTGTTTCCCGTCCTGAAGGGACGCTGCTACAGCGGAGAGTGCAAGACCAGAGAAAACCAGTGCAAATACATCTGGGGGTCAAGTAAGACGAACATTCCTTTGGCTCAGCAGAGTATCATCATACGCAGATGCCGAGTGGAGATAGACCGTGTCGGTTCACCCACCTTCTCTTTACCTCAGAGGCCGGAGGGTCGGACAAGTTCTGCTATGAGAAGCTGAACACGGAGGGCACGGAGAAGGGCAACTGTGGAAAAGATGGAGACAAATGGATCCAGTGTAGCAAACAGTGAGTTTTGAAGAGAGACAAATGAGGCTAACAACATACGAGCATGACGTATGGCATACTTAATTTATGGGCTTTGGTTTTTCCCTATTTTCTTTTATTAATGACATCATAGGAGATTAATGAGGTTTTGAAACCAACCAATAGAGGGCAACAGAGGGGACATCGTCTGCACTGTTTACACAACCTATTTAAAATCATTACATCTTTCTTCAAGCTTGCAGGCCCGGCCCATTGCCTTCTGCATACCATTTTTATTTGCAGTATTGTGTTTTGGCAGCAACGCTCTCTAAATACATTCATGTTGATCTCCAGGGCCACTTTCAACTCTCCTAAAGGAATACTTTCCCATTGAAATAATAACTTGTATATTGACACTGAACCTCGCGTCGTTCCCTGGGTGCCTTACGCCTAAAAGGCTGGGTTGAATACGTAGAAGTTTAAGCTTTTATAAGAAGGACGTCCTGACAAGGCAATGGATGATTGGCATCTGCACAGACTTCTCTCTGTTGTATTTTGCAGTGATGTGTTCTGTGGTTACCTTTTGTGTACCAACATCGGCCGCAACCCCCGCATTGGCATGATGAAAGGAGACATCACCCTAGCCTCCTTCAACCCTCAGGGCAGAATGGTAGACTGCAGGTAAAGACATGAGTCCCACCACACGCTACGAGCTGGGAACCTTCCCGCTGTGCTCCGTGCCCGGTTTAATCTTCCACGCATGAGTTTTTTGCTCCGTGTCCCTCTTTCCGTGTTTTGCTCCCCCCCCCCCCCCCCCCTCCCCCTTTCCGTCCCTGCGACCTCTCTTCACAGCGGGGGCCACGTCCTGTTGGACGATGAGACGGATCTAGGCTACGTGGAGGACGGGACTCCGTGTGGGCCGTCCATGATGTGCCTTGACCGAAAGTGTCTGCCAATCCAGTCGCTCAATATGAGCACCTGCCCCAGTGGACCTAACGGACAGGTGTGCTCTGCCCATGGGGTGAGTCCACTTACCCACAATCTACACTGACGCTCTCCGGGGGTCTCGGAAGGCTTCACTTCATTGCTTATAAATGTTAGACTGGTCTTTTGTGCCGACAACCGTCACGCAGCGTAATACCATGTAAATTATCAATAACACATCATGATTACATTAGAAATGGGTTTTGCGAGGACGCAACATTCTACCGAGAGTATGCAGCTCAGCCGGAGGAGACACGGTCACAACAGGAAAAGCACAAGTATGAATACTGAAATTAACGATGCCCTGATTCCATTTGGCTGTGGGTGGTTTTGTAAATGCGGCCTTCCCGCGATGACTCACTGGAACGGCCCTACTGGTAATGTAACGCATAACACCTGTTCTGTTCCCACTATGACGAATCAAGATGTCGGCTGTGTGAGAAAGAGCCATTAGCTTCCAGCGCGTTGTGGTTCATCGAGCCATTGTTGTGTGATTCAACCGATCAGATTAAGTTCTGTCCGTAGACTGGCTCTGCTGCTGTTAGCATAATTAAATCAGCTTTGAATAAGCAGCTGTCCAGGCCCGAAATTCCTTTCTGGAGCTGTAATATAATGAATCTATTACACTGTTGTAGGTGGGAGCCTTTGTTGTGGATGAGCAATCCAGATGGTTCCCCAAAAAGTATCCCAGCGCATCAGCAACTTTATTTACGGCTTTCGCAACCCCTCTTGTCGCCTCATCTATTTTTGTCTGATCTGTACAGGTGTGCAACAATGAAGCCGCGTGCACCTGTGACACCACCTGGGCAGGGACAGACTGTAGCATGCCCGATCCTCCTAAAGAGCCTGAGGCCACTCAGGACGAAGGACCCAAGGGTCGGTTTCCTCACCTCTTTCAACCTCTGCTGAATAACCCACATGTCAATGTACACTGATTTAATTTAGCCACGATTCACGCCGAGTTATACACGGTATATACGTCGTTGTCATTGTCAGTCACACTGTTAGATCTGAGTCTGCACGCAATTCCACAGGTGTACCGTAGAGTCATAAAGACGTTGCATGTAAGACGGCGGCTGCAGGATAAATGAAACGACGGGTGTCACATTTGTTACGATTTTAGAAGATGAAATGAACACACAGTTCAAGTTGTACACCTGACACTTCTGACCACCCGGGGGGACGGAGGAGGTGGTTTGGGGCGATGGGAAGCGTCACAGAGGGAACCGCGTCACTTCATCCATGTCTCTGAAGCAGAAGCCTGCTGTTTGTTTTTGACAGGGTGGTAATAACGCTCCTTTTCCCTCTGCACAGTGAGCGTGGCCACTAACAGGCTGATAGGGGCAGTAGCAGGGACCATTCTGGCCCTGGGGGTGATTTTTGGAGGCACAGGGTGGGGAATAGAGTAAGCATCTTTAACCCTTTCACAGCTCTTCCTCTCATAGTGGTGCCTCAGTGTGCGGGCGGTCTTGTGAGCCGGCCTGAGCCCGTGTGTGCGTCCCGGTGGCTTTGTGTTTTCTTGTGTGTTGGTGATGACCATATAATTGTCACGTGATGTATTCAGTGTTGTGTGATTGATTGATGGACTCCTCCTCCTTTTCCTCCTGTTGTTTCCCATTACTACGAGCCTCTTTCTTCATCCTCCCTCTTCTTCTCGTGGTCCCTTTTCTTTCTCTGATTCTTAGTCGTCATGTGGTTGCTCCTGTGATCCTCTCCTTTCTGGGGCATGTGGGGCATTTAGACGGAAAACAGTCCAGTTAATCAGCTGGCTGGTCAGACAGTGGTAGGCTGTGTGGTGACTGGGAACGCGTAAAAACATTTCCACTGCTCATACTGCAGACCACATATACATCTCACTGGTAATCTCTGGTTGATTAAACCTTCAATCGTGATGGATAACCACGGACTAGTCTTCTGCACAACCCAAACGGACAAACCACTGATAATCACTACCTCAGCTGACACCAGATACATGTAAAGATTCCCAGGGCCTCATGTTAAACACTAAAGGGGGCATGCAAACTAAGATACGGTCATTTTACTGTAACAGTACTTATGGTTATGTTTTCTGTTCCATGTGAAATCGTCATTGTACAGTTACATGTTATTTACACAGTAAGTGAGTATAGAAACTCATGTTTTTTTCCCCATAACCCTTTACAGGTCCTAGTGCCACCAATCTAATAATAGGCTCCATCGCCGGAGCCATCCTTGTGGCTGCCATAGTGCTGGGGGGGACTGGATGGGGCTTTAAGTAAGCAACACGCCGCATGCCTCTCCTGCTGTAACTCCAGCATCCATGCTGCTTCTAGACGCCAGGGTTTGAGATCCTGCTACAGAATGTGGACCCCAGGGTGGACAATGCACAAACACATGCCTAACACACACCTAAACTGCTCAGCTCCGTCCGGTGTTTTCATAGAGAAGGGGGATCTGGGGAGACACTGGGCTCCATGTGCGGCTTTTGTGTGTTGATCTGTAGCAGAACCTCAAACCGATTGGACGGGCAGAGCTTACGCTTGACATGCATGTTGAGTTCTGACCACAGAGGGGGAAAAACATATATAGCAATAACTTAAAATTGTAAGCTTGTATTGATCAGTTCAATTCTTATCTCCCCTCTGAAATCCAAGGAGAGACCTCTAGCAACTCTGTGTAGCCAGTAAATGTACTTTATTGTACAATAAATAGATTCTGTTAATTAGCTTGCCGTCTTGAGCAACCGAAGCGTTACACATCTTAATTTAAATAAGTCTAAAATATCGCTGACAATCCCGCAGCGACCAAAGCATGCCAGGTAGCAAAGCATCATGGTCTTCACCAAAACATGCAGAAAAAAAAAAGAAAAAAAAAAGGAAAGAAAAGAGCAAAACATTTCTGCATGTTAACCTGTTGATTTGGAGGAGGTCATTGCACAAAGGCTGAGCCAAACACCAGATCGACTTGGTCCAGGCTCGTCATGCTCTCACCACCTCCATGATCTTTTTCTCAGTCCGTTACTCTTTGAGGGGTGAGAGACTTTAAATGGAGTGGTGAGAGCGACACAGAGACAGAAGCCAGGAGCCTTTCTGTTGGCCTGCAGCCTTTGTGCCGTGGCCCCGGGGGCCACGCCCACCTGAGATGGCCGGGCTCCGCCCTAGAGCAGAGCAGGATTCTCGGACCCTGCCCACACCAGCTGCCATTGCTGCCTGCTTCACAGACCTGGTACAGACACGGCACATTCCACTGCATGAACCACGCACAACAGTAGCGCCACCTTCAGTTGGCCTAGTGTTGGACCCGGTGCATGACAGAGTGATAGGAGCCCCACAACAAGCCACAGTACGGGGAGGTTGTGCATCACTCTAGTTGTCGTATTGTTGTCGTCCCACTGTTGTGGTAGTTATTGTTGCTGCTGCTGCTGTGGTTGTTGTTTATGTGGTTGTCTCCTCTTTCCCTCTTCTGTAGAATATATTTTATGTTTAGCTCTTTCCTCCCAGATTGTTATGTTTTTTAGTGGAACTAATATCTTTTCCCATCCAAACTGGTAATGAGACATGACTCCTACACGTCTTCATTCTTGTAAAATGACGTTGCACGCACAAACCGCTCGGAGGTTGCCTGGAAGAGAGGCAGATTTATATTCATCGACCTTCAAAGTTAAATTCATTAGCTCGGTTAAAAATCGGTCAACGTTTTCACTGAGGTGCCGAGTGTCACAGATTGTGACACAGAAGGAAATAGGAAGACTTAAGTGAAATGGATCCTCAATAGAAATGGTTTTCATTGTGTTTATCATACATCAGCATGAATTGGAATGTGGAGATTTGTGAATATAAATACCTCTCACTGCCTCTTAACAGTCACTGGCTCAACACGGACCTTCCTTTCAATCCATCTTGGAAAACCTTAACCCCTAACAATATAACTGTGGAGATTTTTTCTGATTTTATTTTCTACTCTTGAACATAACAACACGTCATGAAGTGTCAGTGGCATTTTACTCGTGTTTAATATTGTAAACTGATGAGTGTGGTTGCTTGTTCAGGTTGCACTAGCTGTGAAACAGAGGTGAATTATGCCACACACTGACTCCTGTTTCTTGTCTTTATGTAAGAAATGTGAAGAAACGACGATACGACCCCAACGCTTCAGCCATTTAACCCGAGGAGAGATGGCGAGGAGGACTCCCTCAAGGCTTCCCTAGTTGGCTACCTGACAGCCGGACTGCACTTATCGCTGCTGATCCTCGGCATTAGATTTACTTGAAAAAGAGGACACATAGTGGACATTTTAACAAATTTCATCGTAGTGATGTTAGACAATGCAGCCTTTTTCGACTCCACCTCACCCATTTAACAACCCCCCTCCCCCTCCTTCCTTCCCCCCCCCCCCCCCCACTCCGATCTCTAGAGCGGTAGCGCTCCTCTTCCATCCTTTAGTGCCAGTGCACAGGCGTTCAGGCGGAATCCACACCACTCTCTCACCTGGCATGACTTTCCGCACAAAAGCGTGCTGCTTGCTGGCCCCCCCCCTCTGGCATGAAGAGCCCTTTCTAGCAGGACTCTGCATGGCTACGAAAGCTATACCGCAAACACATACAAAGAAGGTGGGTGGGGGGGGGAAGGACTATTTGAATGCAGGGGTAGCCTTGTTAAAAACCAAACCCAGGTAAAGGCGGTTAAAGCTCCTCTAGTTTACGTTTTAGGGGCTGTGGATGATTAAGGAGGCTGCATGTGAGGACCCATAAGGGCAGTGCAGACCACCTGGCGAATGCACACACACAAATTGTATATAAATAAAGGGTTCAGGTTTGGAAAAGCAGCATATTTTAAAAGAACATTGATTGCTTATTTTTCATTTCATTTTTTTATCTCAGCATGTTGTATAGCGGGTGTTTTTGGCAATGTTCTTGACCAAGATTGGGTTTTGAGCCAAAATTGTCATCGCGCGCTGCATAGCGTCCGGCCTGAGGTCGGATTCAGAGTAGCCATTGGTGGCCCGAGTTGTCAGTGATCCAGACTGACATCGCCTCTGATTAATGTCACAAGAACCCCCCGTCCCTCCTCCTCCCCCCCCCCCCCTCTCCTCCTTCCCCCAGTCCCGGAGTATCTTCAACCGTAACTCAAAAGCCAAAGAACCAATCACCTGAACATATGGATGTTGTTGCACACAGAGCACTTTCCCCTCTGTCTGCAGCCAGCGGTGCCTCTCCTACTGCTGAGGGCATCACGTCGGTCCGAGCAGGCGCTCACCTGTCCAGCCAGGTCTCATGTAACAGTCCTCATCAACACCCACTATACTGGCTTAACCTTTTTGCTCTCATAAACTCTTAACCAAGTCCGGTAACACTGCATGCATTCACTATAGTGGGCTTATAATTCTATATGGAAGTCCCCAAAATCTGCAAGAAAAATATGCTTCAAAAGATAGGTGCATGTCAACAAACAAAAACATTTAACTTTTATTTACTATGCAAAAAAGAGATATCGCACAAACGTATGGGTATATTAATGTCAACGTAGACATGGAATTACAAGAACGTTCTGCTAATCAGCCAATCTTTTGTATTTGGCCGAACCTTCGTCTAGTTTCACTTTGCTTCAGCGTACTCAAACTTTGAATGGAGTAGAAAAACCAATGAATTAATATTCACAATGAAAAAGCAAGAGAGCACCCTTTTACATTTGTGGAACTGAAAATATTTTTTGTGTGTTTTTTCATCCGGTCTGATATTTTTAATCTCACACATGCACACGCACGTACACAAACACACTGTATGGTGCCTGTACATATCGAGGCCTGGACAGTTTTCTTGTGCAGGGCTATTATTTCCCATCCAGCGGATAGTTGGTGTGTTCCAGGTGCTGCCGTAGCACTGGCATCGTTGTAATCCTCCATGTTACTCCTCATCCAGTGTCCCTCTCTCACTGCATCATGTACATTTGGACCGATGAATAAACTACTGACAAATTTTATCCAAACGTCTCGGTGTTTTTCTCGCCGAATCAGCGTAACATTTTTATGTGACTTTTTTTTTTTTTTTACGATTAACTATAATATTTGTTGTTGCATTTAGACCCAGAGCGGCGGGTCTACGAAGCAGTTATCCAATCACTGATAAAGTTATTGAGTGACATTATTATTTTAGCGGGCTAAAATACATTGAGATTTGGACTGGCCCTTCGAGTCTCGTGACGCGCCGTTAAACAACACAACAAGAGCGACCACCGGCAGTGTCCTTCCATGAAGACCTGACCCGAACCCGGTACGAGAGAAGAACTAGAGGTAAAACAGCTGGACCCAGATCAGCCCGACCTCACAATCAGAAAAAGGACCGGCGTGAAAGGGAAGCTGACGCTTCGGTAGAGACTTCTACACCTGGGATGATTAGCTAGCTAGCTAGTTAGCCACATGCTAACACCTTATATTGGCGCGAGTTGGTCTTTCCTCAACACTCTGATCGGGTCTTTCCCCAACAAACTAGGTTCATCGGTGCATCTCAATATGTACATAAACATGTTCTAAAATATTTTATATAAATATATTTATATTATAATATACTGTATTTATCCTATGTTGTTTATTTATATAATATATTTATTATATGAATTTTATAATAGTTACAATATGGTAGTTATCATTCTGAATATATATATATATATATATATATATATATATATTTCATTGATTTACTGAATTGTTTGTCCTAATTATGTTAAACTTTTGGAATAAATGTTAAATATTTAACTGCAAAGTATTTGATACCCTTTTTTTGTACTGAATCATACTGGGATGTTTACTGAAACTGATTGATTGGCCCTACTAAAAAGAAAAATCCACCATTTGCCACTGTATTTAAATAAAGGATTAGTGTAGAAAACACTTAAATATATATTTGAAGAGTACATATATAATTATTACTATTACTATTATTATTATTCTTTCTATTATTCTATTATTCGTTATACTTTAGGCCTATTAACAATAACATTTAGAAAACAAGTTATTTTATAAAGCACAGATGTTTCGTACAAATGGGACTCTGGGAACATATGGATGTACAGTCCCTCCATGTGAGCTTGGTGAGAAATATAGTTTGTCAAACAATTCCTTGTAAACCCCCAAATTGTTATTATTTTACATTATTTTTGTTGTGGTTGTGCTGTTTAACTAAGCTATAACATGTTCATTAGTTAAGTGGTTTGTAGCATGAATGTTGTGGTCAAACAAGACCAGGTTATGTGTTTGTTGTATCGTTATATTCATGTGTGGACATGGTGATATTAGGTGATGTTAATCCCTAAATCTCACCTATCTGCAAAAAAGGGACAATGGCGCACTTAAGATATCAAATGAGTTAATTAATCTGAAACCTTGATGAGCAACGTGTGGTGAAAAAAAATCCCCTCTTTAGGAATGTTTTTCCCATATAACTAAATCACCAAAAAATACATTTAGTTAATAATAATTTGTATGTTGCTGCTTCTCTTCCAGTCTAAAACCAGCCTAACACGACATTTTGCGTTTCAATATGAATCTGAAAATGGTTTTCCTTTAATCATTATAATTTACGCTTTGCAGAGGAAATTATCATGAAGTCTGCTTCCTTTTATCATTAGAAGAAAAAATGAATAGGTAAGAACCTTCCCAGTACCTTTAGCGTTGGCTTCTCACTGAAAAGGTGATTACATTTAAGACCAGGCATGTGACATTTAAGTAAAAGCATATAATGTAACTGGTGCATCACTCTCTAAAATACCTTTCATGACTCAACTCGTTTTTTTTTACAGAAAGGAGATTCTGACTCAGATTGCTTTTGTTTTCTGCAGACATTTTATCTGAAAAAGATTTTGCATATACATTAAGCGCAACCTGCCACTGCATCAATGCTCTGAACGTGGACTTAGTGTAAATTATGTATTTCCCATTATTAGAGCCAAAAAAAACATTGCAATTGCATTGTAATTTGGTTCAGATGGAAAAAGCCTCACACCAGGAGCTCTGAAGCAGCTCAACTCAAAAGAAACATATAGATTTTCTTGGGAAGAATCCTAATCTTCACAAAGTGGTGTTAATAAATACTCACGTATTTTGTTCTTTATTGCAAGAACTGCATTATAACCTTTGTATTTAGAAACACAGTACACAAGTACTGCTCACAAAGGAGGGGGGCATTGACGTCAATTAGGACCCAACAGATATTTACCAAGCCCCAATCAACACCAGTCTTATAGTCGGCCCAGCTTTGGTGGTAAGTCAATTTAACTTCCTTACTGCTCTTTATTAAGACTACTTTTATAATAGTTTTGTATTCTCGTTATTTTTATTTGTTCCTATATATTTATTTTTGGGATTCATTACAGATCTTTTCTACAAATAGTTTGGTGTCCTTTACGTTTGTTGATTTAATTACAGGACTTATCTGCCGGGGTGTCATCATTTTGATTGCACGGTGAATTCTTATTATTTCTTCGCATTACAACACCAGCATTAAATAATCTTAATGGTATTTCCAAAAAAAAATTGTAAAAGACGCGAGTCATTTTCTTCTAATATGGCGAAACGAAGTCCTTCATGAGTCCTATTAATGAACGAACCCTTGACCAACGGGACGCTGTGTGCCCCGCTGCAGATGGTCCCAGATCTGGTGCACACACCTGTGGCCACGGTGTTCGTGCTGAGCTGCCTGTGCGCCGCGCCGCTGCAGAGCCGCAAGCCGCCCGACGTGGACCCGCTCGCGGCCCCGCGCTCGAACCCGCAGTGCTGGGACTCCTCCTCGGCTCTGCTGCTGGAGATGCGCTCCCCGAGGATCGCCGACACCGTGCCCGCCTTCTGGGACACGATGGTGCTCCTCAGGTCGTCGGACAACGGCAAACACACGGCGCTCTTTTGGGACCTGGCCCGGGTCTTCTGGGACCTCTATCTGGACTGCGTGCTGTCCGCGAGCCACGGGCTGGGGCGCAGGCACGTCCCCGCTTTGCACTCCCTCATCACGGATGGTAAGTGGTGTTCCTCTTCGTGGTAAAAAATAAAATAATTAAAAATTAGTTTATTGTATTTCAACAGTCCAGTGAATATAGAACACATTACAATAAAGATAATGTAACGTATATGTCTGTAACTAATATGTGTGCGTGTCAATAGAAATAGTGAGAGTTGTACAGTTTTGTGCAGGATGTGCAAGCGTGTTGTTAAGAGTATGTGCCAGAAGTTCGTGGCCAAGTGAATATGTCCAAAGTAGTGGTCTATTGTTCACAAGATATCCAGAAGATAAAGTAGTTCAAATCCCCCTTTACCATCAGCATGAAAGGTAATTGTGTGTGTGCGTGTTTATGTGCGTGTCTGTCGCTCTTTTGTAGAGTCCTTCACATGGAAAAGCTCGGGATCCAGGAGCCGAGTGTGGTTCAGTGTCAGAGTGAGACCCAGAGGACACATCAAGACCCTGAAGATCAAACACAGATCGAACACACTCTACTATAAGTAGTTTGTTTAGTTTCAGATTATAATGTTTTACTCCAGACTGAAAAACGTCACAGGCCTCCTTGATGTAGTATTTCTATCCAAAAGTTATCAGTGGCTCTCAATAAAATGTTTCATATAGCCTACACAAATCACTTTATTGGTGGTAATGCTCCATAAGATGTATGACTTGGACTCACGTGGTCAAGACACCTGGAAATGTCAACCAGAAAAAAGAAATTGTTATCCACTTTGAAACAAGTTTTGTGGTTTCTTCAAATCCTTTGTGTTGTGTGAGTCAACGGGGAACACCGAACGAGGAACTGCATAACTTGTTGCTATGGTTACCTGCAGTTTACCTGACACACTGATTCAAAATGGCGATCAACCATTTGATTATATATTTGACGGTTTATTTTTGATATCATGTGTGATATTTTACAATCAAAAGTAATACTTTTTTTATGTGGCAATGTTGATTTGTTTGTTTGTTCATTTTAGGAATAAATTAAATTAGCCAAATCATGGCCGAAAATAGTTTTTCCTTGACCTAGTAGACGATCCAAGTGGACCACACTGAGTCAGCAAATTTGTGGTACGTGACTAAATGACGTTTTACGACTTGATTGTCGTGCCCGCTTGTTGTGTCACATGCCGCTCGGGAAACACCTCTACGTCAATATTTGACTGTGAACTGATTTGAACCCATACAACGTGGCCCTAGTTCCACTTCCTGAAGAGATCTCCCGCCCCCCCCACACCGGCCAAAAAAGGGCACGTGCTCGGCTTTCACTTTCTCTTTTGCACTTCCTAGTTTCCCGGAGTTGTTTTGAGAGAAACCAAACTGCAAAATCATCGTCTACGCGCAGATTTTACAGCTCTTACATAAATGACTCAGAAGGCTTCTTCCTGTTTGTTTCATACCTCGAGTAGGTGGGGAAAGGATCACACCTGTCCTCTTCGGTAGTTAGTGGGACCTGCTGAAAACTCACCTCCGGACAGGTAACCCGCGCCATTTAAGTCTGGTTTCATAGTTAAGTCGAGCTGAAATCTTATCAGGCCTTTTTTCTCTCTCAAACACGAATAGGTTGGAGCACTTGGCTAAGGGCTAACAAACGGCTCATCCAGAATACAATGTAGCGCTATAAACATCTGTGGGGAGAAATAAGTGTAGGATGCCTCATGCTGTTCACTGTCAGGCCAAATCATTGAAAACAGGAACCACACCATCGGAGTGAGGTAATTTGGTATCTCTTTTTTTTTTTTTAAGGCCACAGAAAATGCACTTCCAGAAGCTCCTCTTGGATATAGGGAAGGCCCTCAGTGGGGATGAGGTAAAAGCTTTAGCATTCCTTTGCACCGACGTCCTGGGCCGAAACCCGAGCTGGGTGGGGTCGGCCAGCGAGCTGTTCTCTCGTCTGGGGGATCTGGGCCTCCTCTCCGAGGAGCGACCAAACCTGCTGACCGAGCTCCTACTCATCATCCAACGCATCCGACTGACACGCGACGTCGACCTCCCGGCCGAACCCTCGAGGCACATCTCACACTACAGGTGCACCTCCACCTGTTTTCCTGGTTCATAGTCCATGGGCAAAAGCTAAATTGAAACAGTTGAGGGTGGTGGGGGGGGGGGGTGTAGAGAGGATATATGGCTGTTAAGATGCAAGCAGGAATTTTGGCCGTGACTTTTAAGATGAAATCCGTGCCAAACCTGTACTTGTAACCAAAATACAGTACGAGCTTGCACTTTCCACGACATTGCAATATTTTTTCTACAGACTCACAAATTTACATTTTTAACAGTTTTCTTTAACATGTTTACTTGTTTACCACAAGACACTTATTCCTGATTGCGGTCTAAATATTTGTTGACACCCTCTAAATCTTACTGAGCCTCATTTAGGCCCCTCATTTAGGTGTCAGTCATGATACCTTCATGATTCAACTAATTGAAACGTTAATGTGCTTAGCTCTGACTTACTTACATTTATTATTTCCCCTGTATTTCCAGGAAGATGCTTTACAACCTGTCTGAGGAGCTTACTGATGCTGACTTGAAAGATGTCAAGTTCTTGTTACACGACTATCTCCCACGTAAAAAACTGGAAGAACATGTTGTGAGTGTCAATGTTTGAACCTCATCAGTCAGATAATGTAGAGACAACCATCCAAAGTCATGAATTTAAAAGTCTTCTAAAAAACATTTTTACTTTTATTCCTATTTAACCGTAAACTAAAACTACATTAACGTTTGCATCGCATAGTAAAATAAATTTGCTTAACTTTTAGTCTACACTGGAAATCTGGCTTGAGATGGAGCACAAAGACCTCATGCACGAAAACAACCTGGAGTTACTGGAGACCATCATTTCCAAAGTGTGTCCCATGTTGACAGGCAAAATCTACCAGTTTAAAGCAGGTAAGTAATGAAATGTCCCCACAACACGTTCTCGCACACACCCTGAGGCCGATGAGCTCCGTGATCCTGTAAACGATCCTCTCCCCTTTTGATATTTCACCTGAGTCTGATTTAACCAGTTGCTGATCACTCTGTCTGTAAATCTCAGGTCGTTTTTTTTTCTTTTTTTTTTCCGGTGTCATTTTCTAAAAACAGAAACTCCCACCATTCCCGCAACTCAAGAATCCGGTCGAAGGTGGTCTCTGTCGCCCCTTAATGCACCAAACCAGGTTCGCTCTTTGGTGATGTTTTGAATCCCTCCTCAGTTTATATACGTATATCGTAAAGTTAGTTGCCACGGTAACATGGAGTCACAAACGTTGTGTTACTGACTTCAACGTGTTTTCTCTGTGTGGGTTGTAAGGTCCCTCAATCTTCACGTGCAGAGAGGTCCGGCTCGTTTGAAATGCAAGGTAAAATAGGGTTTTAAGATGCTTTAAGGTAAACTTTGAAACATAATGTTGTGGTATAGCAAAAATTACACTTTCACTTAGCATACGTTGCATTTGGTTCCTTCATTAAGTAGAGTGTATCTGAATCCTCTTTTTGTTAGATTCACCAAGTGTGTTTAATGGCGGAGACGCCTGTGCGCCCCTCTCTCTCAGACTGAGTGATCGTTGTAAGTATGTCTGCGTCAGGCAGTGATGAAAGGACTTGTCAGACATTTGAAATGATTCAAATGATTCATATTTGTTTTCTTCTCTCCCGTAGTGAAGATAGAGGTTGCGGAAGCCATGCCGTCCCAAAACAACCAGGCCTCCCCTGAACCACAGACCTCCCAGACGACAGACACAACCACTGAGGTCTGTTTGAACCACTGCACGTGGCTTAAAAATGCGCTGAAATGATGAAGTGTCACCCTGAATCCCCGTTACGCCTGTACGCCTCCGTAGGTTTTGGAAACGTATCCCATGACTGCAGCAAGGAGGGGGATCTGCTTGATAGTAAACAACTTAAACTTCACTAAACCCGGGAATAGTCTCTCAAAGCGGGACGGGACCCTGGTTGACGAAGGTCAGCATATATTTCATTTTTTGCTAAAGGTTGCCCCCCCCGCCCCCCCCCGCGTCGCTTTATGTTTGTATTCAACTTGAACCGTGTGTGTGTGTCGCCCTCCCCCCCCCCCCCCCCCTCCCCAGAGCATCTGCACAAAGTGTTCTCGTGGCTCGGCTTTGAGGTGGAGGTAATGAGCGACTGCGAGGCCCAGGAGATGCTGACGGCGTTGCGGGAGCTCGCCAGCAGAGACCACGGCCCCCTGGACTGTCTGGTGTGCTGCGTCCTCAGCCACGGCAAGGAGGGGAGCGTCCACGGCGCGGACGGCCTCGCCGTGGACATCAAGGAGCTGAAGGAGCCTTTCGTGGGGTCAAAGTGCGCCTCGTTGGCAGGAAAACCCAAGCTGTTTTTCATCCAGGCCTGCCAGGGCAGCGGCGAGCAGAGGGCGGTCCACGTTTATGCCGACGGGCCCGAACGCGGCGCCGTTTGCAGCGACGCTTCTAAACCTGGCGATTCCATCCCGTCCGAAGCAGACTTTCTGCTCGCAATGGCCACGGTTCCTTCGTTTGTCGCTTACAGACACAGGACGGAAGGCACGTGGTTTATTGAGTCGTTGTGCCGAAACCTCGTCCAGATGGTGCCAAAGTAAGTGAAGCAGAGTGTCAGAGGCTGTCGTGGTGGAGGGTTAATGTAGTCCAGTGCGATTCATATAAACCATGGTTTAAATGTTGTGAGTATTAGTTGAGCATTTCCATTTAATGCTGTTTTTATCTTTCCAACCCATTTCATTTCAGTAAGAAACATCGTACATCTGACAGAATCTGATTTTGATTGATTTTGGATAATAAAAACATGTGTATGTTTTACATACATAAATATTTTATGTGAAATAGTTCCAATTAGCTCCCCCTAGAACATTAAAGCAGAGGTTCCATATGAATACATCAATGATAATAGTCCAATAATATGATAATACAAACTGACGGATGCCATTTAGCAAAAATAGTATATTTTATTGCTAATACTTCCATGTCTACTTAAATTACCCAAAGCACCTCTAAAATGTTTATTAATAAATTAAGCAATTCTAACACCTTGATATGTAATAGTTTGAAATGAGAAAACATCTTTTTATTTGGGTCTTTCTTATTTTTTTACTTCACTATCTCACAATAGCTTTTTTTTTTTCCCAGAGGTTGTGACCTTGTGTCTATCATGACAAAAGTAAGAAGACCGATGAAACCGGTGTAAAAAAGCAGATGCCTCAGCCAGCCTTCTCTCTCAGGAAGAAAGTGGTCTTTCCGATCCCCAAAGCCCCCCCGCCGAGCCTGCCGCACTGATGACAAACACCTGCTGCCTGCTGGCAGATGATCCCTAAGACACAACGGCCTTGTGACCTTCCATTACTTTTTACAATTGCATTTTGTCAGGAGGCAATTTTTAAATAGTTTAAACTAGCCATATCTTCATACAATCACCTTGCTGATGCCTCTCGAGGTGTGGCTGACAGATCTGAGGACCACTCCCTCTATTTACAGTTTTTATGTTGGACTTCAATGAACTGTTTGAGTTCATCATTCAGATTGATCCAGGTGTAAGTGCAACAAAAAACATCCCATTCATCATATCTCATTAGTTTAAATGTACTTTTAAACATGAGTATTATATTATTGTTTACACTGTTAAAAATGTAATTGTCACACATTAGAAACACAAAGTGAAATACAGCACTTTTCTATCAATGATGCAATAGATTTTATAAACACTGACATTGTCAAACTATTTTGTCATTTTGCCTTGGTTTGATTGTGAATGTCTTCTTCCCTGCAGCTCCTCTAGTAGCTGTTCCTCAAACAAAATAAAACATATTTTCTGGCTAAACTTGGAATAGTTTATGAATCCATTTTATCCAGCTATGCAAGCAGCCAGTGTCTTTGTGAATGTAAATTTTTTTACATTGAGATCCTGTTTTTAACAAAGGATCTGTGAATCTGAGGGAGGAGCTTCACAGCTTCACCAGCAGGGGGCGATCAACACTACATGGACACAGATGACCCGTTTGTGACCCGGATGTTGATATGATGTTAAATTCTCTGTTTTCCACGGGCAGATTACAACGAAGAACTGTTAGCATGTTTATCCCATTTCATTTACGTCATAATATAAAAACTAGATGCCGAGACTAATAGATTCCGGTGCTGTCTGAGGAAAGACGCAGTATAGTATTTAATCAGGCCGCAAGCAAAAGGACAGAAAATGTCTCAAGAAGGACATCAAGCAGCCCCCGCGGACACGAGGTTTGTTGATTTATTATTAACGTTATGTTTCATGTGTGCTGTACATTCACCTTACACGTTGACAGTCCTTAATAAGCTGACATAATGATAATGATATACTATAATGTATCGTATATATATATATATATATATATATATATATATATATATGGGTCTCATTCCTCCTCGAGCTGAGCCACTAAGGTTCCCTGTAGCTTCACATCTAATGTGGCTTTAACTTGTTGAGTGACAGGAGGAAAGTAACGTTACGTCATTCACCGCCGATCATCACATGATCCCCCAAAAACTACCCACCCTACTTCAGTGTATTCAGTGTGTTTGTGTTGTCTATTGTTCTCACCATAAACACTGTGTATCTCCTTCGTATTTCACACCTTTTTAGTCCTTCCCTCTCCCTCCTTCCCTACTATTTAATTGGTTTTATTTCAGAATTTACACTTTTTTTACACTCTTTCGCAGTCAACGTTAGTATGTTTTAGAGGTGAATGGTTGATTGAAGGCGTTTTTGCTTTTAGTGCTTATTGTCATGTCATCCCCTCGTCGTTGTTCAACACAGCTTGAGCTCACACGAATCGCAGAGGACAAACCCCAGGAAGACACCCATACAAATCCTGCATGAATATGGCACCAGAAGTGGCAACCTTCCCGTGTACGTGATGGAGAAGGCCGAGGGAGAGGCTCACCAACCGCACTTTGTCTTCAGCGTGAAGATCGGAGACGTTGACTGCTCAGGTAAAAGGACTTTTTCCGCCCGTCTGGATGAAGCCTTTTTATGGGGGCTTGAAAAAAAAAAAAAAAAAAAACACACGTGGATGATTTAGAAAGAAGGGGCTGCGTGTCATTGGTCGCTTCTGCTTTCGGTGTGTGTTGCTGCAGAGGGCTCTTGAATATGTCCTCTGTATGCCTTGTTTTTGAACCAAGGTGTCTCTGCTCAGGATAGAACAGTGCAGGTCCAGAGGAGGGGATGAGAAGCATTTGCACAAAGCTGTTAAGGTGACAATAAAAGTCAGTCTTTACATTTGCTATTTTCAAACAACGGTGTGCTCTTGAAAGGGGACACATTAGTCTCTGTATTATTCTATTTGTCCTTTCCTTTAGCATTCAGGGTATTTGTTTGTTGTAGTCACTGTTAGTGGCCAAGTGGCTTTTTAATGTATCACAACTTACATTAAATCTGTCATTTTGTGTGTGTGACTGTATTTTTTTTTTATTTTTAGGTCAAGGTCCTAGTAAAAAAGCTGCTAAACACCAGGCAGCAGAAGCCGCCCTGAGTATTCTGCACATAGATTACGGCAAAGCGTGAGTAGATCCTAAACAGCTATTAAAACCGTTTAATAGTTTAAATGTATTTTTTCAGATCTTAATTATTTTCTCAAAGGTGAATATTTGTTTTCTTGAGCCTTCGGTAAAGAATCATCACAGCATGTGCTGCCCGTTTCTAACTTAACTTTTCCTGGTAGATAACGGCTCTGATGTCATTCCCAACAGGAGCGTTCCCGTCAATTCTGAAATTAACGGCGTCGTGGCAGAAACAAACAACCAGCCCAACTCCGTGGGGATACTGCAGGTGTGTCGATGGCGTTTGTGTGCATGTATTTTCAGAATAAAGAACAGATCACCTAAGCAGGAACGGCCTGGTGAAAGTATTAGACATTGTGTGTGTTCACTAACCGCTGTTGGATGATAATAAGTCCTTTTAATTGACGCACAATCGTCGGTTTTGCGAAACACGTTGTCCTAATCGGCGATACTTCCCCTTGATATTCCCCTGCAGGAGTTGGCATTGCAGAGAGGATGGCGTCTTCCTGAGTACAGCGTTTTAATGGAGGCCGGTCCGCCGCACAAGAGAGAATTCACTGTTACTTGTAGAATGGAGTCCCTGTCGGAGAAAGGTACGGCTGCTTTTCGGACATTACGGGTAAAACCCTTCAAAGTGACGGCCATCTGGTGCTGCTGTGCGCCCCGGTCCCTGATCTGTAGCCTGATGTTGGTCTGACAGCCGCAGGAAATTCAAAGAAGGCGGCGAAGAAGGCCGCCGCGGAGCAAATGGTGCTGAAACTGCAGAGCCTGTCGGGCTGTTCTGACATCACGTGGGTACGTTTAATTCATCTCACTTTTCCGGCGACCACCGGAGGCGGGCGGCTGCAGCAGCCTCTCGGCGCGCCCTCTTTTTCAGCTGAGCGTCTCGATCACCGGTGCGCTTCATTCGTTCTGCAGACGCCCAAACCGAGCGTCCGGTTTGAGAACCTGAGGAACTCGACGGCGGAGACCATCTGTCTGCTGAGGAGAAACCCGCTGAGCATTCCCAACACGGACTACATTCAGATGATGCTGGAGCTGTCCAAGGAGCAGGGCTTTGAGGTCACGTACTTCGACATCGGTAGGAAATCACACACAACTTTAGTGTCGCTCCGGGTTGCTAGGATACAGGGCGCTTGGCTTCGCTCACCTGGGTCAGCTTGAGAGAAGTGTTGCACATAGTCGACAATTCAAAATATTTTTTTCTAATATTTAGTCTAAACCAGTGGTTCTCAACTGGTCTGGCTCCGGGACCCACCATCACCCCTTAAAGACAAGGCGCGACCCAAATCGAGGAACATTCTCAACTTCTCAAATTTATTTAAAATCAAGTTCATACGCTGAATTTTATATTCATGATTTTTAATTATCCTAAAAACCCAATGTCTCCCCCATATCAGAATGGTTTGACCCAACCTGGCACACGCTGCTGAAAACATGGACCCGGCAAAAAAAAACGACACTCCGCTGCATTAAAAAAGTCCCTTCAAAATAAAATCACAGGATGATTTTTTTTTTTTTTCTTCTAAATTTTGTTTTCCCATGCAAAGGCCCGCGACCCACTAAAAACGGGTCCGAGACCCACTTGAGAATCACTGGTCTAAATTATGTCTTAATAGTGTGTTGCATTAGCAGCAATTTATTGCATCTCTGAGGCTGGCATCACTAAAAACAGAACATAGCTTTACAGAGAGATATTTAGGATTTGATGGGCACTCTGACCTCAAATAGTATTAAAACCATGGTTTGAGGCCTCCTGAATGCATTCGTAGACTGGCGGGCAGGCGGAGGCGCGATCCGCTGAAATCACGCTGTTTGTTGATGGATCCGTGGCGATTGTCGCGGCGGTGCTTTTGCAGACGAGCTGACGGTGAACGGCCAGTACCAGTGCCTGGCGGAGCTGTCCACCTCGCCGGTCACCGTGTGCCACGGCACCGGCATCTCCTGCGGCAACGCCCACAACGACGCGGCGCACAGCGCCCTGCAGTACATCAAGCTCATGGCCTCCACCAAGTGAAACCTCCACCTGGTCCGGGTCCCCGAGGGGACCTGCCGCTCGTCCCCCTGCCAGTGGACGCTGTACAGTCATGGTATATTTTTATAAAGTATGTGTGTATGTGATAGCTGTACGCACACTGAGCGGGATCGGACGACTGTAGAGAGCAGACAACCCCCCCACCCCCCCCCCCCCCCCCCCCCAACGTTAGTCCATCCAGTATGGACGAGACGTGGTCTTCAGGTTGTTGGAGCACCATCACGTTGCAGTGGATAATATGAAGCACTTCCACTTTGCATTTGTCCATAATAAGTTTATTGTATAGTCTTGCCTTGCTTTAATGTTGCCCCCCCCCCCCCCCTATTTCCAGTGAGGAT
This sequence comes from Pungitius pungitius, assembly GCF_949316345.1. Lineage (NCBI taxonomy): Eukaryota > Metazoa > Chordata > Actinopteri > Perciformes > Gasterosteidae > Pungitius > Pungitius pungitius. Next base: position 6,188,179 of record NC_084909.1, read on the forward strand.
GCTGATGTTTTTAGGTTAAAGTTCTCTTAATTACATATTTTGGGACAGTAGCCCCCCCCCCCCCCCCCCCCCCTCTCCCCCCGTATCATATTGAGCTGTATTGCGCCAATAGATTATTTTAAACATTTGCTGCCTGTTAGTCGAATGCATTTTGATCCACAGTTGGGTGGAATTAGTGCCCCCTCCCTCGTTCAGTGTGCAACCCCCCTGCCGCTTGTATCGGGTTGCAACTCGAAATAGATGCAAAGGGATAGAACCCGTGTGATCATATTTAATAAGCCTACAGACTACATTCATCTGTGAACACATCCAGCAACGTGTGTGAATCCAGAAAATAAACCCAACACTAAATGTCAACAAGTGTCCGTTTCTGCCTGTTGGTTGAGAGGTCGGATCCCACTGGAGCCGACCTTCCGTCTGTGAGGCGTCAGAGGCCGTTACCTCATCTGTGGCTTATTAACGGATAAGAAAGCACAGGTTTATTTTGCAAACAAACGGTGTTGTTTTTCTAGTATTTATAGAGCCAAGCAGCTTGTTTATGTCCATGAGGAATATGTCTCACTTTTCTAAATAATGTAGTTATTTAAATGGGGCAATTTTGTATAAATGTGTTTGCGTGTGTCGTCTACATTCCAATGAATAGGCATTTTAAGCATAATCGCATCAGATTAATTTCATGCAGATGACTCAACCTGTCAAAATCAATTCCTTTTATCTATTTTTTTCAGAAAAAGCGAGTCCACTTCCTACTTTTCCATGGACACATTGTGCAATTTAGCCCACATTTATCCTTTTGTTTCATCGATATTTCATTGATGCTTAACTTGTATCAATCTAAAATAAGTGCTCTTTCATTCATTCGTGTTTTATGTGGCCGCTACATGGCCCTCATGTGTTTAGAAGGAGACTTTTAATGATTTAAAAAAAACACACTAGTTTTACAGTTTTATTAGAACAAGCACTATGTAGCAGCAGTGTACAGTGTTCATGGAAAGATATGTACTTTGTTAAAATTGCACTTTAGAAGGTACCCCATCATAAAACGATTTGAACGAAAGGAGCCGACACGGTGCTTTGGGATACACGTCAGTCCAAAGCAACAGAAAAAGTCCAATTAAACAAACACAAAACCTATTTTCTTTTTCTTTTCTTTTTTTTGGTAAGGCATCTGCAATATTGATTGGCAGGCTAGGTTGCCTAGACATGCAGGTGCAACAGTAGATGAAGAAAGCGCGAAGAAGTATCCATGATTTTTTTCATTTTTTTTTTTTTTTTCATTTCAAATCAGACTCTATGATACCAAACGCTACGCAAAGCATCGCCGCCACCGCTTCACACACCTGCTGGGATTCAGTCTTGTTAAAAAAATAAATAATAAAAAAAACACGTCACTGATGTCAGAGGGGGGGGGGGGGGGGGGGGAAAGGAATCGGCTTTTTAAGTCGTGGCCCCATCTTCTTAATGTGCTGTATTTACAGTGAGAACCAATCCGCAAGCTTTTTACAGTCAAAGACGAGCCGTTCAGTCACTTCCAGTGCGACGCGTCGTCAGGAGGAGGCGGCTGGCGTGGGCCGTTCGTTTATGGCATACCTTCTCTGCGCGCGGGGGGGGGGGGGGGGTGGGGGGGGGGTTGTGAGGCATTAATAAATGCATTAAGGCACAGCAAGTGAAACTGACAAAAGTTCTAGCTTTAAGTTAATGGTCTGGGATCAAAAAGAACTCGATAAGTACATTGAAAAAAGAAAAAAAGAAAAGGGACTTGTTTGTTATCTACAGAACCATTTGAACAGTGCACACAGGAGGGATTTGCTCCACGTAGTTTTCCTTCTAAAACACTAATATTTTCTCTTTTCTGCTTCCGTTTGGGGGTTGATTCCATGTCGCTAATCCAATCTGCTTTGCAATAAATACACAAACGTTAAATAGCGGACTGACGCTGCGTGGAAGCCCGGAATGGCGCAGTACCGTCTCTGGGGAAATCACACACATTTGGATTCTAGAACAGTAAAAACTGTTACTTTATGAACTTTATTTAGCTTCAAACATCAAAGACGTTTAAAGAAATAATTCTATTTTTTTTTACAATACTGATGCAGCACGTTCCCAGCGCGACCAGTAGGTGGCTCTGGTGGTTTTTACGTTGGAATATCTACTTTCTGATGAATGTGTTTTGGATTTGCTGACATAATTAGATGATTCATTTATTATTCAACAGAAAACGGTGGCTGATTAGAGAGCAGAAGATGAATCACCACAAATACCAAACGCTTGCTGGTAAAAGTTCTTGGTTTTTGTTTCATCTCATTTTACATTTTGAGTTGTACATTATAGCAAGAATTTAGATTAAAAATAACGTTTCAGTGCGCCTTGATGGACATTTTACATTAGCTCCATTATTACTATAAATAAATAAAAATAAAAAATGTAGAAGAGTGTTCAGCCTCATCCTGGAAATAGAGGACTGATTTCCTCCTGTTTCACTCTCACGTCTATTTTTTAAAGCCCCAATTGTCTCTCCGGGTTTCACAATCTGAACGACCTACCACACGCATCCTCTCCCAGACCTTTGATTTCAATGAGTGTTTTATGTTCCGGAGTCCACTACACACGGAGGGAGTTACGTGTGTATTTATGTAACCATGTGATTCAGACGATGTGGTTTCACCGGAACAATGTTTAAAATTAGACGTTGGAGTAGGGGTGTGCTGGTGAGGTTGACCCTCTGTTTACAGAGAATCTGTGCCGACTGTTTCAAAAAGAAGTCATTTTGGAAATGTCCAAAATGCTGCGATAGGATCTTAATAGCTTCTTCTCCCTCAACAAACACGATCTGCTTCGAGACGCTGTTTGAAAATATTAATTAAAAATTCCATCTGTGGGCGCCACACTGACTCTGCTGCAGTAGAGATTCATTTTGAATGAGTTGGTTCCCGAGAGAGAGTACTGCCATCACACAAATTCAACAGTATTAAAAAAACATAAATAAATAAAAATCTGCCAATTCACATAACGCCATTTCAATTCTGAGTCCAAGATATTTTATAAAAATACCTTATTTTCTATAATGATTGATGATATACTAAATATGCCAGTGAAAGCTGCTCTTTAAACATGCAAATAGGTACCGTAGGTAATCGAAAGGTCTTCTTCGTGGACTAGTCTAACCCAAACCGTGGCTCAAATCGAACGGCTTCAACGTAAAAAGCGTTAAATCATGTGACTTGCACGGGGTGTCTTTTTAAGGCAAGGACATACTCAGGAGTCAAAAAGGAGCTGAGGAAAGATCTACACGGGAGGGATGTGATTGTTGCCCTGGCGACCCGACTTCCCACGATCACAATGGAGGTGACCCTACGTGATGTTTCCATGGACGGATGAGGCGGAGCCACGGGACCCCGATCAGGCCGAGCCCCCCTCGGGCCTCGCGCTCGGACCTTTTTGTGCGTAGGCGACGATGAAGGTACGATGGACGCGGGCGCGTCGGCGTGCTACCACAGGTTCATAGTGGGTTCCATATTGATGAAGCCGGGGTTTTTGCGAAGCTCCCAGTACGTGTTGTTGGAGACCCACCTCTCCCTGTGGTTGCCGTCGACCACTTTCCTGCGGGAAGGGACGGAGGAGGGACAGTTGCAGCCAAGAGCGGTGGGGACAACGTAAAAGCGTGTAGCCCCCCCCCCCCGGCGACGTGCTTACTTGAAGAAGCGGGGTTCCAGTTTGACGTTGTTCTCATCGTTGCACTTTCTGCGGACTCTCTGCAGGTCCTCGATGCGCTGCTTCTCCGAGGACGCCATCTCCAAGTTCCCCTCCTCCAGATGCCTGCGGGGCCCAAACGGGACTTTTCAGAGAACTGCTCAGTGAAACTCAAGACATTCACTTATTTTGCTGAGCAAAACCTCTCAGTCTGAAACCAGAGGCGTTATAGTTGGCATTCGGGGGGGAAGGGGGGGTGTGACGCTGTTACCTTTGATCAGGCCTGAATCGGGCGTCTGTTCGGGGCAGAACGTCCTTCAACTCGGGGCAAAGCTCGTTCAATTCAATGGCGAACCTGGTGAAGCCGTAGTACAGCTCGTAATCTGTGGGCATGGAGCCTGGCAAGAGGAGAGGAAAGAACGTGAAACAACAAGGAACCAAAGCTCCAGGGGCCAAGTCTAGTGAGCCGGTGCCTACCAGGCCTCCAGATGCATTTGGCAGAGGGTGGGACCCCACAGTAAAGACCCTCGTGCCATTTCCCAAAAAGCCTGTGGACCACTTTGCCTTCCTGATCCATCACGAATCCCTGCACCTCGTTCACGTTGGAGCTCCAGTAATTCCCCTGAAAGAAAGAACCTCGCGTGGGCAGCTGCTCATCAGCACGTCGCAGTGCATCCCGATCCCATCCGGACCCTAAAGGCCGAGGGGGGGGGGGGGGGGGGGGGGCTTTACCTTGACGAATGTAAGTTTGCAGAGGCAGGCGCTGCTCTTTGTGTTTCTGATGGTGATCTCCCCGTAGTGTTCGATCCACCGCTGTCCACTGAGGATGTTGTGCACACAGGTGGTGACTTTGTTCCATTCGTATTGGTCTCCAAACCTGGAGAAAAACAATCCAACAGCCTTGGTTGTAGAGATGAAATCTGCGTATTTGGGTTTTAGACATAACTCAAAAAAGGTGCCGGATCAAAGATACCTGGGAATCATGAGATTCACAGTCCCGATTGGTAATACCTCCATGGATTTTCCCCAGAACTTGTTTTTCCATCTCACATCTGATGTAAATCAGCAAAAAAAAAACATTCGATTTACAGACCACTCTTTTATAGGCATTTCTTTTCTTTTCATCAGCTGGATATGAAAAAGGCCAAAAGAGACCGGTAACCTACCTTGCCAGAAGGTGAAGTTCTTTGACTCACAGTGGCAGGCGGAGATGGGAGGATGGTGGCTCACCTGTGAAACAAGATCAAACTGGCTAAGCTTTGTGGGGAAATTGTCATAAGAATGTTAATTCTTGAGAATATAGTGGTCCTCTTTTGTGAGAAGCACCGTGTTCCAATCATCGTCCAAATGGACATTTGTGCCAAAGTAATAACGTCCTAATTACTATGTTAAAATTCAAGTCACAGCATAGTACATAAAACGTGTCAGCAGTCATATCCCGTGTTAAATTAGAAAGAAATCAATAAGAGTTATGAATGATTCAAATGTTAAAGAAGCCATGATATCGTTTGTAATGAAAAATGTAAAAAAAAATGTCTGAGCAGAGTGAGTCATAAAACATTTATATTTAAATAAACCATTTTGTGTCATTTTTTATTCAGCGAGGGGTTCCATTTGCACAAAGCTTTGGCCGAATCTGTGTTGGTCACAAGAATAAAAAGGTCTGGGAACCACCGCTATGATCCACTGTCCAAACCAACTAATGAACTGAAGGGGAGCTTATTATGATTATTATTATAATCTCAGATGAGAACAAGGTGGATACATCCAATATCCAATATGACGCTTCTGTCTAAAATAAACTTTGCATCTTGAAATATTTCACTCCTCAAAACATAAACGAACAAACAAACACGTACCTGTTCGGAGAAAAAACAAAAGCCCTTGTCTTCCCGGATACATTCGTAGCTCTCTCCGAGGAGCGGGTTGAATGGCTTACTTCCTGCTCTGTAGTAAGTGGACGAGTAGCCGGAGACGGCGAAAGCGGCGACGACAACCTGTCGGGGAGTCAAAACAGGCGACATAAACAAAAGTGGGGGGGGGAGGGAGGAAGGAAGGAGGGGGGGGGGGGGGGGGGAGAATCCATCACCCCCACGTATTAAAAAGTCTCCGTCCCACCATGCGCTCCAAGGGGTCCTCGGTCTCGGCGGCCTTGTCCAGCAGCTCGCTGTACTCCAGCTCCTCGCACATGCGCTGCAAGGTGTTGAGGGGCTCGTTGAGCTCCACGGGCATGGACACTTTGGACAGGTCCTTGCCGATGTTGTTCCTCAAGATGTTCCACAGGTTGATGTTGCTGGTGTCGGGGCACGGCGCCGGCAGGCAGCTCCGCCGCCCGTTGCGGAAGGCGCTGCCGGCGAAGTCGCCGTTGGCCACTGTCGATGGGGGAGGGGGGGGGGGGGGGGGGGTGAGAAGAAGGTGAGGAAGGAGAGCGCCTCGCTGGCTGTGACAGTCTGTGCGCTCCTGAAGGACACGATCAAGGGGCTGCACGCACGCACGCACGCACGCGTCAAATCATTTGACGTGGAATATTACTGAATTGGGAACTTTGAGGGTTTATTTCTACGTAGAAAATGGTGACAAGGAAGTGTCAGAATGGTCCGTTTCCCCCGCGATGACATCACAAGAGGTCAAGTTTGAATCGAAGACTGTGAAATAATCAATTGCAGACTTAGTATAGACATAGGATAGACTGTAACCAAAAAGTAATAAACCAAAAGAAGGAATATTAGACTAAATAAATCAATATATAATTCAATTAAAATTAAGTTGAGCTCTGCCATGAATCTATGCTTTAAAGAGATTTAGAAGTTGACTTTGAATTTGTGGTTAGACGTCTGGCTGCTGATGTTTTTATTGCAGATGGCGTTACTTGATTGGATTTGCTGTCAACTAACTGGGACACATCACTTTGTTGCTGCAGGGTTTCACGACAGCAAATGCATTCAAACGACTGCAGGTTCACATAGAAACATTTGGAAGGTTTAACATTTCTGAATAAAATAAAATAAAATAATGTCACAAATACAATCTCTTTACCCATCTTTCAGATGTATATTGCGGTGTGGCACGTGGTAAGGGGGGGGGGGGCGAGATCCCCCCTCCCCTTGTTACAAAGATAGCTTTCATAAAGTCTAAGAGGAGCCCTTGGCACAGAGCAACCCTGCAAAGTCAACCGCATCTGCCACATTGATGAATGATCCTTCCAGATGTGTCTGCGCGCGCAGGCATGTAGGAAGGAACCCCCCCTCCTCCCTCCTCCCCCCAGCCCCCCCCCCCCCCTCTCAGGGAGCGGGCTTGGACCTACTTTGTCTGGAGACGTTATCGGTCACACTGGCGTTGTCCTCTGAAATGTTATCGCTCACATCGCTGACGTATGACTCATCGTCTGAGCCCTGCGGGGGGAGGGGGGGGGGGGGTCGTAGGGGGTTGGGGGGAAGGGACAGGTACAGAGCGGAGTGTGTCAGTGCAGTAGAGTAAAACACGAAACTGCGCTCGCGCCGGCGGCTAACAAACCGCTGCAGTCGGCGGCTATCTGCCCCGCTGCAGCGGTGACGAGGTGCTGCGGCGGTTCCACAGCGCAACGAGGCCGCACGCAGCATATCATACGTGCACTCGTTGTGATGGCCTGATTATGCTCTGTTCTAGCAAAGGGATTGGCGGTTCGAGCCCCCAGGGTGCCCCCACCCCCACCCCCACCCCCCCACACATTGTGTGTTAAGACGCCGGTGGGCAGGAGGCAGCGGGGGTGGCAGCTGTAGGAGTGGATGAAGGCCGGCATGTTGTCTTTGAGCGCTTCGATTGGTCGGGGGAATATAAATGTGCCTCACGAGTAAAGACTGTTTACCATCCGACAGTCGGCTGCTGGTGGCGGTTTGACGGGTGTAACACGGGTGTGAAGGGCCCCGCTGTTGGACCTCGATGATGATGAGGAGGGGGCGTGATGGATTTTCCCTGGGGAGCGATCCCTCAACAGCGCTCAATGCATGCGCTCAATGCATGCCCGTGGAGCTACAATGCTTAATGGCTCTTCAGAGACCACTTATATTTTGGAGCAGGTCGTTTGCAGGACTTTTCAAAAGGTGGGAAGCAGAGAGGACAGCGTGAAGAGACGCTTCAAACGGCATTTTCTAACAAAGAAAGAAGATACAAGTCAAGAGGAACAGACTTCTGTTCCGATTCTGGGGCACAGCGGAGGGATGCAGCATTGGGGCGGATTGAAAAGAAGTCCTCCTGTGTGCCAACCTTTTATGAGAGCTTCCTTTATCTCAGCTTCTCCTGCTGCCCTCAGTAAATGCTGACTAACTGCGGCTCCATAAAGCCATGGCAGTGACGTTTTATCTGGCTTCCTGGCAGCGGTGCTACATCCACCCCCTTCCTTCCTTCCTTCCCTCCCTCCCTTACAACCCCTTGCGGTCCAAAAGCGCCGTTCTTTCTCAAACACTCTCTCATACCTCATTCTCTGATGAGCTGGCTGACAGAAGCACTTCCTGGGCATCAAAGAACTCGGAGACGGACTCCGACATGGACAGTCGGCTCTCATTAGAGGCATGCTGAGTCAGAGGGATCCCCATCTGTTCTCCAGCCTGCAGGAGGAAAAGAAAAAAAAACACAAGCAAACACACAAGATGCTCACTTTGCGCTGCTATGACGATGCGTTTAAGAACCGAAAAAAAACCCACACGAGCACCATGAGAAGACAACACACGGGTCATTTTGCAGTCTGTGTATCCTTGCCAGAGGGCGAGCTCCCATCCGTTTTTATAATTAGTCAGTTATGCTCTGCGTAGAATAATGATCCTGACAGCTTTACCGGTGGAACGTCCACCTTTACGCACGAGAATCAACAACGCGACCGATGAATGCCGGTCAGCCTCATCGTTTTCACAGTGTAAGAGTCAGACATTTGCTGCCTCAGTGACAGAGCGACCTCAGGGACCTACCTCAGGCGTGGAGATGACATTCACGCTGACAACTTGTTCGGTCAGGACAGATTCAGAGTGGATGCGGTTGAGTCGAGTTCGAAGTTCCGCATTTTGGGTCAGGGCCTGAATAATAATAAGAGTAAATTATAAAAGTGTGGTTTGTTGTCTGTTCTGATACTGTTGGGGAGGGAAGATCTAGTGTCGGATGCACCCAATGGCTTACGATTAAAAAAAAATTAAAAAAAATCAAATTGTATTAAAAAAAAAATGGTTCGGATCGTCTTTTCCCACATTGCTGCTCTTCGTACTGGCAGCGAAGCGATCCCTTGCTACAGCAACTTCTCTGTAAAAGATGGCGGGCAAAAGGCGCAGCGATCCGGGGCTACTTCCCGACCTAATGCGACGCCTCAAGAGGTCGAGTTGGCCAAGTTAGCATGAAGTGTCCTCTTTGTGATTTCACGGAGAGTGTTTTCTTGGTGCCATGACAAGGATACCACTTAGTTCCTGACTACTGAAGTCAAACTTTGAAGCACATCGTTACACAGAACGGGGACAGGTTTTCTTTCGTCTTTAGGAAGTTTCTTCACAGCCAGCTTTTCATATGAAAATAATGAAAAAATAACTCTCTAAACATAGAGTAAACATGGAGAAATATCTTCTTATTCCTACACCAAACGCAGCGGAGCAGAGGGGGAACACGATGAGGCGATACTTCTCTCCGGGTCCATCACTACAAACCCCCTCTTCACATGCAAGGAGCCATAGGATTTGAACTATAAACATATTGACTATAGCCACTTTAATGTGTACACGTGAGTAAATGTGTACACGTGAAATTAAACATTTAAAAAGTTGATTTGTTGTCCATTGTCTCACTGTCCGATTTTATGTCAAATTCCTTGTATGTCTATAGCCTATTTTGGCAATAAATGTTCCCGATTCACCAAATCGGCAGTTGTTATGCAACGCCCATGATTCCTGATCAACTTCCCACAGAGCTTTGGCACAAAGGAAACCTGACCCACAGCATCGTCACACCAATAAACAATTAGGCACAAAGTGGAGCTAGAGCTGAAGAAACATTTCACAGAACTGATGTCGACTGTTAGCAGAGAAACAATCCAATTAAATCCCCGGGGTAGAGAGACAGCCCAAAGGAAACGGAGCTAATGAACCACGCGGCACATTTTTCTCTCTCCATTAGTGTGAAGAAGACGATTGAACTTTCGTCGTCCACTCGCCTGCGCGCTCTCTCTCTCTCTCGCCTCCACGCGAATTAAAACTACGCCGACAGCCTGGGACAAACGCGTCCCGCCACCTCGACAGCATGGCAGCTGCAGAGAGGGATCGTCCCCGAGAACGCGCGGAAGGACGCGTGGCGGCTGCGATCATTTACAGTCGGTTCCCCCCCCCCCCCCCCCCCCCCGATCGAAGGTGAAGGCCTTACCCGCGCGGAGAAGCCCAAACGTGTCGGACAAACGGCTCTGACGGAGCGACCCGGAGCGATCGCAGACAGAGAGAGAGAGATGCGCATCGCGCGGGGGGGGGGGGGGGGGTGAAATCGGCCTCATTACCTGCGACAGAGACTTCCGGAGGGAGTTGATCTGGGCCGATTGGTCCGACTGCTCCTGGTCAGACAGAATCTGTTTGATCTTTTCCTTCTCTATGGCTACTGTGTTGAAGGACGACTTCAGCAGGGAGTGGACTGCGCAGAGACGGGACGAAAAGCAATCAATCAATACCACACAAAAGAATCCCCCTCAAAACGAAGAAACAACACACGCATGCTTCTGATGTTTCAGTTCCACTTCGATCCAGTGAGGGATTAAAGATTCTCAAAGGAGCTTTAACGAAAAGAGACTTGAACTCTAAAAATACAGGTGCTCAACAGATAAACATGTTATAAGCATTGTTAGATTTAAATATGAGCAGTGTTTCATTGAGTTAGTTCAACAAAACTCACCTTTAAGCTTTTTTCTAAGCTTTCGGGTGAAATTATAATACAAAATCCCAGTTTATTGAGGGAATAAAATAAGTAAACTACTGGAATTCGCCCTCCCAGCCATTCATGCTGCTTACCTTTCTGTGCAATTGTGCAGAACTCCTCCTGGAGTTTGATGTAGTCACTGGCACACTCGGCGCTGTCAGTCAGCCGGGAGGCGGGGGGTTGAAAGTCTGCCAGCTCGGCGCACAGGTTGGGGTTGGATGAGTGGAGACGGACGGGGGACATGCTAGCAGACAGGGGGACCTGGAGAGACACGACCAGCACAGAGGACCACCGTCACTCGGCTGAGGGAAACCACAAGGTGCATTGTGTGTGAAAAAAAAAAAAAAAAAAACACAGTAGGGAACAAGAGCCGTGGTCCAACACGGCGTCATGGTCATCCCGTCTGAGTGTTTGACACGTCACATGTCACACTGGGAAGCAGTGAGATGCTGTTCTCGTAACTCTCATGGAAACCATTTTAAGAGATAATACCAAAACAAATTAACTGCATTCTCATTCTTCTGCCCCGAGTGATGATATAAATATGATATTCACTCAAATGAATCGACCGAGTATATTGAGCAGATTTTAGATTCTGTCATTGCAAATATATTCATGAAAGAAAAGTGGCTTCAAAATTGGGGGTTGGTTAAAGAAGAAAAGCAACGAGTATGAAAGCAAATATGTTAGGCAAAAAAGGTAAGACTCGTGCATTGTATTAAGGCAAAAATGGATGCCGAGCAGCAGTTTACAACGCGAAAGGTTTGTAAAAATATTTTGTATTGTTTTATCAATTTGTACTTATTGCCCCCACATTGAAAACGGCGGTGTGTACCCCTTCGCTCCTTCCGTTCTTACCTTTAACAATAAAAGCTTGAGACATATGCGCTACGTCGTTGCTTATCAGGGGAACTTCTATTCACTCAGAGCATTTGGATGAAAACTCACAATATGTCTTTCTTACAAAAATATATATATATATATATATGTCGTGGTTTATTGTGAGCGGCCCACCAGTCAACATTGATTAAATGAAGTATTTCTTCATTTTGTTGAGTGGCTCACTGGACACTCTGGAGGGAGTGACTAAGGATCCATCCACTGTGTTTATTCAAACACAGATTCTACTACACTACACGTTATTGTATATAGTAGAAACGTATAAATAATGTATTGCGTCATAATTAAATGATGACGATAACAAGGAGACTTTTACTAAGTGCTGTGTGTTCGTGTGTCTTAGGTACCTGAAGCTGGAATTTTGCATCTTTGCCGACACTTTTTGTTCTCCATCTTCTGTTCAACCGCTTTTCTTTCTTTGACATTTCTACACAATTGGTCTTTGTGACACACGTGGATCAAAATAATAAAAAAAGGTGGTTAGAACAAACACATTACAGATAAAGCAAAAGCATTGCAGTGAAATGGAAAAGCAAGACCACGTTTCCACAAATGAGTCGCAAACAAAAATTATTTGGGCAAATTAAAAGAAAAACGCATTTCAGCCCAAACTTAAAATACAAAGATATTTGAATACAGATTAGTTGGAGAAGCAGGCAGATATTGTGTGAGCGTAATCCTGTCCGTTTAGACAGGTCGTCAAGGTAACTTCCCTGGTTTTCCCGTGTGTGTGTGTGTGTCTGTGTGTGTGCGTGTGTGTGTTTCTGCTTATCTCCATTTACCTGCATATCTGTAAAGTTGGGCGCTGACTGTGTCCTTTGTAGAATCTCCAAACTCTGCAATAGCCGGCTCAGCTCAGTCAGATTGGACTGACATCGAGCGAGCTCTGAAAACAATAATTCACGCACACGGGTGATGTTTCACGAGATGAGCGTCACTCCTTCTCTCTCCGGGTTCAAAGGACTCACAGCAACTTTCTTTCCCAGGCGTGAGGGAGAAAAAACTGTCAACTCACCCTCTGCGCACTTGTCCATCTCCTCCGATTCCTGCAGCCAGGCAACCACCTTGCTCTGGCCGTTGCTGTAGGAGGCGGGCAGGCTGCTGCTGCTGCTGGGCGCCGCCGGCTGCCACGGCAACGTGCTGGGCGCGGCCTGCCGAGGGTCAGAACGGACACACAGGTGAGATGGCGTTGTTGCTAACGTACTGGTCTGTGGTCGACGCGGGTTCAATGGTTCAGCTGGTTTCGAACACATTTTCACAGTTCAAGTGGTGCGAACATTCTGAGAGAGGGAACATTCTGGATTATGGAGAGCGAGGCCTTTACCTGGTGTCAAATATGGCAGAAACTCGCAACTCCTCGAATTGAGGTTTTTGAATTCCTTGATTTGCTCAGTTTTGAATGAATCGCCACATTTGAGAAGCTCCAATCATTTTTTTTTCTTGAACCAACACAAAAAGTCTTTGAATTTGAACCTTCTTTCTCAGCAGAAGCAGTGTGCAGCGTTTGAGCCTTGAAACTCATTGCGGCGCAAACACGGTTGAGAATAATTACGGAAGGTTATGACCATGTACCAGGTCAGATATATTAGAAATACTGCTAAATCAGTGATGTCCAACGTAATCCGTTTCACCAAATCAATATCTTCAATTCAATATTTCAATAGTTGACAAATGGGAAAAACCACACTGTTTTTACACCAAACAATGTCCTAATTAGGAACATTTTATATGATGGAATATTTGCATAAGAGGCCAAAGGTGGGCCAAGATCTTTCCCCAGGGGTCATCCCCTCTAGCTAGGAGGCCTGATTACTGTACACAGTACTTGTTGCTGTGCAGCTTTAGATTAAAACACCGTGTGCGTGATAGCTTGCGGTCATCGTATTAACACCAGTGGGTGCAAACAGACATGCGATGGCCCTCCCTCCATAGCCCTTTGATGTTGCGGCTCATTCTGACTCCGGGATTAGAGACGTGTGCCTAAGCTGCTCTTCTGGGGGAACTCATCAGGCTGCAGCCAGCTGTTCTGAATCCAGATCCTGCTGATCACCTCTAATGGCCTGAGTGAGAGAGGCTCACGCTCAGGAGAACCTGCATCCTCAGAACCGCCAAAGAGAGACAACTAGAGTGGGTGTGGCCAAACCACCGTTTTCATCCTCTTAATGATCGGGCCCCGGTGACCTGTCCAATCAGTGTTAGTGCATCCGGCAAGTGTCAGTCACAGCCGTCAAATAGCCAGATTGATCATGGCAGCAATGATGTGTTAAGATTTTTTGTAAATTATGTATTTTTTGCTACAGCATTTTGTAAAATACGGCCACGGATACATTTTAATTGTTGAAAACATTAAATCCATCGATTACATGAACACCGGGAATTTAAAGTATTTGTGAAGGCAGGAGGTGGGTGATCCCACCAGAGGACCAGTCGAGCGTTCCGTCGTCACTGTGGACGTGGAACACCGAGTTTTGCTTCCTGGATAACATTTCGGTACAGCATGCCAGATCCCCAAAAAACTAGCAGATCTCCGCTTCCCCCATAAAGTACCCTGCTTGAATAAGTAATGAGAGCAGAGAGGGAGAGATTTACAGCTTAGTTCAGAGGAGCAGTAGAAATTCGTTCCGGCCGAGCTCCACGTCAACATCCCATTTGTAACACTATGTTTTAGTTGTCAGCTGGTGAAGACACCAGGTCTGGCCCAAGCATCGACCACGTGGGGCTCTCTGCTTCCCTCAGTCGAATATAATTGCAAATGGAATATCTTTGGCCTGATCAGACAAGAACATTTGTAGACGTCCCGTTGGGCTCTGGGAGCCTGCAGTTACACCCCCCCCCCCTCCATGGGGGTTTAAAGACGGAGGGCTCACCTTGGCTTCACGGGCCGCGCTGGGAGCAGGTTTCGGGGACTCCTTGGCGGCCGGGGGAGGAAACGTCCGCATGGTGGCCTCCCGGGGAGATCGCACGATCTCGTTCTGCCGGTAAAGCCGGTGGTGACGCAACTTGGACACCCAGGCGTCGAAGATGTCTTGAGATTTGACCTAAAAAAAAAAAAGGGGCAAAGACTGCTTTGAACCCCCCCGGTGCTCTCCGCTCGGGCATGTTTGCCGCCGTTGAGATGGCCGTATTGACTCCTCCCATCGGCGTTACCTTCAGGTGATAGATATGCTCCTCGGTGTCCAGGTCGATGCGACGCGCTCTCTTCTTGATGGACATGACGGAGAGGCCGACGTCGATGCTGCCGTGCAGTTTGCCCTTTTGGATCTACGGTGTGTGATCAACACAAAGCACAGTTTACTCGAGGCCCAGTCATGTTCGCGTGTGGTTACACTTTACAACAACCTCCCTGTCACGGCAAAGAAACCGCAACACCGCATGTTCACTGTAAAGGAGCAGTACGTGACATTCGGGAAGAAAAAAAATATATAGCAGCAAACGACTATTGGATGTGGTTATTTTAAAATTTGGTAATTAATATATGTCCAACATGTGATGATGGCAATGATATAAATTCATACTATTGTCAGTTCAGGATTCTTTTGAATTTGGGGTTATCTTTTATTAAGTTTGATAGAACCAATGATTCATTAACAATTTTGAAGAAAATAATCAGTAAATTGCGTGTAAATTACAATTAGCTGCAGCCCTGCAAACAACACAGGCGCCTATAATGAATCTTTATTTATGAAGGTCTGAGAAGCTCAACTTGTGCGTGATTCATCGGTCTCTTAACAGTCATGTGTTCCTCTTCCACTTTTTCCCTAAAATTGGGAGCTTTCCCGCAAAGTGACAAGGCGTGCTGCTGAAACACATTGAACATTACGGCCCGTGCTGCAGATGTTTCTGCTGAGTCATTGCTGAAGCTGATGTCAGGCCAGGCTGCCTTTGTGTCTGCCGCTGGCTTAAAGTCAGGGTTACTTACATCAATGGGGGACTTGGAGTACTTCAGGATACCATTGTCCAGGACAAAAAAACGCTGCAGAGAACAGAAGCAACAAAAAATAACGTGTCGGTTGAAACACAGGAAGGGCTGACGTTGGATACTTAAATCACACAATATAATAACACTTTCACCGCTGTGTTTTGAGAAAACAGCGGCTAAACTGGGGCTGTCGGCGGGGGGGGGGCTTCAAAAAGGTCTTACCTTGTGCCAACCTTTCAGGGGCCACTTCCGCTTCTTCAACATAAAACCCTCGTGTTTGTCGGGCCTCTGCACGTTGCTTTGGCCGATTTTCAGCCCCTCGATGATTTCCCAGCTGTCTGCCTCCTGGACACAAAGGGAAGTGGGGTCAGAACTAATCCGGAGTAAGAAGAAAACAGTGGGTACAATTTCACGTCAAAACTAGACGATGCTCAAGCCCCAAAATCTGAAAAACACGAGAATACACTTAACACCCCCCCCCCCCCCCCCCCCCCGATACACAGTTAAAGAAAAACTGCCCCATTCAAATTTCTCTTGCTCTCTCAGCATTTCCACTCCATTAGCTTTCTCCTGACTTTGCTCTTCCAGCGAGGAGTGGGTCTGTAAATCAAAGGGACACGGGAGGAGCGGAGGGATGCCAGAGTCAGGCAGGGACGGGTTAAACATCCCACACGAGTCATTTTCCTGTTCATGTCGGCATCTACCTCCATGTCAGCAGGGTGGCACCAACGGCATCGAGGCGTTAGGTAATTGGTTGGAAGCGTTCTCTGTGATATAGTGGCTAGCCGAAATCAGCGCTTATTTGTTTTTTTTTGTGTGTGTGAGTCAACTACATCTTCTCCCGGCTGTACTGATATGAACATTTTATGAAAGTTATAACTTTCATCAAATACCTTGCATTAATAAGCACTCAAATATCCTGAAACTACAGTATAGTATACCGTTACTGTGCTACTACGGTGACTGGTTGAAGTGAGCAGAGTGTGTCACTTGTGTGCACCATTGGAGAAATGGTCAAACCACAACAAGAACACAGACGAGCAGATGGGCCGATTATCTGGTTCAAAGGGAATCCATCTTAATGTAATGTTTGTGAAATAAGTAATAACAAAAAAAATCATTTCACACTTGAAAACCACAACTTAACGTGCAAAAGCATCTCCGGAGAAACCAAATAATGGCCTTGGGTCTCTTCGCTGCTTGGTGTGATGCTGCGACCTCGCGGACAGCTTGTCGGGTGTTCGTTACAACACCAAAACAACAAAAAGAGGAGACTACAGCTTGTTTAGACTGGGGGGAGGGTGGGGGGGGGGGGGGGGGGGCAGAGAGGTTTGTCGACATGTCGGTTTTCTCCTCTGATCGGCAGCCCCTCCCCCTTCTGTGCGGCTGCGATGGAGGAAGTGGAGCAGCCCAACTTCATCAGCAAAACGTACATCTCATTGCGGCGCCGCAAAGCCATCACGTCACTATTGGTTGATTAACTCAACTGTACGAAATGAGACATTAGCGCTACTGTATTCTGACCATAACAGGCTTGATGAAAGTGAGGGCCCAGAGGAGAGAAGGGGGAAGAACACAGACTCCCAACTGGGCCTGGGTTGATAAATCAATACGGTAGTAAAATAAAGAATGGCTTTGTACTGCAAATATCGCAATGGAACGCGCTTTCCTGTGAATCGTTTTTTGTGATCCGAGCCACGAAGGATCAGGAATCAGCCCGGGCCAGAGTCCATGCAAACTGCCGGTTCCCGAATGGAAACGACGGCCACGGCCAGAGGATTCGCTTTTGTCGTTTGACCCTAAACACAGAAGTGAATTAAGAAAAAAGGATTTCCTGTCGTCTGCAGAATAATTGAGAGCTCTAAAAACCCAGCGCTAAAAGATCTGGGGAGAGAAGCAGTCTGCTTCACCGCGACGACGTTTTGAAAGGTTTGCTCCGGTTACTTTTCGCCCTCTGTAAAGCAACGTGATTTCATTAGATGCCGGAAATTATTTTTATGATCCCAATTGCGAACTTAATCAATCCTGTGTGAGCCCTCTGGTGTCCAGAGAGACGCTATAGTAGAGCAGAGGTTTTAATGACTTTAACTGTACAGTTAAGGTCTTTTTCTAAGCGCCGCACAATCAAATCGCAATCAAATGAATGTCCAATTGTTTTAGTTTACTACCATTTATTTCCTACTTCATCGTTGTCGTAGTCAAGAGCAATAGAAGTTAAGGATGTACTAACAAGAGTCATGAAAGTGAAAACAGACTAAATCGGTTCAATCTTCCATGGGAGTCTAACATAATCATTGGTTACCTCAAATAGAAAAAATAAAAGGCCAGCTTTTTTTAAAGTAACAACTAACAGTAAGCAGGGCATGTATCATATGTGTCCTTTTGTCCTTTTTACACATCATTGAAACGAGATTAGCTGATTCAAATCAAGGTTATAAATGGGGCGTGAATGATGTGTACGTCGGGTGAAGGATGTAAAGCATGTAAAGGGGGGGTGAGAGAGGGGTGGCACGTTCTTTTAATGATTCAGTATTTAATCTCAACTCTTTAAGACTTTTCACTTTTATGTTTTAAATCAAAAGGCTGTATTGCAACTATCCAGATACTTCTGTGCTTGTGTGTTCTCTACAAAACAACAAACACTAAATAATTGAAATTACAGATTAAAGCATGTGGTCTTTTGTTGTACTTGAGTATATATTACTATTATTATATATATATATATATATATATATATATATATATATATATATATATTGTGAGTCTGGCTCTATTTGTGGAATCATTTCTATAAATCAGACAACAAACCACAATCTCTTCATATAAAAAGGAGGTGTGCCAGTCTATTTCTGTTCTCTACCCTTTCCTCTGTGTTTGAGTTGTCCTGTTGTGTGTTGATGAAGTCTATTAGCAGACATGCAAACCCAGCACATTAGACAACACGATAACACGGCTATAGACCAAAGGAAGGAATGCACATCTGTGTGTGAGTCTTACTGCAGGTGGGGCCGCTAATTGCTCTCATGAGGGTCTCCAGAGTGTAAAGTGGTCATCAGCAGAGGGGAAAGTGACATATATTGATTGTGAAATGGGGCCTGGATCTCATTTGAGGCTTTCCCGGAGTCCCCAATTTTCTTTTTTAGGTTAAACCACAAAGAACACGCAGGGGGAACATGGCGTCAGGTTCAGAGACAATCGGAAATGCCGTCGACGTCTTCGCAACTCAGTGAATTATCTTTGTTTGTAGACTGTGGGGATGGTTCAGTCCATTCATCAGCGGTCACATGATTCCCTCAGTCGGGCCAGAAGAGTGAACGCTCCAGCACAGCGACTGAAAGGTGATTTTGGGAGCGATGAAAAAAAAAAAATCTACCAGTAGTTTTCCTTTGTGGTTGCAAAGGCAGGAGGAACCGTTTTCTTGAACCTTTCATCGAGACGGAGGGTTCAAAACCTCCGCTGCTAACCAACACGGCCGAGGGATCGGTCTACAGCGCCACGTTACCCCACAGTCATTAAGCCATGTCAACACGGGGGATGGAGACCCTTCTGTGTACTTGACCTTTGCAAACATGGCCACGTCTTTCCTCGTGCATGTTCATAACGGTTGTGGGAGCCGAGGCGGCTGAATCAAAAGGGGAATTTGGAGTCCGACTATTTCTCCACCCATGTAGCTGCCTCTGCACTCGCTTAGATCAAGTGTCTGGATCGCCCACACGTGCTTTGCTGCATCAGCCAGCGCCGCTGGATCGTAACACAGAACAGTTGCAACCATTGACGAGAAGCTTCAAAACACGCCGGCGATTCTGTTCACTACGCCGCCGGCTATCTCGAGGTCCTGATCGAGACGGCGTGCGAAATTCAAGGGAATCTCCATGATGAAAAATACTTTATTGCATCTTAGCGGCAGCCTCTTAGCACCTGAACTCAAGTTGAAAGAGATGAAAAAGAGGTGCTGGTAGGTGACCCTTAACGGGAGAAAACGTTCTTCTCAGAAGGCCAGAGATCGGGCTGCACCGAGCCTCCGCCCGCCGCTCCTGAAATATTCATCGTCTCGTCCCGATGGACAAGCTGAGATGTCGGCGCTTCCGTTTCGGGGTCTGGTTTCCGCGCGGCCTCCGTGACACAGCAGCTCAGCGAGGTAAGGCGGCCCGGGGAGGGGGGGGGGGGGGGGGGCAGTGGGGGGAGGGGGGGCAGTGGGTTAACTCTAAGCACTTGTCCTGTGAACAGTGAGATAAGAGTGGATCTCATTGTTTATCACGCCCCTTTAGGGTTTTCACTTTGTACATTTGGAATTGCGGCCACTCAGTCAATCGGTCATGTGATCGGTCGATATGGTCTTGAGGAGTTGATGGCCTACAAGTCTTTTTCCGAATTGACTTTTTAGAGGGAATAAACAACTAATCATTACTCAGTATCAGAGGACATGACAGGACTGTGTGGGCGAGAACCAGAGACAGGCCATTCAAACCATATTTCATCCGAATTTCTTCCTAATGGGTCGTTGTTTAGTGTGGGACTTCACATCCCATCATTAATCCTGTTGGACGACTGGAGTGCTATTGGTGCGCCCACTGTCGCCTGATGGGATTGTGTTGTTATGGGGAAAAAAACTGAACTGAAAATATTGCATTTGCATTTCCTCTACCGTTTGCTAGTATTCCTCCATTTTTGCTCTGCTTGGAGTCCACAATATAATGGCATGAATTAAAGGAGCCTTTCTAATGATTGCATTGAGGATGTCTTTGTTGTGTCTGAGCATTCACGCTGTGATTGATCTGCACAGCCCGATGGTTGTACATTACGCTTGGGCGCGATGCGTTTCTGTCGAGCTACAGCGGACAAACCAAGAAAAAGAAACGCATAAAATATCAGCTGAAAGAATTTGAGACAGCTGATTTTTTGTTTTTCAAACGACTAGGTCATAAAACACAATGGTGATTAGTTCATAACAAAATGACAACTAGGTCATAGCACAATGACGACTAGGTAATAACACAATGACGACTCGGTCATAAAACACAATGATGACTAGTTCATAACAAAATGACAACTAGGTCATAGCACAATGACGACTAAGTAATAACACAATGACGACTAGGTCATAAAACACAATGGTGACTAGTTCATAACAAAATGACAACTAGGTCATAGCACAATGACGACTAGGTAATAACACAATGACGACTAGGTCATAAAACACAATGGTGACTAGTTCATAACAAAATGACAACTAGGTCATAGCACAATGACGACTAGGTAATAACACAATGACGACTAGGTCATAAAACACAATGATGACTAGTTCATGACAAAATGACAACTAGGTCATAGCACAATGACGACTAGGTAATAACACAATGACGACTAGGTCATAAAACACAATGGTGACTAGTTCATAACAAAATGACAACAAGGTCATAGCACAATGACGACTAGGTAATAACACAATGACGATTAGGTCATAGCACAATGACGACTAGGTCATAAAATCCAATGACGACAAGTTCATAGCACAATGACGACTAGGTAATAACACAATGACGACTAGGTAATAACACTGACTAGGTCGTAGCACAATGACGACTAGGTAATAACACAATGACGACAAGTTCATAGCAAAAGGACCACTAGGTAATAACACAATGACGACTAGGTCATAAAACACAATGACTAAAAGTTCATAGCACAATGACGACTAGGTAATAACACAATGACGACAAGTTCATAGCAAAAGGACCACTAGGTAATAACACAATGACGACTAGGTCATAAAACACAATGACTAAAAGTTCATAGCACAATGACGACTAGGTAATAACACAATGACGACTAGGTTATAAAACACAATGACAACTAATTCATAGCACAATGGTTGTAACTGCTTGCAGTTACCTGCCGACTGTCGCGCTGGGAAGAGGAGGAGGAGGAGGCGCTCTTGTGAACCGGCGTGGAGGCCTTGAGAACCGGCGGGGAGCTCCTCTCCTCTGTGCTCAAGGTGCGGCCGTGGACGCCTCTCTGGTAGTATTGGTGGTGCGACATGTCGGCGCACCGGGCGGCTCTGCGTACCTCGCTCAACACTGAGCCCCGCGGATCAGGGCCATCCTCTGGAAAGAATCGCACACTCACTGCTTGATGTTCATCTGGGAAAAAAACAGAGCAAAAACAAGAAAAGGTTAAGGATTACCACGCATTCTTTGCCTCCCTCGTTGTGCGTCCACGCCGTCATTCATCAAACGAGTCCTGGTCTGGTTTACTCTTTGACGGAATGAATACCAGTCCTCCATCAATTTAAATATGTTAATCCGACTCACAGATGCTCTGGGTAGCTTTGAAGCATGCCTTTTTTTTAAAAAAGATTTTCCTCATTATATGTGTATTACGGGGCAAGCCTTTCATTTTGTTTGCTATGAAATGGGTGCAGTAAATCCTCTCATTTAAGATCGTTGAAACCTGAGATATTGGATCGCATTAAATCGACCGATCGAGTCACGGGCCGAGGCTCCCAGCTCTACTACGTCGACGCAAGTCTCTACCTGTGCACGGCCACCAAACGCCTTAACACACACTGCTTAAAACCCGACGGCACATCTTCGTAGAGGCGCAACAATCGTTAGAGGCGGCTATTTTCATAACTCATTCAATCCTGGCATGGCCGTTCATTTTTGGCATTGTTGGGCAAAGATTTCACGATTACATATTCAGCGTATTCTTCGCCTTCTGCTGTAGTGCATCCATGAGGTGTAGGGTGGCAGTAGGCTTAAGTATTGGCAGCATTGTCTATCCATCCCTGAATATGTAGATATACAGATACAGATATTATAACTCGCTAGAGTTTTAAATTCCACTATGTCATTTAAAAAGATGATGTTCAAAAGGTGTCACTAGTGCTCATAGAGGTTACTGCATGAAGCACAGAGCCTGAGCGGTCTGATGAGAAGGACTTAGGTTGGGGGGGGGGGGGGGGGGTATCTGGGGTATCACCTGAATTACAATATGTTGAGATTGTTTTGGATTTGTTGCCCAATGATATTATATGAATTATATGATAATAATGAAATAGAATTCTACCACAGACTCAAGTCATTCAATAAACTATTACTGTGGAGTTTTTTGCCACAGCAGTTTTCACTGGCTATAATCAGACTAAATAAAAAATATTTTGCAAATAAATTGATAATGAAAATAATCGTTGGTTGCAACCATCCATCTTTGTAAAAAGGACACTAGACTCGGTTTACATAAAGATGGCAGATTGCTCTATTAAACTGCCCCCCCCTAATGTAGTAACTTTTTATCAACACAAGCTGAGGCCCCAGAAATAACAACATGCATCATGTAGCATCCTTTGTGGAAATATACTAGTTTTACAATTTCCGGTTAACCTTACGTAAAGCCTAGGATGGCGAGGTGGAGTGCTCGTTTTAGTCATCAGTCGCTCCGTGCTGAGAGCCACGCGTGTAATCGTCTCTGCTGTCAGTCTTGGCGCTCACACAACGCACTTTGATTGCGAGATAGTGAAAAACAAACAGATTAACAAGCACGGTTTAATTTAGTTCTCATTTTAAACCGGGACACTTGCTGAGATACAACAGATGCTATTGGACTTTTACAAAGACAAATAGCTTTCATCGAATACCTCAATGTTGATGTTGTGACATCTGGGAATGACACTTGACAACATGCAGAAACAGATCGGAGTAGTAAGGGTACAACAAAAAAAAATGCAGAATTCATTGGGTGTATTTTTACAAGCAGAATGGTCACCCTGTGAGTAACTACTCTGCCATACAATATTATGTGTACTACACAGCCCATCGCGGATTGAGAAGATACCGTTTTAATAATTGATTAAAAAGGATTTGTTGCTATAGCTTCTTAATCGTGACGATTGTGACAACTTGTTTTGGTCTTCTGTAGTAGTACAATGATGATATTTGGGTTTTGGACTGAATTTGAACAACACGACTTCACGTGATGTTCAAATTGTCACTTGTTACCCTGAATAAGAGGTAATGATGTCACTTGTTACCCTGAATAAGCCTCATATGGAGTCCAAAATTCAGAGGACGTTCTACGTGTTGTTTTGACTAAAATTACATAATTAATTACATAACATTATCATTATAATGTCCATTAGACGAAGCCAGAGACCGGATATGAAGGACAGATAAATACTACCGAGGCGGCGCAATATTATCAACACGCAGAGATACGTGTGTGTGTGTGTGTGTTCACTCAGGCATTGCATTGAGCTCTGGAGCACCGTGTTTTTTGTCTGCGGTGTGCGTCTCTCAGGCTCTCCCACGGGCTCAAGAGGAACTCCCCTTGTCCACCGAACCGAGAGTGTGCACTCTCACATCGCAACACACTATAATCTATTATTCAGATCCTCCAGCAACGTCATAATCCCTGGCTTGTCTTAAGCCAAATATTCCACTTAGCCTATTTAATAGATCCATACGGCTCGCTGTAATAAGGAAGCAGAAGGGAGACGGACTTTAAAGCAAACATTTTACTGCCATCTTGTTCAAACTAGCTTGAAAGCTTGAGTTGTAGCGTCACTTCCACCATGAAGAAACTCGTCCCTACATGACAACACGGAGAAGAGCGATGCAGGAGGACACACACACACACACACACACACCTATCCTTGTAGCTGTGTGGTTCCATGTGTGTGAAATGTCCTTATAAGCAGGACACTTTCACTTCCCTTTCACCTCATTCAACCAAAGAGTCCTCTTAGCAATGAACACCCATAACTAGTTTCATTTCCCTCATTTCATGCAACAGAAAAGGTTTTTGGAGCGCTGTCAAAGAGATGATCTGTATGTTCCAGAAATATGGCTGCAAACAAGATCTGTAAGCATAAGAATGATGAAACTGAGCGTCCACAGAAAAAAAAAAAGTTGTGACGACCATCATAAAGTCCGAGCAGGGTGGCACAGAGCCAACCCTCCGTCATCTGCTCTACCAAAATGTTTTTGAGCAACATGCTAAATTCCTTCAAGCTGCAAGGCTTTATGGGGCAGAATGCGCGGCGTGACCTCAAGAGGTGGCGGCGAGAAAGAAGTCAGATTTCTCCCCCAGGGATCAGTAGAGTATCACGAGTAAAGCAGTAAACTATAATCTGTTCTGATGTGGGTCAAGCAAGGCCGAGCAACACTGAGCCGCTGAGAGAGATGAAGAAAATAAACTTGAGATTTGTGCAAAACAAACCAATACAACAGGAACACAGCGAGTGATCCCTTACTACGTCGATGCCAGGCGAATGTTAACGGCCTCGCTCATCACCGCAAACACGTAGTACGATGAAGCGGGATGGCGACAGGGCCGAGAAGACGCTCGTGTTCGGCCCGTCACCGCATCCAATCCACCCAGAACGTCACATTATCGACCAGCACTCCCCCCCCCCCCACCTCCCACCTCCCTGCTGCATAATTAAAGTAGCCAACTAAAGCAGACCTGTGTGCTAAGATTATGTTACATTAGCTTTGAGCACAACTGTTGCCAGAATTTAAGACCGCTAATGCATATTGATCAGTTTACCTGGGTGCAAAAAAAGAAAAAAAGGCTGCAGATCCGGTGTGACATCTGGAAGCAGTGGGCAGCCCAGCTCTTTAAAAAGTAAGCCCATCTTTTTTTTTTGTTTTTTTTTTTTGATAACAACACTAACTGGACACAGCCAGTTCACACTGCGCTGCACGCATTACATCATCGAGGTACAGCCGAGTTTCACCCTGCAATACTTTTAAAGAACTGACTGACTTGTGGTGCCCATATTGGGCTCTGTTAGGAACTGAAATGTTGGCAGGGAATTCTTGCTCAGATCCTGTCTGTTGTTGCCTGGTGCGTGAACCACATTTGTTGTTTGGCTGACCTTGTGTTGTGTGTTAAAAAGGAGTGTCGATGGAGAGCCAATCAAGGTATAACGTTAAGAAACTAAGAATATCACATCCACACCGGTTCGCTCTATACATTTGGGTATTACACCACTAGAAAACAAAATCATTTAAGAATGACCTAAACATAACAGAGAATGAACCATCCTCAAGGAGCTAGTATTGCGTAAACAAAGCAGAGCATTTAGTAGATACAGAGGCCTTAAAGCCAGATATCGAACCGCTACGAGAAAGAACTGTGCAATCATTGGATTGACTCCTCGCTGTCAATATTAATGACACATGGACAAAAAAGAGAGAATAAGCCTCGTATTTGGAGCATCACTGTGCTGCTGCATCCCCAAACAGGCACATAAAGCTCTGCAATGACTCTGTTTATTTAAACCGGGTCAGGGACATCTTCAGCTGGAGGGATATCTCCAGGCCTGGCAAAAAAAAAATTTAACATCAGAAATCAATAATCACTGCTGATCAAAGCAACATCAATAAAAGAAACCACAAATACGTCCCTATGGCTTTTCTTTAATTGATGCGATTTCAAACGACCGCAAAGTCACTGTCTGACCTTCAGTTGAGGAGAGAGGAGGGGGGACGGGGAGATGTCGCGGAGTGACTAGAAGTTGGCTAACTTTCAATTAGTTAGCATCTCAGCGCTGAACACGTCACGAGTGGAACATGAAGGATCACGAGCGGAGATCACGAAATAGCACTCCAGATCTTACGAAGAGACGCCGGTCTAATGGGGACCTCGGGAGGGGAGGAGGCGGAAGAGAGAGAGGGGGGGGGGGGGGGGGTAAACCACGTAGCTCGGTTTTATTTAAAAAAATAAAATAGAAAAAGAAGAGGTGAATGTGTCAGTGACGCATTACGTCCACCTCGTCGAAGTCCGCCACACACCGTGTAACGCTAGCTGCTCGAATAACGCCACGGCGTCCATCCTTCCAGGGGTCCCCGATGCCGACGACGGCTTGCGGGCACGTCCGGGTACGCGGCCGAACGGTCATCTCCGTCCTACCCCCCCCCTGTGTCGGCGGACTAGCGGGCAGGCTAGCTAGCTAGCTAGCTCAGCGTTAGCTCAGTCAGCGGTAGCTAGGTAACGCTAGTAATGTCCGACTGGTCCTCCTCGGTGATCCGCTCGGGATGCAGATACAGCGACAAGGACGAGATGCTGGAGCCCAGCGCGGCGGGGCTCCAGCGTCCACTCACCGCCGGACGGGGCCGCACTCTCGTGTGACACGCTTGTTCGAAAGAGAGGCGCGAGTAAAAATAAGAAATAACAAGCGTATTGCCTTACCACAGAAGCCGTGTGCTGACCATGTCTTTACGGTTCTTGGCGCAGGACACAATTGAGGAGGAGGAGGAGGTGGCGGGCTGGCGGGGGGGGGGGGGGGGGTTGGTCTCCCTTCACTGGGCAGAGATACCCGGCTTCTCAAAAATACCAACGGCTTCCATTAAGATCCACACCGACGCGTATATACGTCTTGTTGTTAAGTGCGATCGGTGCACGGTGGGGGGGGGCTAGAACATCACGTAAAGTTGAGGGGTGGGTGGGTGAGGGGGGGGCGGAGGTGGGAGCGCGGTGTTCGCCCGCTTCCTTGAATGCGGGCAGCAGTGGCGCCGCTCCGCTCCGCTCGCTCCTCCCTGCAGCAAGATCGGCTCTGAGCGGGAACGAATCGCAGGAACGGATTGATGGAGAGCGGCGGACTGCGGGCTGCGGGCCGGTCGGACGACACGGAGCTGGAGTCACGCCACCGCGGACCCGGACTGCGCAATTGTTTCGAAGGTGGAGATCTGGCTCTCTCCTGGTTAGATTGGTTTCTTGATGGGACAATGTGACGGAATAACATGGCGCTACTGATGAACTCAACACAGGTCCTGTTGGGTGCAAGTGCTGTGATAGTGTGTTCCATATCAATAATTACAAATAATAGGCAGTGGGTGTGAATGTTGCATTTAAAAGAAAGTCAGCAGCTCTGACAATTGTATTCACTTTAAACCTTTTAATGTTTTACCCAGGATTTTTTCAGGACTGTATTGTTGCCTGGCAACAGCTCTCTAGCATTCCTCAGCACCAGTAGTGCAGAGACGAATATAAGTAGTGTCTTTGACTGCACTAAAGTACAACACTGCCTTCCAACATATTTTACTTAACACGCTTTACTCCATTTTCTGTAATTCTTTACAGTTTAGATTAAACATTTCAAAACAATTTAATTGTATAACACATAATGCATTGTTATTGGTTGTTCTAGCCAACAACGTACAAATCAATTCCAATGAGATACATGTCGACCAAGGGCACAATAATACATACCATTTTGCAGCCAATACTACTTTTACATTGACATATTGCATATTGCTTCCTACACAATTCATATTTTACTTGCAGATGCAAGTTGAGGGGTTGGGTAATTTTATGTTTAATGCTCTACTCCATTAGGTTTCAGCATTTAATACTTACTCAATGACGTTTACTGATTGCATTTAAGTTGACTGTTGCCTTACCTTACATATAAAAAAAAGACAAAAAACGTGAATATAGAAAACAGAAGATGGATGCTGACATATTTCAGTGTAATGACATTATGTGTCAATCATAGTCCCCCTTCTGTGCCCAGAAAGAAATGCACCTAAGAGGTGAGAAAAGATGATACATCCTTGGCCTTTATATTGAATGTAGAGTAGAAGGCGAATGAGTATTAATGCATCCCATTTGGTTTTGTGGAAGTCTCGAATGGGCACAGTGTTAACGGTGTGAGGGTTTGACACGTGCAAAGCCAAGTGGAAACGTGGCCACTGGGCTTTTCCCACATAGCAGGACATATTTGATGTAAGTAACTTGAGAGATGGAGAGTATCCAGTATTATAAGTAACGTGAGTCGCAGTGTATGGGCAAGAGTATCCATAAACTATTCCCATCTGTCCGTGTCCGTGTCAAAGGGGTCGGGTATCTGATTTCATTGTTGCTTTTTCAAGTTTTTTCCCAGTCGAAGCTTTTCCTCAGAAACCTCGTTGTGGACATTCCAATTCCAAAGCTTTCTACTGAATAACAACAGGGGGATCGGATCAGATTTAATGCTAGATGGAAAGAAATTGGTGATACTTACTCACCTTTCAAGGTGACACATTTTCTGCTGTCAATTCCAGCAAAACGACAGGACTCGATTTGATTTACATTATCCGTAAAATTGCAAATGACCTTTTTCTTTTTTTTCTTAATAGTTTTTTTTTCATGGTAGATTGATGCGATTACTACGTGGAGGTTTTCCATTACGCAAGTGGAATTGATAAGATTGATAAGAGTTTTCAAACAGTGTCCTGAGGATGACGAAACAGGTCAGCTGACTGATGACGTTTCAACGCGAGTAACTTCACGAGGAGGGAAGCACGTAAGAAGAGTCACTCGTGTCTGAGCTGCCGGGAGAACGCAAGCTAAGGAATTACATCCCAGTAAGTCAGCTGAGAAACCCGCGACGAACAGGTAAGAAGTTCATCTTGACGATGTCAAACTTCTTGGGTCGTAGTTTCCCGGGAATTATCGGTCCACGCGACTTAAATCTTTGCCGGGCTTCCACTCGGTGGGCAACGTGGTCTCCAGCCGGCGTTACGTGGTTTCCGGCGAAATCAAACTCTTCTCGTTTTAAATCTAAAAGCGGTTTTCACTTCATTGGGGGAAAAGTGTCAAAGATCAAGTACATCCGGTCTTTTTTACATATCTCCCTTTTGTACGTTTTTAAACTTTTATTGGTAAATCCCATGATCTGATCGTGGGTCGGTGTAATATACAGAATGCGGGCTTTTCCTTGTTTAAGTTAATCACTTCACGCATACAGTAAACTTGTGAAGGTGTAAAGTTATGTTACGGTTCGCGTATTAACAGAAACTGTAAAGTTACCCAAGACGGTTTTGTAACAATGCCGGGTCCAGGTTACGCAACGTTGACCCCCTAGTGGCCAAATGGGGGTACCGCAGTTGCCTTTAATCGGTTGCGGCCAGCGGAAATAAAACAACACAATTATTCACAATGTAAATCAATGTTTTGGTTTTTTTTTTCTTCAAAGAAACCAT
The DNA here is from genome assembly GCF_949316345.1 of Pungitius pungitius. NCBI lineage: Eukaryota > Metazoa > Chordata > Actinopteri > Perciformes > Gasterosteidae > Pungitius > Pungitius pungitius. Next base: position 6,217,564 of record NC_084909.1, read on the forward strand.
GCCTGAAGACATTGCCAAAGGCAAGAAGGTCTTCGTTCAGAAGTGTGCGCAGTGCCATACTGTGGATCAGGGCGGAAAGCACAAGGTGGGGCCTAACCTCTGGGGTCTGTTTGGACGCAAAACAGGCCAAGCAGAGGGCTTCTCCTACACCGACGCAAACAAAAGCAAAGGTAAATGCATTGTGGGTGTTTTACAGGATTTTAAAAAAAGTCCAAAAACAATGCTGTGTGGCGTAAACATTTTTTTTATTTTTTTATCTACTCACTTTGATTTCAGGTATCACCTGGAGCGATGAGACCCTGATGGTTTATTTGGAGAACCCCAAGAAATACATCCCAGGAACCAAGATGATCTTCGCTGGCATCAAAAAGAAGACCGAACGAGCTGACCTCATAGCGTACCTGAAGTCCGCAACTTCCTAAAGAACTCTACGCTGGCGCGTCTTTTGTGTCCCGACGCACTGAGCTTGCCAGCACGTGTCTTTCTGTCAAAATCGAGAATGCTGGTATCGGCATACTTCTCATCTTCCCATCTTCGTCACAGCTGTTTGTGATCCTCCACTTGTGGTGCAGAGCGTGATATCCCCTGGTTTTAACAGGTTCCTTTTCTAGCATAAATTATTAAAACCTACTGTTCATACAAATGTAGGGGCTTAAATCTGTATTTGCTCGCTGTTCAGGTATTTCGGTATCATCGAGCTGTCTTGATTATTATTGATTTCTAGCACTGAATGACATATTTGCTTCCAATTTTAATGATGAGACTGTTAATGTGATAAATAAATGTTTTTCTTTTTCTAATGTGTTAGACAACATGCTGCTAGAAGTAAATCCTTCCTCAGTTTGGGGTTTTTGAGAAAAATACTGGGATCTTTGGAGAAAAATACTGAATGGTCATGTCAGGCTGGTATTGTTTTTGTTCTTTATACAGTTTTTTTCCCTCTAGGTTTCTGAACCAAATTACAGCAATATATTCTTCAGACGGAATGAGCTTTTCCCTCTAAATAAAGTGACTTATTTCTAGCTTTACTCATTGGAATTTGGAAACTTGTACTTGGGTAACAAATGCTGTCCTCGTTTAAAGATGTCAATTAGCAATTGTTTTTTTGCCTCTGTAAAAGTCTGAGAGGACTCGATAGTGTTACGGATGTTTGTGTCTTAACGGGGACTAGCTGCATCTGTTGGGGGGGGGGGGACTAAGAATAAAGGCTGATACCATTTTGATATAACAAACTGTTTCAATGACGTTTACATTAACGATTCATTTCCCGTTTGAAGTTGAAACTCATGGTCTGGGAATGGCAGCAATGAGACAATTGCTGAGCCTGTTCTGTCATCTAAGGGCTGAACAGTCAATGCTGTGGTTCTACCTCCCCCTGGCGTCCAGAGGGCACATCTGCACACAGTCACACTATTACTAAATCATATAAACATGTTCTTGGCTCCTCCCCGGTGTTCCATTATTAAATTGTATAAACCACTGCACATTTTCCTCAATGTGTGTCTTGTGAAATGTACTCATGTTGCAGTTTTTAGACTCATTGTTCTTATTGACGTTGGTTTCCCAACAAGTGCTTCCAAGCCGATATAAATTATGAATCTTTGATTGTCCACCCCGCAGAAGCAACACGGAGGTCCTTCGACCCATCCATGTAATGCCTCAGTAGCCTTATCACTAAAAGTAATGATCGTCAATGAGCAAACATCCACCTCTAATCAATACAACCTGTCGCACGATACGCGTATTACGCACGACGATGACAGACGACTCAACCCTTATTTTTTCCTCACCATCGCCGTGCGCCGGAGCGCTTCTTTGAGGAGCACAACAGGTTCAAATGACAGCTGAAGCAAACCCCGACGGTCCGCTCGGTGTGACGAAGCAAACGTCAGCTCGCGGCGAGCCAACCACAGCCGGCGTCATTTGCACACAAGAAGACCCGTGCGACGGAGGTGCTCGGCGGTGGCTCTCTGTGAGACATATTCAATGCCTCCACTGCAACGTGGCTTTCACCTGCTCTGCTCGTTCCTACGCGAAATGAATGGCGCGCAGGAGCTGTGAAGGAATATGCCGGTGCGCAAAGTGAGTCTCCATCCTTCGCCCCGCAGAGTGGATACTGGACGTGTAGCCAGAGCGCCCCGCGCTTCCCGGGACAACGCATCCTGGAAGTTGCGCCGCTCACACTATTCCTCCACTTGACCTGCCCCCAGCAAAGCGTAATAGATGCCATTTCCCCGCGCGACTCCATGGATTCGGTTCACTGAGGACCATCTGAGAAACAGGCATGGCCGTGCCAACTATGGTGTTCTCTGACGTGGAAAGTTTCCTGGACTCTCACCCCGACTTGTTCGAGGACTACCTGAACCGAAAGGGCAAACACAGCATGGTGGAGAAATGGCTGAAGAACCACAAGGCGACCCAAAGTCCGGCGGCCGCGGCTCCCGCCGCGCCGAGGGACGCGAAGCCCAACGCGTGCACGGACAGCTGGGCGAGCCAGCGCGACGGCCCGCACCGGAGGGTCTCCCAGAAGGAGCTGCGCAAAACTTTCGCCCGATCCAAGGCCGCCAACGTCAACAGGACGTACGACGAGCACGTCAACTCCAGGGCCCAGGAGCCCCTGACGAGCATGAGGAGGAGAGCCCTGCTGAGGAAGGCGAGCTCTCTGCCCCCGACCACCGCGCACATCCTGAGCGCGCTGCTGGAGTCGCGAGTCAACATCCCCCAGTACCCGTCCACGGCGGTGGACTTCAAGTATTACCTCAAAGAGCACAACGAAAGAGAGTTTTTCCTGGAGCTCGTGAAAGACATTTCCAACGACTTGGATCTGACGAGTCTCAGCTACAAAATCCTCGTGTTTGTTTGTATTATGGTGGACGCGGACCGGTGCTCGTTGTTTCTAGTGGAGGGGGCGGGCAACAAGAAGACACTAGTGTCCAAATTCTTTGACGTGCACGCGGGGACCACTGTTTTACCCTCCATGAATTCAGATGAAGTTCAAGTACCGTGGGGGAAAGGAATCATCGGATATGTGGCCGAGCACGGGGAGACTGTGAACATTTCTGACGCCTATCAGGTGCCTGCTCCTCTTTCTGCATGCATGCATGCATGTATGCGTGCGTGCGTGCGTGTCCACGAGACACAGACAGTGAGAGAGAGAGAGAGAGAGAGAGAGAGAGACTCAGATAGGAAGACAGATCATTTGAGTTCAGTCTGGCTATTTGCTTGTCTGATACAGTTAGTTGATCATCGATAGAAAGTGCAACAGTGCGTGTGAAACCCACTACCGACCGCCCATTGTGTCAAACCACGCAGTGACGCCAGAACCTCACTGAGAAATTAACCAAATGAGTCCAATTGTTTCGCAAAAGTAACGTTTCACCTTGATTTTAAGAAAGCGAGATGATGCTTAATCATAGTAATGCTTCAAAGACATTGGCATTGGGTTCATGGCCTTTTTGTCGGCCTTAGAAGACTTGTTCTTGGGAAAGGAAATGTTCACACTAGAAATGAATAATACTGTTGCTACATTGTCCATAAACAGCTGACCTCTTCAAGTGAGACATTTGTCTTTCATATTGTCTCTATCTTAGACGTTGTGCTTTGGAAGACAGCGCCCAGACGAGTTGTGCATTTCCATGCACCATCATTTAAAAGTAAAAAGGGAACCTGGAGGTTTTTTTTTGTTTTGTTTGTTTTTTTGCAATGAGTGCTTAAATTGTGTTTATATTTGGCGCTGTCTCTGGATTGCAGGATCGTCGGTTCAGTGACGAAATTGACAAGCTGACGGGGTACAAAACCAAGTCACTCTTGTGCATGCCCATTCACAACAGTGACGGAGAGATCATTGGAGTCGCTCAGGCCATCAACAAGACTTCGAGTGGAGAACTCTTCACTGAAGATGATGAAAAGGTAATTCCACTGTTATGTTTAATGCTCGGTGAGTGAGTTCTCTCATGACTGTGTCCCACTGCTTGCTTGGTGTGTGCAACACAGACGGATCCTTGTGTTGGCTCTTTGTTTGCTCCAAACGCCAGCTTTTTAACTATTTACCGTTCTCTCAGTCCATATTAAACGGATTTATGGCGATATGTTAGTTATGACCCTTGACCCTGGGACCTTTCTCCTAGCGCCACCACTCAGTTTGACATTTTGGGGTTGGTGTAAAAGTGCGTTGTTGGGTTATCTTTGATTCACACAGTCTGCCACAGGCCTTCGTTTGGTCACACATGATGCATGCCGTCTAACATGTTTTGGCAGCAGTTGGAGACTTAGTGCAGGATTTTTGTATGGCATGCTATAGTCTGCTGTTATGTGCAACTGTTGAACGTGCTTTCATTCATTGTTGAGGGACTTGTTCGTTGTGGCCCGATGCTCAGAGTGACTCTCTGTTTCCTTTGGAGGTGCTTTAAGCTTACATCTGTCTTTTCCTTGTGTGTCCTTTGCTAATATTTCAACACCAACTGCGTATCTCTTGTCTGATGAACAGGCTGCAATGTTCAAATTCTGTGTTTGTTTTTGTGCTCAATGCATATTTAAATTCACCCAGCTCACATGCCCTGAATCCCAATGTTCAGTGCTCACTTTTCTGGCAATTACTGTTTCCTGGCGCGCTCTCTACCAAAGGGCCTCGTTGCGTTGTCACCGAGAATAACAACTTTATAAAAGCATTGAGGTTTCAGGATTGCTAACGGAGTTATCCTAGCGTAGCCGAGTACGACTCGTGGTGGAGTCGGGGTATTTCATCTGTTCCACTGGAGCACACTATGCCTTCCAGGTGTGACTTTAATAATTCACCTGCATGTGGATCAGCTCAGTCAGCACACAGATTAGACAAGTTGGCAGCTGCAACAAACCTAAAGGCAAAGATGTAAGTGATTGAATCTAACATAGAAATAGGCTATAATATGTCAAAACAGTAGATGGGGGTGTTACATCTCGCACTAATCCAGATCCAGCTGCGGGTTTCTGAATGAAATGTTTATATGACTTTTTACCATCATCAACGTGTTGAGTCCATCACACGAAGAGATGTAACAGCAAGGCACTGACGAGCCGACACACTGACTTGTTCTCTCATTACAGCCGTGAGGCCCCACAGGGAGACGAGATGAAACATGACGGCACAAAGCTAGCTGTGCTTTTCTTTTAGGTTTCACAGCAAAAGGTTGTCGTCTTTTACTCGTCGTATGTTTTATAGTATGTTTTTTCCCCTTTGATAGATGCAGTTCTGGAATTATTTTCTTTTCTTTCATGGCGTTTTGAGTTCGTTTTCACATCGCATTAACGTCACGCTAATGCTCAGGACGGCCACAGCTAAATTAGTAATGAAATGCAACGCCTGCATCAGAGAACACGGTGAGCTCCCTGCCGCAGCACAGCCGCAGCTTTTTATGGAAGACCGAAGAAAATGTATCACACTTTTCAGAGCACGAGACAATACTGCAACGGCAGATGCCATTAGAAACTGTATTGCACCTTTTTATTAGGGAAAATGTAGGATACTTTAACACATCATGGCTGACTTAAAAATCCCACGCTGCCTTAATTGTGTTGTGTTGTTACGCTGCAGGAAGGGAGTCCCTTGGGAAGCCACGTCTAATTGTGTTGTCTGATTATCTTCTGTAGAGGAACATTGACTTAATTTAAGTATATAAGCTGACCTCCTGCCGCTATCTCTCCATATTACTATTAGATATCATTATCTTGAGCTCTTCTTTCACTTTGTATGTCTCTTAATATTATTTTACAGCAATTGTTTTATTCAGGTAGACGTATCTGGAATCAGGTTCCATATTGCTAATACAGTTTAACACCTGTAGAGTCGATTGTCTAATAGCAGTCACCTCACCGCTGTGCTCCCTCTGGCTGCCAAACTCTCAGTCAAATTGGCTTCATGCAATACTGTAATAACTACGTTCAAACAATTTCTCAACGACAATATACAGCTATTGAAGAAAACAACACAATTTCTGCTTGGAACCACAATTTTTCTCCTTTAATACTTTCTTGTAGGATTTCAGATCAAATCAAATTTATACCGTGCATTGTATCACAATGGTTACGTAGTTCACTGAAAACAAGAAAGAAATACTATGAAAGCAACAGTTGCAATAAGAGGATTCTGCAAGATATGAGTAAAGAATGTATGCGGATGACGTAGTGTTTGGTGGGAACCCATAAAAAGGCAGAGAGACTGCCAAAAAAATGCAATGATTGATCCAAATGTCTCATCCCACCACTGATCATATCTCGGGACACTGCTACATACAGAAAGGAACAAACTCATTCGAATAAACGTCTAAAGCATCAAACTTTGAGCCACTTTAATGAAATCCCTGTGCAAAGAGATTAAATTAGCAAATTAATTCATTAAAACCAAAAGCAAGAGCCGGATAAGTGATCGTAAAGTCTAGTCTTCACCATTTTCTGTTCTGTGCCGTCAGTTTCACTTCATCTTTCATTTTTTTTATGGTGACAACAATGTTTGTTGTTTGAGGAGCGATCTGTGTTGACAAAAGATTGATTTGTCTGGATGTAACTGCACTTACGCAACATCCACTACTGAGTTGCTGTGACCTTGCTTCGCTCGTGGCATTTTTCCATGTACCAGCAATGTGTGGAACAATTTAATTATTTATGGATAACAGTTATTAAGCGGCAATCCTGGTGTGGTACACTGTTGTGTAGCTGTGTTGTATTAGGGTGATACATTACAGGCAGTCAATTCAGTACATTAAATTAAATTATGTATAACGGCGACTTTAAAAAAATGTATTGGAGTGTAGATTCATGTTGCATGAATATTTTAACTCACCACAAATAGATGCAATCATTGGCACGGGCTAGGGGAGTCCCACGTGAGATCACAGCAAATGGAGAGCTCCGAACACTTCTCAGTTAAAAAAAAACAACAACAATGGCTTAACCGTACCACACAGGCAAAGTTGTAATGGAGAAAGGGAAGTGGAAAATTTCTCTCGACTCGCCTCACCCTCCAGTTGTGGAAGCGGAAGTCGCTGAGGTTAGAGGAACCGACTGACCCCGAGGCCTCGGCCAGTTAGTCTCGTTATTAAACCGCTCTTTTACCGGTCAGTCCACGGGTCTCCAGGCAGAAACGTCTCGTTTGTAATGCGACCTTGTATAATGGCCTGCCTGACAGAACGTAATTAGAGCGGGCAGTGCTTTTCTTGGGCTCGCCTGTAGATCCATAGCCAGACACCCAAAGTCCTGCTCGCTAATGAATCTACTCCTGCTGGGACTATTGATGGCCACTGGCTTTCTGGAAGATCATTATTAGAGAATTCCACAGGCCAGCTGGAAAAGCGTCATGTACGAGCTTATTGCTCAGCATCATCGCTTTGCCATGTCTGAAAACTCATTGCACGAGATGCTTCGTTCTGTATAACGACTGTATGAAGTGCATAAAGTGCACGCACTCGTCATCACAAACGATTATCACAGTAGGATTAGCATTGTTTTTTTTATTTAGTTATTCTAGCATAAAGAGTATCGTAAGTTACGCATCAATGTGACATGCCAGAGCATGAGATTTATTTTTCAGTTTGGATTGATTTGAATTCATGTGATGATTAAAAAAATGAAGTACTTTAACACAATTCTGTAACGCTCTGCATGAGTGAGAATAAAATAGACAATGATTAACACCATTCTGGTTGTCTGACCAAACAAGTGACAACACTTGCATGTTTAAAGCTGTGTAAGAAATAATGAATAAAGTTTTCTAGCCGGATTTAAATGTTAAAGCTTCCCAACACCAGTATCGTATGTGTTTCCTCAATCTCTAGTCTCTATTTAATACAAACCATTCACTGTTGCTGTAGTCAAAGTTTTAAATTCAGATTATTATGCTCCCCTGGAAATATGGACAGAAATTAAACATGTGTCGTCAATCCGGCAGAGCGGCTTGATTCTGAAGAGAAATTATAGCAATTAGAGCAGGGTTCCTCAACCTTTTCCTATTTTTTAGGTCTACAATTATCATGACCCCAGTAATTACTCCTGACAAGTTCTCATGAGCAGAGAAGAAGCTGCAAAAGTATTACACTGAAATATATGAATGTATATCTATATATATATATAGATATACATTATATGAAAACATGTTTTGAAGCATATCAAGCAGATAAATGTTTAATTTAATAATATTAATCTATTGTTTTTTATGTTATGTCGTTGAAAAAGGCTCAAGCTTGCAAACGATCAACACAGTGCTTCAGGATTCTGTTCTTTACATGTTCAGATCAAATCATATCATATTTAAAGGTGAGAGAGACATATCCCTGTATCAGTGGCCACAGCTGAGTAACTTCCCATTCATGCATTGTTGTGGTGTCCGCAGCCCCCACGTTGCACCAAAGGCTGGTAAATATTCGTGGGTGTGTTGTACTCATCGTATTGTTTACACAGCAGCCGGATGCTAAAAATAGATAACTAAACAAATAGGCAGAGTAAGGAAGCACCCAACCTCAATTCTATTGATTCCATGTTACGGAGGCTGATGGTCTCTCAGATAAGGCGGATTAGGGACCCAGTCCAAGTTTAATCCCAAACTAGTATGCCGTTGTTTTGATTTCAGTATCAAGTGAAGTCACAGCAAGTCTGACCATTCAGTCGAGTAGTAACATGTCAGTTGGATCGATGAACGCGACGCCATTGGAAAAAGACCATTTCCTATTTGTTGTCATTCTGCCCCGTACGTCCACAGGTGCTGCAGATGTACCTGCCCTTCTGTGGCATCGCGATCTCCAATGCCCAACTCTTCGCCGCCTCAAGGAAAGAGTATGACAGGAGTCGGGTAAGGACAATAACCCCCCCCCCCGAGCCCTGGGGTCAGCATTACTCCCCCCACCCCCCCTGATGCTGACACTGAGGCTGGGTATCGATCAGCAGCCCACTTGCTGCCACTGCAGTGGGGATCACAGAGCGGCATGCTGTCCTGCGTGGACATTTTCTGTGGATCTATTGTCGGGGGGGTGAGGAGGGGGGGGGGGGGGGGCATAGGCTGAAGTAATGAAGTAAGGTAAACATTGATCCAAGATGCAAGAGGATGTAATGAGAACACAGCTCAGTTAACGTCCATGATGATGATAATAATGATAAGCAATAGCAGTAACCACAACAACAACTATGGTAACAATAAAAATACCAAAAGCAACAATAATAATAGTATTAACAATAGTAATAGTTAATCATGCTCTAATGCCAAACAATATTTATCTGGAGTGGCTTTTGCAGCCGGTTTCAGCTTGAGGTGGAGATTGTTTGTCGTGCTGACAGCGGCGTCTCTTCCTGTCGCTGGTGTGCAGGCGCTCCTGGAGGTAGTCAATGACCTCTTTGAAGAGCAGACTGACCTGGAGAAGATCGTCAGGAAGATCATGCACCGTGCCCAGACTTTGCTAAAGTGCGAGCGCTGCTCTGTCCAGTTGCTGGAGGACATTGAGTCACCGGTACTTTTTTTTTGTTTTTTCCACTCTACTGCGTCTGTCTGTGCATCTGTGCATGTCTGTTCTCTCCGTCTGCCTCCGGTTTATTACGAGTGATCACTGTGTGCGCAATTATTCCAAAAGCTGAGGTGTTTCTTCCCTTCTCAAAATTTTCAGGTGGTGAAGTTCACCAAGTCGTTTGAGCTACTGTCTCCTAAGTGTAGCGCAGACATTGAAAGCAGGTATGTATGAGGTTTAAGGGTAAAAAAAACTACTCAATCACAGTTCCCCCTCATGAAAAACATAGCTTATCCCTCCTTTTCACATTTACTTATCCCACTTACTCATTTCAATTAAACAGTCATATCGCTACCTTTGTTTGAATTTGGCACCACGACATCTGTAACATTTTGCATTAAAAGTACAACATTTTAATTTTTGTAGTGCAGTGGGAGTGATGATGCGGAATAGGAGACCTACTTAATTGGGTTCTGCTGCCTCTCTCCACTGCTCCGGATGGCTGAGTGTAGAACGAGAGGCTTATGTGTGGGATGAAAACCAACGCTGAAAGGAAGACAAATTATTCCCCAAGTGCTGCACTTACCATAACTTATACGGTCACGTCAAGGCAGTAACTGCAGCATTAATGATAAATATAAAAAAACTGGAAATTAGTTAATAAATATCTGTCTGCTTGGGGGGGGGCAGTTTCGTCTTTCCTACCAAACATGATCCCATACAGATCTTTCCGCTGCCACATATTAATGAAATAGCCAGTTTTGTGATTTCAAGTAATGAAACGACACACAGAAAATATAGCGTCTGTTTTATGACACCAGCTTCCCCAAAGGTTCACATCTGAATAACAAGGGCTGCTGCGCGAGATCCATGTGTGTGTGTTATTAAGCGAATACATCTTGCATCAGAAGGCAAGCGTAGCGTAGGACTTCTAATGCGTCTTACAATCCCCGGCAGCCCCCCATGGGGAAAAATCATTTTGAGTAAGAGTACAATACTGCCGGTGGGTCTGTGGCAGATAAATGACAGATGCGAGGCAGGGAAGAGACAAAGACAATGGAGGAAAAGAAAGATACCGTAAGGCATCTCGCCATCACACCCATGAGGGTTATTCCTTGCTGCGCACAGTCTAAATCAAGGGATTTCAAAACATCTGAAAGAAGTGTCCCTCCATCTTTATACTAGTCTAGAGAGAGAAAATGAGCCACACTGAACATTAACCTTGTTACGTCTGGTGAGGTAAAAAAAAAAAATCTGCGACAGCACAAAGCAGTAAGTGTAGATGTGAGGCCCGTGCAGGGATGCAGGTGTTTCTGTGGCAGCGTGTGGGGGCGTTTGGCAATGAGGAAGACAATTACACAATTAACTTTTCATTACTTTGTAAGCTGCAGCAGAAGCTCACTGATGTGTGTGTGAGGAGTTCATTAGATGCAGGTCAATGTAAAACAAGGGTCCACGAGGAGAACATAAGAAAGACCTTTCTCAAGCTTGCGATTCGGGTTTGAAAGAGAATATAATATATGTTTACTTCAATACAAACCTTTTATTTAGGGTTCTAGCTGATGGATGGATGTGTGTGAAAATCAAACCTGTGCAAAAAAAAAATGGTCCCGCCGCATTTTCTGCTCCTTTTTGCGATGCTGCCTCTTTATTTTCTGACCCCTAGCTTCAAAGACAGCATGGAGAAATCGTCCTACTCGGACTGGCTCATCAACAACAGCATCGCGGAGCTGGTGGCGTCCACCGGACTCCCCGTGAACATTAGCGACGCCTACCAGGATCCCCGCTTTGATGCCGAGGTATATAGACACCACGCATTGCAGACCAACCAGAAGGAAACATGCCTGTGACGATACTCATTCAGGACATAGTATTTCCCGAGATAGTTTTACCACTCGGGCCTGTGTGATGGTCACATGTCACATGCGTGGTCGACGCGGTCGCACCTCATCGAAGGAACACTCAGGCGCCAAAGTGACTGAGCCCGTGTTGCCTGGAATTCTTGAAGGAAGCATGTTATCTCGCACGCTTTAGAGATGATGAAGATTCAGACAACGGAGTCTCATAAAATCGTGCACACGATCGGGTGTTTGTGACATGTAGTAAAGAAACTAGGTACGTGAGGCTCTACTTTATCATCCAATGATGTAACAGTTCGAGGGTGTAGTTAGGCCCGACGCGCGGCAGCTTTGTATCACATTTCATCAGTCTAGAGGAATAATAGACGTGCATGTAACGTGTTAACCAATCAGAACGCTGGATTTCATCCACCTGTGTTATAATAAACAGCACAGGTGAGGGTCTCCAATTGGATGGTTTTCATGGTTGAATCAATTGCATGTAATCTGTGAATTCCAAAGTAACAGGATCACATGTGTTGCTTCTGCATTCAAAACCCCCCCCCAAACCTCTTCAAGAATTCAAGGCAGCATGTGAGTAATTGAAAAAAAAAAAAGCGTCATTTTTGGGGAGTGCTTTCCTGCTGGTGGTATGATGGTATTTGGATTTAGTAATTATTCTGAGTGTAAACAGAAATGAAGAAGACCATCAATGTCAAATGTAAGATGTGCACCCGATTAAGCAGCGTCTTGGTGTCACAACAATATCCACGTTAATTAGACTCTTGATGTGTCATGAAATTGTCGCGTGACCTCAATGACTCACACATGACCTCAAGGACCGCTCCAGGTGTGAAGACCAAAACGGCCGTCCAGTTAGCAGCAGCGATGGCTCCTCTTGGGAAACGCTTGGTAATGTTCAGTTGCCTTTCGTTTAGTACTTTCGGCAACACGTGGTCAGAATTTACAAACTGCGCATCTTTCAAGTTTTGCAGCCGTTAATGGATCTCCGAAGGATAAAAGCCCTTTAACGCCGAAGAGCAGCTACCAGCAGGCTCTGAATGAAATGCATACAGAACTTGCTTTTTCAAGGGCTTCAAGGATGCTTGTACTTCCTTAAAGGTTTGCCCCTCAAGAAGAGGTGAGGCACCTAGACTAAATACTCCAGTGATTGACATATAATCTTACTTTAGAGTTGGGAATTGTTTGTAATATTCTAATACGAGGAATTATACTCTGAAACCTCTGCCTACACATTTTAGAAATAGCTATTAAACAGCCATCAAATGCTTAATGCCATGGAAGCAATTTATTCTGAATTAAATACAGTGCAAAATGTATTTAAATCAATCTAAAAGATCAACGAGGGAATATAGAAGTAGGGATTGTATTAAAGATTATTTAGTGTTTTGTGCAGATGGAGGTTATCCTCATTTTACTCTGTTTCCACTGTTTTCAGGCGGACCAGTTCTCAGACTTCCACATCCGCTCCGTGCTTTGTGTTCCCATATGGAACAGCAACCACCAAATCATTGGTAAGTTTATAAAAAAAAACATTCTGAAGTGTATTTGATATGAACGTATGAATTGTCATTCTATATATCCATTCTAAAACATATATATCATATATATATAAGTAGGCGTATGGACAGCTGACCATTGCATTCATGGTTCATCCTATATTAAAAAAACGCCTGATTCAAACACGCTGCAACCACAAGCCTCCATCCTTATGTGACGACTTTCCACAAGCGCGTATTGGTGAGATCATCAGGCACTGATGTTAGACAGCACCACCTGGGCCGCGTGTTGGCGGGCAGGTGATTCGGGAGGTGTTGGGAGGTCGAGGCTGCCCTCGCTCTGTGAATAGGCGCATTGTCTTCTTCGAACCGGAAAGTGCCTTCCGTCAAAGTGTTCCCACACAGACGGGAGCACACAACGGTGTTACATAATGTAGCTCAAACATTTACCCTAATAGGACCTAATCGGATTAGCTTTAGCTACGACAAACAGCCGTAGCAGCACCACAGGCGCACATGATTTCTGGCCACGTAGCGCGTGTCCGTGGAGCCCTGGCGGCGCACTCATTATGTAAGCGTCTCATCCGCTGCACAGTCGATAACTGGGGGGGGGGGGGGGTGTGTGTGTGATTAGGTCCGCGCTGCACCACGGAGTTCCCTTCTTGTGGCTGTGTGTGCTTTGTGTTTGTTGAACGCGCCCCGGGGCCCGACGCCACGCCGACGCGCTGATAGATCATCGATCTCTCGTCTGGTGTTTTTTCCGGTGCTGGGTATTGCAGGGAGGAGCGATGATAGCGCGCCTCTCGGTCCACTGAGATCTGACGCAGGAAGTCATTAGTTATGTTTGAGTGTGAAGTGATCAGCATAATTGCTGCAGATGGTTGGTTAGGACCTGTGTGTGTGTGTGTGTGTGTGTGTGTGTGTGTGTGATGTCCATGTGCGCTGAGGTTTTCTTTTTTGTTGTTGCGTAGGTGTAAGTGCATTTGTTGGGGAGGGGAGAGGGAAGAGGAAGAAGAACAGAAAGAGAATGAAGGGAGAAAGACATGCAGCATGTGTGGGTGGCACCTGAGGATCTGGAGTGAGGAAAGAAAAAAAAAAAAACATTATGCAAACAAAGCAGCAGGAGATGAAATTCTCAGGGCAAGGATACATTTCTGTAGGAAATGTACGTTCCTCGTGTCATCTGCCAAGGCTATAGTCTGTAACCACAGAAGATACTGCTGTAACTATAACAACAAATGAGGTATAATGTTTAATATCTCATGTAATTCAAATCAGCTCTTGCCAGGAAAGGTACAATGATAAAGGTAGAATGACTTATAAAGTGTTTAGATGATTAGTTTCAATGAATGATTAACATTAATATGTTGGTTTTGCTAGCCTGAATTGGCTTTTTTCTTCTTCTTTTTTTTTACTTGAGTTTGTGCAGTAGATGTGTGGATGGAGATCCAGGCCAGTCCAAACATAACATCTCAACTGGGTCACTTCCAAATAAACACATGCAGATGGGTTTAGTTTCCGGCGTCAGAATTCATCCCACCCGCTGACCGATCATCAGACAAGTGCTTAGATTTGATTCAACATGTCTCGTAACATGCAGCTCGGGTTCAACCCACCTGAGCGTGAATGTTGGTCTCTCGTGTCGGCCAAGCCCTCACGCCGGGTCGTCCAGTGTGAAAATCATGGATGTTTCCTTTTAAAAAAAAATACAAAATATGAATATAATCCCGTAACTCATCACAAACTAAATACTCATTACAGAGCACAGAGAAATCATAGATCTGAGAAAACACCTGCGCTGTGTTTTAAATCTAATGACGGCGTAATGAAAACTGTTCTTGTGTAGAGCACTAATCCCGTTTCACTCATATGGATCTCCAGCTATACACTGAAATGAAAACGTCCCGGCGGCGATAGGACGGTTTAAAAATGGTGATGAATGTTGTTTGTCACGTGTTGTGTGTAATTACATCGTAGCATCATTTTTCCAGAGATGTTTGCTTTGTCAACAACAAGGTCTTACTTTTGATTTAAACGATGCAGGAAGTCATCTAAAAAGGGAACACTGCTGTCAAACACAAGGCCGCGTTGCGATTGTGGACAATAATAGTTGTTGCCTATTGGAAGATGACACCGAGCGCTGCATTCTTCCCCCCCCCCCCCGCCCCCACCCCCCCTTTAATCAGTGCCTTGTCCACATCAAACAGAAAACATTCCTGCAAAGCTCTTATTGTGCGCTTTGTGTGACAGGTGTCGCCCAAGTGCTGAACCGGCTCGATGGGCAACCGTTCGACGATGCCGACCAGCGTCTCTTTGAAGTATTACGTTTGCGCCTGTGTACCTTTTTCCACATACCACATGCAATTCCACGGACAAATGACAAAAATGGTCGTAGTTGAGTATGTCTTGCCTTTCATGTGCTCTCCTCAGGCCTTTGTGATCTTTTGCGGCCTGGGCATCAACAACACCATCATGTACGACCAGGTGAAGAAGTCCTGGGCCAAGCAGTCCGTAGCTCTGGACGTAAGGACGCCGCGAGCCCGATCCTCCACGCCGTCCTGCCGCCGCCGCGGCTAATGTCAAGCCTCCTCTCACACCTTGTTTTTTTTGAACATTTAATAAGCAATCCCTCATCTGCATTCAGCAGTACTCAGCCTTTACGCCGTGTCCTTGCATTACAATGGGGAGCTTTCGGGTGCATTTAACGTAGTTTCGAGATAGACGCGGAGAACAGAGAGGTGGATCCGGTAAAGGGGATGAACTAATCTGTGCTTATGGCAGTACTGAATAAACATGAGCTTTTATGAGCAAGTGAGCGACTGGAGGTCTGTGCGAGGTATTCCTCTGAGGAAATGAAGGGACCACGGCCATGAAATTTAGGGACGGGGTCGCCGCTCTCGTAAGCCGTTCTAGGGGCAAATGGTAACCGCCCCCCCATCTGGATCCACTAGGACAACGCAACAGTGTGCAGTATTCCTCGTTGTAGCTTGTCTAAGAGCCCAAGTGGTCATTTGGATAGTTTGATAAGCTGTTGACTGCCACCTCGTATCATTATTTTTTGCAGGTTCTGTCTTACCATGCCACTTGCTCCAAGACTGAAGTTGACAAATTCAAGGTAACAGATATTCACCGTTCTCCATCTAGTATCTTTTTGTTGTACTTATGGGCCCTTTTATTTAGGGCACATATAATAAAAAGCAATCTCCTATTAACTTAAATGGGAAAGCAGAATAGATGACGACAGAAAGGAATTATTGGAAAAATAAGCGAATCGTGGTATTTGAAATAGATTATTCAAATTAGAATCAATAGGCAATCATTCTCACTGAATTATTTATGAAAAGTAAAAAAAAGTATCTACACCCTTAATTAACCTGACACTGCTGAAATATAGATACAACCTTTTCTGCGCCACTTTCATGTGTAGGATTTTCCCCTGAGGCCATCACCGCAAAGCAGGAGCCCCGCTTCCCAGTCAGCCCCTGTGATCCCCCCCAATCCCCCCCCCCCCTCCCCACTGCTTCCTTCCTTTCCCCCCCCCCCCCC
Organism: Pungitius pungitius; assembly: GCF_949316345.1. Taxonomy (NCBI): domain Eukaryota; kingdom Metazoa; phylum Chordata; class Actinopteri; order Perciformes; family Gasterosteidae; genus Pungitius; species Pungitius pungitius. The sequence goes on from NC_084909.1 coordinate 6,233,929, forward strand.
CCCAACCGTCTTTCATAACTGCTCTACATCGCAGAAGCCTCGCCGATCACGCTCGACTGGGATTCCACCCCGAGTGAAAACGGCAGCGGCAAACAACCACCCCGGTTGACGTTGATGGAAGGGTTGGGGTCTGTTGTGAATTCAGAGACGGGACCATTGTACCTGCTGACCTGACAGAGAGCAACACTTTGGTGTGAAAACGTGCTCAGGTCGCTGTGGGAGAGGAGAGAGAGACGAAGATGAAGGAAAAAACATGGTTGTACCACTGAGACTAACAGGGATCTATGAAAGGGCTCTGACTCGGTGGAATGAGATGCAGGTCAGGAAGCGTGAAATGGTTGTATTATAAATCTATATATATATATCTGCCTCTTATTCTGAAGGTGGCAGACGAGAATGCTTTAGAGTGAATAAATAGTTAATTGGATTCACAGAAGGGGAATGCGCTTATTTGCGTTTTTGTTTGAATAATAACGTTGGTTAAAAAACAGTGAAAACCCTCAGCTAAATCTCCCTCTTTTAAGCTCAACCTTCCCCAAATGAGTCCTCGGAGTCACAATTAACATGTCTGCATATTCCCACGTATCATCCAAGAGACGCCCAGCATCCTCTGACCCCTCACTGCTCCGCTCGCGTCTGAACCCACGTTCTCTCATTCCCTTTGTTCCTTATTAACGCGTCACATGTCCGTGATGAAACAGGCCGCCAACATTCCCCTGGTGTGCGAGCTGGGCATCGGTAAGCTGTCCTTTGACGACTTCTCCCTGGACGTGGACGCCATGATAACGGCCGCTTTGAGGATGTTCATGGAGTTAGGAATGGTGCAGAAGTTCAAGATTGACTACGAGGTGAGAAATGCTTTCGAATGCTTGACCCAACGTGAACGCGATTGCTGTTTGGCAGCTGAATCCTGTCGCGTCCTCATGGCGACCGCTGACCCCGCGTGCTCGTCCCGCTCTTTCTGTCTTCGCCTGCAGACGCTGTGCAGATGGCTCCTGACGGTCAGAAAGAACTACAGAATGGTTCTCTATCACAACTGGAGACATGCCTTCAACGTCTGCCAGTGCATGTTCGCGATGCTGACGGTAAAGATCAGCGCAGATGGGGACGATCCGTTTTAGACATTTGCTTTAGGGGTCAGAAGGGCCATTTAACGGATTCAGAGGAATTTGATTTTTAAGTAAGCTATGAATTTAAGTTAAGCACCTACATTTGGATTTCACAATTAATAGCAAAAACCTAGCACATACAAAGTAGTTTGAAAACTGGTGACTAAATAGATTCACTCAAGTTCTGCACCTATTTTATAGACGTTTACAGGTCATCTGGTCCATCGAAGAGAGATTTTCTACTTGTACTATTATTCACTGCAGTTCACTTAATGGTCAAAACGGCCGTTCATTACAAGCATTTCCTCAAAATTCCCATTGAAGTGAAGCTCTTTTAGTGAATCTTAGTTATAGTTGAGGTCAAGATGAGTTTCTGTTGTTGTCTTAAGTAAAAATTCAAATCACGATTGATTAACTATTCACACAGAACCAAACCATACATGTTTGTTTCAAATGGGAGAGAATTACCTGATCAGCAAGCTTTTACTGTACTAAGTCTCCACACCGGCTTATACAAACAGCACAGTGTTGTTAATTGCATCGAGCACAGCGTTAATGCATGGTGTTCCCCCCCCCCTGAACTGATTCCAGAGGAAGTAAAGGGAGCATCACTGTTGTTCTGCATCTTTTGCCTAAAGGGACTCACTCGGCACCGGCCCTCCAGAAGCCTCTCTGCCCTCCCAACTGCTATCATCAGAGAGTGGTTTTTTTGGGGGGCTGCTCCTACTATTGGAACTTAAAAAATACCCCCAAACTGCTGTATGGAATGTGCTCAGTGTTTGATGGAATAATGCGTACGCCTCCTCTGCTCTGTGCCGATCAGACAGCGGGCTTTCAGGAGACTCTGACCGAGGTGGAGACCCTGGCGCTCATTGTGGGTTGTGTTTGCCACGACTTGGACCACAGGGGCACCAACAACGCTTTTCAGGCAAAGTAAGTATTCCTGTTTTGCCTCTCAGTCTTTGGCACACACACACACACACACACACACACACACACACACACACACACACACACACACACAGTTTTGAACACATCAGGATTTAGACCAGCCTCAGTTTGCTTGGTGTTCATCAGCTGGTGCACTGTAGGTGTAGTTAAGCATGTATTAGGATGTATTAGAGTGGTGTGCTGTACATTATTAACTTTTAATGTGTGATTCTGTGACACCTTATAGTCACCTTGGTTGACACATATATTGCCTTTCCGTTGTTGTGGCTCATTTGCAGAATTGATGTACGTAGCTACATTTCAAGGCAAATAAGATACATCTTATATCAATATGAAATGCCTTTATATTCATTAATTGGGGTAAAAATCCTATGTGATCATTGCCCTCTTGATTTCACCGGGGTTGGTTTGCCTTTGTTCTACCTGTATGCTGATGATCGTTGTCCATTGATCGCAAAAAATCTAAATCTGCAGCTTCTACATCAAAGTCATCGTGTCATTTAAACATTAATCCATGTGCTGGAGGATAGAACCAACACAATGAAAAAAAAAACAGTATTTTCCTCCACATTATTGATGATATCATACTCACCGTTGAACAGTTATAGATGTGTAGGTTTTCTTTTATTACGCCGTCATCAGTTTAGGACGGGGTGCAGAGAGAGAGAGAGAGAGAGAGAGCGTTGGTTGAGGGAATTACAACACAAGCAACAAAAGACTTCTTTGAGAATGCTGATTTTGTTCTCTCGTGTGTGTGTGTGTGTGTGTGTGTGTGTGTCTCAGGACGGGATCAGCCCTCGCTCTGCTTTATGGGACCTCTGCTACGCTGGAGCACCACCACTTCAACCATGCCGTTATGATCCTGCAGAGCGAGGTGCACTGTGTTCCTCACATCTGCTCCGAATGCAATTACCCTTGAGGTTCTGCTAATGCACAACGATGCATATTGTGTCAGCTAACCCAGATACCAGAGTGCTGTACGACTGGAAAACTTCTGCTGGTGGCGATCAATGGGTGTGGTTAGGTCCAACCATGACGGTATCACAGCTATCACGTCACATTACGCTTTGATTTGAGGAAAGCTCATGCTGCCCTCAAATCAATGTAATTGGCGGGGCCATAGATTTGGAGGTAATCGGCCCGAGGGAGACATTTTACCAGGTGACTGCCTGTGCATGAAGTTGTAATTAAAGACGCTTTAAGGGGAGCAGCGACGCTCAGGCTTAGCGGCGGTTCTTCGGGTGGCTTCGTTGCCGTGGCGCCGACGACACGGGAAGCTGACTAATGTTTGCTTGGAACATCTTAATGGTTTCCGTTCACACCGGGGTTGCTCTACTGCTGTGCTATTAGCATATACTGTAAATGAATCATGTGGCTAATTCAACTTAAAAAGAGATCCCCTTTTACAGCCACAAGGCAGCACCAACAACGCATTTGAAACTTTTAAAACGCCATTCGCATCCCGTTGCATCTCCAAATGTTCTCTCGTCATTCTCGCCCTCTTTTTTTTACTGCCCTCCGTCCTTCGCCCGCTCCAATGGTGACACAATGAGAGACATGCTTTGTGTCACCGCTGCTGCGTAGCTAAATATTTGATGGCATCTAATGCTCACGAGGGGTGAATCAAAGGCGCTTTAAACCCGCGTTTAAAGGGCGCAAATGTGGTCACCAGCTTTTATTTTGTGTAGGTCCCCCTTCTTCTGCTCCTGCACTGTCATCACCGCTACATCGTCTATTTTCTCAGTTCTCCCGAGGACGGTGCCTAAGTGATGAATGAATGAATGTATAATGCATGATGTTGAGAGGCCTGTGTTAATGACAGAGAGCCTCAGTGAGAGATGTTGCTCACTCGCGAAGATTTGCTGGCTTCCCTCCTCCCAATTCAAGTTTATAGAGATAAGGTTTATACCCCAAATGCTCCATTTTGATCTACATCGTGGGGACCTTCAAAGACGCAAAATCTCCAGAGGTGTGGACTCGAGTCATGTGACTTGGACTCGAGTCAGACTCGAGTCATGAATTTGATGACTTGAGACTCGACTCGACAAAACGTACAAAGACTTGCAACTCGACTTGGACTTGAACACCGATGACTCGTGACTTGACTTGGACTCGAGCCTTTTGACTCGAGGAAGACTTGCTACTTCCCATGAAAACTGGGGGATAACATTTTCACACCACCGCGCCGCTCTGTTTATCTGCATCTGTCAAAAAAATGTGCGCCACCTGTATGCAGAGAGCGCGCGCTGCCTGAACAACATCCAATCACTGCAGTCCATTTGACCGTATCAACGAGACAGCTCGTTCATGGTTACAAACATCGGGATTTTTGAACCCGGATTCAGACTCCGATGGAAATCCTCGCCAACATTATGTCAACGTCCGTTTTAAAGTAGTGTAATGAGCTGAGTTAAAGTTATTAGTTAATCAGTTATGCAGATGTTGCATGTGTTCACGTTATGCTTTGTTACCAGCTGTAGTTACGCGAGACAACCCGAGTTTTGGGGGGCCGTGTATGCGGAAGTGTTCGTTCGGCGTGGTGACGGCCAACAGTGACCGAAGTTGAGTTGTTTTATATAAATAAATGCAGCGGAGTTGCAAGCCAGTCATCGCCTCCTTATTTACGCTGCAGCATTGGGGTGAGCGTTACAGTACTATAACACAGTCACAGTCGATCCACCGTTACCCTTCCCTTCGTAGTCTAGGTCTGTGAGGCAGCGCACCATCACCCAGGGTTCCCCGTCCCCACTATAATAAAATGACTCGAAATGACTCGAAACTAAAATGGTACGACTTGTGACTCGACTTGAGACTTGTTGGCTTTGACTTGTGACTCGACTTGACTCGGGACTCGAGGGCAATGACTTGAGACTTGCTTGTGACTTGCCTAACAGTGACTTGTTCCCACCTCTGAAAATCTCCCACTAAATGTTCTGCATTATACTCTATAGTAAATATCCACTACAATGCTCTCTGTCAGATAGAAGCGTCTGCATCACACAGTGCACCTGCCAGTATGATATTCCACATGCATGCAGAGGACATACATATAATCTTACATACATCATTTTAAATACACATGTCAACAAAAGTTACAAAAAACACAGATGATAAATATTCAAGTCACATTCAAGTCAATATTCATGATTTAGCAGATTCCTGATGGCAACAAATGGAATTCTGGGTTGAGAAGAAGTAGCAAGCAATCTGGAACTTTGCATAATGAAATTGACAGGAACATGTCGTTATATAATAATATAATAATTCAGGCTTCTCTTGAAAATGTCTTGAGTAATCCTTCATCGTGTAATTATCTCTGCATGTGTCTCCGCAGGGTCACAATATCTTCTCCAACCTCTCCTCCAAAGAGTACGGTGACCTCATGCAGCTGCTGAAACAGTCCATTCTGGCCACAGACCTCACACTTTACTTTGAGTATGTTCCCGATGGTCCACTAGCTGACCCCAGTGTACTAACCCATTGACAATGAAGCACACTGTCTGTTTTAGGTACTACTGCCCCCTTGTGGATTTGAAGTCACTTACACTTACATGTACAGATGTCTTGTTTCCTTTTAGGAACAGAAACACTTTCTTCGAGCTGGTCAGCAACGGAGAGTACAACTGGAACCTGAAGGCTCACAGAGACATGTGCAGGTACCGGCCCGCTCACACAAACGCAGCGATAACTCTTCAGCATCGGGCCAACTGTGTGAGATAAACGTCCTGTTCCTCTCAGATCCATGATGATGACGGCGTGTGATCTCGGAGCTGTCACTAAACCCTGGGAAATCTCCCGCAAGGTGAGAAAACGTGATTACAATAACAAATTGATGTAGTTTTGAACTATTAATCTAAAGCTGCTGACATACTTGGTTGATTAATTGCTCAAAAGGAACTTTTTTGATCATTGATTAATGGTTTAAATCCCCCTTTTCTAAGAAAACACAGTAAACACCCCCTGGTTGCTGCTTCAAAATTGCCAGAATTTACTGCTTCTTTCTGTCTTCCTGGCTTGTAAAAGAGACGTATTTGGGTTGTGGGCACATTAGGTGTTTTGCACTTGATTTCCTGACATTTTAAGAATGGACGCCCCTCCTTTCACCCCCTGCAGGTTGCTGAGTTGGTGACCAGCGAGTTCTTCGAGCAGGGCGACAGAGAGAGGTCGGAGCTGAAGCTCACCCCCTCCGTGAGTCCGCACAAACAACTCCGGGTTGGGTGTTTTTTTTGTTGTTGTGCTTTTTCTGCAGTTTGTTTCCCCCTCCGTGTCCTCCACTGAGCTGATGACACTGAAGATTTATTTTTCATCCCGCAGTTCCAAAACAAGAGCGCTCCACCGAGAGCAAACTGTGTACCTCGTAACGGAGAAAAACTCGCTGACCTTTTCCATTCGGCTGTTTCGGCGTGTTGGAACTCCGGCGAGCTTAAACACTATTTTCTTTTCTCATATAAACAGCACACTATTTAAACACCATTTTCTTTTCTCATATAAACAGCACAGCAACAACAGCAAGGAAAGAACTGGTGCTAATGAAGATCTAAATTCGTCATTCCGTCCTCGAAGCAACAGCGCCAGAGAAGCCCTGTGTGTTTGATTGCGAGGAGTTTGGAGGCTGAACTGTGTTACAAGTTCATAAAAGGGAGGGGGGGGGAACCAACAGCTTCCTGAGTGCAATAAATAGCTGCTGACTAATTGGGCCGGCACAGATTGGCCTCCCCTCTGAAATAACGAATGCCGTAACCCTCAGGTCTGTCAAACCTTTCCCCCGCTCGCTGTGTCCGGGCGGTTAAAATGAAATATTAACTTCCAAGTCGTAGCGCGGTAACCATCTCTGAAGCTCGGTGGAACCTCTTGAGTTCAGGCTGCAAGAACATTTGGTAGAAAACGTAGGTGAAACGAACCCCGGAGCGGAGGGAGACTTTTGCTGGTAACAGCAGCCACGTTTGTACCCGTAAAGCCCAAAATGCAGGTGTTTTCTCACTGATTCGTTTGAACCTTTTGTCTCCCAGGCGATCTTTGATCGAAACCGGAAGGATGAATTGCCAGGACTTCAGCTGGAGTGGATTGATGGAATTTGTACGCCGCTGTACGAGGTGAAAGCTTTGAAGCTGTCTAACCTTCGCTGTGTCATGGTGGTCTGACACACACACACACACACACACACACACACACACATTTGCCTCTGACATCAGTAGGCTCTGTCCTTCCGCAGCCTTTGTCCCCCTCGCTGACGCCAGCAATGAAGCTGTCACCACTAACTATTCAACTTTTCTGTTACTGCTACAGATTTCTCACCGAAAAAAAATAAATGTTTTCTTTTTATTGAAACGGCTCCAAGGTTGCATCCTGCTCTTTTGAGAACGCCACAATGAGAGTGCACTCGCTGACTGCAAATCCACGGAGAGGTCGTGGAGTGTGTGAATAGAGCTGTGATGTTAAACCTTCTGGCTTTACTGCACAGCAATGACGGCACAGATAGAGGAGACCTTTTTTTAATTTAATTTTTATTTTTTATTGTAGGATCCGGGCCGATCAAACGTTTGGGTCAGACTTGGAGCTAGCGGTTATCTTTCAGAGGATGAAGGGAAAATCGTGTGTGTGTGTGTGTGTGTGTGTGTGTCCACGCCCTCAGGGCACTGTGTGTGTGGGAGAACTTACGGAGGTCTGTTAAGAGACGAGGCGTGCCGAGGCCAAGTCCATGAAAGCAAACGGCTGTGAAGGCGAAGTCGAGGACAAAATTGCTCCTTCATTCACGCGGCATTCTTCATCTCCGTGTGTTGTTAACCCTCCCCCCCTTTTGACTGTCACATTAAACGCGTCACTAACGACGACGCGTCACGCATCGTCTCCACAGCTACTGAACAGTCGCAGGGTGTCAAACGGGAGCCGAGGCCTGTCTGTGCAGAGCTTTGGCTTCGCCCATTGTTACCTTGTCTTTGTAGTGTAGATGAGAAGCATCAAAGCGGCGTGTGCTGTCTGCGCGGTGGGTGGGGGGGTGGAGGGGGAGGCGGGCCGGGGGGGTGGGGGTTCGCCCGGTGATGTTTGGAGAATGCAGCCACGGAGCTCACGGCCGCGCTGCCGCCAATTAGACGTGCGGGCGGGAGAACGGAGGAAGTTCAGAGGCAGCGGGGGGGCGGGGGGGGGGGTTGTTTGTGGGCGTCTCGTGATTGATCTCGCTGATCTCCTTCTCCTGGTGGTAGCTCGCTACTTTGTAGAATATTAATCCCTCATTACGTAACCTTCCATCTCCAGTATGACGGTCTCTCGCTGCTTCTTCTTCTTCCTCCGAGTCGACCTCGGGTGAAATAATGATGCTGTGACTAACTAATGACACGGTTCCACGGTGGATGTGTGCCGTCGGAAAGAGGGGAAATTGTTCTGCATTTTAAAAGAAAATGTGAATTTTAATGCAAACAAATCGGTGAAGGTGAACACGATCAATCCATTCGGTGTTTGTTGTGTTCTGTGCAGGCCACATGTCGCCGCTGTGAACCCCCAGATAATATCTTCTCTAATTCTCCATTGGTTGTCCTTAAAAAAAAATTATTACAATTTGAGAAGTTGTTGTGACAATACATATCAAGACATGTTCCATACAGACATCGACTTGATCGCAAACCACAGATATGGAGTCTGTATGGTGTACAGTACAAGTCAAACAGGAGAAGGTGTGTCCAAACTTGACTGGTACTGTGTATTCCAGCAATTAAAGTACTTCATAATAATGTATTTCTGTGTGTAAGAATTGTTTTGTATAGTGTGGTGCACATGCACACATTATTTCTCCATATGGTACGGGGTTAATGAAACAATAACTAATTAGAGACCCCTGGAAGTCCAAAAGACACAGTAGACCGTTTTAGGGTGACACGGGGAACAAAGTCCCCCATCTCTCAGGTAATTTATTAAAATGGTGGATGACAGCTTTTCCTACGTTTGCTGCTTACAGTTCCACACAAAGGAGGGACAAAGGCAACTAATCTCCGACACACAAGTGCTTCTAATCTCCAACGAGCAGCTTCTTCATTGTCTTAAACTATCAAGCTGCTGTATGTTGCTTTCATTGTGGCAGCGTGTTCTATGGATTGTTGACATTTGATTAATAATGTGCTTTTTGTTCCTTCTTATGCTTCTTAATGTGTTAGCATTAAATTCTAGCAAAGGAGCAAGGCATCCATTTTTCTGGAATCTAAATACTTACAATGCAAATAAAATGTGGACGTTTTTTTTTTTTTAAACTAAAGTCAAGAGTCCGAAGGTTTTCCCAGAATCCTCAGTAATCATCTCGGTGTGTAAAGTTGCGACTATATTTCCTAATCCACAAAGCTGGACATATGTCAGAGAAAATATTATTAAGTTGCTAAATACCATTTTTAGAAGCAAATACCTACTTTATGAAAATCTACCTGAGCAGTGAATGCAGCTTTGTGTGAGTTTATGAAACCAGCTTCTCTGTGCTTTGTTTATTGTGGCCGGTCTGGCAGCATGTGCATGTTAGTGCATGTTGGTGCATGTTAGTGCATGCTAGTGCATGTTAGTGCATGTGAGTGCATGTTAGTGCATGTTCGTACATGTTAGTGCATGTTAGTCCATGTGAGGCCCACTGGCAGGCTAATGGAAAACCTTTCAAACTGAACATTGAAACTAGTAAAAGAGATTCAATAAATCAATGCAGTACAACATTTTGGTTCTTCCTGTACAAGTGTGTCGGTCATCTTTGGCAACTGTATTTAAAATTTTTGTTTGGGAAGAGACTGAAGCATCTGAACAACTATCCAATGGACTTCCATGAAATGTTTGCTCAAATGACTGTGTTGCTCAGCGGATGAATCATACTGACTTTAATTATCTCCTGTGGTGCATCAGGTCGAAACCTTTTTTTTTTTTCTCCCCCAAACCTCTCAAACTACTTACATTCATATCGGCCTCAGCTGTACTTTGTGTTCCAGCTTCGATGGATCACATGGTGGTTAGCATTGTCACTGTGTTAGCACGCTTGAGTTAGCATTTAGCTCCACTGCACCACATGCTAGCTGCACAGCTTCACCCAGCAGCTACAACATTGATATTTCAATATGTATGTTTTTTGGACACACTGGTAGAAATGCTGTTTTGTATTTTTTTTAACCTTTTTTATTTCATTCAGTGTATTTTGCCGTTCTCATCTTTCTTCCCTTCCTTTCTCCTCCCCCCCCCCAGACTCTTGTCAAATTGAATCCCAAACTCCAGCCGATGGTTGACATGATCAAAGCAAACAGGGCCAATTGGGAGGAACTGAACGAGAAGAGACAACGTGGCCAGAGTGCTTCTGCGCCCTCGGGCCCCTGCAGCAGCGGGGGGGGCCACACAGACGCCAGCGAATGCGCCGCGGCCGAAACGGGCGGCAAAACCTGCTGCGGCGACGGCGGCGGGGACGCCGACGGGACGACACCTAAACCCGTTAGTTAGCTACGGAGCCCCATCTACCCGGCTGACCTCTTATAGGGTCACTTCCTCTTAAACGCAGCCTGCAGAAGAAGCAGCGCACGCAGAGGTTCTTGGGGGGGGGGGGGCTCTGCTCCTCTTCGCTTTGACTGCTGCAGATGAGCTTCAGACTTGAGGGGAGTTTTTTCCCCGCCTCCTTTCGGTCTTACTGTGCTGAAGGCTGACAGGGCCGAGGTTCGGCGGGCCTGAAAATCAGCTGATGAGACCCAAGTCAGAAAAGAAAACTCCAACCAGTGTGTCAAGCTGTCATTCTGGGCATTGGACGGATGTTTCGGGCACAACAAAGGCAATGGAGGATTTGAGGGGGATGTTTGTTTCTGCTGTGGTTGGTTTTGCTCCTTGTTGCTCGCATTTTTTCCCGGGCGGGGGGGGGGGGGGAAACAAAAGATATTTTTTGTAAATATGTACACTATTAAGTTAAGTGCTGTTTAGGAACCTTTTGAGCTCTGGCTTGTTACGTGGCTTCAGAGTTTGTGGAGGATAGAGGAGAACAGGAACAGCAGGACCAGTGACAAAGCTTGCAATGCAAATTGAGTGCTAGGCTCCCTTCCTGTGCCTTGTTTTACGAATCCTAATGAAAAATGCATGGGCTCCTCACTGAGACTCTTAGATGGAAAGCCAAGTTAAACCATGACTTTTATTGCCATAATTTATACAAACAAATAACTGCAATTATGTCTTGATCACGTCAGCCACAAAGAATTAACATTATGTACAAAAATAAATCTATTTTGCCCAATTTTATAAATACAGGTGTCACACACGCACACACACACACACAATGTGCCTTGATGAAGTTGTTCTGACACCAATCCATTTTTTTTAGGAAATGCATCTGCTGATTTAACACAAACAGCTTAAACATACATTACATTTAATTAAAACTCACTAAAATTAGAGTAGTAGATATTTGAATAAATAAGCTTACCATTTTATTATGTTTCTAGAGTCAGTCATAGTTAAATTCAGCCTCCTATAAAGACAGGAGAACTTTCCAAATCAAATCCACCAACCAGCAGTTCTAAAGATCATAAAGGAATTATTTTGTTTGGTTAATCTGAACAAAAAGCAGAGGTTAAAGTCTTTCAACGGGTTACAAGTCAGACTAATTTACCCTCAAATATCTCCTAATGAAAATAATAGAATATTCAACAATTAATTGATCATAATTTGAGAGCTTTAGAGGTGCTGGTGTGTGGATTTTGGTACCTCTGGTCAGGCTCACTGTTCCTTCCTCTTTTCATTCTTTATGCTAAGCTGACCCGTATCATTTGAAAGTGGTGCCCTCCAATTTGCCGTCGGATGTGAGTTTGTGTATTTTCTCAAAAGTTTGATTTTCTTTCTTGCTTTAATCTGATTCATTTTATTCTCTCAAAACTCACAAATTCTATCCCAAAAGATTTCATAATATCCAAAAGACGACTGACACTTGTCATACTGAAGTGCCCATGTTATAGTATAAAAGTATTATTCTTGGTTTGGGGGTTTGCCTTATGAGTTGTGTTGTAGCTGTTAATTGGAGTTTAAAACGTGACTTTGCACATTGTGTGGCATGGATCTGTACTCTGTACTGTACTGTATTTTAGTTAAAGAGCGGAATTGACGAAGACATTTTGATTTGCATGTTTTATGCAGTGTTAAATTCAACTATTTGCTAAGGATGTAGCAAACACGTGAGCCAACAAATACCTCGTATTCTGAACTTTACCAGTAAACCCATTATCCCATTGCAAATGCATGATTTAAATCCTATTGCATCATGTAACGTGAACTATGAATTTTGCTGTTCTATTTTTCTATTAAGTCTCCAAATGTGTCCAAACTACTTGCAATGTAACGTACTTCTTGTATTTCCTCGTTACTCACCAGGTTTTTGACTGTGGATTTATTCATCAGCAGGCTAACTGAAATGAGCCTAGGGCATGAAAAGCCAAATGTGCAATGTTGCTTTTAAATAAAAAATATGCTGCTATACAACATCTGGTTTATTCTGACCACAATACAGTAAAGTATTTGAGATGGTTGTACTGCACGTGAGCATTTTAATCTATGCTATACTTTATACTTCTATCATCTAAACACTAAAGTTGTTAACATGAACTCTATGCATCACGCAACAAATAGGGATAAGAGTTCCAGAAATGTAGAAAAGTAATCTGATGATATAAACGGCTGTAGAATAAAAGTTTGAATAAAATCCATTAAAAACCAATCTATTCAAGTGGAAAAATATCAGTTATGTCCAAACCAACTGTAAATTCAATTTTTGTACACTCTCAAAGCCTAAAATAACCAATCCACTCAGCCTCTCTTCTCCCAGTAAACCCAGTCCACTCAGTGTCTTTGCTCACAGTATAATCAACCCCGGTAGCCACGTGTAGCCCGTCAGCCAGTTTCTACCGCTATACGCCTTCAAACGCTTTGTCGAATGAATCTTTGCAGCCTGCACCGGTCTGTGAGGCACACACTGTACCCTGCACATTACGTCAGAGAAGTAAAGTTACAGTATATAGTAAGAGTACAACATTGATTGTATGTATACATATCTTTTCAGACTATGATAACTTTACAATCTAGGTTGATTTGTCTTAAATGCAAATTACATGCCAGTGTGTTTTGTATAAATAAATGTACACGTCATACATTTACATGTGCATATATGGGTTATTTGCTGAGTTTCTTCTTCCTAAAAATACATATTTATCGATATATTTTTTATATATTACATTATTCTTCTTATTCCAAGTCTACAAGCAATCTAACAGCAGGTTTTTCAAAAAAAGCATTATTTTCCTCAAGGGACTACTTTCCCTTATGGAGGTTATTTGGTTATTCCAGCTTTTCTCCATTCAGTTAAATCAAAGACCAGGGATTCTGCAGTAGTCTACATGGAGCATTTCTCTCGGTGCAGTGCTGACCTCATGTGGACAGCCGCATCTGTGCATATGAAATGTAACCACGTACACGGCAGGCATTGCGCATACTTCTTTGAAGAGAAGTTGCAATCAGGCTAAAAGGTAAAATAACGAGAACCGTAGAATGATCTGCAAATCTATGAACCGGCAGTCAACAGTTCACGACTTCCGACGTTTACATGAATTAAGAGATAATGTTCAATCGTTTTGCCCACATATACTGTGTTCATTCACAGGATGGTCCGCATTAAGCCAGACTCTGTGTGATAACCGCGCAGCATTTCATCGCTGATCTTTATTGCTGCTGATGGCTCTGACGTCAGCGGGCGAGTGTGTGGGCGGCTGCGTGGGTGGAGATGATTTCCTACAGAGACTGTGTAGCAAAAGAAATCTTCTTGTCAGGAGGCACAAGACAGGCTGCGTTAAAACTCCTCTCTGCTGCATTACCTTGAACTCAGCGTGGCACAGGTAGAAGGAACGAAACCCAGCTCCAAGGGCCCCGTTCACCCTCCCCAGCACCGACTGACAACCCGGGGCCCCGTTCACCCTCCCCAGCACCGACTGACAACCCGGGGCCCCGTTCACCCTCCCCAGCACCGACTGACAACCCGGGGCCCCGTTCACCCTCCCCAGCACCGACTGACAACCCGGGGCCCCGTTCACCCTCCCCAGCACCGACTGACAACCCGATTCGGAAATGGTGTTGGAGAGAGGGGAAAGAGTTGTGCTTTCTGAACATTGTCATACATTAAATAAAGAAAAATCCAACAAATGATATGTTTAAGTTTTTATTGCACAAACAGCATTGACAAAGTGTACTGTGACTTTACGATGTTGTTAAGAGAAGTGGACAATGACAAAAGGTACATCCATAACATTCAAAAGCTCTTACACGGTGTTTGACACGGAGACGGGTCCCTAATGAGTCCTTCAGGAAAGTAAGAAGCACAGGTCGGGAAGGGAAGGCGAGATTCCTCAGCGAACCGCTCTCTCTCCGCTTCAAAATCAATGGTTATCAGTGACAAGTGGTCCGAGTCTGGTATCAAATTGTAGTATATTAAAGTATCCATTTCAAAAATCTATTTCACCAAACTTTTTTTAATTTTTTTTATTAAGACGAATTGTTGAGCTAATTCTTGCGAAAGAAATAAAAAGAAAATGATGACTCATAATGTAGAAAGTTGTAGCACATGTTAAAGACACAGTTTACAGCTCTCTCAGGTCATCTCTGCATTTGTCGACTAAAAAATATGCCTTCGCTGTTGCTGAAAACGTGCAAGGGTCACATGGTCAAACATGGGGTGTTTGCATGTTCCTGTGTGTTGAGTCTTTGGTACAAAGTGAGCACCGGTATTCAGAGGCCTTGAACTGCAAAGAAGCAGAAGCAGGCGTGATAGAAAAACACGATGGCTTTCTCCCCCCCCCCACTTCACTTTCTCAGTAACAAACCATGCACGGCTACGCTTTAGTAGAAAAGAAACTAAACACAAGGAATATCTCTCTTTGTAATCTATGTACTTCTAGGGGAGGGGGGGGCTTGACATTTTCGGGGGTAGCGGGAGACTTTAGTCTAGACAGAGAAGCGCGCACACGCACACACACACACACACACACACACACACACACACAAACAGTCAAGAGTCTCTTATGGCAATAGGTCAGTACAACAAAAGGCATGAGACAAAGAAAAAGATGAGGACATAGAAAACATTAATGTCCAAGTCTATGTTGCTCCACAAAAAGGGACTCGCTGTGCAGCAGCAGAGTGTTTAGTGGGAGAAGGGGAAGGCAGACATAAGCTTTAGAAAGGCACAGAGCTTTATAAAGCGCATTCATCTACAACTTACCAACAGGCCCAAACAGGGACACGCACACACACACACAAAAAAAAAATGGATGAACCATGTTGGCAAGGATATTTAGGAAATGATGGTTTGTTGTTGCATGATGGCCGTAGCTCCAACAAGATGAGGCTGATAGAAATGAGCTGCACTGTCAGTGACAGTGATTGTAACAGTGTATTTAGTGCAATTTAATGTAAAAGACAAGGTTCGGCTGAATCGTTAAATGGCACCAAATGACCGATGAAAAAAGACAACATCTCTCCATTTTAAATTCACATTTAGTATGTATTAATTCAAAATGATAAAAGATGCTTTCGTTTAGAAAAATGGAAGCGGGGAAATTAGAGGAGGTTCCCGTTGCCAAAGATGTTATTGGGGTCCACGTAGTCCTTGACAGACTTCAGCATCCCCATGCCGACGTCGGAGACGGTCTCTCTCATCCACGCCTTCCGAAGTTTCCCCACTGAATCACACAGGGGAGAAAATAAATAAATAAATAAACTCAAGAGGACCGAGGGGGAGAAATGGAGGAATCGGCACGGCTGATTGCTCAGCGGGCTGCTGGGAGCCAATCAATCTTGTGAGAGTGAGTGAATAAACAGAGGGTGATAAATGCTTTTATTCAGAGAGGAGAAATGTTTTGCATGGCATGATTTATGGAGCTCAGCAGACTATCAAACTCATTAGGCTGTGTGTGTTCCCAGAGGAGGGGCCGGCTGGCGGCTGCAGCCCAGGCCGTTCCCCGGCTCCCTCCCCCCTCCCCTCCCTCCCTGCAGAGCCGCCGGAGCGTTTTGTCTCATGGCGAGCGCGGTCCTCCAGCTGACCTACGAGGGGACGCTGCGCTCGCTTGTCCTGTTCCGTTGCCCTCGAACACTGGCCCGATCATCGACAGGGTGGCAGCGCCCACCGCACAATGGCCCCCTGTCAGCAGGACTCTGGCCTTCGGACACTCTCCAACCCCCCCTCCCTCCCTCCCTGCCTCCCACAGCCCAGGAGCGAGGAAGGCTGTGGCACCAGGCCTAGTGAGGGTGCCCACTGCTTCACCAGCTGTCTGCTCCGACAGGCTCCTAGCGGAGAGCCTGCAGCCGGCCACACCAGAGGCCTGGTGGCCGAGGAGGATTGGAGAGCAAAAACTATTGTTAGAGTTGTTGGTTCCAGCAAGGAATTTAGATTTCAATACAAGCCGAGAAAGATGTTTTCCTTTAATATCATGAGAATGTTGTCTTAAATTAAAAAAGTCCCACTTTTGTTTTCAAAATGTTGGGATTCTCTGTATTTAAGTGTTTTTTTTCATCTTTGTAGATTATCTTTTTTTTTTTTTTTACTGTACCAAAAAAGTAATTGATATTAAATATTGTCTACTGTTCACTGAGAGCGTGATTTGAACACGAGACATGATGTTAAACAGGATGCACCAAATGATCACAAGCAATAGAATCCCAGCAGCAACTGGACAAAATCTGTAAAAAGCAATAAATAAATAATATAGTCACTATCAAAAGATAAAATTAAAAGAAAGGTAAAGGGTTTTCATTCAAAAAGGTCTTTACGTTGGCCACAAAGAAAAGCTTACTTTAAATATGTCGGATCAGAGTTGGGTAAACGTTAACTTTTGGAGGTCATGTACAACTTGAAAGAAAAACCAAAAGAGATAAATTTGAGATCAGAGCAGCTTGGAACAGGTGCTGCTCGCAGAGTAAACACTTGAAATCCGCAGCGTAACCAGTTGAGATTAGATAGAGAGGCCTGAAAAAACAAAGGCGCCTTCCCTTCCCACCCCGTGCATCACTAGCAGGGGGAGCGCCGGTGCTAATCGAGCACGTTGAGGTAGGAGGCCGCCTGTTATGAGAGTCCAGCCAGGAAACCCAGATGGGGTTCAGCCATGAGGCGCGTCTCCTGACAAAACAGGGCAGACAGCGGGGTCACCAGGGCCTCCGATAGCACGCAAACCTCCAGATGGGGACACGGGGGCCAATCAACTGCTACCCAATAACTAAGAAGGCACCCTGCTCCAGCACAGGGTCCTCCTCCTCGGCCCCTCCTCCGCCCCTCCCTCCTCTCAGGGAAAGGAGAGAAAACAGAAGGTGCTGGGACTGCATCATTGCCTCCATCACTGGGATAATTTACACATCTATCTTGTCATATTCTCTCTTTTTCGCCCGCTATTGCAATCAATCTCACCGGGCCGGGTCTGCGCAGCTGAGACATGCAAAGAAGAGCACGCCGCTATTTCAAAAATGACAGATTTCTTTTTTTAAAACCTGTCATATTTATCTTGTGCGAAAGAGCGGGGGGGGGGGGGGGGGGGGGGGGGGGGGGGGCAAAAAGCAATGTGGGAACTTCCCATAATGAGTTCAACTTGGCAGTGACCTGTGGGGAAGTGAGCGAGGCAGAGGCCGCCATGTTGGAGCTTGTGCAGAGCCACAAGGTGAGGTGAAGATGCGGGGCGCTCCGGGTGGCCCTCGCACAGAGGGGGGCTGTAGTCGCCATGCTGAGCCGCAACCCCTCTCGCTCTCCCGAGCTTCCCTGACAAATGGGGGTTGGGGCATGAAAGACGAGGGGGAAGATGGTGGTGGTGATGGGGGGGGGGGGGCTGCCTTCCTGCGATATGGCCGAGCTGGAATATTGGCTGATAGATGGACGACTCCCCCCCCCCCCTTCCGGTGATGGATGTGACACTGGCGACCCAGTTAAAGAGGACATTCTCTCCCAACGTTCAGAACCAGCGAATGATCAAACAGATCTCTGTGCCCGTTATGGACAGCAGTCAACGCATGGTGGTGTGAGCCGAGTATGATGTCCCGCAGCGCCTCTACACGGCCAGATTCCATTACCTCCGCCCACGCAGCACAACACTGACCTGCTGTATATACAGGGACACACACACACACACACACACCAAAAAAAAAAAAAAAGAATATTTCCTCTGGTGCCCTCCCACCTCACCATCCTTGACTACATCGGTTTTGTTTGATACACAAAAGCCAGTGAAACTAGCTCCATTTGTCAAGCGCTGATTGTGGGCAGACAAACCGGCCTGTCTGCGCTCAGATAGCGAGCCTCGCCGTTATTAATCACAATTACAGAGTGGGCCTCGCACGCGGGAGCCGCATCAATATCCCCTACTACCCCCCCACCCCGCCCCCCCCCAGTCACCTCCCCGCGCTGCTCGGGGTGGCTGGGCCACCGTTTGGAGGTCAGTCTACAGCCCGTGATAACGGCGGCATCATTTACCCCCGGACCCACCGCCTCCTTTTTATTAGCAATCTTTTAATTTTGAACCAGTCCCCGCCTTCAGGAAAAATTGTGATTTAATATCGCAGCTGATTCACTGCATACTGTTTTTGACAGGCGTGATGAATAGCCTGAAGTGATGTATGAAAACAGCGAGGCGGATGGCAATATAGATAAGGCAGCCATTTCGGTTAGCCCTGATGGGGCCCAGAGAGTTTGCCCCCCCCCCCCCCCCGCTCACGTTTCATTTGGTCACTGCTGAAATGAACAAATAGCCGATTCGGAGGCATTCATCTGAGCCGCAGGAACATATTTTGGCCACGTCAAAGATCTCCAAACGAACGCACATTTATAGCACAAACTGGGGCCATAACAAAGGAAAAAGTCAGCTGACCACGCCCCCTTTGCCACGCGCTGCAGCCTCGTTTAAAAGTAGAAGCATTATAAATTGTTTAGTATTCTACTCATGTATATTAGGTTTGATACAAGTCAAGAGTTTAGTACCTCCATGGTGATGTGACAAGCTCCCTCCATTGGCAAGAATCTCTTCTCTAGCTGCATGCTGAAATGAAAAAAGAGAAAAGAGAAAATAATCATTCACTTTCTGGTGCGCTGGAGATTTCTTCACTTCAGATAGTTGATCTATAAAATGACTGGCCATCTACTACTAATAATTGATAAGAAATAAACACACCTCCACTTCTTCAAACATGTGTACTGGATCACTCAGTCCCCTGTAGTTGAAGGCAAAGTAAAAGTAGACACAGGCGCCAGCGTCATACGTCTGAGTCACCCTGTAAGAAAACAGGTGAAAGTCATGTTTACACCAGCACAGAAGACCCCTCATTGATATCTAATTTACATGAGCAGGGTTTTGGCAAGGTGCTCCATTTTCATCCCAAAAACGCATTTCCTGCTTCATGATCAGAAGACACTTTCCCCAGTGAACCCCGACCTCAATTCCATTCACGGCTCCCCTGAAAGCAGAGGCAGCGTGGAAGCACTGTCACCTTTAATAACATAGCATTAGCAGGCATTAAATGGCCATCGAACGCTTTTGATCATGTGAGCCACATTGGTGCTGCAGCTAACAGGATGACTCACTGATGCAAGGCAAAAAGAGATCAGTGTTTCACACGGAACAAAACATCCTTACTGCTCATGTGGCTTCTTCTCGATAAAAATGGAGCTTAAAGTCTCACATTAAGAACAAGTGTAAAAAATGTTTTTTTTTAATGCATAATCTGCTTCTCCAGTTTGCACGTTCCCTCCCTCTGGCCTGGTTCCCTGTGGAGGAGCAGGGTTCAGAGCCCTTGTTCATTTGACATGGCCCATCACCTGGCACGCTGACTGTTCTAGAGGTTAAATGGACAAATCAATCATGTGACAGACTGCAGCCGTGAAATGAATGGCTGTCGCATAATCAGGCCGAGGTCTAATCTATCCGCGATCGGCGAGCAGAAGCCTGGTGCTCCTCGACCGGCTCGCCGTCTGTTTGTCAGATTGTCCGCCTGAGAGTGTGTGTGTGTGTGTGGCCCTTACTCACTCACCAGGGGTCAGTGTGTGCAACCTCAAAAATAAATTATAGTTATTGAAAATAAATGTTTAGTATAGTATAGTATTGTTGAATGTTAAGTAACACAAATGGCCACATTAAGTTCCTGTCAGCTGTTGTGTTAAGACAACATTTAAGTATAAGTTAATGCTAGATTATTCTCTAAGTGCATACTTGTTTTTAGAGACTTTAAAAGATCTTTGATTAAAAACATAAAAGATGGTGTAACACATGGTTGTTTTGGTCTTTTGAGGGGATTTTTTGTAGAAAAAAATACTTACTTTTTTTTTTACTGAGGTTACACTATATACCCAAAAATGTTTCATTATACCTGACCCTTAGTTGTTGGATTTTCATTCAATCAGCCTAAATTTCCAAACATTACCTGCATGTGGATAACGGTTGAAACTGCACTCCTTTGTCTTTACACTCTCGAATGATGCGTGCTTTAACGTTCCGGCAAATGTCCAACACTCTGGAATTAAAATATACGGTAAAATACATTTGAAATTAAGCATTTCATGCAGAATTGCAAAATGACGCTGGAATACAAACTGTAAAATGTGCGTACATTAAACATAATGATAAAATCTAAAGGGAGCTTACGTTTAACATATTTAATATATCAAACATATCAAAATTCAGAAAAAGACACCTAAAAGAGAAAGAATGAGACTATCATGACATGCAATGTGGCAGAGGTTTCTACTGGTGTGGAAATGACCGCCAGTCCTAAGCATGTGCAGCAGTGTGTGGAGGATGGAGGGGGGGGGGGGGTAATGAGCCAGGCACATATGCTCGCCTCAGTGCCTGATCTCTTGGTCTCTACCAACAAGCATGTTACACAACACAGAGCTGTGAGCTCCTGGTTGTGTGTGTGATGATGATGATGATGATGAAACTAAGGAGAAAATGGACGTGCAATAAGTGGCTCCTATTGCATTTCCTCACACAGAACACAAACAAATAGGTCTCTGCCAACGTGTGTGTGTGTGTGTGTGTGGTTTCAGTGATGCCGGATTTGTAGGCTGACAAAGCAAAGCTGACGCCAACGCAGAGTCGGTTAATGGAGGGGAGAAAGCAGCCATGAAGGTGAACGGCAAAGGCAAGCCAAGAGGAATAGAAGAAACGAGGAGAAACAGCGTCTCCTTGGACTGAATGTGCAGGAGATGAGGAGAAGGAAAAGGTTTTCACGTTTTTTAAACTCAACAGTGAGAAGCCTACAGCTCAGAGCAGTGTCTTTACCTGTCCCAAGGCACAGAGGTTTCAAAGGACTCCCCAATCACATAGTAGTCCATCCCCAAGTCCTGCTCGGAGTAAAGGATTGGCATTAGTAAGCCAAATATTGATGGTCATTAAGTACATTTACAAGCGCAAAGGAAACCCCAATATTGTGGGAAATCAGGTAATAGGAAGAAAGGTTTACATGTAACAACCTGCTAACGGTAAAATCTGAATTAACTGGCAGAAATCGAAGGAGATGCTTCCTCAGTTATTCATAAATGAAGATAAACATAATCAGAGCCAGTTTTTCCTTCACAAATAGTGGTCTAACCTTTAAGCCTCAGTTTGTGCACGTTAAAAACTAGACATACTACTACAGAAAGCCTGGAGAAACCAGGGCATGTAAGTGAACGTAAACTCCTCGCTTGTTTGTGTGATGAAAAACGACCCGTCTGACACGACCGACCTAAGACGGCTCTCCATTGTCGTTCTGCCTGCGACCACTATGCTCTCCTCGTGGTGCAGATACCTCGGCGTCAGACACCCTGACAACGAGCGCGACCAGATCAAATCCAAGACCTCGCGAGGTCACATTCTGAAGCCCTCTCTGTGTTCCTCACTATCCTATCTGCTGTCAGCCCGCGTCCTCCCAGCACGCCCCACCTGCCCGTCAGCGCAGGCACAAAAGAAGTCGGAGGGTTGACCCACCCGGAGGTAAGCGATGACGAAGGTCAGCATGTAGCCCCTCTGCCCATTGTCCTCTCCAGCTGCCAGCCCCCTGGAAGCAGATAACAGGGTTAATATTTAACAGCTCTTTTCTCTTAGCTTTGTTGGCCGGAGCGCTTGCCTCACAACAGCTGCCCGGGAGCCTGTCAATCAAAGGATCGTACAGATCAATGAAGCTATGCTCTGTGCATCGCCACAGGTCAGCCACACATCCATCACCTGCAGCGGGTAATCAGATTTTCATCTACCACCCAAACTAATCAGCCCAAGCTCATTAGAAAATCACTATATTGATTTCTACCCTTCTTCCTGTTTTCCCAACACAACAAGAAAATATTCTTCACAGAATCGCACCAATCCATCACTGGCACTTGATCTGATTGGTGATCACGATTTTGTTTTTTAATAATGCAATAAAGCAGAGGATGCTGCATGTAAACTGACAAGTTTCTTGTGATTTAATTGCTGGCCGTTTCCAGGGCAGCAATCCGGCTCCCTGGCACTGGGCCATAGAGCAACACCAAACGTAATATATAATCAATAGGCTCCAGCTAGGAAGAAATCCCGACATTCCCCAGCGAGGAGCTGTGGTCTGTCCCTGCTTAAATGTGTGTTCTAATGACCTATTGTTTTCTGACTGGTTGGTAGAACATCAATATCTTTTCTTATTTTAGAAAGGTCTTTAGTTGGCGAGTTTCCCTTGACAAATACGTACCAAATGAATTAGTATGGACAGAAAAAGTAAGGCTTTATTTCATAGTATATGGGATTAGCTTAAAATCTTTTGCTTTGAACTGCCAAATGTTGCTGTTGTGTTTCTTATAGCGAAGGAATGTTGACTCTTGATAAAGTCAAATAAAAATGTTTTGGTAATAGGTCATTTTTTATTTTGACAACCAAAAAGGTACATTTGAAATTATATTACACACATAAATAAAGAAATACACAATGAAAAAGTAATCCTGAGGGAAGTAAGAATTGGGGCATTAACATGACTTACCTGTATTATTTGACAACTATTAATAATAAAACAGAAAACATGAAGTTAAGAGCCTCTATATAGGATCACTCTAAAACCTCAGACCTCAGAGATGGCTTTTTGGAATCACTAGAATAACTAATTAAACAGCATTGAGTTTAAATTATGTTGGGTTGAACTCATCCATTAAACTTTTGTTGAGTGTTTAAAGCAAAAGGGGGACAGAGAGAATCCCTCTCAGTGCGACAGGGGACTGACTTTTCACCAAAGTCCTCATTGATCCTTTTCATAATCAATCACAACAGCACTCCCGGGCTGTGTCCTCTCGCCCTGCGCTGTCCTGAGGGGAGCTCTGCCCTGCCATCACCGCCCACGCCACACCTACTTTAACATAAAAGCTGGCCTGACAGGAGGACATCCACAGGTGATCCATCAATCTACAGAGACAAACTACTGAGTGGAAGCCGAGTCCGGAGCGTGTAACTGTGCTTCTCCATCCCTGTCACTGCTGATACATAATGGCTGGTTAAATAAAAGGGACATCAGGGCCTCAGGCAGCATGTCTAAAGTCTCACCAAATGGTGCTTTGTCATTTCTGTGACCGATCTCTGTGTATAGATCGTAGTTATAGGACGAAAAGGGAACAGCTTCTTACCCGAACTTTGCAGCGATGTCATAAACTTGCTTCTCGTGCTGCAGGACCTTCTCCCGGTTCCCCTCAAACAGTAGCGTGGCCACACACAAGCAGTCGGGGTCGAACCCTTTGAACTGGGGATTGAAAAAGGCAACTTGGTTTTTCATGAAAAAGACTCGGGACAAGCAACTGGTGATGTTTGACTTCAGGATATTTTAGGTTATTTTTAACCTTGGTGATGTAAAATTTCTTCAGCCCCTCCAGAAAGGATGTGAACATTGAAGATACTTGAGGCTTCAGGGCATGACCTGTAAAAATATGGGATAAGGATCAACTCGCATCTATTCACAATGAAGTAGGCCAACACATTTCTTTCACACTCTAGTCTTACTCTTCTGCCTACATTCTCCAGCGAGTCAGATTTATTTGAGGTTTCAAATAAAAAGGAAGAAAAATAAATGGTAACATTTGAATAACTTTACAACTGGCCACTGGCTGCAAGCGACAGCGACTATAAATCAGAGGGTTTCCGAAGGGAAGTGGGGTTGACACGGCGATATCCGTCTTCCTCACCAACACTTTTTGATTTATTTCTGATCGGACGCACAAAAGCGCCTGTGGACAAGCGAAAATGAGAGGCTGGGGCCAATGGGATGGTTATCAATCACTGCGGGCAAGTCACGGGTGATGTCGCTGAGACTTAACAGTTCATTTATTTCCCCCCCATGCTCAAGTCTCTTCATCACTTAGTGTCCTAATTGTTTTCATTCCAAAATTTGATTGCAGGTCTTTAGGTCTCTTGCAGCCAACATACTCGTTAATTAAATACTCAAATCCCAGAGAATTACACCTACTCTGTGCATTATTTTACTTTTAACTCTCTCCTGTGTGGGTTTTTTCTGCGTATCACCACTAGCTAATACAACATTCTCATTTTTCATCAAGACGGGCAGCGCTAAATTGTACTTGTAATCCCGATCTGAAAAAGAGCTGTGAATACATCGACCCTCCTTAGTCAACAGCCAACATGATTAAAAGTGAGGACAATCCACTAATAAGCCCAAGAAGGCATCATAGAGCCATGAGTTTTAGTTATTAGTGGAAAACCTGGCTGCTTCATCTTCTCTTCTTAATGCTAAGAAGTGCTTACTCTGCGAAAAGTGGAAATACAGGGGAGATAATGAGATCCCTGGAGACTGGGTAACTTTACGGAGATCTCTAGCAATGCCAGATACATTCCACATTAAGAAACAACATAATAAAACTTCAATGTAACAACTACTTCATTTTGCCCAGGGTCATTTTTCATCTCGCTTCAATTCTTTGTCTGTTTGTGTGTGCAGCTATTCTCTTGCAGAATAAAATAATAATCAATTTAACAGTTCAATGCTGCATAAGGTAAAATCCTTACGTGCTGTAGCGTTGCCATTCATTGTTCTTCTCTCAGAAATACAGTGGGAGAAACTACAGAAAATCTAAAGTCTATAGAAATCGACTTCTGTAATGCTGCAGGTTAAAAAACCACCATGACCTGCTCAAAGCCAAAGTTTATAGTTGGGCCCCGAAATAAAGTGTTTTACTTCCTCAAAAATGAAAACAGGGTCAAATTAAGTCCTACTTGTACCATAATGCGTCACTAAATCAGTGCTTAAATCAGAGCGAGGCTTTCAGACTAAATGTAATGGCGACAGCTGTAATTCTTTAAGTATGGGCTGCACTATATTGTGAACCATCACACAACACTTACCAAATTTAAATTGTTCATTATCCATGAGTCGTATAGACGCGGGGGCACACCTCTGAAAAATTATATAAAAAAGGTTGTTATTAGTTGGTTTTAAAAAAGGGCACAATTCTGTTTGATGACTGCGCCAAATAAAAGATTCAACAATATATCAAATTCAACTTAATTATAGTTCAAATTCAGTGTAAAATGCTTTTTTCTCCTAAATGTGCCAATTGTACATTGTGTTGACTTAACGTATTTTCCCTTTAACTTGATGCATTCGATAAAGAGAATATATGAACTGTGTGATATGAACTGTGAGGCTTTGATTTGCTTGGTTGGGTTTTAACAGTAGATCAGAATGAGAATCTCTCAACATAAATGCCAGATCAAAGGTTTTACTGTGTACAAGCTACAGAACGTGTTGGACAGACTTAGACCTTTGGGGGTTTTAACAAAGAACACAAGTGTGTCTAAGAAGGTACGGGAAGACCTGAAAACTCTTGTTGCGACTTGGGTACACTGGCAACACACAGAGAAATAGAGGGTGATAATGCAGTCATTCTGCACCATGCGTTTTAAGATCATTTAACATGTTACCTGTCTTGCAACCTCTCGGAGACAGGCAACTCCCTGCTCAAAATTAGGGAATACCACTGAGCCGTATTTCTGATACTCCGGCATGGGTCGAATCTTCATCGTTACCTCGGTGACCACGCCCAGGGTTCCTGTGGAAAATCACAGTGTGACATTTTGAGTGGAGCAAAAAAAAAAAAAAGTAAATCCATTCCCACAATTGATATGACCTAACCCCCCTCTCCGAGCGGAACGTAAGCCCATTTTACAGGGCTCTGGTACACGTCCCGAGGGTCTTTTGGGTGACCTTTGTCTCACATTTCACCTGGCAGGTCTGGTTTTCTACCACACACTGGGGCACAACTGAGATTTATCAACTTAAGACCTTGAGGGAAATAAAGCAGAGCCCTATCAAAGGCAGTGAGGCCAACAGCAGCGACACATATATACAGTTATGCGAAAACCTCTGGCTGACCTCCTGACCCAAAGAACTGTCAACCGTAAACTGCTGCTGAAGGAGTCAAATTGGTTGAAAAAGTGTCTGGCTTACACAGCAAAAATGTCTGGGAACTGTTTAAACGGAAATATCTGAGTTTACAGTAAACTGTTGATGGGGAAATGCCATCCCTCAGCTCTGGTCTTTTTATTCAGTAACCAACTACAACGTCAATGTTGGAAATTGTGTCCCATAAAATGTCAACTCCTGTTTGAAACACTATACTGGAAGTGTGTTTAACTCACTTCCCTGATTATACTAACTCCACGAGGCTTCCTCACCCTGGTGGGGCTGTTAACGACCCCTCTAACGGCGTGCTACCACACGCTGCGCCCTAGCGGCCCAGTGGAAAACATGTGACTCCAATGGGCTTCAGCCTCAAAAGGGCTCCTCCTTCCTGACAATGTGCAGAAGGAACCACTGAGCGTGAGGAGTCAGATAAGGAGAGAGAGAGAGAGAGAGAGAGAGAGAGAGAGAGAGAGAGAGAGAGAGAGAGAGAGAGAGGGGGCGGGATCCAGAGAGGAAGGGAGTAAAGGGGGTGAGCAAGAGAGGAATAAAAGGGAGATAACTAAGAACAGCAAGGTCAGGAAAACACTCTCTTGGGGACAAATGCAATGAAATGGTTGGAGTGCAGTTTTTTTTTTACTGTAACCATCTTTATAAAATAAAGCTCATATTACAGGATTATATTTGGGGAGAAGGACGATATGATGGAAAGTCTTTCTGCTTTGAACATGAAAAAAGAAGAAAAGAAAAGACTGGGACCACTAATATTCTAATGTATATTGAATTAGCACTGGTTGGCTTTTACACAACCAAATTACATCCTCCAGGGTAGAGATGAATTTTAAAAAGAGGAAAACGAATTATCATTGATTATTCCAACCATTGCGTACACTGGTTGAAAGCAAGATTCGGGCTGTTTCAAGGTCACAGAGATTGAGTCCTGGTAGTTGTGTGGCGAATGAGAAGCTCTGAGGCATCGGCATAATTATCCATAGAATGGATGTGTTCCACTTGACATGCAGAACACATCTCATGTTCTGACTGTGGGTCTTTGTTGTTGTTGTTGGGGCCTACTATCACACCATAAGATGCGGTTGCTGGGGTGAAGAGGTAGATAATTTTAATGAGACTGTGGGCTTGTAGGCCTCCCAGGAGTGCATCTACTCCCAGAGACGTGTGGTCCTGTCACATCTCTGTTGGACCATTGAAACCCAGCACCAAGCTCACCACCAGATATTTCACCAGAAAAGAAGTATCATTCTATCATTGCTTTCATTTACATCCAACTAGTTACTATGGACTAGTTACACCCCCACAGTGCTGGTATTTGGAGTAGATGGATTCATTCATTCAGAACGTTCTCGTCCAGCTATTTTCAGAGGTCAAATCAACTTGATAACAAATCCATTTCATGACTTTATCAAGTTATAAATATTAGAAGGACAGCCTAGCTAGTTAATTATATTTAGCATAATTTACAAGAATTTACTTGAAATTGAGTTTATGAATCAAACTTCATTTTTGGACCCTGTTGTGATGTTTTAATTAAGTTGGCTTACTACTATAAATACTCATTATACAGTATTAATATAAATACAACACATCCTGAGATCTATTTAAGAGGGAAATACATTACCCACTAGTGGAATGTTTTTCTGGCAATTTGAAAATACATTTTATTTTGTTTTATTATATCAACTAGTAATAATACTTTCATGTGGTAGAAACATTAATGACCTACATTGTAAATTAGTCACTTGTGGTTTTGATGTTGGATACAAACCTGTGCTCTTCGTACGGAAATTGCTGTATGGACTATAAATGGAAATTCCTGCAGTGATCCCAGTCCAGTCAAGGAGCAGATTGCCAGACTTTGTAGGGTGAATATCACGTTTGCATTCACAGCTGTTAAACATGGCCATGCCAAGAGTCTCTGAACCTCCTCATTATTTAGGGAGAACCTGGCATATGGCAGTATTCTCTGTGGGCGTTCACAAGGACAGGGCACTGCAGATGGGGAGGGCAGAACAATTGCTGGTTCCCAACTTGTACACCTCCAGATGACTATTCCTTCAAAAGCTGGTTAATGTGTAAAGAGCATAGAGCATGGGAACGGTCCCGATGTGACGGTGCTATCACAAAGTCACGCACACAAACCGACTAACCCACTAACTCACACACGTGGCCCGAATGGCCGGGTGTACTGAAATCACTTGAGAAGTGTGCCGAACCTTCTGAGCCCATGATGAAGTGGTGAATGTCCGGCCCGGTGGACATGCGCGGCCCTTGACAGCTCTTCTCAATCACTCCTTGAGGGGTCACCATCTTTACGTGGACGACCTATTCCGTCGCAACACAACAAACATTTTTACAAACTAAATATACAATGTGTAGCATAGCAGATTTAAAAAATGTTAACTATAATTATTGCTGTGATTGAACACATATAACGGACACTGCGGCCCCTGCATTTCAGCGGTGAGGGTGAAGCCCACAATATGCTATGTGTAATCATTTCCCTACTAATTACTGTGCAGTGACAGCTGTGGGCTGACTGTCATGCTTTGGAACAAACATGTGCAGGAAGGTAGAGGGGGAGGGCGGGAAACTCACCAGGTCCTCTATGTTGCCGTAGATGTTCTTCTTCATGCCCGACGCTCTGGTTGCTACCCAGCCCCCCAGGGAGCTGAACTCCATGGAGTCCGGCTCGTGTCCCGTACAGTAGCCGCTCTCGTTCAGCTGTGAAAGAAGTTCCAAAACAAATGAGCCCAGAGACGTTTGAAAAACAGTGACTCTGTGATCCCACGCGGATGTTTTCATAACGAGCAAAACAAACCGGCGAGCAAAAGGGGAAAAAAAATATGATCACAGTTCTGCTGCTGCATTTTCTTGCTGCTGTTAAGCCACAAAGAGCATTACACATTTTACATAAAGCAAGTGAAAGAACACAAAAATAAATCAAATTTCACTGCTTGACTGAAGTTATTCTGTAAAATAATAACATGTATAGGACTTTTCTATTATTACCAGTAAAACAAAACTGAAGAGCTGCATATTTATGTAAATATACGAGTTACACAAGCTACAGACAGTTGTTCTTCCCACTGGTGCACATTCAGCCTCCACTGCTCGGCCCAGTTTACAGTACTGTAAATGACTTCTTTGTTACTCGCCACGTAGCCATAACAATGTGACAATGTACTCTGGGGTGAAATTAAAAAAAAAAACTTTGAGCAACCTTTATCGGATGCACTATCCCTGCGGTGTTGAGAAAAATCTGTGGGTCATCAGCAACACAAGGCGGACCCACTCCTAACAGATTGCATCTTTAGGTGGAACATTTAATAGAAATAATTCTAAGGACCTTAAAGTAAAACAACAACCCTCTCTGGAAGCACAAGCCAGGACTTAAGTGAGGCCTTGTTTTATCACAGCACTCCCCAGGAAGACGTTTAAGTTTATAGTGCAGACCCATCTGCTCCATCAAATTGGCCCAGTCTAAACACAGAGGTGGAGTCTGCTTTAAATGCAGCTCACGCATACCCCTACATCAAATGCCCGCTCCTTCTCCATTTTTCTGAATTAGCTTGATGGTGCCATCTGCTCATGACCGCTGCCTCGCTCTCTAATCTCTCCCCTTCAGCACTCTGCTCCACTCTCAAACTCCCTCCTAAACGCTGTTTGTGCCGCTGAGCAAAGAGTACCAAGGTGACTGAACATGGGCCGCCGACATGTGGATGGTCACACAGTTTGCTTGTTGGCCCAACCGTGTGCAGCATTTTGACGGTCTTTAAGTGGGTGAATATGGATGGACGAGCTGTACTCACCAATCGCTCCAAATCCTGACCGACAATGCCAGCTTCCATGTGGGCGGTTAAATTCTTCTCGTCAATCCACAGGATGCGGTTCTGCGAGGGCAAGAAGAAAAAAAAACAAGGAGCATGACTGGGGAGGTTATGAAGCATTCTGTATACATGCTCTTTACCATACAGTGTCACAGAAATACTCCTGAATGTTGTTTGTTTCATTTGCAAAAAAAAACAACACACAATTTAACATCATCACTATGTGTCCTAGGAACCATTCATCTCGTTTGTTGACTTGAACAGGAGTCCATGGGGACGGTGCCTTGACAGTGTGCCTACATTCTGCACCAGCATGACCTTCTCGCCTGACAGTCACATGTCCGAGGATAAATTAGTGCTCCGGGGCAGCGGTACAGAGACATTTTCCTCAAGGTTAACGTCAATTTAACATCTGATTCCAAATATATGCCTCTTATTTGGGCCGCCAGGCATGGGGCACGCCCTTCCGTACAGAAGGTCATTACACACCTGCCATCAATAATGCTCCAGAGGTAATAAACTTTATGGTTCAACCACACTGCTCCTTTCATGTGCTTCCATTGGAGCCACCTCACCTCTGACCCCTGACACAGAACACAGGTCACTGTTGTTTGACTGTATATCACCTCTGTGTGCGCCTTCATCAAAAGGGCTGAGCGCCGCTGGTCACAACAGTCATGATTCATAATTTGATATCATATCACATCCAATGAAACAACATCATTAACTAATCATGTTAATGGTCAGATTCTTGGAATTCCATTTGACTAGATGGGTGGTGACTAAAATAACAAATTTTTCAACTTAAGGGCTCCACCCAAAACTACGCTCATTCTGAAAACGGCTAAATTAATTTTTAATTTGGAACATTCTGAATTCATAGAACATTGCCTCTGGGAAAATGAAAAGTGGTAAATTACATGAGACAAAAAAATGCCAAAAAATGCTCTCTTGTCATTAGGGCAAATGGACTGTTCTGACACAGGTGTTTACGTACCATCTGGGAGGTGTCCACCGAAACAATAGAGCGAGTTTCCTCCTGGGGGCACTCTAGGCCACTTGAGACGCTAGTCCCTCCTGAGAGAGACAACACAGAAGAGGCGCATCCGCAGAAACACCTATTATTACACTACACACTTTCCCGCTTTAAGGTTTATGGGAAAATAAAGTGTTTATATTTTTCAAAGAAAGGTATCAAACAATTATTGTTTTGGTAAGAGTAGTAAATTCAGGGCTTATATGGAGAGCAGCAGAGAAGTTAGCATGGCTCTGGTTTCCTTCACAAAAAGTGAATGGGAATTTCCCTTTTACTACTGAAAATAAGCTCTGTAGCAAAGAAACATTCAGAACGATCATCCCCACAAATTAATAACTCTTAATAATAACTTATTTTAAGTGACTGCTATGCAAAATACAAACAAAATGTTTGCACAGTGCAAATAACCCTTCATTTGTATTTTATTCTTGTAAAGTGACTGGAGGCTTTAAGATTTAATGGCGTAATAGTCGGGCTGACTTTTATTACATCATTCTCATGAAGCTGTTGACAATATTCTGCTATACTTTATAAGATGCCTTTCACCCATTTTGTCATCAGGAAATAGTTCACAGTAACAGCAGACGCGGGGTGGGATCGTGATTTGATGATTTACGTCTTATGCTTGAGGATCGGTGGGCCAAGCTAACTGTTAAAATTGTTCTTTCTGTTGCTCCAGTACAAGCTTGGTGGCTTCATTAACCTACAAAAGAACACTAATTTCATCACCATGGGAGTAAAGAACACATTACATATAAATACACATCAATTGGCCCTTTACATCCAGTATGTGACATCGAATTATGCTGATTAAAGTAATTAAATTAAGGACTCACCTCCATACGGTATCAAACAAACATTATGTTTGCACGCCAGCTCCACAATTTTCACTACATCATTGTGGCAATCTGCAAAGAAAATATCAAAAATCATTTTAGAAATCAGTGGCCTTCAGAAAAAACATGCTTTCATTTACCGTTCGCTATTGCATTCATAACTTAAGTGTTTAATAACCTGAGTAGACACATTGTAAAGGAAATAAAAAAATAGCAAATAACACTGTGTACAGGAGACAATAAATAAATGTATGCGGCCTAAGCCATTGGAGCCGTGGGGACGTTTTGATTTGCCTGATAGTCGGGATTTGCCTGAGGCGGAGTCAACCTGCATGAAGCTACACTCTCTGGGGTGGGATGTGCTGGATCAATACAAACATGCTTTGGCCAATCGCGTAGCTCACATCCATTCACACTGGAGTGGCGAGCGAGTGGGTAGAGCAGCAGTACCCACCTACGTGGATGTGCTCGACTGGCCCCAAGTGCTTTCAGAGGAAGTGAAAAATGCCTGCATGTTGCCATCCAATTTAACACACAGCTTCTTCCTACGGATTACAGTTCAACTAACTAAACCTCCACTCGAAATACACAGCTTCACGCGGAGGGACGACTGAGGAATGCAAATCACTGGTCAAAGCATCCACTACATAGCAAATGAGAGCGCATTTGTGGGGGTTGGCCAAATTTCAATTTGCTGCTGGTGAGGACGAAACTATGCCTACAGTTTCTTGGTGATTTGCTGCCCATTTGGGAGGATGCTAATCAAGTTCCAGCCATCAGTCAAAACTCATTTGCATGATAAAATAGTGCCAGGCATAACAACAGAAAACCAATCTCCGAATCATAATTCATGTGTGTGCCGTGGAGGGCCAGACCGTGGAGTATTGGGTGTCAACCGTCCTCCCCCTGACGGTTCTTATTAAGCTTCCACTCATACATATTAATATCCCTGCCTCTGCAGAGATTAACCCTTTAAATCAGCTAAGCCAGCGGGGGGGTGGGGGGGGAGGTCAGAGATGTGGGTGGAGAAAAATAGACCAATAAAAACACGGGAGATGGCAGAGCTTCTTAAACTCACTTGGCCACACCACCAGATCTGGAACACGACCAACTTTCCCCTCTCGCAGAGCAAAGATCTCATGTAAGCAATGGCCTGAAAGAAAATACACGAATGAGATGGGAAGAAATATGGACTCAGAAATATGAATTGGATTATTACAAATAAAAACAGTGGTGCAAAATGAAAAATAGGGAAATTTCCACAGTCTAGCCCCAGCACGCCTTACCGTGGGCACGGAACACGCGGTCTTCTGCATCGTGAGAGAAGGGAATACCTGTGGATTTCAGTTCCTCCACAAAGGCCTCGTTAAGAGTGGGAGGCTGTACGGCACTCCTAGTCAGAGCAGGCTGAAACAAAGCAGGTCATTAGGATTTGTGTAACTGTGTTCTCTTTTTTTTGCCATTTGTCGGTCCCAACAAATCAATATGAATTACACTCACCGTTGCTGGAGATTTATGCTGCATATTGGTGCCAAACGTGCCTTCCATCCACTCTTTCAGAGCAGGGATGATCATGCCACTTAACTTATACCTGCAATGTGTAAAAAACAAAAAAGACAGATAGTGTGACAAAACAATAAAATGAAAAAGAAGAGGTAAAAGTGTAGTCCTGGAAGTCAACGCTCTTAATTGAAAGCATCTAAATGCTCGACTGGGCTTATTCATTTTGGAAAACCAGAACTGTGTCTAATAGGAATAAAGTGTGAGGTTTGAGTCCAATGAGGTTATTAGGCAAGTGGAGCAGCAATGACAGTGCCAATGACTGTGTATGATTGCCCTCGCCATGCTCTGCATAATGGAGCTGTTGGCACAGCCCGGGCCAGCCCATCGGGGGACTGTGGTGCGCCTTTGTCCAAGAAAATGAAACACGCCGTGTCCATAAAACACAGTGGATAATGAAAAGGCCTCTGTGATAGTGGGTACGCAGGAGAAGAATACAGTCTTTGAATACAGCCACCAAGGTAGCTTTTCAGTCTTGACGTCGCAGAGACGTTGCTCGAGCGGGAACCATTTACTGTGCAACATCCTGCTCAGTTTGGCTAATTTATATGAAATGCATGCTCATGCGCCAGCTCTGTGCGTTTACAATGTCACTAGCATAGCTGTCCAAGCCAAAGTCACATGTCATGATTACAATCACAAGGCTCGTCAATACCCATGGGGACGTCCAGGGAGACGAGAATAATGGTGCTGTTGTAAACTGAAGCCACGTTGAGTAAGTTTGAGGACAAATGACATTCTCCCAGCTCCAATATTCAAACCAAAGAGGGCATCTCCCAACAGTCTGTGTGTACCCACGACTCAAAAAGAGACACATCAATAACTACTGACATAATCTGCTTCAGTTTTGGAAGGATTTAGAAGGAGGTTAGCAATAGCGTTTGGGGAGAGCTGACAGTGACCTTTTCAAATGAAAATGGACAGTTCAAATGCCAACCACCAGGTGGCAGTAGCACCACGTTGCTGTGAGTGGAAGAAAAGGCTGATCACGGAGGAACTGATTAACACAGCACCATCACAATACTCAAGTTATCTAAACTCATGAATGAATGGCTGCCATGGAACAAGATTAGAGGATGTGATTGAGACCTAGCACTCAACGTATTTCTTTTCTAAATCCTAAGCATAAGAATTATCCAAAAGTATCAATGTGCTATTACACATTACCTTTTACCGGTGAATTCAGCTTGGCCTTTCTTATTGAAGAGGAATTTTGTGTCGTTGTATCCCCAGCCATTCCATTTCATGATCTCCTGCCTGTGGGAAAACAAACATTGGCAGAGGTTAAGCTCGCAAGTTGCACACATTATACTGAAAGCGAGACATGACATACCAGTGGAGAAAGTTTAAAAGGTACAATAATTAGCTGCCACAGTCCCACTTGACTGACAAGAGCATGGAATGGGAAATTTCACTAAGACAAAGCGGAATGGGGAGAGTGCTCGCTGATACAATACATCAAATTGGAACAACCATACATAAAGCAGTTTGCAGAGGGAAAATAAAAAAGTTTCCATATTCTATCCAGTGATTCACAGTCCTTGTGTTCATAATGCTCTGCACACAGGCCTGCAAACATTATCATGCAGAAAAAACACATAGCCATCAACGGAGGATGGTAGCAGACATCCTGTCTGTGCACTCCGCCATTTCCCATTAAACATGTTCAAATAATTCACAACAATGGCCCCTGGTATACCCGCTTTTCTCTTGCCAATCTTTATACTGTTCAGTTCTTATAATTGGGTCCAATTGTGTGTGTTGACATATCAAGCTTCAGCTAAATATCTAGCATGTTCAACTTCAATAGTACGCACGGTCGAACCATACTTTATTTTCTTTGTTGTGGAATAACTGGCCATTTCAGAGTACAGCCCTACTTAAGATGTGGAAGCAATTGCTACTTTGCTATACTGTTAGGGTTTCCCATTATAATCAAGAGCTTCAATGCTGAGCAGAGCTTGTGTGCTATACTTGCACTCTGCAGACAAACAGCTCACCACTCACAGAGCAACCACAACTCACGGGTTACTCGGGATGGGATGCTAACACAGTGGAGTGAAAGCCATAATTAAGATGAATACCTCACAAAATAGAGTTTCTTGTAAATTGAGAGTGTAAATGAGAGTGACCGACTGAGTCATACTTTAATGAATCCTCACCACCATTAGTATGCTGTCAAAGCTGCTGGACATACTGAATAGAAATGTATAAATAAATGTGGCAAGTTTAGTGGCAAGCCCTAAACTACAATGAACAAAACAAATGAAGACCTTTATTAAACACATTTTAACCTTCCTGAAGGCAGGGTTTGATTGTGGGGCTGTTGTATTACATTCTATTAGACAAGTTGAGGTGGGACACCACATAACCCGCAAAACCTGATTTCTTGCTAAAACGGCCAAACTGACCAAACCAGAAAGGAGCAGAGACCGTGTCAAGACCGTTAACAAAATGGTGGTCGGAAGTTTTCTTGGCACTTTTTCAAACTAAAAGTGACTATTTGTTATCCTACTAGTATAAATGTGGTTATGTGTAATCAAACAAAAATCAGGGTAGGCTTGCTGAACTTCACCACACTGTTGGACTGCCCTCGTTTAGGAATACCTCTTCTTCATTTTACCCTTACTGATGCCCCACGTCTTTACGAAGGACAAACCTGATAACTGTTGAACTATTTTATCTTTCATTTGTTAAACATCTCATAGTGTAGACACTAAACGCCCAAGACTCCGAGCCCAGCATAACAATTGGCATAAAAGAGTGGGAGGCTAGACATAACAGTCTATTCCAATGTCATACTGAGCAGAACATGATGAATTTTACAAGGCCAAACGCTGATACTGAACTGAGTTCGTCTTTTACCATGAAACTACAGCTTTTGTATCAGACGGCCTCTGGAGGTCAGCAGTTTGGGGGCGTTTCTCAAAAGAGGAGCAGAGCTGCCGATAGGTCAAAAGTCAGGCCACCACTTCTTCTGACCAATAACAAAGAGACAGAGAAGACGAGAAAGAAGTTTCCCTGCGTCTTTTCCTCTGTTATTCAGAGGGATTTAACTAATGTTAGTTGGTTCCTTTACATTGATATTTTATTAAGACGAACATAAAACGTACAACGGGGCCGCATACCAATGATTACAGTTCCAACACCTTTGGATGGAAAAAACAATTTGGTTGAAATGAACTAACCGAAGTGTAACGTTCGAGGCAATGAATGGCAAAGCCTTTACAACAAACTGTCTCCGGTAGAGGTTGTGTTCAAAATGTCGACAATGTTTTTTTCTAGGCGTAAACAATCTCTCTGACAAGGAAAAAACTGCCGTATGACAATTTCGAAGTTGAAGAAAGTTGGCCACATCGACGTTAAACTCCTGAGTGAACGTAGCCGCACCCAAGTAACGTAATCTTAACATTAGCTTACAGGCTAATTACAGCCCACACCCCAACAACTTCCGTTATGAAAGCTGGTAAAAGACAGGAACGCGAGTTCACCAGAGTATGTCACAACGTTGGTTCTTGTTTACATATCGACCCACTGCTGTTTGACTACATGACTAGCTAAAGCTACGGATGACGGACCCCTAGTCCACCGCTCCATCACAGCCTTGTACCTCCTCTTCGGCACATTCTTCCCGTCGCTGGCGACATCCGCCTCGCTTCCGTTGGCTTTACACTCCGCGGCTGAGACGGTCGAGTCGACGTCCCTGGGTTGCTGTAAGTGCCCGGCAATTATTCTCAGTCTTTGCTGCGCTCTCCCCTGCCTGTCGGAGCCGCTGCTGTTGGACGCCATGCTGCTTCCGTGTTTGTGACGGGAGGGGAGCGGAGCCGTGCGCGCCTGTCAGAGGTCAGCGCAGGGAAAGTGCTGCTGCGTTCACTGTCCGTCGGATATATCACCATTGGTACACTCGAACGACCCGAGCAGTGATTAATACCTGGCAACTGGCAAAATAGGTATCTCGCTTTTCATGGTTGGCAGTCGAAGCATACGAAACGCTAAATCGTAACGTTACCGTGCAATACATCTTTTTTTACTTTGGGTTATGTTCAATAGTTATTAATCATTACTTTTGAGATGAAACAATTAGTCAAATAATCAATCGGGGTATTGAAAATATGTATCAATTTATTTTAACTACCTAACATCGAAAAGGCCCTACGTTTGCTTATCATGCCTTCCCCATTATGATAATCTGCTGCCTTTTTTCGCTTTGAAAGCTGTGACCTTACATAAATATATTGTTTTCATTCTGTACATGAACGCACCTTTTTAAGTATATCCCAGCATGCCTTGCAATGTACGACTAGTTGCATATACGTCAATGACTGCTGAGACTGGTATTTACGATGACTTAGTTTATACAGAGATCAAGAATTCGGTCCTTCTAGTATTGATACTTTATTATTCAAGAGAACATCGAGTTGTGTACAAAAATGATTTTGATGGTTATTTAAACTACACTGTGTAAAAGTGACAAAGGTTACAAATAATGCCGTAATACACAGATTATAAAAAGGGGTAATGAGTCTAAAATCAGGCAAAAATATATGTAATCAAACTTAATACATATATAAAACATAATATGTAGATAATAAATATAGTTTCGACATCATTTATAATTGCATTGACTGTGAATAACCATTTTTTTAATTGACTCTTCAGCTAATACAGCGTAGTGTCAAACGCCCTCATGTGTAATTTGTGACGTGGTTTTAAAAACTCAGAGTAACCTGAGACCATACTTCACTGTTTACCTCCCTGCCTCACCTCCACTTACTCACCTGACTACTGTTTCCATATGGCACACAGTAGCACTCTTAAAGAAATCTTTTAAAACAGAGATAAAGTGCAAATATGGCAAACAACACTATTTAATAATACAAGTCAACTTGATTTGAACATTTCCAAAAAGACAGAGACTGTAAGAAGTTGTTAAAAACAGGGAAAACTTTATTGGTCAACAGTCATATTGCAAAATGCCTTAAATGTATGTATCCAAATGTTTGAAGGTTTAAAGTATTAACTCCCAAAACAAAGTTCTGTAATGCACTGACTGCAAGCAATTAAGAGTCTAAGTGTTTCACAGAACTTTATTTGGAAAGCCAAAGTGCCACCTCATAGGATTGTCCTTGTGGCTGCTTATCCAGCTTGGTGCTCCTTTAACCTATTGAAAGGCACAAAAAAAAACAACGTTAAAAGGGACATTTACTTTGATTATGTATTTTTTTCCAATGGATTGACTTGTAAGAATAAAGCTAAGAGAGAAAATAGATATTGTGATTTTAGTAGTGTGTAAGACTGTCAGGACCGGGCCTTCAGAAAGGCTTCTTTCAGACAGGTAAAACAGGCCACAGGGGTCATTTTAACCCATGGTCAGTACAGAAAATAATAAAATGGCCAAATATAGTTAGGACATATGCAATAGTTAATCCTGTTAGACACCCAGCCTTAAATTATCCTAAAATGTTTTTACTTACATCTTTACCCTTCACCATCTGGTTGCTTGTAATCCAAAGCATTCCCTATATTTGCTGACCATGTTTGAAGTTTCCACATATGGCGATATCTTTAACTCCAGCATGTCCCTTCCTGTGCCATCGTGTCATTGAGTCTACCTGTTGCGCTCCAACAACTCTCTGAACTGAACCGACCCAGCAGAAATGAGCTACCCACTTCACACTGGATGGATATGACAGCAATGAGGAAAGTGCAGAAGGCCAGCAGAGCTCCAGGAGTATTAATACGTTCTGTCAGTTTGAAGGTACTTCACGCACTGGCCGTCAAGTGACAGCAACTTATGGTAATAATAATAATGCAACAAAAAGTGTCACGCATCAATCTTGATAATAATCTACGTAAGAAATGATGATGAAGTAACTTCTTCAAGCCATACTTTACCTGATGGGCTATAGGTGAACGCAAGGGACCAGCTGCAATCCAACGCGAGGGGCAAAGGAGTCTTGAGGATAAAATGTAAAAGCAGAAAGCGATCTGAGGAACGTGCAGGCCGTGTCCGGATCCACGGCGCAAAACGGCCGGTTCCACGGCGCGGCGTGTCCGTCTGCGGATTTGCGGGGCTCTACTCGTAAAGTGGCCACCGTCGCTTCTACCTTTCCCTCCCCCCAGCCCCGTTGCAGTTCACTATATGCAGCTGGAAGAATGTCGACGTGGAGCTGCCAAACGTGAACGCGTGTTCATGAACGCGCATGAGAGGGGGCCCGGGTGGGAGGAGGAGAGGGAGGGGAAGAAGAAAAAGAGGCTTTTTTGTGTGTACTTTCACGCGGGGGCACAGCGAGCTGCACTTTAGTGTGAGGTTCTTCACAGATAGGTGCTGCAGTCTTTCTTGGACATGTTTCAAAAGACACTTAATTACTTCTCACTGCACTACACTGATGTGTATAACTGTTCAAATTGAATTAACTTTTGTGAGCCTTAACCACTTTCTTAGATAGCCTAATCATTCAAAGTACAATACCAGCTGTTGAGGCAGTGTAACCCTGCCTGCATGCTTGTCTAACATAATAATAGGCCATTTTGATCTGATATACCCTAGGTTTTAATTGTCCCCTATTGTTAAAACTATTAAAATAGGAATTTCAACAATCTATATGGAAGTCATTTATAGAAAATGCATTCATCTTGTCTACAAAATCGTGTCATTTCATAACTGGATCATAAACACTAGGCACTTCATTAATGTGTTATTGAATGTCGTTGAAGCTAATTGATGTTGAGAGTATTTTAGTCATTGTGTGAGAGTAAGTAAGCAAGAAGAAATACCAGTTTAATGGTGCTATGAGTGAAAGTCCGGCATAAAATTAAAGCCTACATGGATGTATCCGCAACCACACAAGTACATAATTATGCTTCAGAACAATCCGATTCAGAAATATATTATAATATAAAATGGTTTTGTAATATTAGTATTGATGCATTAATGTTTAAGCAGCTTTGGGTCAGAGGTGGGGCTGAGTGTATTACTGTAAATGCTCTGTTGAGCAGTTTAATTCATAAAGCAGGAGTGTGTGAATGTGTTTTATAAATGTATCACATGTGTATGTCAATCTTAATATGTTAACTATAATATAGCTGTTAAATTAGTATTGTTGGGTAAAGATTTTTGCCCCTGGAATCAAAGGGAAGTAGATGTAACAAAACATAAATGTACAAGAAGAACCTAAAAAACTTTACTTAGTGTATTTAGCGTCTTGATAAACGACTACATCGTGTCTAAATGCATGTTTCCCTATAAAAAGCTATAAGCTAGGGGGTGAAAACACACTATTTCCATCTGCAGTGTTACAGAAATAAGAATCAAAAACAGTTAACAAGAAGTGACCCAAAATTTGACTAACTAACACAAAATACATGTAAATTATTTTTCACTGGCGTATTCTGATCACTTTATGTTAGTCTACTTTTTATAATTTTAACATCGTCATATTAACGTATACTTCAGTTAAAGTCCTTTACCTTAATAAGTACTTTCATTTTAGGCTATAGGCCACACGTTTCAAAAAATGAATATTATAGGGTTCATTCCACTGAATGTTTTCAACAGCAATAGTTATTAGTGACTTTGAGAACTTGTAGTTGAGTAGGCTATTTCTTTCTAAAATAAACCATCTAATGCTTCCTACACCCCTAACCAAAGGCCACGTTTCACTCCACGGGGACATTAGGGCCCCAGGGCCTCCAGCTCCACACTGGGAGCGCTAGCCAGCAGGGGGTGTTATGCACCAATCCAAACGCTTCTTATTGCAGAATAGAAATAGAAACGATTACATTGTTTTCTGGTTTCATAATAAGTCCCTCATTTAAGCTAGCTTTTTATGGTCAATAACAATGAATAGTAACCTTTTAGTGGCTTTAATTGGTTTTCATACCACTATTGCTGGTTCGTTGCGTTCTAATTCTTTTCCAATCACGTCCACGCTCGTCTTCGAGATATATTATGGTGTTATAAACATGTTGTGTATGCCGTTTTTATTCTTATTATTCATTTATTTATTTTATAACCAGCGTGTTTGGGCCTCATTCGGCGCGACCTGTCGGACTTAACGCGCATGCGCACACCCGGAGCGTTACCGCCTCATAGGCCGGTGCGAGGGGGACGATCCCGGCTCCGCTGCTCGGTGGGCAGGGCCATCGTTTTCGTAATGTTTCATTACATTTAAAGGAAGCAATGTTTTCTCTCCGCTCAGCTGCGACGACGAACTCTGTCGGCTTCGGACCTCTCGCCATTTTAGTCCTGCCGGCTGACGGAATAACACACACGTTTATCGACAACAAGGCGAGTTCTCGACGGTCTCCGTGATGATAGAAATGGAGGTGATGCACTCCGGTCATCAGGTAAATAGAGAATGTATTCAAACTGTTTCCTGGGTTTTGACTACAGCTAACTTGCCTTCATGCGGTTGAGCAGTTCGCGTGAACTTCTTTTCCGTAATGTCCTCTGTAAGCAAACGAAACAATACGCAGTGACAACCTGCTCATGGCGTAGTTAAGATGTTGTCACGTAGAAACAACAAGCTGGTGGCGGAATACTGTATATATA
Source organism: Pungitius pungitius (assembly GCF_949316345.1). Classification (NCBI taxonomy): domain Eukaryota; kingdom Metazoa; phylum Chordata; class Actinopteri; order Perciformes; family Gasterosteidae; genus Pungitius; species Pungitius pungitius. The sequence goes on from NC_084909.1 coordinate 6,276,219, forward strand.
AAAAAAAAAACACTCATTAGGCCACCGAGTCATTGAGGTTACCTTAGCTCACTCTGGTGACATATGGATCTCGTGAGCGTATTTCTCGTAAGTGACCCAGCCCCCTTTTTCGCTGCTCATGCGAGCATGTGACAGGTCTCTCCGTATCTGAGACTGAAGGAGCGTGGCCCCGCTGTGAATGATTCATCCGGTGAAGGCCACACACACGTCGGCCTCTTGTGTTTGCTCGTCCCCCCCTTTTTTTTTTTCTCTCTCCCATGTTTTGGGGGGTAAACGAAGACTGCGTTGCCGCCTCGTTGTGGTCATACACATTTGAATGGGGTGTTGGGGATTATTCCTCATGTGATACATCTCAGGAGTTTGGTTGAATCTGTCATGGGCAAGGGCCAGCAGGGGGGTGGGGTGGGGGGGGGTGGGGGCCCAGGGTTGACTGATGATAGAACCCTCGAGGGCCGCTTGCGAACATGCGCTGGTGTGTTTCATCATCCCCGGGTCAAGGGTGGACGTCCACTGAGTTGTGGTGTAAGAAGCTGCAATAAAACACTGGAAGTCGGGTCCCCTTTGAGGCCCTGGTTTAAAACGACGGGAGGTTTGTATTTCTGTCACCCAGTCGGACAGCCGGAGGGACTCATTTCAGAGAATTGTCTGTTTGCGTTGTTTATTATGTGTTTCAAACTGTTGTCAGGTGTGTGAAATCTATATTCAGTCGTTTTTTGTGAGCTGAAGGCGTGTTTGATTGTCTGGGATAGCTAGCTGGGTATTGTGTGGCAACGGGGATTTTTTAAGTGCCAGTTTCCTTGTTCTGGTGCCAATTCCCGGTCTTGTGACAGTGGAAGCCAAGTTGCCAGCCTTCATTGTATCCCCCCCCCCCCCCACACTCCCACCCCCCAGGCCTCATTCACATTTACACAATCTATCTCGTCATTCAAAAATATAAAAGCATACTTTAATCGGGGGCAGGCAAATTGCTTATTGAACTTCGACACACAACTGACAGCCATTGGGTCGCTCTACCTGAAACCTGTATAACTTGTAAGAGGAGCTTTTAAGGCGTGACTAAAAGACAGGAATGTGGTTTGTTAGTTTGGAAAACACCGGTGACAAGATGTCCCGCTTAAGACATTTTAGGCTACCACTTCATTCCTCCAGAGCGCCATAATGCCCGGTTGTGCTCTCTGCCCTCCCTCCGTTATAGTAGGCAGCCCTACTGACGTGTAATCCTTCAGCGGTCATGCCTCTGATGCAACGTTGAGTCAAGGAGGGTTGGTGAGTTCTTATTGTTTTGTGTGCTAGGACTGTGGTCAGAAAAAACTGGTGTCAACAATGGTTTGGAATATATTTGGATCCCAGTTTGCTGTTATTAGGAGTGCACAAAGATGTACCACACACACACACACACACACGTTCCCTTTGAGTATAAGAAATGTTATCACGCAGTGTTTCCACATCCTCTTTGTTGTGTATTATACTGCTTTGTGCATTATTTCCCTCAGTTCCTTCTTGGCTTCCCCTTAGTTGTGTCTGCCGTGGACACATGACCGACTGCAAGCACCAAAGTGCCGATCCCATCAGTTCTGTTTATACACACATTTGAGGAACAAACATAAGTCACATGCTCAGACTTGTCCTCGTTTACCATTGGCTTGAGTTTATGCAACATTCCTGGACCTTGAGAAATTGTTTCCTTCTGTAAACATTTTCTGTGTAAAAGGAAGAGAGCGGTAAAGTTTATCTTAACATTCTTGTTTTAAAAGGCAAAAGCATTGAGGAAATCTACAGGAAGGCTTTTTACTGACTTTCTAATGTCATTAGCCCTTAACTTAATGCACATGTTTATAAAGTATATATACACTAAATGTAGGACAGAATAATTTGAGCAGCGTCATTGCAGAATTCGGAGGTCGGTTTTAAACGTTTTTACAGGTTAAAATTACAATAATATCACAGGAAGGAAAACAAGGTCTGGTAGCAAATCTACTGCCTTACATCCCATATTGTATCCGTTTGTACCTCCCTAAAAGGTGTATTACTGTCTAATACCTTGTGTATAAGATGAATGTTTAGGGTTTAACCTCACCTGATAGAGAAATAGCCATGAAGTCACTTAAGCAGAAACTTGGCAGCGATTGTGGCCCCTTTGTGAGCTTGAATGATACAAGTGAATTCACACCTCAACGTGATCAGATGGGTAATGATCGCTTCCCTCGGAAAGAGTATCAAGTGAGGATCCGTGACCTGTGCTGGCGTGCGGTGGCAGGGAAAACAGAGAAGTCCCATCTATTATTCATGCGGCTTCTCCCCCCCCCTCGACTTTGCTGCCAGTGTTGTGTTGTCAGTGAACAGATACTGAGGGACAGGGTGTGGCGGGTGCAGCCGCCACGCTCCACAGCTCCACGCTCCCAACGCCGCACGCCCCCCCCCCCCCCCGCTGCAAGGGGCAGGCGCGGCCCTCCACCGGCCCGAACTGACTCCTGGCTCTCTCTTTTCCCCAAGGACATGGAGCTGATCGACATCCTGTGGAACCAGGACATCGATCTCGGCGCCAGGCGCGAGGAGTTCGACTTCAACCACCGCCAGAAGGAGCACGAGCTGCGGAGGCAACGGGAGCTGGACGAGGAGAAGAGGCAGCATCTGGTCCTGGAGCAGGAGAAGGCCCTGCTGGCGCAGCTGCAGCTCGACGAGGAAACGGGAGAGTACATCCCCCGCCCGCCGCCCAGCGCCATCCTGCAGCCGCCCGTCGCCCCTCTAGAGGGTACACAGGTACAGCACGTGGGCCGCCGTTTGCTCATGTCGGGGGACCAATCCCACTTCCTTTCGATAGGCTGTGGCTGTGTGGTAGCTAGGTAACCCCTCATCCTCTGTGATGAGGCGTGGGTTTGTCTTTTTGCATCAGTGTTTACTGCTACAGAAGCTGCTCTACAGAGACACGAGCCCTGGAAACTGTGAGATGGAGGCGCCGTTTTTCGAAAAAGACGGCGTGCCACGGAGGTTCCAGAGATTTTAACATGCATTTCATCCTTTCTTGCAGAACGTCAGCTTCACAGGAGAAACCGATGATGCCATGTCATTTGATGAATGCCTGCAGCTGCTGGCAGATACATTTCCTGTGGACGACACTGAGGTAATAGCATTGAATTACACATCACGGCCTTCGGAGAGACTTTCAGTTGTACGAAAACCGTCCCGTTCCTGTGTTTGTCTGACAGACCACCTCAGTCTGCCTGGACGCCGCTGCCATTTCAGCACCCACGATGTCCCCCGAGCCGCCGGGTCTGCGGACAGCCGTCCTCTCCACAGGTCCACCACCACCTCCGCCGCCACAGAGGATGTCCCCGGATTTAGAGCAGGCCTGGATGGAGCTTTTGTCCCTCCCCGAGCTGCAGGTATAATAAAAGGATTCTACCACATCAATGGTGTTTCGCGTTGTGGAACAAATACTCAAAGAATGCGTCAATGGGCCGGAGCCCGGCATGAGAGGACAAAACACCTTTTTGTGCATGTTCTCATACATGTGAGACAGGTGCAATGGGCCCATTCAAGTGTTTTTAGCTCTCAGGTCTGAGACTCATTAGACAATTGGAAGTTCAAGAGGCTGATGGGACTTGGCAGCTACTCAAGCAGAAGAAGGCGACTTGTTCAGAGAGCGTGGGGCGGTAAAACCTCTACTTTCTGGCAGCAACGTTAAGATTTGGGCACAGCAGTTCCTGCGTATCCGCTTTATCGGTGTTGTTTTGAGGCAGCTCGTATTTGCATTAGCTGATGGGTGGAGCAGTGTGCCTTTGTTGCCTGGACCTCTCACCGCAGTCCGGACTACAAACCTAACCTTAGAGCTTACAGAGCGCTGCATTAGTTGGCTGCTGATAAGACTTGTAGATTGTTGTTAGCTGCTTTCTGAAGATTGCGTAGTCTCTTAACTTCTCACTGCAAGCATGGAGATCGGTGTTGGTTATTTATGGTCCATTTCAATAACTACATATTTATTGCTAAACCCTGATCTGCCAGCATTGGGAGGGAATTACTTTTGGTTTAGATAACAACAGATAAATATGTATGTTGATAAGCCAGTCATGTGTCACCCAGACTGTGTTTTGTAAGAAGCTGAAGGTGTATACGTAGGAGCACATTATATACATGCATCCCTAGCAACAAATACTGATGTGTACATTTTTTTATATTCACTCTCGTCTCAGATTTTAAACTTGTGACTAAAATGATGTTCATTGTATTCAATTAAATGGTTCTTTATCTTTTTCTTTTAGCAGTGCCTGAGCATGCAAGTCGAAGACACACTGGAGACCAGCACATATCCTCTCTCAAGCAGCCCTGAAGTGCACAATTCAAACTACCCTTTTTACCCCATGAATCCCACACACAGGGTAACAAACCCATTAAATATCAGTCCTGCACAGTTCATGAATACATTCGATGGCTCTCTTCCCAGCTTGGCCTCACCAGACAATCTTAGCCAAGTGAAAGAGAATCCTCCTCAGTTAAATGCTAAATTCAACGCCGAAATCTTCTGCGACATATTTTACCCCAGCGCCGTTCTAGACGAGAGCGGTGGTCTCGAAGGAAACGGGAGAAACGCCACGTCAGATATCTCAAACAAGCCTCCCTTCACACCAGTGGACCTTTACAGCCTCTCGCCCGGCGACGCCTTTGACAGAGGAAAGGCGAATCTGAGCGCGGAACTGCCCGACTCCGATTCAGGAATCTCTTCAAACACGAGCCCGAACGTGAGCTCGCCTGGGAAGTCTTCGCACGGAGACGAGTCCTTCGGTTTCAGCGATTCGGACACGGAGGAGATGGACGACAACCCCGGGAGCGTCGAGTCCGACTACTCGGACATGTTCTCGCTGAACTTCCAGCCGGATCACCTTCAGCAGGCGATTTCTCTGTCCGCGAGGCTAGGGCCGCCGCAGCAGCAGCAGCAGGAAAAGAATCCCAAAGCGCGCAAGACCGACCCGGACGAGGAGAGCGGCCACAGCGCCTCCCCGTTCGCCAAGGACAAGCAGAAGAAACGCTCGGAAAAGCGCCTCTCCAGAGACGAGCAGAGGGCCAAGGCCCTCAAAATCCCCTTCACCGTCGACATGATCATCAACCTGCCCGTCGACGACTTCAACGAGATGATGTCGAAGCACCAGCTGAACGAGGCCCAGCTGGCCCTGGTCAGGGACATACGGCGCCGCGGCAAAAACAAGGTGGCGGCCCAGAACTGCCGCAAGCGCAAGATGGAGAACATAGTGGGTCTGGAGAGCAACCTGGACTCACTGAAGGAGGAGAGGGAGCGCCTGCTGAGCGAGAAGAGCCAGAACGCCAGCAGCCTGAAGGAAATGAAGAAGCAGCTGAACAGCTTGTACCTGGAGGTCTTCAGCACGCTGAGGGACGAGAAGGGCAACTCCTACTCGCCCTCCGACTACTCCCTGCAGCAGTCGACCGACGGCAGCGTCTTTCTGGTCCCTCGCGTCAAAAAGACTTTCATCAAGAGCGAGGACGACCTCTTGTCTCCTTTGTAGTATGGTGCCGCGTTGCCGTAGCAATACTATGCAATAACTTCCTAGTTGTTCAGCTTTAAAGCATTAGTCGCTCTGCAGAACTATTGTATAGTTTTCACGCACTTCTCTTGAATGTTGGAATATTTTTGATATTTAGTTCTTTTGTACTCAGATTCCTTATACAGAGTCTTTAACCAATATTGGTTGTAAATATAAACATGACTTGCTATTGAGATTGATAACTTACTGTATGCGTGTATATATTGTATATATCATAATATTTGATTGTTTCAATCATCACTACTCATATTTTATAACTATCCCTGTATGATTTGCTGCCCAAGTTGTTTTTAAAATAAAACAATCTTGACTTGCTTTTCAATAAACTATCCCTATAGCTATATGGTCTCCTATTTACTGAAAGAACAGCGTGTGTACTGCTCTGTGGAGCAAGCGATTGATGCCAGATGGATCCATGGGCACGATTATATAACTTACCACATGTTCAAGTCAGTCGTAGACCCTTGGTAACTTTAGCAAAAGGCTCAAAGAAGTAAAGAAAAGGAACATTGTACTGGAACAAAAGTGTTATTAGCTTAAACCACTTTGACAATATGCTTGCTTTTTTTCCACTAGAGCAAGCCTGTTTGGATATCACCCTAAATCCCTTAATGCTACACAACTGCCTTTTTCAGAAAAGAATTCACACCCAGTGCATTTATTATGTCACACGACAAAGCGTATCCTCAGTGTACACGACAACGTCACAATGGCCCAACCCGGAGAATGATTCAAAAGGTGAAGCGCCCACGCACTCATTAAGGGCTCCAGGTGCACTTTCACACACCAGCAGCACCTTTGCTCACAGAGCCCTTTTCCTGCTCTCACGACATGCCTCAGAAAGGCACGCGGCGAACTAATGGGAGGGTTGTGGCGGACACCTGTGGAATCAGTTACACGCACACGGAACGCTTACGTTGGACAAAAATGAATACAAGGATCAGAAATGAAACACTCCCAAGTCGTGGAAAATATATTTATTTAAAGAGAAGGAGAAACACTTGACATGCGTTATTGTTTAGGCAACATAGTTGGACACGGCGGTGTTTTTTTTTTGCCAAGCACACAGCTGGATTCTGTGGGATTGCGTGGGTCCTTTGACATTCCTCTGCAGAAACCCTATCCTTCAACTGATTGAGAGGCATAACAGGCGCAGCTTTCTCCCTGTTCTGCCCGACCCGCGTGGAGTCTTAACAGAGCGTACGGACATTTAAAAAAAATAAAAAAAGAAAGAAGCAATTCTAGGGGACGTGATCCTTGACGGACTCAAGGATCATCACGGTCATTTTACAGCTGCCGACGAGACGCCGATATGATCGGAAAGAAGTTATATTATCCGAAATGTATTCTTTAAGATTTGTATTTAGAGTGCATGTTTAAACGTACTAAGTTTAATTACTTAATTTAAAACTGGCATTGCTTGAACTGGAATTGCAAACAGTGCAGTCAGTTATTATTTAACTTAGTTTGGAATAATTGGCAGCACTTCTTTTAGTTTTTCATAAATGATCTATGCTTAAACTTCTTGGACAAAGTACAAACTAAATACTCTTCATTTTCTGTTTGTCAAACTAGTGTTTAAAGTTGGTTTGTTGACTTTTCCATGCGTTTGTTTGACTGCTTTTAAAGTAAGTTTTTTCATACATACATTTTGTTTTCATTCTTTGCAAAGACGTTGATGGTTCACGTTGCATTATAACTAGCTTATGCAAGTGCACCACAACACACCTTGCATCATACTTATATGGCTTCCCTTTGCAGCTATATGCAAGTAACTTGCGTTAAGTGCGGCTCATTTACGCAGACTGATAAGGACCTTATTTGTCTACAGATAGCTTGACATCATCGTTGTATAAAACACAGTGGCCACTTTTATGTAACCCTGAATAACCTGAATGTAATTGAAAAACATCTGTTCTGCTACTATTAAATATACTTCGACGAAGATTATAATGTCCTTTTTTGATACTGGAATTAGGTCCCTTTCTTATATGATACAGAGGACAGAAAATGAGAAAACGTATTACAATATTGTCTGTTAAAACACCATCGTTAACTATAAATAATCTCAGTAATAAAGATAACGTATATTAAAAAAAAATCTTTTAACAAACAAAAGAAAGTCTACCATATAAAGGTGTATTAAATTGTAGAAGGTTGGAGTGCCTATGAACACTGTTTCATTGTTTCATTCCTACCTGGGCGTAACATCACTATCAAGGTTATCAAGATTAATTGTATGTAAACACATTTTGGCCTTCAAGATATACCAGGCAGTGCGTTTAAGGTCACAGGCTCATTCTGGTCAAAGTAACACCGGATGGCATTTGGCTTGTTTTCCTTAAAAGAACCCTTGCACCTTGTAGAATCACCGTGTGCACTGTGACATTACAATATGAGCAGCCTTGGATAATATTTTGAAAAAGTCTTACCCATCCAGAACCTTCCATGTTATCAGGTCTCTACAGATTTTCAGCAAGAAGAGAATGCCTCTTTCCACATCTGCAAATCAAGCAAAGTGGTTACTCTTACCTGCATCATCTTCGTAGATTAGCCTTTTGTGAAATACTCACTCCCTTTTCTCGTTAATGTCTGTAATCTAGCACCTGCGGGTAAAAACCTCGGGTATATCTGCCTCAACGGGATCTCCAATGTGTCCAGGGACTAGTCTTTCTTCGCCAGCATCAGCTGCTGGAGGTCTTTAGCTAACCTTGAAAGAGACAGTTGCTCACTACCAGGAACGACTCTGCGAGCTTCCTCCGTGGACGATGTGCTCGATGCTGCCTTCTCCCTTCCCTCTCACAATGCTGACTGGTCCACTGTGCTGGGGCCGAAGGCCGAAGGCGTCCTGTCTGACAGTCATCTGCAATCTTCCACACTAGCGATGCTGAGGGCCCAACTGCCGGTGCTTGCGGGTGAAATAATCTTATTTGCTCAACACTGGTATGGGCGGTGTGTGGACCACTGCCCTGGGACTACCCAAAAACTCCCTTTTCACAAGTAAATAAAGTACATACATTACCCCCCCTAAGAGGAGGAAAAAGTTGTGGACAGGACTTTCTGCTAAACCTCAGTTACAATATGCAGGCAATATGTCATCAAAAACTCATTTGAACTGCATTGTTCTGAACCAATGACGCACTGAACCTCATGTTACTTTACTACACAATTTTATTCAGTCTTTTACTTCTAATCAAAATATTCGCACAATCTAGTATTCTGTTTTCTGGCAACAAAAAGTGACGGATTCCCTTGAGTCTAACCCATGCTGCTTAGGTTTGTTGATACTGGTACTACGAAGGATTTACACACTGTGCTTCACATACAAAATTAAAATACACTTGACACTTGCAATCAAAATATCTTCAGAAAGAAAGAAAAACAAAGTAATTCCAGCTCTTCTGAGGTCCTGATTTAACTATTCTATGTGACAAAAACCAGGTTAAAAGACAAAAGAAAATGACCAGAAGGAAACTAACCCATATCAAAAAAATGTAATTAAAATCTTAAGAACTGACTTCAGATAACAAAAAAGAACAAAAAAACAATTTACTCTTTACCCGTGATACCATAGGCACAATACACAAACTTACAAAAGGAAAAATAGCTGGGTAGGGAAACATCTATCACAATGAGGTGAAGAGTATCATCTGAACTCATGTCTTGTGTTTACAGTCCTTCTTCCATAAACTTCTGAGATTTAGCTGCAGTAATGTCTGACTTTTGTGTTCCTCTAATGCTCTCAGATGACTGCCTCAAAGTAACCTGCGGCTTTTCCTGACAATTCCTTTCCTTTGCTCACCTCCTCGCCTCTCCTGCTAAGAACTGAAGCCTGTTGAATGGATACAGGATAGAACAAATAGTTATTCTGCACTTTCAAGGGCTCACTCTGTACTGTGCTACGGGGGTGGTGTGGAACTCAATGCTACTTACCAAAACACGAAATAATTAATATCGCCGCGAGCCATAGCCGCCACCGCCGCCGCCGCCAGAGCCATAGCCACCTGCAGTTAAAGATTGGTCAATGCGCAATGCGTTGGATATTCCTCAGGAGAAATGATGGCGTTATTTCCCTTGATGTTTTATTTTGGAGGGTAAAACTCACCACCATAGGGTCCTCCTCCGCCCGAGTTTCTGCCACCAAAGTTGTTTCCCTTCATGGGTCCATAGTTGCCAGACTGTTGTCCACCATAATTTCCAAAGTCATTGTAATTTCCACCTCCTCCATATCCTAAAGATGCAAATGTACATGTTTAACTCTTGATTTTAGGTGTCTGAGATTTTCATAATGGCTTACGTCTAGCACTTGTTTTAACAAACACAATTCTGGATTGAGTGACATTTTGGTTTTACCTCCGTCATTGCCTCCATAACCTCCATCACAGTTGCCACCAAATCCACCACCGTGGTTGCCATACCCTGGACCACCACCTCCATAGCCTCCTCGGCCACCTCCGTAACTTGGTCCTCCACCATAATTTCCTCCGGGACCTGCAACAGTGAACACAATACCAAACGTACAACTTAACTTTAGTTACAACAGTGAAAACAACCAGCTCGTGACTTTTGATTTTGCACGGGGTTCAAACCAGCGGCAATGATGACGAGCATCAAGGGTAACTATGGAAATAACCAACGTTCTTGCAGATGGTCCCGTTTATGGCCGTGAAACCGATGCATCGGTATTAAATTAACACCGTTTCATAAAACGTCTAAAGCTAAACACAGTTACTTTATGCAACACTTGTGTAAGCACTCACCATTGTCATAATCATCGCCATAACCACCACGTCCTCCACCGTAGTCATCTAAAAAACAAGGGTAAAACATATTAGGCTTGAAACCTTGTGAGGGATGACACCGTGTCCACAATAATGTCCCTCTTTGTTCTGGCCTTTCTGCCCATCCTAATGGGTCGATTTTCAGTGGCTTAGACGGGACAACAAAGCGCCTTGAGAGCGCTTGCATGTTAAAAATATGCAAACGTGGCAATTCACATGTGCATAGCAGCAATGTTAGAAAGAAAAATGTCTGTTACCACCAAGGTATTTTGAATGTCTGATCTGACGAGATCACAGAGGAAGTGAACACTTTTTGTATACTTAGTGTTTACCTTTTATCTGAACAGATCTCAATTGTGAAAATAGCAGAAATAAAACACAAAGCGGTCACAGTACGTTGAGGCAAACAGAGCTTATCCCCACCTAGCTCAAGATGAGGTTCCCATTTTACCAGACGGTTATTTACTTTGAACCAGAGATGTTTGCTGACAAAAAACAATAGGAAAAAAAAGAGATGCAAGCATTTTACTTTCATTACAATATCAGTGTGTTTGCTAAACATTCCAAATCCTACACCCCGTGTAGACATGAAAACCATCAGATGTTCCTACATTAGTATGTTGAAGTCTAGAAGCACCTTCCTCAAGGATGCAAATACTACTCACCTCGCCCGAAGTTGCCACCACCTCCGAAATTACTTCCTCTACCCATAAAGTTTCCAGAGCCTCCACTCCTTCCTGAAATGTACAGAGGTAACATTTTACAGGTTTTTAGATAAATTAACTGATTGCAAACAGTATATAGAAAATTCTTCAGTATTAGTAGTAGTATAACTTCACTCTACATTCAACGGCGTGCTTACCCCTGGTAGTGGACATCGCACTCATTTCCTGTTTTGAGAGCGCTTTTCTGACCTCACAATTGTGGAAGTTGATTGTGTGGAATTTCTGGGCTGCAAGGAATCAAAAAGAAACAAAAAAACCACTGACATACGATACTTAAAGTTTACCAACAGCCTTAACGTGGAGGTCTTAACACATACCAACAATCTTGTCTACAGTGTCATGGTCATCAAAGGAGACAAAGCAGAATCCTCGCTTCTTTCCAGTAGAGCGTTCCTCCATGATGTCAATACATTCAATCTTTCCATATTTCTCAAAATGCTCCCGAATGTGGAACTCCTCCGTGTCCTCCTTGATGCCACCGACAAAGATCTTTTTCACTGTCAGATGGGCGCCTGGTTTGTTGGAGTCCTGAAACAGAGCGGTTCAATGAGTTTGCGCGTGTGCGCACACACACACAGGTATCTGACTTCAGGGCTGGGTTTTGTTTACCTCTCTGGACACGGCCCGCTTTGGTTCTACCACCCGGCCATCTACTTTATGGGGCCTTGCTTGCATGGCTTCGTCGACTTCCTCCACACCGGCATACGTCACGAAGCCAAAGCCTCTTGATCGCTTGCTGTTGGGGTCCCTCATCACCTATGAGCAAAGAAACAATACACAATGCCAGTACAGTTCGAACGGACCGGGTATCTGGGGCCATTTGGTGACGGATTACAACAGGAATACGTACAACGCAGTCCGTCAGAGTTCCCCATTGTTCGAAATGGGCCCGTAAACTCTCCTCAGTGGTTTCAAAGCTCAGGCCTCCAATAAACAGCTTCCTGAGCTGCTCGGGCTCTTTAGCTTCACGGTCCTACAAAAAAAAAAAAAAAAAAACAGAACAAGAAAATAAAAATAATTTCAGGTGTGAATAGTGTTACGAGAAGTTTAGTTTAGGAAGCCTGGAGTATGGTTAGCGTTAAAAGGCACGATATATGCAAGTAACGTAACGTTACATTTGAGCGTTTATCGTTGTAGCCCATGACTAAGTTTACGTCAATGCCAACACCAGGCCGTAAAATAAACTCAGAGCATTAACACACATTCCTGAGGCTACAATAACCATATTAAATTAACGTTAAATGGAAAAAATGGCCAGACTGAATCCCGTAAAGCATTAACGTTACACAGCAGTAACTGTAGCTTTGACAGCTAAGGTTAGCGTTAGCTTAATTGCAGCAATGCTGCAGCTTGAGCATTGTGTAAATTACCAAACGCCACCAATTATCCATCTAACATTATTATAAAGACCAGTGTGGGTAAAGGCATCCGAACAACAATGCTCATTCAAGTGAAACAACCTTGAATGCACCACCTAGCGTCCCTGTCACATTGCGGTAATTCTACAACCATTAGCTTAGCTTAGCTTAGCTTAGCCGGAACGTTAGCTACTGTGTTGTGCTGAACCACAAAGCGACGTCAAAGCCGCTGAGAGGATACACATTACACCCGGTATTCCGTCAACAATGTTTCAGTTATTAATAGCTCTGCCGCATTCTAACAATTAACATTGTAACATTTACAAGCATCTCACCTCCATTTTGCAGATGTCCACAGCCCAGGATGTGAGTTGATCACGTGACTAGGAAATCGCTGTAGATGCTTCCAAGATTGTAATCATCAAACGTAAACTATAGCACATGAAAGATACTGTGGTTTTTACGTGAATCAAGCACTGCTAATGTATTCTTACGTTGTGCCTTTTTGCCCTCTGGATTTGTGCAATGAAATAAAATAGAGAAAATGTTATTTGCGTCATCTAGTGGTTAAACAGGCACACGTATCGACTGAAAGAAAATCATATTTATCCAAACCCAGACTTGTGAAGGCACACCTCAGTCCAACATGGCTTTGACACTGAATTTAAAGGAGACCTAAGTGCGTTCTCTTGATTTGATTTGTGAAATACAAACGCTGGGGCATTCTACAGAACAAAAGTTGCACAATTTGGTGCCGTTCGAGGCTCAATAATTACTACTGGGTGTGGATTTACTTTGACAGAAATTTAAAATGTCAATTTTAAAATGATTAAATGTTTGTGTTGGGTAACCGATTGTTGGCGATCATGCCTGAATAATATTAAAGACGCTAATAGAATTTTGGCTATAAAACAAACTTGATATCCTTACCACTTGGACAGAAAATGTGGCCAAATCAGAAGGCCTTATTGAGGATGAAAGAGTATATTCTTCAAAATCCCAAATGCATTTGAAATGTCCATTATTATGTTTTATTTAATATCATATTTGAGATGTGAAACTTTCATGTCTTACTAGGTTGAGTAAGACTAGCGCTCTTGCTGTGTCCATCTAGTTAAGTGCTTTGTGCTGGAGTTATTTTTTGGTTTGTAAGGAATATGCATATAAGGGATGTTCAACGTGAAAAAAATACAAGCCAAACTCTATTTTTTGACAAATGACCTCTCCAGAAGGCATGGCCTAAAAATAAACTAATGTTCTAAAGCTCTCCCATTTTAAAAATGTATCAAATTTAAAATCAATTGTATATGCAGTAAGCTCCCGCCAGTTGCAGAATTTGGGTATGAGACCCGCCTGGGACTGCTCTGTTTGTGGAGTATAATGAGCTGTATTTTCAGTTGCTGCTCTGACATGAGACAATAAGAAATTGAACCTTACACTGTGTTTATTTTTCTTTGAAATTATCCAATGTTCACCGGTGTGAGTTTTAAAACTAAACTGCTTGTCTTTACACTTATTCAATGTTGTAACTTTTACATCTGATCCCAAAACTTTGCAGATATAATATGCGTTCATTCCCATAATAGCAACACCTGGGTGAATGTTTCCTCTTTGTTCTAACAGAGCAATTGTTCTTTGTAACCAACCATTTTCAGGTCAAGGCAGCTATATTTGTGGTACAAATACAAATGAACAGGGGGGACGCAGAGTTGATGGTGCATTACATTCTTACATTCCAAATGTTTCTTCACAAGCTGAAAACACTCCACCCGACCTTCAAGGAGGTCCATGAGTGCTATTCAATTCTCCTTGTTTATCTTTGACCGTAGCCTAATCTCAAGCAGCACTCTCAATAGTTAACTTACATGAACACATTCCATAATAAAAAAAGTATACTGTAAATCGACACAATGTTAAACAAAGTGTTCCGGATATTCAAATTATTCAGCTGTTATCGTAGAGATGTAGAAACGTGTGATCTGTGTTTTCGGTTCAAGTCAGATCCCTCTGAAGAGAATACTTGATCGAACGGCCGTGATCTATGAGCCAAATGCTGTTAGCCTCGTTGAAGCTGACCAGCGTCCAAATATATGACTGTTTTATGGTTTAGACAATGTCTGTCATTGCCTTTTATTGTTGTGTGTGAGGAAAATAGTGCCCCAATAAAAAGGGTAATGTTTTCCTGACACTGTTAATGATGAGTATTTATGATCATTCCGTAGTTCAAATTCAAGACAGTCTGACACCTTTATTCTACTTTAGTTACTGTATCTTTGAAGAGATCATCGAGACTTTAGGCTCATAACACTGATGAATACTGCAGTAGAAATTTCTCTTTTTCTGCTATCTTTGACAAATATGAGTAAATCACAGTCAAATTGCAGGTCATACAGTCGATGTGTCCATAATCATACTCCTAGGAATTGGCAACATTATTCTGAGCATTTACAGTAGGTTGCTTTAATTAGGGAAAATTATTGAAGGCTCTAATACTAATAACACGTTCCAATGTTGTACATTTTTATTTATTTTTACATGAAAAAACACCTTTGTCTTTGAAAATTGATCCCAGTTGGACCATTTGAGGACGGTGATGACATTTCCAACACTAATGGGCTGTAAATTATCTGTTTGTTTGCAGTGGATGCATCTTCAGCAAGACCAATGGTGCACTGAGCATCTGAGGGCTGTGCGAGCTTCTGTTGTAGTGGAGCAGATGGTCGGAGTATATTCCAAATGGTTATTTATTTGATATGCTTGTATTGGAACAAGCAAGAGTTACAACCCAAACAAGCGTTTGATTTCATCACGCCACAAAAACTCTGCACACCGGACGCTCTCTGGTAACTAATCGGATGGCCACGATACTGTAGCTTTGGTAACGTCCACATGTTGTTTTGCAGTACACATCGCAATTTTGATATAACAATGGTTTCCATACTTCTTGAAAATGCTCAAGATGTTTTTGACAAAATGCAGCATGCAGTACAAAAGCTGCGTCCATGTTCATGTATCAGGAATTCATACATAGGTAACAATGTCACACTGACAGGGGTCATTCAGACTTCTTTATGAATACTTTTACTTTTGGTACTTATCAATATTTTTCTCGTGTACCTTTACGTGTTGGTGAAGGGCCTTATTTTTGTGCTACATTTTGTCCCTTAACATATGCCAGACCTGTGCCCACGAGGACCAAACACCCTCCGGGATAAATAATCCCACAATTTAAAGTCCCCCTGAGATTAGCAAGGGAGGAGCTGAGTGTAGCGAGTGATACTGTAACAGTATCAGCCTCTCACAGATGTAGTTTGATGGATGCCCTGTGCACACCTCTTCGCCCCAACCTCAGGGCAACTTGTTAGTTTGGTTGTTAATCACAGCCCACAGTCTCTCTGCCTACCTGCCCCAGTGACAAAAAGATACATCACAAGTCCCACACACTGCCACCTGCCAGGGATATTTCTCCTCTGTGCACGTGCGGGGGGGTGGGGGGGTGGGGGTGGGGGGGAGGGCTGCCTTGTCCTCTCATATGGCATTTTAAGAGACAGGTCTTAGTTTTCTTCTATGTGCCCCAGCTTCTAGAAAATGAAAGTCCAAATGCAATTAGCAGTTCACTTATTGAATAGAGTGAAAAACTGATGAAAGTAGTTAATGACACCAATAAAAAAGTCTTGGTTTGCTCTGATTTACCGCGTGCAATCTCAGTCTTGATTGTAATTTTTGTTCCGTGACAAATGACTGATGTAACGATCCCCTGAAATAGAGGGGGGTGGCAGCCTGCTGTGGACTAAAAGGCTGCACTTAGTACCACGATTAAATAATTAATACAGGTTGTATACCCATTTTACACCTCCAAATTATTGTTCGCCATATATCTGGGATGCGGCGGCCGAAGACTACCATGTCAGCAACAATTTCATGTACAGTAAATCTTTGTGAGGGAGGAGCCAGTGGCTGGAAATCACCTGTGAGGTGAGGGATGACATGATACACCCCCCCCCCCCCCCTTTTATTCTTATCAGTTGGTGATTGGGAAAACACGCACACACAGTTTTACCTTTGCAACAAGTTTGATTAGATTAATCGGATTAAGGCTGTGATTTCGCAATGTTGATTGAGGGAGTGATCCAACAGCAGGTGGCACCATGTCACAATGCTCCACCCAGGACAACGGTGTCGAGGATTCAAAGTAAAATGTCCGCTGGGTTCCAGTCCGTTCCGTCACAAACGTTCCTCTTTGGTGGGAAAAGGCAACATTGACATTTTGCCCAACTACAAGATATCTGTGCAAATTAGCATAAGAGCACCACAACACCCTGGAATGAGGCTTCATTGTGCCCTGATGCTCTTTGTCTCTTCAGCGTCCTCTAGATGGCACCATGCTCCATGAAAAGATTGGCCTTTTTAATTTTCAAATCATATCCCGGTGTAAGTGTTGAACAGTATGCCCTGATACTAAATTATTATGTTTCCCTTGTGTCACATGTCCGGCTACTTGATTATCTGCAATCATCTCAAAACCTTAATTGTATTTGTTTCCTTGATTAATGTAATTATGCTGAACACATTTTTATTATGCAAATAGTGTACTTTATTTGGGATGCTGTTGTGTTTACAGCATCGCTTTCAACATTTCGGGATAGTTGCAAGGGACAACGGTGTGTGACCTATAACCGGTGTCATTTATTCTGTCGTCTCCCAAGTCATTTGCGTTTACCTTCAGACGCCACTGTAATATTTTCAAGAGCGTAATGTCCGTCACGAACCCTCCCCCCCCCTCACTGTCTTTGGCGCCTGGGGTGTTAACGTTGACCTTGTCCTGAGAAAGCGTGCACTGGGCTGCATGACTCCATTGGGAAAGCTCGCCGGCCACAACCTGGGCTTTGGGTAGACGGACGTACGCAAATGGAAACTCTGAGGAAATGGAGATTCAGGACAGGGAAACCAGAGAGTCAATTTAGGCACTGTCTGCTACCTTTTCGCATGCAAGTACAAAGCCAACCTCACACGTCGGCGTTGACTAGAATCTCTCTCTGAGGAATTTGAGGAAAGAACAATTCCTAGCATCTGTTTCCTGTTCACTTGCATAGAGGAAACTGCGTGTAAATCACACCAAATATAAATAGAATCAGCATTCAATTTGCTGGAGCTAAAGGTGGTTACAGTGGCCTTGCATTTTGCTTCTTTCTGTGTGTCTGGAGTAGGAGTTTAAAACAAAAGGGGAAAATGTGTTTTTTACCACATAAGTTAACAACAACATATTTCTATGGGGACAAATCCCTTATGTAACTATGTCTATATTCTACTTTTGAAGATTCCCCTTTCTATAGTTGGACTACATAATTTACAACAGAAAGATTAAAACACGGTTTAGAGTTCAAACATATTATGTGGCTCTAAAATTCAAAACCAATTGTAAAAAATAACAGTGGGAAAATATCAGTCAGTATGTTAGAACAGTCGGCGCTCTAAGGTTTACAAACTAAAGAGCTGATATTAAGAAATTAAAATGTAAATATAAGCTAATTCTTAGTGTTGATTGTAAGACATTTTTCTGAATACTGTATCTCAATAATTTAAGTATATCAGCAAAACAAACCTTTTCTACTTTTGCCTGAGGTGTTTTTCCTGAAGGGCTCAGATACTCTGTTTTCCTGAATGTATGAACATGTTTGTGATTCAGGTTTGTGGTCTGATGCATGGAGGCCACCATACTGAGCACAGATACTGTCAGACAGACCGAGACAAAGCGCTTTTAAATGTTCTACAGGTCGGCTCGTAGTATTTTTCTCTTCTTTACACGGACGGTTTTTTCTCCAAATGCTCGAGAAATAAAGCATGTTAGGTTCTTTGGTCGTAAATGTCTATTGATCCATACCTGGGATCATTTTTGTGTTTTTTAAGTCTTGACTTTTCTTTATTTAGGTGAGAAATAGAAAAGAGGAGAAGTGATTATGTTAGTAAACAGTCCAACGCGTTGGCCTATTGATGTCCAGAGAAGAGACGCAGTCAGTGTGGCGTAATAAAACCCTTTTATTTACTACTCCTCGGTGGAGAGCCACAGAGGAGTGCTGTGTTTCCCTCTGGCACTAATTGACTGCCTGCAGCAGGAGAAACATAGACTCTCACCCCTCAGTGGTGCACTCTCAGATGAAATAATAACCACTATGTTTTCTCTGAATGTACTTCTAAAGTCATCCTCCTCCGCGGCTATTGTTAAAAGAGTATTCATTTTAGACAACACAGGGAATCGTCTAATACAGCTCAGATTAGGGCACTTCCTTGTGACCCTGCATGCCTGCTCTGTGCTGAAATGGGGACGGCCCGTTCCACGGCAGTTGTGCGTGCGGTCCATTCAGCGCATGCCCCTTCTTCATGGGTGAGATTAGAAATGAAAGGGGGCAGGTGTGGAAGGAAAAGGCAAAAACCATGTCTCCCTCTCCCTAATTCCTGTTGTACGGGCAAACAAACGACCGCAAAAGTGCTGCTTTCACAGTTTTTTTTTCCCGCGGCCCGACGTTGAGCTCCCCGGCAGCGGGAGACAAAGGAATGGTGGGATGATGAAGTCCCGAGCAGCGCGGGGCAGGTGTTTCCTCGGGTCTCCCGGGAGATGCGGAGTACACCTGCCCACCACTAACCCACTGTGATGGATCGATGAAGCAGTAACTGACTCAGCACTTCAAAAGCTCTACCTGGGATTAGAGCACACAGGACCTGATTGAAACACACTGTCATCCCACAAACAATAACACACATCCATCTTGAAGGGCCAGCTCTTCTTTACCTCCCCCGTGCTTTGCTATCACTGAGAATGATTGCACTGTTGATGATGAGGGGAGCAATACATTGCACGAGAGGCAACGGCTAAATTTCCACAGACATGATGTCTAATGGCACCACTTGGATACAGTAAACACTATCTGCATCGCAATGAAGCAGCTGAATTATGACTTTCGCACCTGGTGATCCAATACTGGTTTGCTGACACGGATACACTCACAAAGAGACGCACGCACGCACACACACACACACAACGCATGCGTGGGGTCATAAACACACATACATGAATGCTCTTCTGTACACACTAACACTCCTAATAGATACAGAAACATATAGAAGCAATGATTTCTGCAGCCAGATGAACACATGGTGTGTTTTGAATTGGATGATACTCCATTTAAAGAAGAATATCCCTGAGACAGCCCGGTCCCCGGAGTCGATGACTAATGTAGCATAATGGCTCGTGCTGGGATCGGCCATATTGCATGTCGATCCTGAATGAACCTTTACCTAGTTAGAGAAATGATTTCTATCAGTGCATTTCAACACATTTTAAAAATGTATAGGAATCCATTCGGATCAATCAGCGAAATGTAAAAAAATAGTCAATTAGACAAAAACAAAATAACCACTCAAAAAGGGTAACACTAGTTAGTGGTTTCTACCACTCACTTGGTGAAATTTGATACTTTCATTAGCTTTCAAAAAATAATAAAATATGAGTTGCAAGTGCAAATTTAAATAACTTATTATTCATACTGTTACAAAGTTCTGTGTTTGATGCAAATTTGACTTCTTGTAAAAGTAAGCTTTGAAAAAGAATAATAACATGCAATGCTTGAACAGAACTTTGGAGGGAGCTTTAAGCTTAAGGCTGAGCCCACAGTCATTGGATCCTTCCTCTCTCCTTGAGCAAATATTTACAGTAAAAAGATATTTACTCAAAATCAATTATAGTTATGATACATGAGGAATTCACTACTTTTCCTACAACAGAAATATTTAACATTGTAACAGTATTCTCAATAAACCTATTCATGATATATTATGTGCAATGTAAGTGACATCCCCACACATGGGGACGGCCTGTTAAAACAACTTTTTTGCATTTACGTTGATGAAAAATGCAGATTCAGCAGGCAGTCCACCGAAATTCTCCCCTCGCGGGTGAACGGCGGAGTAAACGCTTAGAGAAGAGACTGGATGCTGTTGCGTCCGCTGGTGTCATCAGAATATCTGGCTGCACTTTGCTGAGGCAAGAAGCCACGCTTCCTTATCTTGTCCTGTTCTGCTTATCTGGCCCGTGTACACAGTTGTGTCTGTAATGAGCGTCAGGCCTACACCTCTCCCCATGTGGATCGGGCCCGACCACTGTCCCACACGTCCGTCCACACGTGCAGGGAGTGGAGGAAGGGTCGGGGGGGGGGGTGGGGGGTGGGGGTGTGACGCTCGATGTGCCATTCGCTCACACAAACACCTGTGTCTCTGCCCCCACATGTGCCCGCCACATGCACGTAGCGAGCATGCGGCGGGGTGGTGTTCTCAGACGTGGGACCCATGGGCCAGGTGGCACTGACAGATTTAGAGGATGTTGTGGACGTAGGCGGACAGAGGCCGGCCTGCGGAGGATACGTGTGACATGTAGCATGCAGCGGTGGCGTGGAGTGATGACATCCTCTGTTTAATGAGCAGAGTTAACACGGCCCATGTTAAAGCGGGCTGCCCTGCCGCAGAGGGCTGTAAATCTGCCTGCTATCACTGCTGCCCCACTAATACAGGAAGTATTATCTAATAAGTGCAACTAGGAGGACTAATTTCCAATGAGGCGATACCCCCCACGAGCAGTTTTCAAACGTCCCGCCGTGGAGGGGTTTAAAAACCCTTAAAGCGAGCGCACAGTTGGTTGAACGGGGGACAGGAACTGCCCAGACACTTATTTAACCCCCCCCCCCCCCCCCCCTCCCCGAGTTGTCTTACGTTGAGGTTGGTGAAATCAAACTTGGTGCCAGACAAATCCCAGACGTCTGGTCGTTCTGCCCCAGCTGCTTTCGCTCTGGCACATTCCTGGGCCACGCTGGGACTCTGAGGGACCTCTGTGTCGGTGCCCCCGTTCTGGCCCGCCCTTCGGCCCTGATTTGTAGAGTGCTGATGTCAAAGGGGACTACTTTGTAGATGGTGTGCTCTGCTTACCTGTTTCCCTACAGCGTAGGCAGTAAATGTCACTCTGTGACAATCTCTGGACTGTCTCACCCTGACCATTACAAGGCTCGGAGAAACAACCGCAAACATCCGCAACATCGCGAATGACTTGTTAACCAACTCTTCGTATGTAACTGAAGTAATCTGGACCGTAAAAGGCAGAGGTAGCCAATTTCCTCTATGGATATATTACTTGGCATTTGTCTACAGCTGTAAAGCAATTGTGTTTCAAAGCTTTCCTCCACTGAGAGAGGGGGGGGGAGAGAGAAGGAGCGGGGGGAAGGTGTGTGTGTGTGTGTGTGGGGGGGGGGGGGGGGGGGGGTAATTGCTGACTAGTCTTTTAACCTTATTAAATTATCCTGGGGCAGTGTTGGAGCGAAGATGGAGTTGATGATACTGCACCTCTTGCTTTTAGCAAAAGGAAAGATGCTGACTGCACTTCATCCAGGGATTATACACTGAATCGAGCAAAACTGCAACAGCTAATTAGAGGGGGAAGGGAAGCACTGTGACAGACACCATGGGATCACTGCATTTTCCAAGTTTACTTGGCAGAGCCGATATCGTTACTGTTTTGGTTATTATGTTGCATTTGCTGTTGATATACATAACGATGTGATTTTATTAGCATATATCTATTGGGCCTTTATTCCATCACTGTGATGTGTGTTCGTAAAAAAAATCTACACACCCAGATCGCTCAAAGCCATTTTTCAAAGCATGACATTCACAATATGGCTCCTGAAACTCCCAAAGAGGTTTGGGTCTGAGCTTAATTAGATCCCGTGGAGCCAAATCAAATCAGTCCAAACAGGAGCGCACAGCCAAACCCGTCCCATTCAAAGGTGGGATCTCACCCATGCTTCCACCTCTCTGTTGTTCTTGTTCACCCTCTCCTCCTTCCTCCCGTGCATCTTTTTCAGTAGTCAAGGAAAGAGAGAGTGAGAAGGGATGGAGAGTTTTCTCCCTCACTCCCCCCCCCCCCCCCTCCCGACTCCCACGGCTTAACCTTGACACGTCAATATGATACAAATGCAATTTGGTTATCTCTTCGTGACATTACCACTGTTCTCCCTGCTGCAGGGGCATGGGGGCTTCTTCATTAGCATAGCTTACAAACACATCACTCTCTCTCCCTTTCTCTCTCTCTCCCTCTCTCTATCTCTCTCTGTGGATCCACGCGCTGCACTGGTTTAAAACACGACCACAATGTAACATTTTAAAACGTAACAACAACAAAATGGTTATTTGTGTTATTGAGTCTGCATGATTAAGATGACAAAGTCCTTCTCCTCATCTGTTTCTGGCAAACCCCAGAGTGCACAATCAAACGCGGTGTGCACATACATACCTGTGTGTATCGGGGCCAGTGATCCGAGGCCCTCAGCATCTGGCTGCTCCTCCCTGACCAGAGGAGCTGTCGGCTCCCTGCTCTCCAGCTGAAGGGTGGCTCAGACCCAAGTCCATTAGTCACCAGACCCGAGACACCTCTCTCTCATCCCCCCACATAAGGCAGCGTAATTGATACCCATCAGCCGTGGCTATAACCTCTTTGGTGTGAAGCGGTGCAGGTGTGGGATGCGCACCTCATGTTTGGTTAAGACGGTGGTCCAGGACTCCCGGCCTGTCTCTTTGCCATCACTCCACTTGAAGGTGAGATGATTTAGGGGCCTGGGAGAAAGTTAATTTCTCTTGATCATTGTGTGCAACCTGGAGCCTTAATGGCGGGCGTAATTAATTCTGCTGATGTTAATCACCAGGGCTGGTCCCCACAATTATCAGCCCTGTGCAGATGGGGCACGGCGCAGACATGAAAAATTAGGAAAATGAATCTGTAATGGGGTGGCAGATCTAATCTGCGTCAGAGAAAACAAAGTTAGGAAGAGCAAAGAGCCCGAGGATTTCAGGTGAAAGCCACCGGTACTGACAATCCAGTGGGGCAGAGCTGAAAAATGTTGCCGCGTCCAAAGAGTTTGGTAATTACTGGGGCATTGAATTGTTCTATTGTTAATTCATCACTGTAACAGAGGTTAAGTTCAGCATATCCTTCCTGGGCCACGGGTTGCAGAGGAGGGGAAGCTGCGGTGGTCACATGCCTCTGGAGTCACTGTAAGGTTAATCGGGTTCCACTCTGAGTTGTGTGGGCTTTGCAATCAACCTCCACACTTGTCTCCAGATGGGGGGGGGGGGGGGGGGGGGAGGTGAACGAATGAGGGACCGATGGACGCCGTGAACAGGTGCGTTTATTCACTGTAAGCAGGCGAGAATACAGTCACACGTGTCGAGGCATGCACACAAACACGGGTTCAGACGGATGCGCACACTCTCACTCACAGACACGCGCACACTTGGATTGTTTCAATCACAGGGTGTACTGATGGAAGAATTACTAAAGCAATAGCGGTCAAAGGACAGATACTCCCAGAGGACGTTTCCTCTGCCAACGTCAAACAAAATTAAGCAAAATACAACTGATTAATTGAAATAGCAGAGGAGCCATTTTTCAAGAGCTTTCTTGGCTCTGGCAGTTGGGCATGCCGTCATTCCTATTTGGTCTGCTTAATTAGTCTTCTACCTATTTTGTCTTTAATAAGGCATGCCATAGGTTCTTAAGAAAATCCGGGAGGTTAGAGCGAATCATTATTCATCATCATTGTTGTTAGAATGGTGAAAAACCGAGCAATAGACTGGACTGGTGGTAATGATTTAGTTAAAGTGTATTATTAATGGGCTGAATAACTAGCCCTGTTCCATTGCTGATACTCACGCAATATGTGCTCTCTTTGAAAATCAAAGCAATTTGAATATGACACTTAACAGAATTAGAAAACGATGATTAGAGCAATGTTATCTTTGTTTTCTGTGTGAAACCACCCGCCTGTCAGTGCATTTAGTACTAATTACAGTTGTGATCAATACACACATATTGACAATGTTACTCTTAAAGTTTTATCTTCCAATACACATCAAAGGTCAAAGGCTCACTTTCTTGTAATTACTCACAAGAGCACACATGCAATCCTTAAGGTGAACCTCAATAAACAATAAAAGATGGACCAGCTGGCTGTTCATTGTTCTGCGGTCAGACGATGCACAGAAGGCGGTGACCAGGTGTTTACACGGGGCACAGCCACACAGCCTCTCTGCAAGGGGAAGGACAACAACAGTATTCAAAGGAGCCCTGCAAAGGTCACAGATCAAAGAAAACACACACGAGCCTTGCCACACACACACACGGGATCCAGACTGAAACGTTTTCCTCATAGTGTGATAATTGGAAACCTCCTGTCCTTGATATCCTCGGAAAATGTCCCTTCGTGCAATAACAGTTTTTGAAAGTGCACATCCAGAATTCCCCTGGGATGGCACAGTGATGGAGATTAGAACAGTCATAATTCCAGGGGATTATATGCTAATGCTCCCTCCCCTGTTTGTAAGAGAAAATTGCATTGTGGTTATTAGTGTGACATCAGAGCTCTGAGACGCTACTTGGCCCGACGTCCTCATCGGCTCTCAGATGCCCTCCAAGGATTTACATTTTTATTACAGCACGAGAGGGGAACCAAAGTGATATAAGGGCACGCGCAACAGAACCAACGCCCTCAACTTGAGAGACTTAATTGAATGTATTCAAATGTGATTCATTGAACAATTCCGCACTCGTCCTGCATGCACACGGCGCAATTGTTTTGCCTCTACAGGGTTCTCCTCCCCTTTCCTCGTCCTCTTTCCTCAACACTCCCACTCCCTTTAAATTAGATATCGGACTGGCCTTTGTAGGAGTCACTGAGGAGGAATCAATAGGTGCATTAATTACAGCAATTCATTACCCAAATAAACATGGGACTCAACCTTTGCTGGATACAAATTTGGGGGACGTTAAGTGTTTGGCTAGAGACAAAGGCCTGGACCGGGAATCCCTATTGCATTAATCTGAGGGATCAAACTCCGCTGAGTGCCAGGGCTCCTCCGGGGAGTGTCCAGCCTCGGATCAATCCCCCCCTGCACGGGCAGTGAGTTATGGCTACTGAATACAAACGTGATCATGTGACATGGCACCGACGCCGCTCTGCTGCCGCCGCCGCCGCCGCGGTGTGTCCGCCCCACACTCGCCTCCACCTCTCTTTCTGCCACTTAATGGGGGTCCAACAGGGCAGGTTCCTGCTCCCCAGATCCCCTGCTGCCCTGCACCATTCAGGGTCTGGTCTCCTGCATGAGGGGCCACGGAGACTCCTCAAGGATCCTGGCAGAGGGCAAAGGTAAAGGACATCCCTCTCC
Source organism: Pungitius pungitius (assembly GCF_949316345.1). NCBI lineage: Eukaryota > Metazoa > Chordata > Actinopteri > Perciformes > Gasterosteidae > Pungitius > Pungitius pungitius. Next base: position 6,301,898 of record NC_084909.1, read on the forward strand.
CTCACTGTCATCACTACGGCATGTGCCTATTTGTGGCCACAATAAAACGTGATGATGGCGGCTCACAACAATCGATTACTGTTGAGTGTCTTGTTGGTCCAACGCACTCATCTGTAACTTGGTATTAGGTTTATAAATGGGAAATGTGTTGATCATGTTTATTTTACATTTTCACATCCCCCCAAAATATGCTGTTTGTTGCCAACAAAGCAATTATATATATGTATACATGTATATATCCATTGGGATTGAACATATTCAATAGAACAACTATTTAGTAACGGTACGAAATTTTACATTGTATTTATATCTGTTGCAATACATACCGTCATGGAAAGTCACAATTATGTGATTATTATGTTATGCAACCAAATGGATAAAAAACTACAAGAAAACTCTTCTTGTACAGATCAACATGTAACAGTCACATTTGCAAAAATAATTATTACAATAAAAAATAATATCTAACAATTTGAATATTAGTTTGTGAAAATGAAAAACAATGGCCTGAAAATAATTGTACAATCTTAAAGGATAGCATGCGTATTCCTCTGCAGCACACTTTATAGTACTTGACCCAGCAAATTACAGTGTGCACATCTGGGCCTAAAATGTTGCAGATGTTGTTTGTGTCTCTTTTGGCCATAAATACTGGCCCAGTTTATTAAAGCTGGGTACACTTTGACAAAGAACTCATCCCAGATGAACTCACCGGGTACACCGTTTTGACCTGCTGCTTTAATGTGGACTGACATTTCATTGGCCCAACAGTTTCAGCAACAGAAGATATCCGACCTGACCCACTTTTCATCTACTTCACCGCAGTCTTCCCGGTGCAGAACTTAAAGAGAGCTAAGGTCACCTCTGTGCTCTTTGTGTGGTGATAAATAGTTTTTTCCTCAAAGTTATCGCGCTGCCAGAATGAATCGCGCAAACGTTCGCTCGTGAATAATTAGTTTTTAGTAGTTTTCATTTATTGTGGGTATCCAAGCACTGTTAAAGCTTCAAACTGCCCGTTTACACCTTTTAACACTTAAAGCTAAGAGGCGATTAGTTTTTCATAAAAGTCCATTTGAGTTGGCCACCATCCAAAAGTGTTACTAATTAAAAATCAATCCGTGGGCCATTAGCGGGAAGGTGTATGCCAAGGTTGTGTATCAGAGGATCATTTGTAATGAGGCAAGCTTTGGATCTGGAGGAGGAGGAGAAGGAGGGTTGGGACTGAGGGGAGGTACAGATCTGAGATAATCTGGGGACCTGCGGTTGCTCAACTTAACAATTGATACTATGTGTAAAGATGCTGAACTTGTAGTCTTCACTAATTGATCCACTTACCCTCGTCGGGAGCAAGCAGAGAAATAAATGTGGGTGTTCATTGCATGCGAGGGACTCCATAGATAACTATTAAAGCTGGATTTGTTGCCCTGATTCTGATGGCCTCGGAAAGGATCGCGGAGCAGGAAGGCATTTGTCTGCTTTAGCAGGAGCGGTGTTAGATGTTTATGTGATAAATGTTGGTCTAACTCAGACCAGCACCGTGGGAGCAGCAACCTGGAGCCCGGGACTCTGGAACTTATTAAAGCCGCACGGGTGTATTTCATAGCACCACTCGAAAATCTGCCCAATTACAGAGGTGTAGCTTGTACTGATGCCGACCAATTTAGCCCCCAAATCCAAATTATAAAAGCACCACCTCCTCTGTCAAAGCAGACACGACAACAGCACAGTTTATATGACAAGACGTTTCAAATGAACCAATAACATAAGGCGCTCTGCGGGATATCAGCTTTGCTTTTATGTCATATCATGTCGGATAAAAGGGGTTGTATATGTACGTGGGTGGCTCATTTTCTTCCTTTCATCGCTCTTTACGGTAGTGCAGCGGCTAATGTGGCGTAATGCTGTGCCCTAGATCATCTTCGGTAGTAAAACAATGGAGTAATTGGAGAAATTACTGTTCTTTACGTTTTATTCACACGGAGATTTGCGGTGTGTTTCAAAAAGGGTCGGGTTGCATCAGGTAAATCCAGGCTTGTGTGAAACTAAGTCCTTTCATATGTTTTTGGTAACATCAAGCAAACCAGTGACATGCTAAATGTGGTTGCACCACTAAAACTTACATGTCTATAGTATGGCCTTGACTAATGTTTAAATCACTTAGAATATATTTTGAATGCCACCCGTTCAATGGCAGCAGAGGGTATTCTGCAGCTGTAAGATAACTTAATATTTTAATATTAATATTTTGGAATAATTTTGTGAAATGTAACTTTGTTATTCGTTTTGATATTGACAAAAGCACTTTTGCTGCTTTTACTCGCCAATGTTCACTGCTCGTTTATCGGCAGGCTAATGTTAAACATTCAACAGTAACAACTGGCAGTTAGTATGTCTAAATATTTTATATTCCCATGTCCTTCCCAAGTTTGTGTGGCGCAAAGCCTTTTGAGTAGGATGTGTACGTTGAGTGTGTGTGTCAGAGGGAGAGCGGTGCTGCACGCTTTTGATAATACACGATTGTGTGGCTGCCGTGACAGTGGAAGCTCAAGGAGAGCTCAATAACAGAGCTGTCAATGTATTCCCTATTTGAGTGTATTTTTAGTGCAGGCATCATGGGCCTCATGCATATTTCAATAGATCTTTTGTATATTAGGTGCGAGGGCACACACAAACTGGAGTGAGGACTTGCACAACATGAGTCCAAGAAATATGGGCTTGATTCTTAGATTTGACAGAACGGCTCAGAGGCTCCAGATAGGTTGGGTTTGACTTTCACTGGATGGGGTAGGAGGACCTTCATTGATTGCATTTTGAGACAACAAAGAGATGACATTGAACCTACTATGGGGAATGAGACAAAAACAAAGATGTACAACATATTAAACTGGCCACGCCAACCAGAGTGTAATAATACTACACAAAACAGAAGAGAATTAATGGATATGTTTGGCAGGCAGGCGGACTCACAACACACACGCATGCATGAGCACCTACACACAGCAGGTGGTTATTTGGTAGGGATATTTTGATTCAAACTCCTTTCTAGATTACATTCTCGCAGAGGGATGAATTCCAATCAATGACACGGCACATGACGTTTGACGTATTTCATCACAGAGTTGTAGATTATGTCATATAATGGTTCAATTTCTCCTGTCGGATTAAATCAAACTTTATGAAGCTGTCATTGCTTTGCTGATGATGGTGCCATAACTTTGCAGCAAATGTGTGTCTTTGGTGACATCCAGCCGAACCCCCCCCCCCTCCTTCCCCTGGATGTCGTAGCTGACTACCCATAACCACCTTGTGACCGCTAACCCGGTTTCACAGCAGAAAACAGCAGCGATCGGCCTCCTAGATTCCACAAAAGAGCTTTGAGAAGATCAAACAGGCCGTATTTCCATTACATCGAGGTCTTGGAATTTACTTACGATGATAGCTGTGTTCTATTAAAGAGGCAGTCTGTTTTGCCTTTGAGGCTTTGCTTTAATATGCACACATCACATTACAGCAAATGTATTCTACAATCGATTACTGTGATGAGACAGGTGGCTGACATCTCAGGTCTGCGTAATGTAAAAGAGACAGCTCGATTTTTTGTTGCGGAGACGCCTCGAAGATGGAGGAAAGTTGGCTCCATGGAGCCCTTCTGGGTTAAACATCCTCAGATGTCACAGGGTGTAACTTCACACTCTGGATTGCACTTGAGAGCGCTGCCAGGAGTTGCCAGTCTCTTGTCAGGAACGCGATTGGCTCAATTAAGAGGGGATTACCTTCCAGAAAATATCCAGCAAATAACCAGGCTTCAGCATTCAAGGCTCAACAGATGATTTCACCTTCAGTTCAGCAATGGAAGCCTTCTGTTAAACCACAAACAGGATCTTGGTATCGTTATAAGCTCCTCATAGGGAAGGAAGTTTGATATTAACATTGTTTTCCCCACTTCATCCGTTGAATAGTAACACAACTTGCTTGTTTGACATATTTGAAGCCATTGCCTGAAAACATCTTTTTCTGAGAATAAACATGCACAAATCCCGTGTGAACACAAAACTACACAGTTACAGTATTAAGATCAATAAAGCGAGTACATACCATGGTCACCATTTGTCCGTCTAATCTATTTTCAACATTTCAGTTCAGGAAGTAAGTTCAGGAAGTAAGTGAAAAGTGAAATAGAATCCATAGCCCCTGTGTATATTCACCCTTCAGGAAAGTATTGAGGCAAGGCTTACCAAATGAATTAATAAGATGCAAATATGCACATTTTTATAAAATGTATATCTTTTAAAAAACGATGGTTTTAAAATTTTCTTACCTGAAAAAATGAAATGCTCTTAAATACTTAACATATAACGTTCATCCACAAAGCACAACAGCTGAAGAAAATCCATCCGACCCACTCATTGGAAGCAGGGACATAAAGACATGTATGTAACATACAGACATGAATGTGCATGTAAAAGTAGGTGAAAGAACCATACTGACACACACTGAAGGATTTTACTTCATTAAATAAAGATGCTCTTTGAGTGGCATTTTTCAGGAGTAATAAGCACTACAGTGACGAGTAAATAAATGGGAGGATGGTTTGAAATGCTGTAAGGGGGCTATGGATGTGATAGAATGATTAAATTAAAGAAGGATTCAATTTACAAAGGCTACAAAGGACAGATCCTGTTTAAAGCACCGACCTTACTTAGAGGTGTAATTACACAGAGAATACCAAAGTCAAAATATCCCCACAGCATTGGAAATCTATTGTGTCTATAGATTGGCCTAGAACTTTCAAGGTGCTCTAACGAGAGGGAGAGGAGCGGTCACATTGATGGCAGAGGGGGCATCAGATTTCCATTATTGACTGCTGCAGATATTGCACTGTAGCGGTGTGTAAATTGGTTCCTGAGGGGTTTTCAGCTCTCTGAGCTGGGGCGAAGTGTGCAGGTTCACCCCCCCCCCCCCCCCCCCCCAACCCTCCCGTCCTCTGTAAATCGTAGTGGCGGATCGCTTCCAGTCCCTCACCGGCGCCAGGCCGCCCTCCTCTGATCAATACCCAATTCCAGCCTGTGCAATCAGCCGCCGTTGCCCGGGCAACGCTGATGTCACGCAAGTTGAGTGCTCACTGTTACAACAAATCATTTCCTTTAAGCAAACGTAATTGAGTATTTGTACAGTAGGCTGTCAACTGAGACTATTTACATCAGGCCAGTAGCTGCAGGACATTAGTTATGCCCGTCCTCTGAGGGAACCGCTCAGTGATGCCCGGTGACCTTACAAAGTAGCAAGGAGGAGGTTACTATGGCAACACAGGCCGGTTTGGAGCAGCACAACTCTAGAGAGGATCGGGGTCACAGCGGTGTGGGAGATGGAATGTAGAGCGCTTTCTTTTTGAAAGAGGGGAAAACTTGAAAGGCAAATGAGTTATTTGTCGTTGCTTCTAGCCTGAAGACATTACTGAGGATAATGCATTGGATTTAGGTTGGTGCAGACGACGTTTATGTTGTAAAATATGTATTTAATCAGCAGAATTAAAGGACAAAGTGTAGAAGTCATTTCATATCTTCTCATTTGCAGCAAATCAGACCTTTCCGTATGCTTTCCGTGGTAGTCAGCTCCAAGCCCATTTGGATACAGGCAAATGTGAAAAAGCAGAGTGGATAGTCTATTTGTTGGTGATGATTTTACCTTTTTAAATTAACACACAGTTGGTGTACTACTAGGTATTTACAGCAGCACGATGGTGTTGTGTGAGATTGATTTAAAAGCAGCAGTAACGTCGATACTTCTTTTAAATCAGTGTGCTTTATTATCCCTGCTGAGTCAAAAACAGTTTAACAAATCAGCGTGTTAGCACAGTAGCATATTAGGAAACTATTTAATAACGATGTAGCATGTAGCTTGTGGAGTCCAGTTGGACAATGAAACTAAAACTAAAGTGACTGAAGTGATTCCTCATAATCAAGAAAATGGCAGTGTGATATTGTTTAATACGTTACATCAACATCACCCCCTTTGTTGAGAACAGTTCCACAAATCACACTTTTTTTTAAGCCTGTGCAGAACGGTTTGATGATTTTGTCTTCCTTGCAGAGGCCAAAGTAACGTCATCGTAAAGATTTAGACTGAACAGATTTGTTTAACAAGCACACCATTTGTTTTCCTATTTTTTCTGTACATAACAAATCAAATGAATTGAGCACAGCTGAAATTGCTGCATATGTTTTATTGGCTGCAAATGATATTGAAAGTAGTTAGCAACATGCAAAGGCATTTTTCATCTGTTTTAATGGCTGTCAGGATAATTCTCCACACATGCACATCCCTCTCGTTTCCTTCTTCTTCAATCACTCATGAAACAAACAAGAAGTGATCATTCTCGTAAAAGCATTGCAACACTTAATTATAAAAAGCTTTCATGGTCAGTGTTATTATCAAAAGAATGTTTTGAATCCCTCATTTGAAGGATACCCACGGCAATTTTCTAAATGATGTGTAATATCCATGGTATTATGGTCTAAGACAGTCTATAATTATTAAACATACATACAAACAAACAACATCCGTGTCCTTTCTTTGTTCCTGGCGCAGCTCCAAATGCTTCTCTGCTTCGCCGCTTTGAGTCGATCTTGCTCACAAATACTCTGGACTTTCCTGTGGAAGTGAAACATTCTAATTCTTTGTTTGTGTAGTGCTCTGCTTTTAATCTGCTTTTAACATATACTACGTTTGCATGATTGCATTGAAGCCCACGAGCAAATGACAAGTAAAGTATTGCAAATGTAGAGTACAAGAGGCCACAAATCAAGCAAGGCTTTATTACTTTGGGACTGAGAGGTTGACGCCACATTGTTATAACGTTTGGGACACAACTATGTTTTCTCTTTCATTCCATTCCAGTTTGGTTTTCTATAAATGCGTTATTCTGATTTTTAATGTAGTAGTACATTAACTACATTAATACATTAACTACATGTGTAGTAATGTATTAGTTCAACCAACATGTGTTCCTTGTGGTTATAAAACGTACAGCAGCCCGAGGCTTCAAGAGGGCTTAAAGTTCTTAAAGATCTCTGAATCCATGTTAACTGAACCAAACATTGAAAATTATGAATCGTTTGTTTTTTTTTCGATGAGGAAAACCTGATCATGCAGCCTAGTGTTCTCTGCCTTTGCATTACTCCGGGTCATATGGGGTCCAAAATACAATTACTATTGTATTTTACAGACTCAAAATGGTCTCATTCCTCCCAAGGCAGCTAATTCTGAAGCAAAATACCTCTGTCGTCCTTACAACAGCACGGTTTTACTGGATATTTATGTGATCTTCATAATAAAAATTCTGAACCATACAACATCAACTGTCAAACCTGAAATTTTGCTGTAATTTCTCAAAGTTATTGGTCGTTAATCCCAGCAGAACAATGCTATGTGTCCGTACAGTGAGATGTATGACAGCTGATGAGTCATAAGGACATAAAGAAAGGAGCAGCAGAGTGATGGCCATAAATACTTAATTGTTTATGTTAACACACAATAAATGGTGGGCTTCTCGGCTGCAAATCAAATGTGAGTTGTAAAACAATAAGGTGAGTGCTAATGCTTGTAATGCTTCAAGCCGAGTCCATGATCATCAGGGCAACTTTTATGTGCGTCATTTAAAGTAACGCACGTCCTGTAAGACGATGCATACACGTTTGGGATAGAACTTAAATGCAGAAAACTCATTTTTAGATCTTTTCTTTTTGTTTTTTCTTTGCAGTTTAATCAGTTGCTTTAAGTTTAGTTTCAGGGGTCCTTGTCTCCGTGGAAGATTTCCTGACATCCAAACATTCGCCGTCCCAGCGAATGCTGACGCTGTCGGAGGGATTCTCGTGTGCATGCTGCCGTTTTGGTGTCGATGAACCCTCCCCAGAAGCTCCGCGGCCCCCCCCCCCCCTCCTGATTCAATCAGTGTGTCTCCACGTCCACTGTCCCCTGGCACTGATGTATCACAGGGTGCAAGCCGCGGCGCGCGTCGTCGCCGCGTGGATCAAGTTATGTCACAGCCGCTTCACAGCGGGCCGCTCAGAGAGGCCGAGGGAGTAAAGACATTAGTTTGGCTCTGCCTCCTGTGATCACTTTATCTGAACAGTGGATTGAGTAAAGCGAGATGAAGGTCGACTGTACCCAGGGACAAAGGGGGCAGAGAGGATGTAGCTGGAGAGAGTGAGTGCACACAAAGGCAAACACGTGTAATGTTATGTTTTACATGGAGGAAACTTGGACTTTTATTCAATCGGCCAAATTAAAGAGTACAACAGGAGGGATTTTCTCACAGAGGAGGTGTATGTATTTGGTTGTGTGTATTTGTACTCTTAGAGGAGTTGAAAATGGGATGAGCATTATTTTCCAACCTTGAAATGATACACATTTGGTGTTCAATGCAACCAGGTCTGTGAAACTAGTCAAACCAGTGTCCATGTTAATTGTTGGGAGGAAAGAAGTACTGCCAAGCAACAACATTCACTCGTCACTGATGGTCGTCACTGACCTCCTCAAAAATGAAATCAAACATCTGATTATACTTGTCAGTTTAATGTCTATATGCCAATTGGTGTCAAATATCGTGCATGTAAGTGTGAATTTGCAGAGGTTGAGTTGCAGGTGGGGGTCCAAGCCAATGAGAGCATTCCCTTGTTGATAGAATATGGAGATATTCTAACGATAATCGGATTCGGGCGGTAGAGGGTAAATTTCCATATTATTACCCAAATGTATTCTTCTGGTGGATGCTTTATTCAAGGTGACATTGTGTTTTACACATTATGTTATGACAATATGCTGAATGTGATTACATGGCACTTATTCAACTTGTCATTTCCAACAAGGGTTAAATCAACAAACTGAATTAAATGTGTCTATTCTTCTCTCACTAAAGAAAAACAAAAGCTGTGAAGCTGCTTTGCATATTGACACCTCTCGACTAACAGATGAGACGTGATTTAAATAAGAGCATGCTTTCTTCACCGGTCGACCTCCTGTAAATATTATTTATGGCCCAAAAAACACATTCTAATACACAGTCTAAGTACAGATATACAGTACATTACTTTGTGATAGCCAATCGTCAGTATTTGGACTCAAGGTCCCCATTTTTGAAGACAACAATCACTATTCAAAAGATGTGCTTTTGTAAAAGGCGAATAAAGCAAATGGGTATGAGTTAACATGAATTAATATTCAATGCAGTAAAAATGAAAGCTAGGCCCCGCTAATTTCAATAGACAATTAATCATGAGGCTCAGTAATTACACCGGGGGGTTTACAAATGATTTTTTTTTTTAAGGGGGCAGAGTAAAGGAAAAAGAGATAATCCCCGACCCATCACAATCACTGGCTTCCCACCAATCCCTGAAAGAAAGAGCAATTAGAGCAAACAGCAGCGGAGCAGTAATTGTGCACCAGGAGAAGATGAAGGCAGAATCTTAATTGCAGTGAATGAAGATCACTTGCTCTCGCACCTGATTGTGCTTTGGGAAAAGAATGTGCAGGCCGGAGCAAGTCCCGGCGCTTCTCAACGTTTCCAGGTGCCGGAGTAAAAATAACCTTGACGGGAGCTGCGGCTGCAGGAGGGTATGCAGCTCAGGGCACGTGGGGGCGTCCAGAGCGCCCCATTCTAGTTCTGTCAAACTGAGCCTGCCACACATTCACCACTAAATCTCACCGGGCGTGTTACCATTACTCCACGCTTTATTCTCGCTCCAAACAACTCCTGTTTGCTTCTTTGCTTGGGTTCGATAATGTGGGAAAAAAAGAGGCTTTTTACCAAAGGTTGTAATGTGCACGCAACGGGAAAATGTATTTTTAATTAATTATTTTCTGCCTGGGTTATTTTGGAAGTGAGCACAAATATCTGTGAAGCCTGAACATCCAGACGGTGGTTAAAAGGGGGCATCTAGTACCCAACACATGTTGTATGGCTGCTGAAAACCAATGATTGTGGCTATATTTCAATACATTTTCACAATTGAGTATTTATAGTATTATAAATAGACCGGAGCTTAAACTGAGCAGAAACCAGTGCAAATCCAGGTTGCTGCGTTTTTCACTGTGTTTATGGTGAATGGTATGGGCCCATAAGGAAAAGTATTAAGTTAGGCCGGTCTAAGATGCTGTTGAAATAGTGTGCTGTCGGCACATTGCACATCACCTCATGTCAGAGGGTTATGGCACACGGCACAAGGCCCCGGCCCTTTACCGGGCTGCCTCCTGGCTGTGAACCGAGCCGGGAACAGAGGAAGTACCGGGGTCCAACCTTCATTACAACCATGTCAGCATTCATTTTGAAAGGGCTAAGAAATATATATATATATTCTATTTATTGTTCTACATATACACAAATCTATTTATCAAAGGGTGTGGACACCTTTAACAGATCTTGGCATAACAACTCGTTCTATAGTTTCTGGAGACAGATATCCTGTTACATATTGTGTTTAAATCGTGTGACTGCTATTCAGCTGGAATACTGTGGATTGGAAGTCAAATATTGTGTTTTATAGTGAAACCTGAAACCAACAGTTAGTTTTATTACCAGTTTATGCAACTCAACAAACATGCAACGTGTGATCATTTTAAACATCCTACATCATTATGGATTAAAACCACCCAACAGTATATGTAGAACAAAATATATAATAGTATATATCATAGATCCTCTGCTTAACAAGTACTATTGACACTGAAAGTACATTTTACTTTTACTAGTGTAAAACTCTGACCCTTTATTGGATCTTAATACTTTTCCTTTTAATGAATTTAAGAACTAAACCATTCAAAATAAAATACTACCACACCAGATACATTAATTAATATTAATAATTAGCCAATTCACAAGATCCCAAAGTTTAGAATATTTATAATAATTTATCTAGATATCAAAAGTTTTTTTAAGGCTTGCATGTTGCTTTTGCTCATCTCGGTGCTTTGTCTCACATATGACAAGACTACTGGGAAATCCAAGATATTAGTGATCTATTTAGAGAAGGGTGTCCAGTCCAGGAGAGCCTGATAATCGTTAAGAAATGAGTTAGATCTCCAGTGAATGATCAGTGCTGCCTGTGATCTCAGTTTATTTTGTAAGAAGATACAAGGGCAGGCAAACCGCAGCCTCACGCTTTAACCTCGACTTCCTGTATAACAGTATAGCATTTCTGTTTAGCTTTATAATCAGGGCTTTATTAATGCAATGTTTTTCTTCCGCCTAATAATGAAACAACACAAATAAAATAAATTGTGATCAATGGAGGCGAGCAGAGACAGATGAGGAGTCTGTCACACTGGGGATGATACCAATTTATCTCTTTAATGCATCTCCATGGGGTTCTCTCACTAAAGGATACAGATTACCGAACCCCTTGTCTCAGAGGGAAATGCGTGAGAAGAATCCATATAACATACAAAGATGGAGAGCCCTTTCTTTCATCTTGTATCATTCATGCTTCTCGGTCAATCTCTACTGCAGACACAAGAATCCAGCCAACATCTGTGCACATAATATGCAGAACTGCTCAACTATATTATGATTTTCATGCACGCACGTCCCTTCTATTTGGTGTAGAGAGTAGCACTTGACCCCTCTTAGATGCATCTGTAATATTTTGTGTTTTAATGTGTCTTGCTTCAATAAAACCTTACTTTTGTTCATAGTTTATAATATTTTGAAAATTTGCATGACTGGGACATTAATTTTGTCTTTTGTTCAATTGCCATAAGAATGAAAAATATTAACAAAACACAACTTATGGGAGCCGGTAAAGTAGAAGGCAAATCTGGAAGAGGAGGAGCGACACAATCCACGGCTTAGGTTTTTCCACTTCTTAGAAAGGCTGCGCCGTAAACAGCTGAAGCCATAAACCACTGAAGCTTCGCAGCGGGGAGAGAGACAGCAATCTAACATGTGCTGGTGAGTGAAGACAAGGCAAGGCACACCCCTGCAGTAAATAAGGAACTCCCTGTAGTTCAGCTGCACAAACCAGAAGGCAAAAGTCCACCAGGTCACTGTGTTGTGTCAGTAACTAAAAAGTTTTTGAGGTCAACCAGTAAAACCAGTAGAAAATGCCGTCACTTTCTGCTGCAGGCATGAAGGACAACACCATTATCTCTAATTTGGAGGCTTTGATCCTAAAGTTCCCCATCGGATATGAGCATGTCGAGCAGGACCCGTCATGTGCAGCAACTTGGAACATAACTCCCACGCTGCACGTTTTCTACCCGGAAAAACAAAGAAACCCGTTAATGCCGTCCTATAAAGACGTCTTTTCCATTCCCACATTTTCTGAAGGCAATGGCATTTCAGGAGGGCCCAAGGTCAAATTTAGCCTAGGTCATAAATTGTTTTTGTTTGATGGCCTGCATTTGCCTCAATAGCAGGGGGAAGGCCAAGCCCATAAAAGCGTTAAAAAAAAGCCGAGCCAGCCGACGCTTGGCTCGGCTGCCAGCATTGTTGTCCCGGGGACCACGAGGTGCTCCCAATGGAGGCTTGGTGGTGAATAAAGACTGTTATGGCCCCACCGTTGGCATGCAGAGGGGACTCCTGGAGATCATTACTGCCAGCGCTCAGTGGCAGTGTAGGAGTCACAATGGCAAACTCAAAGCCGGAGCCATTCAGCAGCAAAAAGGGGCTCATTTCTCTCTGCAGAGGGATTCAGAGCCGGCATCGAGGGACAGATGAACGTCCCTACCGCAGATTTATGAAAAAGGACGTTTCTACTTCTCTGATGCTGAAATCATCATTTGGGATTATGGAATTCGACTCCATATCAACAATGTGCTCTCCTAATTATTTGTCTCGTTATACTGGGAGTAAAGCATAAATAATAGGCTCTTTTTGCTTTAAGATTAAACTTCACCTAATAATGTACAGCACAGCTCAAACGTAAGAGGATATATGCTGAAGACTTGTATGAAGGAAATGGCTGTTTTTGCTTTGGTCAACAAATCCAATTGAAAGATTCCAAAAGATGCTATTAAATCATGAAGGACTGTTGGCTTCCCCGTGACGTCTGTCTATTGAAGATCGCAGGATCAGTGTTGTTCCTTTGTTTCAATGCTTCATTTCTTGATGACCAGGGGATGTGGCGGTTAACCTACTTTGACGGGCGGATCAGTTGGATCTGCTGGATGAATCCTTCAAACGTGTGTTGTAGATCCTGTCTGTCTGCTTTTTCTCAAAAGAAAATATCCCGAGAGTACAGTTGCAGTATGGATTTCATTAGCTCTGACTTTTAGTGTTATGCAGGGGGCGGGACCAATTTAAGTTTTTTGGGGCTTTTTCCTTTAATTTGTTGACCAAAAAGAAAAAATGTAAATACAGGCATATATTATTCTGTGTGTACAAACCATAAGGCAGAATAACCTTGTTGGAAGAGGTAGTGCCTCACAGGCCTGAATCATTGGTACAGTTATGTTGACGGGAGGAGGGGCTCACTAAATCACTGTGGTGGGCAGTTTTCAGTGTTTGTTAATAGCACTTGCTGAGTAGATATTAACACGTGAGGGGTTGTGTACTGGTTGCAGTGAGAGGGGGGGATTAGGGAATCCCTGGACAAGGACCTCCATGTAGGCCTGCCCTGGATGGGCCACACCTTGCTCCTCTTCCTTCACCGAGCTACATCTGCTCCTCATCAACACCATTATAATGAGCTGTTGCACCTGAAGCTAAATAAAACTCGGGCCCGAACCATGATATCAACAGCACCGACACTGGACTTGGATACCCACCCCTCCCCGCCTCCACCTCGACCCTGCCTTTTTTTTGTTTCGGAGAGGACATTAAATGTGGTCAGCAGAGTGCTACTGGCTACACATAAAACCCCCACCGGTTCTACATTCACAGCCATGGCCACAAAGCGGATAATGAGTTCCATAAAACTGTCAGGAGGGCAGAACTAATGTGCATCGGATACACCGTCCGTAATTCAGATGTGGCTCTAAGTAGCTGGAAGAATGATAAGAAACGGTCGTCTCTGGCATCGGTCAGAAAAACTGCAGGATTATTAACGAGTCAAAGCCGTGGCTGAAGGAGGCCGTGAGTCTCCAGAACCGTTGGGTCCGCTGGACCCCCGGGGCCTCGACAAGCTGAAATGCTCTTTCAAACTTTTAGGGGACACGGCGTTTAATGTAATTACACTTTAGGTTCTGCGTCACATCGAACAGGATCGCAATTGTTGCATTTGGGCAAGCGTCTCACATTTAGGGGACGTCTGCAGCAGCAGTTGTAGTATTCGGGGGGGGGGGGGGGGGGACTGATTAAATATGTTCAACTGCTCATTCTCACTTTATGGTCCAGTCATTAGATATTTGCAATACGCTTAGACTTAGATGAATGGCATTTGCAATTCTGTACAGTTTTATTAGACTAACATTACCGCATTCCAAATAAAAATGTCCCGCCCAAATCAGATTTAGTTGGACGTGAAGCAGTAGGCAACTTTGAACAGCGCTGTTTTGACAAATGAACATGACATGCGGGGGGGGAAATAATTTGACAGGTGACAAATGTTGAGCAGTGATATAATCTGAAAAGCCGGCCACCTGAAATATGACTCACTCTATTATAATCATTCATGGAGGATATTGAATAGTTCTTTAAAGACTTCAAATATCTGATAAGATTTATTTTCATTTGATTAAATGTTTTTATGATGATCACATAGAGACAAAAACACAGACCTGTGCTTATTGCAGCTGTGTTTGGTCACTAAATCGACATCTTATTCATTTGTTTGTGTGAAAACATAAACATATTTTTATGAGTCAGATGGGATTCATTTTGCAATATCATCCACAAATACAAACAAATGATGAGTTCGATGAGATGTACTGCCATTGCCATTTGTTAAACACATGTTTAGATGTTTAGATATAAAATGAGATATGTGATCCGACTGTTTTGAGGTACCTTTTACTCATTTAATGATATTAAATGAGTACAATGTTCTACTACAATTCAAAGGGAAACTACACACTGCACAATCGACAGCCTTAGATATGAGTTACTTTAAATAATCATTTTAAAATATAAATCAACTCATAGGGTAGGAATAATAATAAAACAATAATCCATCTGGCAGTATATTAAGTTTTTTAATGATTGCCAACTGAAGCATTAATGCAGAAGTTTTCTTGTGCCATTCTGCATGATTCATACTGTTTCTGTTTGGACTGAAGTACTTTTTCTCTACTAAATTTACACTGTGGGATTATTTCTTTACCCACATAAAATGTATTCTAGCAGTCGTAATAGGAGCACTAGTACTTGCACCTCCCTCACTACTCAATTGGAGGAGAAACCCTTACGGTTGAGGCTGTGCCTCAGAGCTTAATATAACTCTACTTATTGAATTGGTAACAATCAGCTCATGTTTGTGTTGGTGCTTGCTTGGGAAAGTCGGATTTCATTTCATTTACAAAAATCCCATGTAGTGAAATAGATGACATTGTTTGGGTCATTGCTAAAGTATGTTTTTGTTTCAGTGATTGCGGGAACACGCTTGCTATTTGAGGCGCAGAGTTTCCTGCAGCTGCATGTTGACCTGCAGACATCTGGGAGCTTGCAGATAAAAAACATTGGATACCGTGTGGAGTGAGGTGGTAGATTTAATGTATTTTTGTATTTCTCTTTCTTTTACGATCTTTGATTTAGGGTTATAGTCAACACAGTTCTCTCATTGGAAAAAAGAATTATTGCTGAATTACTTTCTCTTGCCCCAAATACTATTAAGATTTATTCTTCAACTCTTGTGACTCGTAAAGGGCCTGCAAAATAAAATACAGAAATGAATATGTAGAATTACCAAAATAAACTGAAATAATATTTTGCTATATCTACAAGTATGTTTCTCAAGTATTGTGCATGATTTATGATCACATATGAGTTCACCAAACTATCTTACTTTGATCCACAGACTTTCCAATCCAACACAAACACACAGTGAAGGTCAGATGCATGATAAGAAGCTGCTGCAAATATTACTGAGATTTAAAAAAATATATATATATATACGCACAAATAAAGTGCTTAAACAAATACAACATCCCAAAATGTATAGTGGCTATAGTCGGCTATGCATCTACTGTGCTGCACTGAAGGTGAAGGAAGAGGATTTTGAAGTCAAAGTAAAAATAGAGAAAACAGCAGAAAAGTGACACGAACTCATCTGGTACAAATTAACCGTTTTCCGAGGGGGGCCCATCGTCGTCCTGCAACCCCATAAACCTAACCACATGTCAGACTTACACAGCGCTACACCTCAATACTCTTTTCACTCTCAAGCTTGGAGAACTTCTCGTGAAAACGTGTACGATTTTACAAATTGAAATTGAAATCTGTGGTCCACTTGTGATGCTGTTTGGAGCCGCACGGCTCAACACAAGAGCGTAAAGCGTCACCAGGAGGGGGTTTTAACCTTAGAGCTCTTTGTTAGTTTTTGTTGCTGCGCGGCACGCTGTGTTATGGTCCCATATGATTTCACATAAAACTAGTTGTATTTAATGACGTGTTTTTTTTTTTACTCTTTTCTCGAGTGTGTTGAATACTGTTCTATGAGCTAACATCTCGTCTTTTCTCCATTCTAGAAACATCACAGTACATCTAAGCAATTCTTACATTTGTCAACAATGTGCTAAAAAGAATCATAAGTGCAAGCAATTACTTTCAAAGATGTGCAATATATCTGTATTTTAGTTTTCCTCTATGCATCTTCTTTTAATGTCAATAAAAAAAAAAAAACTAAACTTGCACACGTCTTTATTGGTTACATATGTTCACTGCCTAATTATTTTTTATTCATGGATTTTTTTTTACTCTTTTTTGGTCTTTGTTTTTTCAGAAGCCAGTGATTTACCGTTCATGAATTTATGCAACAAGGGAAAGCAGCCAGTTCTTGAGGCCATAACTCACAGGCCAAAAGTCAGCCTTATTTACATTGTATACAATACAAACCTGATTTCTCATTTTGTTTTAAGCCTGGTGTGTAAATCTTCACGGAGGTACGCAAGGTCTGTAAAAGTGCACAATTTCCCTCTGCAGACAGCATGGTATATATTTTCTCTGCATCCGCAGGCATTATGCATATTTTAGTTTTAGAGTTTCAAATGTCATTTAATGAATAATTATCATGAGATTTTCCAAGAAATATAAAACTTTGCGATTGAGGCAAATGTTATGCTTCCTCAAAATCTTTTGGAAAATAAGTCACTGAAGTATAAAGTGACAAAGTTAAATCTCTTAAGTTTTTATCACTTTTGACTTGTGTGTATTTCAGCAATGTCGGCACCGCGGATCGTAACATTAAGGATACTTTTCTGAGGTTAATAGACAAGCTTAAGGTCCCTCTCAACCCAAATGTTATTTTTATGGCCAAATTTGGCAGAGAGCCTTTTGTTTCATTAGGGAGTCTCTATCATTTATGCATTGATGGGAACGCAAGGTTTGGGGTTAGAGACACATTCTCTAAATTGTATCTCACTCATAGCGCCACAGGGCAAGGCTAATGGAATGTGCTGATCCCTACTGCTCCGCTGGCGTCAGAAAAACAAGGGAAGCGGCCCAAATTCTGTTTGAAATTCTACCCACAAATACTGCCAGAAGTAATTCATTAAATGTTTCATATGCAAAGTATTTGATGGTCATACATAAACTTCCTAACTGCCATAATATGTCCATAAAAGTATTTTTTTCAGTTTCCATTCATTTTCCTCTGCAATGAATCTCAGTTTCCACGGGCTATGAGGGAAACGCTTGGTCCTGTTGTATTTTATTGAATGGGTGGGCTTATTTAATTCAATTGCTGCATATTCTTAGGGGCAGTAAAAATCGTTTGAGAATCAATGGACGGAAGCAGGCAGGACGAAAATAATTGACTGTTTTCAAACTCCTTCAGGCAGCTGAATGACTAACCAACGCAGCTCCCAGGGATGTCTGAAATTGCATTTGCAAATCCTTCGGACCCAAATCCAAGAAAAATGGAAAAATAGAAATCCATCTCAACCACTACAGTGCACTTAAACACTAATTCTTAGATACAATAGTGCGCTAGTGGTCAGTGGGATCTGTTTCAGCCAAAGGAGAGACAGGGTGTGTGGTTTCACCCTGACTTGTTTGGGGGTGTGCGAACCAGATGCAGTGAGGTGGAGCTCTCCCCTATGGAGCTGCCTCCCTGGGTGCCTGGAGGTCCACTTCCAATCTATTTGATGTAATTGCCGTCAGAGTGTACACCTTGGAGTCCTCTAATTCCCTCTTTTATTTCAGCCACCATGAGGGAGACCATCTGTCCTCCTGCCTACACTTCCCCCACCCTTTGGGCGTCAGGTCTCCCCCAGTCTGCACAAAACACACACACACACACACACCACACACACACACACACACACACGCACACGCATACGCACAAACAGACACAGATTCAAACACAGCATGCCACAATTTCTGTCTGAGACACCAAGGCTTTGATACATCACACCTTCGTCCAGCCTGCATCACATGACTGCACAGAGGACATGAGTTTTATGGGGTGCTGGTGAGGATGACCACGACGCTGTCACATAAAAGGAAAAAGATGTCAGAATAATGAAAGTAAAGTGACACAGTTTCCCATCTGCCGACTTGTTTTATTCATTCAGTTTTCCAGAGATCCCAGCTTTTGAGCCTAACTCACACACATGCAGCTACACAAACAATCTGGCTTTTTTTTTGTTTTTTTGGTCTTTAGGATTTAGGTTGTATCATTGCTACCTGCTACAATTTCCTGATTCCTGCCCCCTGGGAGAGCTGACTCAAGCTGTTGTTTGTGGCTACCAGAGCCCTATTTTCTCCTCACTTGGTCACATTTTCCTTTAGAAACAACATCTTTATTCCAGACCCTCAGTGACAGGAACGACTGGACCTTGGCATGCAGTACTGGTGCTGTGCAGGTGCACACCTTTTACCTAAGCTTTATGTCTCTAAGCTTTTAAGCCTCCCAGCTTCATTTCAACCCCGCTGCTTCCAAATGATCTCATTCATTCATGAGTTTGATCCAAAGTAATTCAAAGGCTCGGCGGCGATTGTTGCTCTGCTTAGATAAACAACAATAGCACAAAGAGATGCGGGCAGCAGGTCCCCAGAAAGAGAATAATTAGTGACATTTTCTGTTTCTATCTCACTGCACACGTGCTCTCTCACTGCGTCTTTGTTTGTGGTTTTCTGGTTTGCAGCCACTGAGTCTGGGGCGCGACTGATTTAAATACCATCCCATCTCATTAACATGCACAGATAGAGCTGCAGGGCCAATTACATTCATCTTGTCAGGTGGCTGGGCTTCCAAGTCGTTAATATTTTATGGCAACACGCTCCCCCAGCCGCAGCAGCAACACACCACTGCTCTTACATTATTCCACAGCTCAGGACACGAGATCGGAAACATCCCCCTGAATACACACTGTTCTGGGCCATGACAATATAAGTATGAAAGATGAGAGGAGGGAGGGTGTCCACATATAGATATGATGGATTTGAGATCATTATTATCAGACAACTAAATCTTAAGAAATAACTACTCAGAAGTAGGATGAGATTGTTTCTTTATTTCATGTGTCTCCCGTAATGAATGTTGTACAATTTCAGAGACGAATTGGCTTTCATTTCAGGTCTGTGCTCTTAATATTTGATGATATTTCAAAATATTTCAATACATATTTTTTCTATCACCATTTTGCTCTCAACTCTCTGATGATTCACTCATTTCAGTGGAACATCTTGTTGAGAGACGATTTTTTTGATTTCCAGGATTTGCTCCCACAGAATACAGAATATTTCCAAATGCATCTTTGAAGGTTAACACATGAATGAATAGCCTGACATGCCTGTTGAAGAATTGATGTGATCCTTCTCACTGAAATATTCTTTCTGCTTCATATGGTGTAATTAGGAAAGCCACAAGTCACACATGCAAATTTGGGTTATAGAATAATATGTCACACCCAAATAAGAACAATCTAGTTGTCTCGCTCTCCTTTCCTCACACACAGTCAAATATTTCTGCAACAATTACTGAAGCCTTTCAGTTTTGTTCCCTATGAACTGATCTGGATCCAAGTACGATAATTCACCAAACACTTGTGGTCGTGCTCCTGTAATTCCTTCAAAGTCTTCTCTAATGAAAGTAACCAGTCTTCCAAACGGTGGCTGCAGCTTTGTTCCTCTACTGTACGAGGGGTGAGGACAGCCCGAGGAGACAATCTCAACACATTTCTGACTGGAAACAGCAGCGCCACACGCCTCGCCTCCTGGCTCTGTGGCGAAACGCTCAAAGATTGATGTGTGCTCCTGACAAATAGCCTTGACGGCCATTTATGTGGAGAAACGCCGCTTGGCTATGTCGGGAGGAGAGTCACTTAGCAGAACAATTTCCTCACACAGCATGGTCCTTTTGCATCATCCTACCCAACAGAAACGATACGCAGTGAAATTGCCATGCTTTTCGAGCTGCAGCGTTTGAATCCCAGATCCGGTTTTGACGACACAAATAGGTGAGAGGAAGAGATCTGTCCCTTGGAATTGATAAATGCTGTGGTAGATAATCATTTAAAGGGCAAACTGGTGCTGCGCTAACATTGTGAACTGTACGTCAGGGTGAAAACTTAATGTCCCTTTATGAAAAAAATGTTTTCAATGTGACCTGAAATATGCTCCTATCTCATCAACATCACATTGGAATTATTATATTAAACGAGTTAACAGAAAATGGGGAAGTAATAGCTTTGGAGATCTAGAAACAATGAAATTCATCTCACCCTGTGCATGAAGGCGTTATCGTGGGAACATGTGATGCCTATTGACATTTAGTGCTGCTGCAATTGCATTGTACGGCAGACAGCAACATGAATGCTGCACATTTGTGGTAAATAATTGTTCATTGACATCGTGGCTGAATGCTGCAAATTTAGCAGACACCATTTTTTTATGTTTTACGTACTTATGTATGTTAAATGCCTATTCCTTATCTATATTTAAGCAGAAGCATCTTAAAAAGTTAATAAAAACACATTGTCATTTTTTCTATCCAGCGGCATCATACTTCAACACATACTCAGGTACAAATAAAAAATATATAATAGAGAGAAATAACACCCAAATCCTCTGAACATTACTCATGTCTCTTATCTGTTTTGTCGTAGCAGGGCATTTCTTCATGTAGAAGCCAGAATAACTGAAGCGTGAGGTGTGAGCTGCTGCACATTTTGCATATCAACCATCTTCCTGCTGACAAACGTTGGCTTTAATAAAAGCACAGAGCGAAGACGGGACTGAGAGGGAAGCCCACCAGGACAGGACCGAAGCTGAGACAATTTACCAGGAAATGAAAAAGTTGAATTGTCTGCAGGAAATATCCAAATCATCATAATCATTTGTCAAACCATGATCTATATCTTCAATACAGCTAAGATTATTGTCTGTTGCAACTTGAACTCATCGTTTCAGAACTTTTTAAATAAAGCTTTTGTCCCCAGCATGTTTCCAGACAGATGATCCTATATTCATGAAGCAAACCCCCTTTTTGTTGCCGCTGCATTCATTTCAGATTGAGCTGAGAAGTAGCGTCTCTCATTTTGACATGCAAATTCATTATTACATTTAATACGTTGTCTTTAATAAACAGCAGTAAAAACAGAACGCTCTCATGTGGGAGCTTGGTTCTTTAGTACATGACCATTAATGCATTAATCATAACACTTTTTATGGTTTGCATCTTCATTAAGCCAATATAATCTGGAACACATGCAACATTGACAGACGTTAAGCACAAGGGGACTAAAAGTGGACTAACTTAATGAATTTTTAATATTTTACCCGGAGTGATGATACAGTAAACCAGCATTAAAACTCAACCTGATCATTTCCATTGACAAGTAAATATAAAAACAATACCAGCAGTTGGTTAGCCGCATAACCATTAGTTGTTGTCCTGTTTGTTTAAAAGAAAAAAGATATATATATATAGTATAATACACGTAATCAATGAGCTTTAAAAGTGCTGCTTGGCAGAGTTGTTTTTTTTAATGAGCTCAGTTAACTGGCTGCTGGCTGTAGTTAGCTTCTTATTTACAGGAGAGTGGTTTCATTCTTTTTATTTAACTGTAAATCTGTAAGATCTGTAAAATAAAAAAAAAACAAGTGTATTTCTTTTTTGACAATGAAAATTTTTCTTTCTGGGGAGACAAAATACATCTGTGAGCTAAATAAAAATAACATTGAGGATACAACTCGCTGCTGAAAGCTTGATTGTGGAACATTAAGAGACACAATCACGTACTGACTTATGTAGTAAGAAAGTCTGCATAAAGTTCGGACAAGTCTTTGATGAAGGCTGCTGACCAAATGTCCCGAAGCTGTACTCTAATCCCAGCAGTTTACTCTCCATCTCTGCCCACTAGTTCCTCTTTGTGTGATTGCCATAGTGGAGTGACGTGCTGTGACGAGTGTCTGATGTGTGTTCCTGCTGTAGCAACCCATGCAAACATCAGGCTAATACTGTAGTAAAAAAGAAAACAACTATTAGCAACCTGAGGACACGTTTTGTTACCAAAACAAAGTTGTTATATTTGAGAGAAAATTAGCTTCAATGTTAAGAAGAGAAATGTTAAACTGCTTTGTGACTTAGAAGGGATGTAAGACTGGAACAATCTGAGTCTATTTTTAGTGAGTGAAGCACAGTAAACAGGTTAATCATGTCATATGGAGAAGGTAGTGCTATATGATGGTAACCCACACAGAACGAATCCAATCAGAGAGAGTGCAGAGTGGGTGGAATTTGATTTCTGTATTAATTATAACCTGATATCATCAACCTCAGCACAGATTCAGACCCCTTTGGAGCACAGCGAGCTGGGAGAAGACCCCATGATGAGAGAGAAAATACAGCCCCCTCCAACTCCCTCCTTCTGTTGTCCCTCACCCACTGAGCAGAGGAGAAAGACTATTAGAGGGCGGTGTGCAAGGATAGTCTACTCTTCAAAATAATCTCTGACACATGAGAGAAACATGCATCCTTTCCAACATGCAGTGCATAAATTACCTCATATAGGGAACACGCAGTCAATGATCTGGGCTTTTATTGTAATGGCAGGTAATGGTGGAGCGTGATGGTGAAATGTATAATATGAATTGTTTTAAGAGGTTTGAAATCCAACAGCAGACACATTGCAGAAAGACACACGGCTTTGCTTTCATAAAGTTCCTGACACTAAAACACAAACGACTTGCTGGCTATTTAAGTTACAGCCTCACGTGCGCCGTCCTCCTGTGGCTAGTTATTTTGTTTTCACCGAACTCCAGCAAAATATTCTAAACTGGATGTATTGTTTCTACTCGTTACTCCAATATCTCTGCCTCGAAAGAAGAAAAAAAAAAAGGCGATTGTAGTGGCTGGACTTTAATTGCTCCATCTGCGCTGCGTCCCGCTGGGACGTCGCTGGCTTCGGATTCTTTTCCCACATACAGGCGGGGACAGATAACTTTCACACGGACCACCAATTGCGAGCGGTGCACTCCATTAAATCAAAGAGTTCACCACAAAAAGCAGCCCGTGATCCGGCCCCCGGCAGTCGTGATCACACGTCCTCCCTTCGGATGAAGCATGGTGGCCGACTGCTACATTTACCTAAAGGATGTTTCCATCACTGGGGTGTCATCTGGAATCTGTTCCTTGATGCTTTCCCTCCATTCCGAACCAATTAGCACTTGATGGTCTGCGTGAAAAGGAGGTTTCCACTCCAGTGAGAGCTAATCCAAATAGTTACGATACGTCGCCAGCCAGCAGATCCGTGGGTTTAAGGGCCCGGAAGTTCAGCTCGGAAATTCCCAAATGTTGCCTTTAAAGTAAATTCTGAGGCTTCACGAGTAACAAGCAGCATTTCATCATGTTTTTTTGGTTCCTGCACAGCCTCGTGGCGAAGATCATATACTGATCGATCACGCGCATAAACATCCGCTTTACTTTACAGCAAAGAGCAGAAACGATATACGTCCCAATGTTCCATGGCAACAGCTGTAAACAAGTGCTGCCTCCTTTCAATGATTCCTTGCACAGAAAGAAACACTTGACACTTGAGGGATGAAAGCCTTGTTTTGTTTTCGATTCCCGGTGCTGTGAACTGTCCAAACGCCCGCGTGTGCTGAGTGAGAACATGTTGGTTTTTTATCTGACCACAGTAACAGACTGATATATCTATACATCAGTAACTGTACAGTACATGTTGGCCAACAAGCAAACTTGCAATACAAAACTCTCCAAACAGTGTCACCGCTGCATTGGCCACCAGAGAGCACCAACAAGTGGAATTTTCAACGGAAATATGGGCGAATGTCCCCATTTCGCTAAATTATTAATACCAGTCCGAAGAACTAAATATCGGTCGGGCCCGTTAGGTTATTTATGGTTCTTACTTTGAGAAAGTGGGCGGGTATACACAACATGTCTACTCTCTACTGTTCTCAACCGTCCGTTTTTTTATTATGTTGCCACAAAACAAATGATATGATTACCTTCCGAGGTGTCTAACTGGAACAGGTTTTTTTAAATGGTGCTCGAAGAAACATTTGTCTCCGATGTCGATAGATGTGGGGAAATGAGTTGATTATCTCCTGGTTTTGACGGGAATAATGCATCATCAAAGGCAATAAAGGTGTCACCGGTGTTTGCACACAGAGATGGATGATACTTTGATGATCATGATTAAAAGCTATAGATTACCTAATATATATATATATATATATATAAATATATATATTTACTGTCCTCCCAATCGTCTGACAACACTCCTATGGCAGTTTCCTTTCCCTGTTTTATTGTCAAAAAGATGACTTTATTTATTTATTTTCAAAAAATGAACACGTGAGAATGGATTTAATTTTTACAGATACAAGTCACATATGGTTGAATCATATATTAAGAGATATACAAGAGGAAAAAAAACAGCAACGAGGCCACCGGGAATAACAAAACAGGCTTTATAAAGTTACATTCTGATTGGCTGCAGACACACACACCCATTCGTCTCTTTCAAGGGGGAAGCCATTTCCTCAAGGCTTTTCTCCATGTAAGTACAACATGTCTCCCATGACTTTATTTACAGTCAAAAACTCTTAAGCATGTGCATTAGAGCTGGGTATTTATCACTGGAGCCTGTTGGCTTTGAGAGGTGCTGTAACTCTTCATCTCTGTGCTCTGTAATAAGAGTGCACAAAAATGTACCGTGAGAGGAGTTTCTATGAAATCGCCTCAACTCTGGATGGCTGCTGACAGCTTGCGTGGACGGGAAGTGCAGAGTAATGGCATTGGTAATTGGGAAAATAGGTCACCTGGGATATGAGGTGTTTGCAGGTGGAGTAAATGGAGGGATTGCTTCGGCTAAGGGGTAATATGAATCACCAATAATGCCTTCTAAATATGGACGGCCGTGCTGTCACTAAGGTTCAAACAGACAGGACTGATCGCTCTACACGCAACTGAGCGATGGAGGTCACGGACCTCAAACCGACCGCTTATGTCCTAATGAAAGCTCGCTTTGCGTTTAAATCTCATGTAGGAAATGAGATGAATCCAGCTACCTGGCTCGCTTGTAAAAAAAAAACACGATGTTTAGCGAGAGGGCCAGACGTTTATGGCCGGCCCTTTGTGCATGTTGTGGTTAATTACTATTTCCACAGGAAATCCCTGCATCCAGCCACGACCCTCGACTGAAGCCCACTGACACCGGCAGGACACCCCCACACACAGAGACACACAATATTGAATGCAGCTGCATCTCCCAGAAGGGGAAAGGTTAATTTGTCCAGTTCAGAAATAAGGGTCTCTCTCGTTTCTCTCAGCAGCATGATGAAAAACATGAAACCGTGCTGCTAATGAAAAGAACACTCAGGATGTGTATTATTATTCCATCAGTCTCACCTAGTGAGCCCTGGCCCGGGTCCACCATGCAGAAAGGGCCGTGTCTTTTCCACCCTCTCCTTTCAGAGCGATGTCGTGGTAGGCTGCCACTCGCAGATTTCCTCTTCATTCATTTCCCAGGAATTTGGCTGCCATTTCCTGAGCAGAGGAGAAGGTCTGACCGGCTTCGTGCAGGGCCAAGCTGGTATTTATCCAACCACACACTGGGCTTGATTCATGTGAAACAAGCACGCCCTGTAAACAGTCTCATTACTGAAGCCCAACACTTCATTACTCAACAGGCCAAGTCTCTGGCTGGAGAGGCAGCCTGAAACGGTGTAAAGCGTGGTTTGAACACATTCGCCCTATACCTCCGCGAGGGGGGGGGGGAACTGATGGATTTATCTCCGGGGTAATATGATTTTAGCATTGGACTGATGTGGTTAAGACTGCCTGAATGGTCTCTGAGAGAGCAGAGTCAAAAGTGGCCACTGAAGGACCGAAGGCCCGCCGTGCTGACAACAGGGTTTCTGTGTGGGGCGCTCGGATCGCTTTATCACTCGCTAGCACCAAACGTTGGAAAGGGGACAACACCGACCGAAAAAAGGGAGGATTTAATCCTTTTCCACGCGGGCCCGGGACGTCTAATGAGGTTGTCGTTTGGTCCGGACCTGCAGCTCCCTCTGCAGCCAATGGCGATGCACCCCTGCAGCAATGCTAGCCTTACATCCTCATTTCCCTTCCGCTAGCACCGTCAACATGACAATTTGCGATACAACAAATCAATGTAATGCAATCTAATACTTGATCTAATTGAATTGGGACAAAAACAGACACGTCATTGCCTACTAACCACATTACGCTCATCACAGTGGGAATCACAAATTCTTTCCTAATATCCTCTGTCATTTAATCTCTTGCATTTGCACAACAGGAATCTAAGTGGGAATCATTGCCCCTCTAAATCTATTTGTCGCACCTTTCAAACTCACAGCTCTCCTCACTGTGGGTCACCTGTAATTTGTAATGGTGAATAAAGAGCAATTCATTTCCTGCAGGGCTGAGCAGTAACCCAGACTAATACTGAATCAGCCAGCGATTCAAACTCATTACACACAAGGCGCCGGGCTGCTTCCGTTCGTACCTGTATTCAGCCATGAATACAGCAGCAGTGGGGACAGCTGTGATAGTAAAGACACAGGAGCTCACGGTCCTCAGACACGGACAATATAGATCAGGGATTGAAAGGGTGCAAGATGGCATCCGTCAAGATAATCTTGCTGCATGGTTGCTATTCAGTGATTGTATTTAGTACCGCAGTATTTTTGTTGCAAAATACTTGCTGATTGTGAAGACTTCCCTGTGACGATGGAACCTTTAATATTACGATTAATTGAATAATGGAAATGGACAAGATTTCCAAAAACCTGTGTGTTATTGGGTTTGAGGTGTATTGGGTGGTTTAATATGAAAAAACTCTGGAAAGAGTTATATAGAATTATGACGTAATTGAGAAAATAAATAAGTAAAGATAAATATATATATTTATATATCGTTATTTACCTATATATCATCACAAAATCTCCTGCTATCAATTTTATGTAAACAGACAGATCACGCTTTTACTGTTCTGTTCCGTCTCCTCTTTTGATTCTACTATGTGAAAAGCTCTTTGAATTTACCCTCCCACCTCAGCTGAACCTTTGACTGTTAAAGTAAAATACTGTATTTACAGCAGAACATCTGTCTTTTTCCATTTTGCGAAGCACAGTAGCAGTGCGTCTGAGCCGAGCTATCGAGTGTCTTTGAGGAATGAGTGTCCAGGAGGATGTGGCCATAGTGCAAGCCGGAATGGTGTTGCTGTCTGGCTGTATTCACCTGAGCCGAACAAATGGTGGTGTCAAGCTATCTCTGTTCATATACCCCTCTTGTCCAGAAAGCTCCATTTTTCAGCTGGAAGCGCCCAGCAAACAACTATGGAGGGAGGTGACCCTGATGACTTCAGTGGCACTGAAAGCAACTGTGTGACAGAAATTGATTTTGAAAATGCAAACCATGTGCCTGGAAACTGTGCTGCGTTTCCCTGGAGCTCCGTGATCCAATAAAGGCCTGCGAAATGCAGTTATCCAAAACAGAACGGAAACCACGGGTACATAATACAGACTTTGATAGCTTTAGGTATAAAGCGACAATTAGAACTGGATTGACTTTACAGCAACAGCATGAATATTCTCCACTAACCCCAAAACACTAGCAGGGTTTTTGAAAAAAGCGGTTCAAACGTCTCAAACCTAGACGGACGTTGACCCTTGACCTCAGCAGGAGTGGAGCTGGTATGTAGAAAATGCTTGAGGCCATGGAGCAACACACAAGCTCCAAGTCAAACCACAATGTTGTTAGTGTAGCATAGAAAGGATCATGACAGGCTTCATCGGTCCTTCTGATCTCAAAGAAAGACTGCTTTTAGTTTAGAGTTTAATGCAGTTTTTTCAAAAAATGTTCTTGTGTCTCCATCTTTCTATTTGGACCCGGGAGTGCAGATGCAATTTCCCCTCTGTGTTTACAGCTCTGGTCGCGGGGCAAGAAGAGGTGGACGAGAGATCAGATGGTGGTTATCAGATTAACTGAATGAACGTGTGACTGTTTTGTTTCCATAACTCCCTCAGAATCTCTAAAAATACACTCATAGAATAACTTTCTATCCAACATTTCACATCCACTTCTTCAATTTTGACCCCCTAATGTTTCGGGCGATTTAATTGCCCCACACAGGATGGAGTCAGGTTGTCCTGCAGTGTTTTCGGATCCCTCTGTGCCTGTCCAGCAGGGGGAGCAGTTCGTGCAGGGCTGCAGCTTCATTGTCATGGCCAGCCTTGTGTCTGCGGCCCGCTGCGTGGCTTCCCTGACAGCCTTAAATCACCTAGATAGAGTGAGAGAGAGAAGCATTCCACTAAAGTTGTTCTTTCCTGCCGCGGTCACGCACAGAACCAGGAATTCATTCACAACAGAAAAGTTCAGTGAACAGTTCTTATTTCCAGTCACATTAAGCGATAATTTTCATTAAAAAGTAGGTAGTGATTAGGAATTATTTTTTTGTTATTCAGACATTTTGATTTATACTAATTCAATACATATTCAAAACAAAAGCTGTTTGGCACAATGTGCATATTTTGAATCATTTCCAGTTTGAGTTCTCGTGTGTTTCTGGGGATTTAAGACACTGCAGCAAGCCAATGCTTTTGACAACTCAGTCCACCACAAGGTGGTGCTAGAAGAGGAGATTTGGATGTGTTTGCATCCACCTGAAAGGCTGAAATGGTTTGTTCTTATTGTGCTCTCTTATATAGTCCAACGCATGCTGCATGCGACCTGATGTGTTTCTGATTGGACCCACATGAACCCTGTGTCAAACTGCGTAACCAGGTTATTAATCTGCTCTTTCGCCACAACCTTCTTCCTGCCTTCGTCGAAAGAACAAAGGCAGACGAGCAGCTCCGTCGGTCACGTGTGTGTCTTATGGACGACAACAACAACAACATTTACTGCCTCTTGAAGGACAGGATACACGGAGCCCAGGGAGAACACAGAGAAACTGGGCCGGCAATGGTGGTGGCGAACAATGCAGGAGGGCGGCTGCCAGGTTTTATGGTGTGGGACCGAGCTCCCAACCCCCACAGCCAGGTCCCCCTTCCTTCCTGCAATGTACTGTAGTTTACACTTGAGCCTCCATGAACCACGGTTGTTTGAAAGCAGCGAGTCAGAACAATGAAACAATGAGAGCGTGTGCTGTAGAGAGAGAGAGAGAGAGAGAGAGAGAGGTGCCTTTTCTCACCTTAATTCAAACCATCCGTCCTACAGTGTGACATATTCATGTGATATTTATGTGTTTTGTTTTCCCTCGAAAATGTATGTGAATTATCTGGGGTTTTTTCCTGCAGTGAACATAATTGGATCAGTTTGTGTGCATTTGCTCATTCTGCCTCAAGCTGCGCCTTTGTTAGACATGTGCACTTACGTATAAAACATATCTAGAATCTAGAGTTAGATGAATAAAATAAAAAAATAAATATATATGTTTTGATTTCTTTAGGTACAACCTTTCTGGCTGGGACTTAGTCGTTTTTATCACCTAATAAAACATGTGGAAACAAGAGCAGACAGACCTGTGAGAGGCGCATGACAGCAGCAGCTCTTTGACTAGGGTTATAACAACAACGTGACACATACGTGCACACGCAGTGACGGGCTATGCAGGAACCGCAACAGCTGGAACTGCGGTCATCCATCAGTATTGGGTTTGATATTAGGGGCGTCTCCCCGGTGGATCATTGACACCAATGACAAACCTGTCTGAGGGGGGGGTTATAGAGCCGCCCAATTCCTCCACTACCTGACACATCCCTCCAATCACAGGCACGGGTTAAATTGAACAACCCGATCCTAGTAAAGTCAGACTGCTGTGGCTGCTAATGGCATTTGCTATTAAAGCTATAATTAAAAAAATGACATTGTTTTTTTTTATTCACGACAAAATTCTGCAGATAAAACTAAAGTTTGTTAAGAGGATCTAATGAACATGATGCATATTAAAGGCCCACTTTGCCGAGGGAGAATGGTGTGTGTGTGCCCACAACAGAAAACAATACCTGGCAACACAGTCGTTTACAACTCCAACTATATGACTGCAATAAAAAGCGCGGCAAATGAGCCATTCTGGAACCCCCAAGCCAGATGTTGAGTGAGTGGTGTGCGTAATAAGGCTTAATGAAGGGTTGGAGTCACCAAAGTGTCCGGGGAATGAGAGGGAATAAACACAACATAAACAAATCCTAAAAAACAGAATTTTTCCAATCCGAGAAAATGCTGCTTGTGACCGTTCCAGACGAGATGGATTGAGTTTTGTTTCACAGGAACTTTGAGATCAGTTTATATCATCATTAACACGTGATCTGGCCTGTGAAGTATGCTGGTTGGTATTGTTCAGAGTCTCAGAGCTCTGCGTATAGGGTCTGCAGAGGACCACCGGGTTTTCAAGGTGACATTAGCCCCACTGAAAGGAGGCTTCCTGCTCTGGGAGCCTCTCAGGTTTTACAACTTCCTTGTTGCCCCCGACCATCCTACCGAAACACGTTGTACGGTGGTTGAACGAGAGTGATGATGCCCTGTGTGTGCACGTAGGAAAAAAAGCGGGCACCCCTGAGACAACGCTTGTTTGTTAGAATACTGAGGTGAAACCAAATCGTCTCTGCGCTCACCACCGGCGAGATTAAAACCACACACCACTCTCCATGTGCTCATTTACCACGGCCCGCGCATGGCTCTCAGAGGATGGCGATGCAGGGCAATGCCGAAAATACTTTCACGCAGCACCTCACAAGCCGGAGGGGAGGTCGCAGCCTCCTTCGCGCCGAGATAACGTTTCCTTATCAGCCCTCTGTTGAAAAGAAGCGCTTGATGTTTGTGTGCTTGGAGAAAGGTGGAGGCGGGTAAATCAAGTGTGCGGTGAGAGTTGCCGTAACCAGTGCCGGCGCTCCGCACACGCACATCACGCGCTGCGCGTAGGGCACCAAGTGCCTGGGGGGGCACCAAAAAATCTGGGACGTGAAAAATCATCACAGTAGGCTACTAGTATAAATAACAAATAAAATATGTCTAAAGCATGCTAATATGCAAAATCAATACAAAGTCAAAAAGTAATAGGCCTAGACCAAATTAGTGGAGAAAAAGGGGAACCTCCTGTGCGGCCCCCCCTCCCCCCCCACCTCCCAGTGGTTTGTTCCATTATGCCTCAAATCTCAAATGTGGCAGACAGCTTTGAAATGGCTTCGAAAAGGCATCAAGAGTCGGGGGCGGAAAAAAGAAAAAAAAAGAGACAGCGGGATGATGCTCGCGCGTCGCTCTCAGCTAAGACAATGTTTTAAATCAGGGGTCCCCAAACTTTGTCTCGTGAGGACCGTTGCTAGCGGTCACCGGGCGGCCGGCTGCCCACATGTACTCGCCTCATAATGTCCGCACGGACCGCCGTGGGTCGTATTCGGTACTCGTCCGCGGCCCGCCCAAAGTTTCTGTTACCGTTACCGTTTCTGTTATCATTTGTTTTTTATGTTATCATTAACTTTTTTGCATAACAATCGGCTTCAAGAGGCATATCCCAATCTGTGGATTGCTCTTCGTATTGCACTGACTCTCCCTGTCACAGTTGCCTCTGCTGAGCGAAGCTTTTCAAAGCTCAAACTAATCAAAACGTACCTGCGCTCATCAATGGGGCAAGAACGTTTAAGTGGTCTGGCTGTCATCAGCATCAATGGGGACGTGGCTCAGAAACTGTCATATGACCTGATAGCTAATTTTGCAGCTAGGAAATGCAGGCGTGTGCCTCTGTAGGGCCTTTGACAACTGATGGTAGTGAAAATGTTTGTAATATTGTTCTATCGGATAGCAGAATGGTCTCTTTTATAGATGGTAAAGTAAATTCTACTGTGCAGTTTGCACTTTATTATTATTATTTGTACTCACACAAACACACACACACACACATACATTCACTTTGTGCATTTACAATGTTCAGTTCCAAATCTGTGTTTTTAGTAATTGTAGTGGTATTTGGTATTTATAATTTATAATTTTATCTTTTATATAATTTATTTCTTTTCATGTTTGTTTATGTAAATTATTTATGTTTAGAAGTTATTTGGGGAATAGAGAGAACCTAACTAAGACATTCTGAATGGTTGTTATTCCTTTGGTGGTGGTGGTGGTTGGTTGGTTCGTTGGTTGGGGGGGGCACCACCAAGCATTTGTGCTTAGGGCACCCAAATGGCTAGCGCCGGCCCTGGCCGTAACTTATTCTTTATTATGCTCTCACTTGAACACGCTAATGACGGCGCTGGGCAAAAAGGGAAGAAGCGCGCAGGCCGGAGTGCCGGATTCCTGCGGCAAGACATTACTTCGGTGCGTCCACAAAGAGAGAGGAAACAGCTGCATCGGCAGGAAGAAAAAAAAAACGTGACTTTGACCGACGTTGTCATCTGCTCACGTTGAACCGGTCTCTCTCTCTCTCTCTCTCTCTCTCTCTCTCTCTCTCTCTCTCTCTCTCTCTCATACAGCGAGAGGACAGAGTTGTTCTTGAGATCTCACAACAAGACATAACAAATGACGGAAAGGTTAAGAGACACTGATTGCCGCACAGAGGTGCACTCACTTAACGTGATGCATGGCTGAATTGCTTTCCTATTGGCCAGAACATCTATTCAGTGTTAAGGCCGTAGGCTCAGTGTGTCAGCACAGAGACTTGGGCTTTGCGTGTGGGTGTTAACCCGTGTCACAGGGCAATTGTTTTGCTAGATAGTTTTTGATGGGGTTTTTTTTTTTTTTGTCCCACGTTAGACTTGTGATGTGGCTTGAGCTTCGTCATGTGTCCATTTTGGGATCCCAGCACGGCACGTCAAAAATGAGTTCTGTTCAACAAGGATTTGAGTTAATGCACACATGGAGAGGTAGACGTTTGTTTGTGTTACTTATCTTCTCGTGAGGTAACAGCAGGGCCGGGTCTAGGCAGGGGCAAGAGGGGGCCTGGCCCCCTCAAATAAATGTTGTGCCCCCTCAAACTGACAGACATGGTAAAAGGTGCTGGAGCACAATGCCCCCTCAAGATTTGTGGCTGCCCCCTCATACATGCCTGTCTAGACCCGGCCCTGGGTAACAGGGATGTGCTTCAATCAACTGTTTACAAGATTTTATTTGCCAATGCAAATGTGAAAACAGCTAGACATTTATTCATGTTATTGGTATGATGATAAAATGACATGTTACCATTTTACACATTCTGTCATTGTTAGCTTAAAGCTAATTTCTTCCTGAAGTCACAGAAAAGTACTGAACCAAGTGGGGACTTTAAATGTCGTCACACTCAGTAGTGCATCACACAGGACGCGAATGTAAAGATGTTTGTTATCCAAGTAAAACCCTTCCAAAGGCTCCTCCATTCGCCTTCAAAGCCACAGACACAATTAACGCCCAAACCATTACAAAATGCAGCAGAGTGACCTTGTCCTGCCCGGGCCGATCCCGTGCAAATGTGTCCGGATGAAGCCACCGGGTGTGAAGTGACCAATGCTGTGCCAGAGAGATTAGCCAGAGCTGAGAGTGAGTGTCCAGTTGGCCAGGTCAAGACGTCTCAGTTAGACACACAACGCAGCAAATGGCCCGTTGTCCGTCTCACGTTACCACTGTCAACGGAGAGGCCGAGCAGCTTTTCACCCACACCTAGGGCAATTTCTGTGTTTAGCAAAGCAGACACACGCGGACACACACGGGAACAGTGTGCAGGAAGTGCCTCATCGACACAAAGTTTCTAACAGTTTCCCGTTCTGGGTCATCTAATCAATGACAGTGAATAAAATCTCTCTCTTTCTCGTAAACATTGCACTTACAAACGGGGCGTGTTTTCATTTTGTCTGACACCTTGGACCCCTTCGCATGTGTATTAAAGTTATGAAGCAAACCATAAAACTGATGCATCAAACAGTTGTTAAGTGAGTTCCTATAAGCCGCCTCTTCCCCCAAAATAAACCGCAGTGTGCCACTAATGCGTAGGTCGCTGCTGAAATGTCTGTCAGGGATTTTAGTGGCCTTGTAAATATTGAAGTCTGCTTGTAAAGTTTCATAAAGTGCTGACATCTCTAACAGCTTATTTATTTTACTGTCATATTGGAAAAAAATCACAATGCTGTTCATGCGAAACGCTTTGCAGATTGACGCTCGCTGACTGCGCTCAGGGTGTTTATCTGTTTGTGGTGGTCGGTGCACACGGTTCTGTCTGCTGGTGTGTGGACAGCGTGGACTCTGACACTGTGAGTTACCACTAGAGGGCAAAGCAGCTCCAAAAATCTCTCAAGACTCAAGACGGCGTCAGTTACTTCTGACTGCTGAGATGTTGGAGATGAAAATAAGAGTATGTTTGGCAGATCATTCATTCCAAAGGGTGTAAATTACTAATTACAGCATGTAATATGCAACACATAAATCCTCAATACAATGAATGTTTGTTACAGAAACCAGCCAATGCATTTTCTCCAATGAGACCTGCACATCAATCTCGCCTAATGGCTAATTTTTGAGGAGGAATAATCTCTTTTCACTTTAAATTATACATGACTGCCCGTTTGTAATGCATGCTGCTGCCGTGTGATAGGTTAACCTCTTGTTTAGCTCTGAATCTGTCTTACAGTGGCGTTACGGTTGAAGTTGAGTGAAAACAGGATTGTGGGCCTACAAATAAGACAACATATATCCTTCATGGGCACGGGAAGGTGGTGAGATGCATTGTATTGAGCGCTTCCTGCCATGGAAGGATGTGCCTTGGCTTTGGTGTGGATCCGCTGGTCTGCAGCTGCTCCCCTCGGCCGCGCCGCGCTCCACAGAGTGCCTCGGCTCCTGCGAGTGAGGCCCTCAGGCCCCGCAGCCACCTGGGCCACAGGGGGAAGGAATGCGCCGACTTAATGGTACCGTAAATCAGAGGACCCACACAGCGATCCCCCTGTTCCAACCCCCCCGCCCCCAACCCCTCTCCCCCTTTGCCATTGGACGACACCGGTTCCTTCCAAAAGCTCGGCCCACTTTGAACTCAGGCCCCACAGAGAGCGTGGATCCACTCGCAAGCAGCTCGCAGGGGGAACGCGCGCTCTGCACGACCAACGCGCCCGGCCCGCTGCCGCTCCTCCCGTAACCTCTGCAGAGGTCGAGGAGGTCTCAGCGAGGCAAGACAGAGAACAGGAGGGTTGAAACTGAGTGCGAGGAGATCTACCCCCTCAAGGCTGATGGGAAACTAGTCAGGGGGGCGGGGGGCGGGGGGTGGGGGGGGGGAGGGTCGCGTTGGGGCTGAGCACTGAGGCAGACTGCCATAAGTGATTGCAGCTGCTGCCGCTGAGGCCTTGAAGTTGGCTACAATAACATCCAGCCAAGCCAGGCAGATGACAAGGTGTGAGGGAGCTTGTTTGTTTGAATCCCGTATGGGTGTCAATTCGAAAGAGACACTCTGCGGGTGAATCCAACAGAGGTGCACGCCAGAGTGTGGTTGGATATTTATTTAGTGAACCAGGTTTTATCGCATATCTATTTGTGTATCAACCGTCTATGGATGGCTTCATGTACTCATAACGCTTTTCATTTCAAATATTCTAGAGCACCTTTAATGTTTTTGACAGTTTTACGTCCGCACCAACTATCAGAAATGATTGGTGCCATCACACAACTTGTTACACAGTAATGTGTGTCCGAGCATTGCTGTTATTCTATATTTTTAGAGCCGTTTCTCAAGCTGCGTAGACCCCATCGAGACCAACTGAATCCAGGCTCAGTTGCCGCAGCAGAAAAGGTCGGTGGTGAAAGAAGCTTCATTTTTCTCCCCGGGACTAACTTCAGCATGCAGTGTGGGACAGGACTAATGACAGTCATCTTAATGATGTTGACACTCCCACCAGCGCCAGCCAGCGTACAGTAATGAGGGGAGGTAAATAGCAGGTAGCTGACAACGCGGCTGCCTCCGCTGCCACACAACTAATGATCCCTTTCACACCCCCTGAACATACTTTGTAAAGATGACAGCACGCGGTTTAGGAGGGTAAATCCTGCCTTTCTTACACCTTCACTCCACCTGTCAGGGGAGAACACCTCTGTTAAAACACGACACACTAGCAAATCTATACATCTGTAATGTCCTCCTGGATTCCACAGATCAGAAATGGGGGGGGGGGGGCAGGATCAGATTTGATCTTTCAAATCAGTAAGCTCTGTTTATGATGTAAAGCACCCGTGAGTAGAGCATTAATTCAGAAGTCTATAGACTCTGTTACAAATGTATCGACTTGGCTTGAGGAATGTACTGGGATACATTTTTGTGTTATTCTGTGTCTCAACCTCAACCCAGTTTTCGATTTGTATGCAGATGACTGCTGCCAAACACGTTACTGATGCATTTTGTAGCTGCCGACTCCCATCCGTAACATATCAGTCCTGTGAGCGGAAAGAACTAAGCGAAATCCAAGTAATCGGATACCGTGGAAAAAAAAGGGAAAGAAAGGAAAGTCTTTGGGTTTTACCTGCTGTGCTCCTCTCGAATCCGAGGGTGTGCGTCTGCGTGACCCCGGTCTGAACCCCGGAGTGAAAAATTCATTCACCTCGGGAGCGTCGGTGCAGCATGTGAAGATTGATGCGTATGGCGGAACACATGAGTAATGATGTCAACAGTCATCGAGGCGACGGCGGCCGTTATTATCATCTCTAGCATGAAATGACACAGGGCCTAATCTGATGCCTAAACATCCTATCGCACCGCGAGCCGTGGTCTGGGCTCACAGGAAATGATTTACATACCGAAATCATCGGGACTGGGATATCCGTCGTATTAATGGCTTCCCTGAACGAAAATGATCCCCATGTAACGGCAGCGTATCACATGTGGGGGACGTGGTGGATGTTCTGCCCCGGCAGCATGTGGTGTCTCATGTGATGAGCATCAACACCATTTGCTATAGTGGTGGTGCCTGAAGACACAAAGCATAGGAAAATGCATGATTCGGCCCCAGCAGCTGAGGTCCTCGAAAGCCATGCCGTGACACTTCCTCTGAGCAGGTATCATGGATCACTGTGTGAAAAAAAACACAGGCCTCGTTCTTGTGAGAATGTGTTTCATATATTTTTAACAAGTTGTGATGTAAACAGTTCAATGTGACTGTTTCCTTTAATTGAGATAAATAACACTGATGTGTTGTTTCAAGTTACCCAATATTTTCAGCTCAGCTTCCTGCAATAAGCTGAGGACCAAACACACTCACTGGCAAACCACATTGTGAGCAGGTTGTATTTGTTTGATTTGTGAGTGTGTGTGTGTGTGTGTGTGTGTGTGTGTGTGTGTGCGTCTGACTGAGACAGACTGAGGGATTCACCATGGGGATGGACGAGATGGGGGGTGGAGTTTCTATCAACACAGTGTCTGTAGAGGTCTCTCTGACCCTCCTGTGAACTTTCAGGGGGTCGCAGAGGCCACCGGAGGGGTCAGAGGTCAGCATTCATGCTCATCGCAAACAATGCACATCTTTGCCCGCAGCACAGAGAGAAGACAGTCGCCACAGGCTGCTCAACTGAGCCACAATGTAGTCGTGCAAAAACATGCTTTCATTACAAGTATTCATCAATTTCTCACTACATTTTGGTTATTCTCAAAAATGAACTAATTTAGTGTTATTTATACAGAAGTTGGATTATTTCTTCACATGTAGTGATGTTAAAAAATGTATAAATAACTGTAATTAGATGTATGCAACATGCACTGTAACAAGTTTGACTAAAATACACCACAAGACTCACAATTTCAGCATTGGCAGAAATAGTGAGTACATACAGTATATACATGTACAGTATATACGTATACATGCCTTTACATATATAGATATATAGGCTATATATCTATGTATATGTATATATGTGTAGACATGTACTACATAGATTTACTTTAGTTTAAGAATGTTTTATTTCTTTCATTTTTATTTAATTTAACTGTATTTCTTTTATTTGTACGTATTTTGTACTTCTTTCTGTTTTTGGCACCACCGTAAAATGCTTATTATCAGTCCTAAATAAAACATATTTTGACCTGGACCAGATCGGTTTGATATGTATTGCTTGACAACACTTGAAACAAGCCTTTGCAAATCAAATCAGTTCACATTGTATCCTGAACA
Organism: Pungitius pungitius; assembly: GCF_949316345.1. Lineage (NCBI taxonomy): Eukaryota > Metazoa > Chordata > Actinopteri > Perciformes > Gasterosteidae > Pungitius > Pungitius pungitius. The sequence goes on from NC_084909.1 coordinate 6,340,587, forward strand.
TCTCTACTGCTGTGCAAAAAATATAAGAGCAACCGTTGTATCTTGGTTCTCTTGTGCGTACCTATATAAGGGTTATAGAAAAAAAAAGTATTTTGTCAGCATTATGAGTTCTTCAACTACACCTAGTATCATTGTACAAATAATTATCCCAGCATCGATAAATCACTGCATGGTCATGTAAATAAGTTAGAGTGATCCAAACACCGTATGGGCTGGTGGGAGGTAAATTGCCATGTCAGCACACAGCTTTGCTGAGAAAGGGGTGCAGAGATGTCCACGTTGCCCTTGCGGCAACATGTGCACCTGCTCTTCAGCCTCCAGCTCTGAAAGACGAGGGATCTGGAGCTGCAAACCAACATGGGGAGGAACATAAGGCTCATCGTCGGGTCTGCTGCCGCGCTGAGGAGTGGGCTGACAACGAAGAGGCAGAAGGACGCCAAAGGGATGTGTCTGTTGCGGAACGGCAGGAGTGACTGGCTCAGCTTTGCATGGCCCAGTCGTATGTCCCCCCTTGTGTCCCTGCGAAATGCTGAGCAGCAGGAAACCAACATAGCAGAACAGACAGTCCCAGCGGTGCGACCATTCCACAACAACACAACAGCACATCCCCACCTACCACCGTCGTTCCTGGCACATGGAAATAAGAACATCTGCACATGAGAACACGTAGATGAACATCCAGGATGGTTGCTGTAGCGTAAACCCTTCGATTCACATTGTTTAGCTCAATTGAACGAGACTGGATTCCTCAAAAAGAATTAGATTAGCCATAAGATGCTTCCCGTCGTTTGTGGGTGTTTCGTCTTTTGCAGTAATCAGCATATGAACACATATTCCATAACGTGAGCAGCTCAGGCTTGTAATTCCTCTCTAAACCACTAGGGGGACAACCTCCCCACACTAGATGGCTGATGATGTATGCAGCAGGTCTAACTGCAACCATCCCTGATCATCAGGACCAGACCTCCCTCTGCTCTGTTATCCACCGGTCTAAATGAACCAGTCCACCTCCGCTGGATTGTCATGATGTAAGGCTCGTCTAATTGGATTGTCTGCAGAGTAAGGACTTGTTAATGTAATGCGTTATCTTTTCTCTTGATTTCTTCTTGCAGCATCTGGGAGATGTTGTCATTCCAATGATAAACACCATTTCACTTTAGCCTTTATTACTAGAAACTGTGTGCGAGAAATGGAGATAAATGAGCGTGAACCCCAGAGCTCTGATCTGCTACTATAAGCTTTCACCTCCTGTATACCCCCGACACTGTGCCAGCAGCCTCGCCTGCTTATGGGAAATGCACCAGCTAACAAATGAACAGCAGGATTACACACTTTGAGCAACGTGAGGAAGCGTTTTTATCACCACACATCGAGGAAACACGCTACAAGAAAAGATACGCTTCGATGTGCTGTTTGACTGTTTTTTTTCTTCTAATCCTTCTAGATAATGTAGATAAATTGCTCAGTGAAATTACCACTGTCCGTGAACTACACATTTCTTTACCCATACATTACACCACGGTTGTGCGCTAACTGGTTTGTCACCGCAGACACGTTCATGAGAGAGGATATTCATCTTAAAATCCAGTGATATGATGAACTGATGCTCCCCCATCTTTTTAGGGACGGCCTGTTTGATCGGACACTGATACAGCGCCGGAGATAGGAGGAAACAGTGAAACATAAAGGCACACAATGTGACCTTCAGTGGGAGTGATTGCATTTTAAATAAGCTTCACATCTGTTTTTTTCCGCTGGCTGAAATGTCAGAATAACATTCCCTAGTGTCCCGGCGTGACTCCTGACCCGATGCCCTCCTGACTCAAAACCTGGACGCGCATGTAGGAAACCACCTCGCTGCACCCAACATCACTGTCCAGCGCCACGGAGAAAATAATCTTTTAACATCGCGAATCGTATTGGGATCTAATAAGAGCGGCAATTTTTGGCCCACCTTAACCTGCTGGTGAACCCTCTCTGGTTAATACGCAGCCGTTATTATTTTGCCATCAATCAGCGGCGAGGCGGGCCGGGCCGGGCGCTCTCTCCCACCTCACAGCGCTGCCTCGCAATCTAATTGTGCCCGAGCTTCATCAGTTTGCAGAACAATCAATTCCTTCTCTAGCTCGATTCGGGGCGGGCCGCGCACTAGACTACGCTACACACAGCCCCCCCTCACGTGAGCCCCACCGTCCAGGCCCTTCCCCCCACCCCCCCCCTGACCAAGAGAGCCAGGAGGCGGCTCGGTTGGCCTGAAGGGCCCCCGGCTCCAAACCTGTGTTCCATCATGTTTTTTCTGTGGTATCTCCCGTGACAGGTCGAGTCTCTCCGCGTAGCTTTGAAAATCAAGATGTGGCGAGAATGTGATGAGGCCCTTGAGGAAGTGAGTGAACTTTTGAACCGGCGTGCGGGGGGGGGACAGTCGGGGCCATACAGACAATATTAAGTGGCCTGCTGCCACAGAGCTGTCACTAATGGGGCAAACATTGACATACGAGCGCAGTCTCAAACAACCATTCATCTGAGCAAGTTCGCTAACCTTGAAAGGAGGCAACATCCTCCTGTCGGGGAAAATTCAAAACAATATAGAATTATTCTCCTGCACACATACTGTATAAGAGGAATCGTTTGACTAGGATGCATGGGGCCCCCGACACCACATCAAGTTGTGTCTATTACAGCGCACACCTGTCTGAGAAAGAACTCATTTGTGTTTGAATGACAAACTTTTCCATCCTGTTTATTTTTTTATTTTTATGGATGTGCATGTCAAGAAAACGTTTTGTATTCATTTATTTTTTTAAATTCCTGCAAGAATCTCACAGTAATGACGCGACATAATGGAGCAACCCTTTGATGTGTATCAGAACCCTAAATTGTTGCCTTTGGGTTTTCACGCAGTGCGGTAAACTTGTTTGTTGCACGTGTGTCACGGCTGAAGATGAAGACGTATGGCACTTTTAAAGTTGCTAACAATACCAATCAATAATCATGACTGTCTCAGTATCGTCATATTTCATAAATCAGCTCCATTGGCTCGAGATGACAGTGATCATTCTCCACAGTCGCAGCATGAATTCATGCAAATAATCCTTTTAAGGCGGTCCTCTGCACGGACCAAATTGACATTCATTATTGTATGGGGGGTTATTATAAGTGCTTTAATACTCTGTTGAAGATAAAGTACTTACTGCTTTAGATGTGAATTCTTGGCGCTAAAACAATCCTTCACTACAGTAAAGAGACTGAGACGCATTTCAGATTTACCTGCAAGTGAGAAACATTTTCAACCTCCTCTACTCATCTATTCAGTGGCTTACGGTTAACCCAACACCACTCCAACACCCTATAAGTAAGACCAACATGTCTGCATGTCAGGGAGTTACTCTTTAGCCGTAGATTTATGTTTAAGAGCACACCGGGATAACCCGCTTGGCAAACTGTGCTGGTTCCCAGCCAAAGCTGGATTTGCAACACACACTTTGAATCAGAGCAGCGGGCTGAGCCTGAAAAAACAAACCCAGTGGTTGCCACAGAGAATACGCATTTTTTTTTTTGTTGTATTTTTCCAACTTAAGGAAATGCTCACATGGACCTGCAGCCCGAGTGCTACACGTGAAAGTCAAGCCTTCCTCTCGGATACAGTGAGGCGTAAGTGAACGGGCCCTGCCTGTAAACACCCGACGCCTCGCGTTCATGCACCGAAAATAACACGGAGGCCCTTCCGCCTCGCGTTTCTACACGACGCACAATTGAGAGTGATGTGCGCCGCAGTCATGGCAGAGGTTGACGTGCGTGGGAAAAGGCGCAGGCACATAACCGCCGAGAGCCGTTGAGCGGGAGAGCGATCCGTCACACCGCTCTCTTCGCAGGGCTCTGACGGAGCAGCTAAAAAAAATGACAACGCAATAGCCCCGGCCGTGACATTTTGTTTAAAAACCTGATGACAGAATGATCCCGTGTGTCTGTAACTGTAGCTGCCGCCGGTCCGGGAGTCGGCCATCATTCTCCGCTCAGCCACCGTCTGTCTTGTTGGTCAGTGGGAGTGCTGCTCGTAATGGGCCATGATGAGTTCCTATGACTTACGATAGGATCTCCCGTGTCAGCCCGTGTCACGCAAATATTTATGTCAAGTAGGAGCACTTGAGTGTGCGAGCACACGCTTTAATAGATGTGAATTCCCTGTTGGTGCCGGAACGTTTCGGAGGCAGCGGCCTACTTCCTCTCCCCCTGCTCTCCCCGGGTCTGACCACCGGCGCTGGGCCAGGGGCACTGGCCCCTCTTCCTCTGAGAGATCCTGTGATTGAGAGTGCTGAGCGTGGTGTTTACTTTGGCCGCACCTCAGAGAGGGGCAGATGGAGGGAGAGAGAGAGAGAGAGAGAGAGAGATGGGGCAGAAAAAGAGAGATAACGAACGAGGAGGAGACGAGCGGGGCGGCCTGCGACGATCTTAACGGGGCAACAATCGCAGCCTTGATGCAGCTTGGGAAACCACGTTCAAGCATTCCGGCAAGTGGCCAAAAGACGTAATAGGATCTAATAGCATCAAGCACAGTGTGAGTTTGGGATTGAGTCAGCTGTATTTATTCACTGTTGCAAGAAGGCATTTAAAGGGAATCATTTTGCGAGTGTTGATAAATACTGGTTCTGTCCCCCCCCCCATTGTGAGGGAGCGATCTAGGTGGTGAACCCTCTCTTTCATCCTCTTCCATTGCCTGTGGCTTCCCAGAGCGTCAACATTCTTCCACTTATCTTTATGGCCATTAGCACTGTCAGCCTCCCTGCTTCTCTGCTCTGGCTCACTGTGAAAGCCCCTCGCCCCAAATACCGCGAATATCAGTTGACAAGCGAGATGCCTCCAAACGTAAGGCGCAAACAAATTGAGTTATTTGTGTTCCTCGAGGAGGAAACAATAAAAAACACGAGAGAGAGAGAGAGAGAGAAGTGTGCTGAGAGTGTGCTGGCCTTTGGTTACACCCTGTGGTCTGGTGGCAAACACACACTTACACACGAACCAATGGTACAGGCTGAAATCTAGCTGGAAGGAAAGTGGCCTCTCGGTGCGTCATCGAGGGCAAGCCTGAGGTGACGGTGTTTCGGAGGATCTTTGTGCGATGACTGACTGTCCATGCTCTACTGGATGACATTATAGATTTCCTTGTCATCTAAACGTGGACTGAATTGCCAGATTTTAGGCCTATAATATAAAATACTATATAACTATAAAAATGTTGCCTTGCTGTACGTCTGTTTACATGGTGCAGACGAGGTTTCAATTAAGTGTATATATGTTCTTTTCTCTTTGTGATATTGATTTTCTCAGAATGTGGTTCACAACATAACAATGGAGTTGCCGATATATATTATATGTGCCGTTTACCGCCACAGTCTTGCAATTAATCCCACTTCAGCAATAGTGATACCATGTTGATTCATTTTAAGGGGTCCTGTGAAGGGGTGAACTGATTTGCATTATATTGAGAGGTGTTTCTAATATGAATGAGGCGGAAATATATCACACCTCTTAGTATAATGAAATACATTTCAACAACACCTCAAACCATGAACCATTTCCTGGATGTTTACAATGTTTTGCTTCCTGTTGCTAAAACAGACGTACATTGCTTTGCCAGGAAATAAATAAAAAGGCAAGAAAATCCTTTATTGATCCCATGAGGGAGAAATTCTGAAGAAAAAACATATTCACTATTTTTTCCTTGTTGAATTGCTTTATTAAAGTGGAAGGTAGTTTCCACCTCTCACGGAAGTAGTGGAGTACTGGTGGAGCCCTATAGGGGGAGTATGGCATCGTCTCCTTCTTTCAGGGACACACACACACACACACACAAACTCACACATGCTGGACCACACACTGATAGAAAGAGCAATCATTTCATCAGCTCGTAATTACAGACTTTATCCAGCAAAATCCAACCTTCAATAAAAAAAAAGAGGCAGAAAGACTTTTTTCTTCAATCTCTTCTTCTACCTTCCCTCCCGTTGACTGATTTCAGTGGAAAGAGGGGGACGACCCTTTAGTTTGACACTCTGTTGTGAAGCTTACAAGCTGCTTAAGTCCAATTGGGACAAAGAGAGTCACACCACCCTCTTAACCCTGCGGCCGTCAGCCACTGCTGACCGTCTAATCTGCTTCAACAGACAACATGAGGATTAAGCTAATCCCCCATTAAGGACCTGTAATCCTCTTGAAAAGCCTTTGTGCCCACACCAGGTGAGATACTGTAGCAATAGCAAAGGTCAAAATGTTTAACCCCTCAGGAGGTGATCTGATGGTGTGGTGAAAGTGGCCCTAGTTCAAAGGTCATTTTTGAACCACTGGCATCTACCAATCAGATGGATTCCTTATAATAATAACATTACTGCAAATTAGCTACAAATTAGGTCTCGAAATTGTATTAAAGTGATTCCAAATGAATACCAAACATAATGCAGAGATACAGTTTATTTAAGCACGATTTGCATTTTTACAATTCAATGTTTCTTTTTTTAATGTTAAATGGGCAAGTTTTCCTCCCTAATCTGCTGCCGTTAAGTATTTATTTATTATTTATTAACTGTTATTATTGACTGTAGCAGGGTGCGGAGTAACACGCGGACACTGGCAGCTTGAATATAAGTTTCTTTATTTTGCTCGCAGTGCTCGAGGTTGCACACTCCTCGTTCACTCGTCGTTTGCTCGCCGTTCACTCGTCGGTTGCTCGTGCGTGCTCCAGAGTTCCCGGCTCCCCCTTTCCAGATCTGTTTACTGGTTTTAAGCACAGGGGACAATTAGTTGATACATCCCAGCTGTGCTCATCACCTGCCGGCACCGTTCCCTGCACCCCTCCTCCCAGCTCTCCTCCCCGCCCCGCAGCTGAGCTAATCACACCCCACCACCACATACCCCCACCGCCCGACTTAGGCCGGGGAGCCGTCCGGCCGAACCAACTCCCCCCCCCCCCCCCCTCCTCCTCCTCCTTCTCTGGAGGGCGGGAGAGGAAGTCGGCCACGACCATCTGCGTCCCGGGCCTATGGATCACCTTGAAGTTAAAAGGCTGTAAAGCTAGATACCACCGAGTGATCCGGGCGTTGGTATCCTTCATGCGGTGGAGCCACTGCAGCGGGGCGTGATCCGAGCAGAGGGTGAATGAGCGTCCCAGGAGGTAGTACCGCAGGGAGTCGACCGCCCACCGGATGGCCAGGCACTCCTTCTCTACGGTGCTGTACCTGGCCTCTCTCTCCGATAACTTCCGGCTGATGTAGAGGACTGGGCGGTCCACCCCCTGCACCTGCTGGGACAAAACGGCCCCCAGCCCTCTGCTCGACGCATCAGTCTGCAAGACAAAAGGGAGAGAAAAGTCAGGTGTATGGAGGAGAGGTTCCCCGCAGAGAGCTTGTTTTACCCCCTCAACCGCCCACTGGCACCGCTCGGTCCACTGGACCGGATCTGGGGCACCTTTCCGGGTCAGGTCAGTCAAGGGGCTGGTCAGTTCCGCAAAGCCCGGGATGAACCTCCTGTAGTACCCGGCCAGCCCCAGGAACTGCCTCACCTCTTTTTTTGTCTTAGGACGCGGGCAGGCCGCAATAGCCGCGGTCTTGTCTACCTGAGGGCGCACCTGCCCGCCCCCCAAGTGGTACCCCAGATACCGTACCTCCCTCCGCCCAACTGCACACTTCCCCGGGTTGGCGGTGAGCCCGGCCTGCCTCAGGGATTCCAGCACCGCGCCCACCTGCCGCACATGCTCCGCCCAGGTGGTGCTGTGGATGATCACATCATCCAGGTAGGCGGCAGCATATGCAGCATGCGGGCGAAGCACCCGGTCCATGAGGCGTTGGAAGGTGGCCGGGGCCCCGAACAACCCAAAGGGAAGCATGGCGAATTGGTATAACCCAAACGGAGTGGAGAAGGCCGTCTTTTCCTTGGACTCTGGTGACAAGGGAATCTGCCAGTAGCCCTTGGTTAAATCCAGTGTCGTAAAAAAACGTGCGGTGCCCAGTCGGTCCAGGAGTTCGTCGACCCGGGGCATCGGGTAGGCATCGAAACGTGACACGTCATTCACCCTGCGATAGTCCACACAGAACCGCACAGACCCATCCTTCTTAGCGACCAAGACGATGGGGCTGCACCAGGCGCTGTTGGACTCCTCTATTACCCCCATCTCCAGCATCGCCGCTAATTCCCGCTGAACCACTTTTCTCTTGTGTTCAGGCAACCGGTAGGGCCGTGTTCGCACTGTCACGCCCGGGGACGTCTCAATGTGGTGCGCTATGAGGTCCGTGCGACCTGGCAGGAGAGAGAACACATCATTAAACTGACTTTGCAACTGGGCTAAGTCCGTTTTCTGGGCCGCAGAGAGATGGGCCTCGAAGTGGAGCCGGGTCGGATCGGTGGACTTAGAAACCTCGGGCCCCAGCTCCTCTCTCTCAGCTACTGCGGACACCAGCGAAACGGACTCCGCCTCTCTCCATTGTTTGAGGAGGTTGAGGTGGTAGATCTGTGTAGCTCCGCCCCTGTCAGATCGCACCACCTCATAGTCGACGTCCCCCACCCGCCGTGTGACCTCGAAGGGCCCTTGCCACCTGGCGAGGAGTTTTGAGCTGGAGGAAGGAAGCAATACAAGAACTTTTTCTCCCGGTGTAAATTGTCTCAGCTTTGCTCCTCTGTTGTACAGCCGTTGTTGACGCTCCTGGGCCTCGAGCAAATTCTCACGTGACAACTCACCCAGTGTGTGGAGTTTGGCTCGCAGGTCCAGGACGTATTGAATCTCGTTCTTACTGGTGCTCGGACCCTCCTCCCAGTGTTCTTTAAGCAGGTCGAGCACCCCCCGGGGTTTCCTGCCAAACAGCAGCTCAAAGGGAGAAAATCCCGTGGAGGCCTGAGGCACCTCCCGCACTGCAAACAACAGAGGATCAAGCCATTTATCCCAATGACGTTCATCGTCGTGAATGAACTTACGAATCATGGATTTTAAGGTTTTGTTCAGCCGCTCCACCAGCCCGTCGGTCTGGGGGTGATAGACGCTGGTCCGAACAGACTTAACTCCCAGTAATTCGTAAAGTTCCCGCAGTGTACGTGACATGAACGAGGTGCCCTGGTCCGTTAGAATCTCTTTCGGGATTCCAACGCGGGAGATGACCTGAAACAGTGCCTGCGCAACACTCCTCGCGGAGATGTTGCGCAACGGCACTGCCTCGGGATATCGCGTTGCGTAATCCACCAGAACTAGCACAAAGCGATATCCCCGTGCACTCCGGTGAAACGGCCCGATAAGGTCCATCCCTAAGCGCTCGAACGGCACCTCCACCAACGGGAGCGGTCGCAGCGGCGCTCTCGGAATGGCCGGCTGGTTCACTAGCTGACACTGCGGGCAGGACGCGCACCATCGGCGCACATCCGCCCAAATGCCTGGCCAGTAAAAGCGGGCCGTTATCCGGTCCATAGTTTTGTCACTACCCATGTGGCCCGCCATCGGGTTATAGTGAGCCGCCTGGAAAATTATTTCCCGACGGCTTTTTGGTATTACCAACTGGGTGTTCTCCTGACCTGTACGAGTGTCACGACTCACTCTGTATAACCTGTCCCTGATCAATGAAAAGTGCGGGTATGATAATGCGGTGTCAGGGCGCACCATGTGACCATCAATACGTATCACCTGGTCGAAGGCCGAGCGTAGAGTATCATCACGAGACTGTTCCAGTGGAAAATCTTCCATGGAGCGTAATTCGGGAGCCCGCGGGGTCTCCGTGGGAGGCTCCGTTGGTTCCCCGTCCCTGTCTGCAGTGTCGGATAACCTCGCGTCACCGCTGAGCACCGCACACATCCCGCATGTCCCTGCTGCTCGTGACCGCACCCCCGCGCACTGCCCCGCTAACTTATGAAACCCTGCCCAGTCTGTCCCCAAGATTAGGGGGTGCGTAAGGCGGGAGCTAACCGCAACCTTAATCTTATGCTTTTTACCCCCACACCTAATCTCTACCGGTACCACTGGGTAGTCGTGAATATCCCCATGCACACACTTAATACATACCCGCGATGCCTCCACCAATGCCCCGGGTCGAACCAGCCTCTGGTGGATCATGGACTGCGTGCAGCCCGAATCCACCATCGCCTGGTATGTACCCCCCTGGATCCTTACCGGAACGCAGTACGTCGCTCCCGGGCCGGGGGAGGGTGTTGGAGGTCCGGCAACCCTCACCGTCTGGCCCACCTCCATCAGGGGGCACTCCCGCCGGTAGTGCCCGGGCTGCCCGCACCTCCAACACTCCTGCCCTGGCGGTTGAGGCGCTCTCGGTGGGTCGGGAAGAGTGCCGGGTCCGGTCGGTTCCCCACGGTCGCCCCCCCTGGTCCGGGCTGGTGATCGCGGCGTCGGCAGGGGCCACGCCGCGGCCGGCTGCTGGGTCCTCCTTCGCGGCGTGGGGACTGGGGGTGGTGACGCGGCCGGGCGTCCGCCGTCGCCCCGTCCGCCGGGGTGAGCCGCCAGGTGGTCCTCTGCTAGGGTGACAGCCGCCTCCAGCGTCGCCGGGCGGTGGTAGCGGACCCACGACGAGGTCCGTGGCGGCAGGCCCTGCAGGAATTGCTCTACCACCACCTTCTCCACCACCGCCGGTGCTCCGCCCGCGCCCTCCGGCTGCAGCCACCTGTTGGCCGCGTCCTTGAGCTGCTGGGCGAAGGCAAACGGGCGGTCCCCTGGCCCCAGCTTCGCCTCCCGGAAGCGCCTCCGGTGGTCCTCGGGGGAGAGCCCCAGCCGGTCAACGATGGCCCTCTTCACCCCGTCGTAGTCGTGTCGCGCCCCCGGTGGCAGACCAAGCGCCGCCGTCTGCGCCTCCCCGGACAGTAGTGGCAGTAGGCGGATCGCCCACTCGTCCGCCGGCCACCCGCACGCCCCCGCCATCGCCTCGAACATTTCGAGGTAGGACTGCACCTCGTCTGCCGGCGTCATTCTGTGCAGCACCACCCCCGCGTAGGCTGAGGGAGCCGCCGCCGGCGGCGCCGCACCTGGCCGGGTCGCCAACTGCTCCAGCACCTGGGTCTGCCGGTCCGCCTGGGCCTGGAGCGCCCCCATAAAGTGCCGGTTGGCCTCCGCCTGCTCCCGCTGCATCGCGGCGATTTCGCCCAGCATCCGCCCGAGCGCGACCGCCGGCTGCGCCATCCCCTCCGCGTGGTGATCGCTGGGTTCCATCCGCTAGTTGGGCGCCACTGTAGCAGGGTGCGGAGTAACACGCGGACACTGGCAGCTTGAATATAAGTTTCTTTATTTTGCTCGCAGTGCTCGAGGTTGCACACTCCTCGTTCACTCGTCGTTTGCTCGCCGTTCACTCGTCGGTTGCTCGTGCGTGCTCCAGAGTTCCCGGCTCCCCCTTTCCAGATCTGTTTACTGGTTTTAAGCACAGGGGACAATTAGTTGATACATCCCAGCTGTGCTCATCACCTGCCGGCACCGTTCCCTGCACCCCTCCTCCCAGCTCTCCTCCCCGCCCCGCAGCTGAGCTAATCACACCCCACCACCACATTGACTAATTCCGGTACTATAATTCCCTCTACGGTGGTTGTGTCCCTGTGAATTCCTCGGTGGATGGAAAATGTACACGCACCATATGCTCTCTGCCCACGGATGTCAAGGCAGAGTGATTAGGTGGAAGTGGAGTCTGTGTAAGCAACGGTGAGCGCAAATCGGCCCCAGAACTCCCCACAAGATGCTCACACTCACTGAGCTCGCAGCACTTCACACGGAGCATTGAGATATGTGATATTAAGTAGACGGCCATAAAACCTTGTCTGGACCCATTTGGTTGACTACAAGTAATAGGTAAAAGTCAAATGTATATTCAAGTTTTCAATGAAAGCCTGTTGAAAGTGTAATGATGTTAAAGCGCTGTCAGGGGAGTCCCGGCCTGATGTTTTATTGGCTGTTTATTTTATTGGAGGACCAGCCATGAATCTAGGTAGCCTTCAGAGATATTGCAACAGTGTGGTTCAGCCCCTCAGCTTGCATGAGAGATTTTATTAGTCAAACATTTGTTTCTGCATCCTGCAAGCACCCAGGAACATGTCTTTCCAGTTCAATGGTGAAGATGGCAAGCAGATGTGTGTTGGGCCTTCAGCCTCCACTACATGTCAACATCTATACCTTGGCTGTGTTTATTCCCACACTGTTAATTGAGGAGTTAGAGGAATAAAATGTGCATTTATGGTTATCACAACACCTTGTTTGTACGGAGTGGAATCAATTCTTATGGAATAACTGAAGTCCAAGAGGACCGGAGTTAATACCTTGGCCAACATGAATGTCTGTGTGCCGAGAAAGCAAAGCTATGTGATTGTTTATGAGCAATTCAAAGCCCCGGGGATGAAACAATCATGTTCACCACACAGAATGCTCACTTTCGTAAATGTGGATGGGAGGTTGGGCAATTTCGGTTTCATCTTCCCAGCTCGCTGACTGTTGGCTACACTGTGATATGTGATAACTACAGCAGTAATATTTGGTCCATGGGACTAAATCCATTACAATGAGCATTTGCATAACACTGTGGTGTCGTTGAGCAAATGAGGAAATATGCAATGATCCCAATCTGTGTGACGCAGAATGAACACTGCAAGTAAACATGTAATGATTTCCACGTGGCTGCACATCTGATGGGAAGAAGAAGAAGAAGAAGAAGAAGAGCCCTCACCGTGCCTCACCAATGACCCCGAGGGTGCAGTTGTCAGTGTGGTTAGCACTGAGTGTATCCATGACCTCACTGCAGCCAATCGGCAGGAGGTGCTGGGAATCAGTTAAGCATCAGATGTGCATCTTAAGAGACCAGCTTTTGGAAAGTCAGTATAATCACTACAGTACATACATACTAGCTGTTTGGGCAAACCGGCAGGTCGGTGACTGATGTGCTCGTGAGCCGAATGGATGGCACAGATCAGGACGATGAGGTCAGAAAGCAAAGCTCTCCCTGCATTTGGCCAAGTCGATCTCCAATAAAGCGGCCACCTCTGCATCGCTAGCCAAGACATGTCACTCTTAGCTTTCGACACAAGCCTGTGGAGGAAAACACACAAGCAGCACATGCTTGTGTTTTTCTCCATAGCTGTCTTGATATATTCAGACGAAGCCTCTGGAAGCAGCGTGGAGCCTCCTCACAGGAGCCTCTTGCTCTGATGTTAGGTACACGATCTAGTTTCTGCGTTCCTTCCCCTGTGGGGAGAGGATAGCCAAACTCTTTTAAGATTTTCTTGGCTATCACGTTTCTGTCCTCAAAATACGGAGTCCGCCAGCCAATATATCTATGGCTATTATCTATCAATTAATACATCTGTCTCCATTGTAGGGGTCCACTGCCCTGCTAGCGGCCTGACCAGCCTGTGAACTCTTGCATTCCTAAAAAACACGGTCATCGAGCCTCTGTAATTTGTCATGTTAGAAGTTGACAGTAAAAGGTCATCCACTCCCATCGCTGGAGGCAAAAAAAAAGCACCAGGATGAAAGTGCACGTTTAGACGATGGCTATTGCTAGGCTCTCCCTATTTGTATAAGAGCGGGAAGACACACACACACACACACACAGCTTTATCTAATCTAGCCCACCTATCTGTCTTATACTTCCCAGACTATCTGAAGGCAGAGCTGGTCCATTAAAGACTACTCCAGCGCCTAATAATCCACCCATTATATGCAGGTCTAAACAGGCAATGCTCATGACAGCTTTTCAAATGTGTGGAGAATGAACACGCTCTGTGCAACAACTCACATTGTGTCTTTGCAAAAATGATTCATCTCTAGCTTTTTTTAATTCAATACCTGCAGATTATGGGCAAGACGTGAAGTGAATTCAATTTCATCTGAGGGTAGTTTGAGTGGAAGAAAAGCCATTGTCTCCCCACTTATCATATTCATGTTCACTGTAGCCATCATGACAGAAATGTATGCCAACACCGCCCTCCACCCGTCGCAGACATCACATATTCATCCCGCCATATAGTCACACATTTAGCTTCCCTGCCGACAAGCTATCCATTAAACCGGGCCACCTCTGACTCCACTCCAAAGAGGGGGCACGTCTGCCAACAGGTCATTCATCATGCACAATATCAATTGATTTCCAAACACAAACAGAACATCTTTGGTATAAGGGACAGCCGGATCAGGGGAGGGGAGGGAGGGGGGGGGGGGGGGGGGCGTGGGGGGCACGGCGGAGGAAATGCACTTAGGCATCACGGCCCGAATAGTCCAACTCCTGTCTGCTGCCCTCACTCCCCCAGACTGGCATGATTTAGCCGGGTCGCCCGCTTCCTGCAATTACTGTGCTTCCGAAGCACAACACGGCCAGAGCCTACAGCGCCATGACACCGTGGGGTTGACTCTAATGACTCCTCTAGTTCACCTATAGGAGAGCCTCCGTGACGATTAACCCATTACCTTCACTGTAGTTCTCCCCACAAAGGAGCAAATCGCTGCAAAGACGAAGCACGCTGCTAACGGCAGGGAGGCGAAGATGATTCAGAGGCCGTTAAAGAGGCTTTTGTGGAGAAACAGACAGGTGTGTGGGAAGCTTTCGTCAGACCTACTTTGATGTCAGAAATACGTTCGAGGAGCACTGAGTACAGCAGCAAAACGTGCACAGTGATTATTTGTTTGGTCCTGTACTGCAGCCACGGGATCCAGCAATCCAACATCCAATGCTCACATATTTTAATTATAAAACGCATGTGCGTTTTATCAACGACTAATTCATAACCCTGCTGAACATGATATCAAGCAATTGCGTCGAGCTATGTTCAAACATTATCAACTCTCGGGTTTTGATTCTTTCCAAAGTGGCTTGCCTATCTCCATTTGCATTAGCCTCCCCTGCTGCAGCAGTTGCAGCATTAGAGCGACGCCATTAGTGGGGACCAGCGGGAAAGACGCCCGCACTGGAGCAAATGGAAGTCGTAAAGCAGCACAACGCATGGACATTACACACTGACCCTCCCCACCTCTCAGCCTCTGCAATTGGCTGACAGCGTGCATGAATGACACGGTAAACCACGGGCTTTTCAAACTCAATTTGGTCCGGCATTAATTATTCCTCTAAGTATTCTTTGCTCCTGTAAATATTGAAGTCCATAAATGTATACAGTCAGGGGCCAGCATATTGCGGTACACTTACCGATGTGATGATACAATCCCCATTTGAAGGTAACCACCTAATGAAGACCGGCGAGCGCGCGCACCGAAAGACTCATAAATCATTTTTATAACAGACAAATTTGGTTGACAAGTAGACAACGTTCAGAGTTGTTTGATGACTTGAAACTTCCATTAGCTCTCATTTAAAAGGCACCGTAGTGAAATTGAATTTGTATGCGGCGCCGCCTCAAATCCTCAGAACGTTTGGTGCCATAAGCGGATTAAAATCCGTCCACAATGTAAAAATGTAAACATAACCACTGCGTTGCTCTGTTTGAGGTAAATGCCGTGCTGCTGCTGCTGCTGCTGCACTCAATGTTTGTGGTTGGAGGTAGGAAGGGTTCAGATTGTCTGCCCGAGGGCCATGTTGTCTATCTGAACCCTCGGCCTTTGCTCCAGGGTTCAGAAGTGCAGAGTTCTGCCTCAGTTCAGACGTCCAATGCTCTGTATGCAAATGAGCGGGTCACGCATGTGAGGCAAGAGTTTGCCGTACTGACAAAACAATCAGGACATGGCATGTTATAATTCCGTAGTATAGAGACACCCGACTAAATCCAAATGTATGATATGGTTTAAAGCACTTTTCTTCGTGGTGGAAAACCCGCGGGTGGCATGTGGTTGAAATGAGCCTCGGCTGGTCCTGAACACATGGCGGTCGCTGCAAAGCTGCTGATATTTATAGCACACGCAGTGCAGCTGGCTCTTGTTGCATGACCCTCTTTTATAAATGTTAAACTTGATGACCTAGAATCTTCTAGGGTTTTGACTTGAGTTGACAGTCAGCTTTTCACCCACGTTTCATCAGAGCTTGTGAACAACATTTCAACCACTCACACAAACACAAATGTTTCTTTTTCTTTTGTTCTATAAAGAATGTAAATGAAGAGTTAAGTAGGCCAGGAGGAACGTTGCATCAGGTCCATTTATGATGTGTTTAACACTGACTGGTGATGAAACTGGTAGCAGTGAAGCTGTGTGTCTTGGTCATTGTGTTTTTGCCACGTGGAAGGTCCTGTGTGGTTTGTCTTGACCCATCCACCTCCGCGCTTTTATACCATGTCACTTTCTCTGCATATTCACGCCTAATATAGCTCTCAATACAGGCTACATGGTCCACAATTACATGCAGAAAGACAGAGTGGCAACGCTATTAAGGGCTTTGACATGTTTTATCATTTGCCATTTGGTGCTCAATAACCCGCCGACTTCTGTCATTGTTAGTTGTCAAAACCCATGCAATTTCTTTTATAAATAATATTACTTTAATTCACTAATCAAAAATGAATTAAAGCTGCGATTATTGACATGTGAAGTCCTTTGCTCACTATCTGCTATCTTCAAACTGAGACCGTACATGAAAGAAACAATATTCTCCCATCTACTACCATTTTGTTGAGGGTTAGATTAAATTATTGATTTGCAATTTAGATGTTATTCTACAGCCTAAAAGTAATACTCATACTGGTTTCAATAAGCAAGATAATAGTACATCACATTTTTGCTGATTAACTGTTTTGTGGAAAAGAAAAATTAAACTTCTGATGCTGTCAGACAACACTTTGTACTGGTTTGTTTTGTGGAAACACATTATCTGAAACAGTGATTCACTAGTGCGACGAGTTCTATTTTTCTAGTGATAAAATGCTCACGTTCATTCGAGAGAATGTGCGGCTTACGGCTTGGAATCATTTTTAACATCTAGCATTTTGGGGGGGAAGGAAAAGAGTCAAATAAGCAGCAAAGATGTGTTGAATCCCTTTCTTTCCACACACAGTCTGTGGGGGATCCTTTTCTGCAGTAATGGTGGAGGGGCTTGTGACATTCACTGCTGATAGAGGACATCATTTCACAGGAGACCTCACAGAGCAGCTAGACCGGGAAGAATGTGCCCAGATGGAATGGGCTGAATTGTCAACATTTCCCCGTTGCCCAGCCAGCAAGTTCTACGATGCGGGGAGATTTTAACATTCAAGAGGCTAACGGACCCCGCACGTGCACACACACACACACACACACACACACACACCCCTAAAATGCCTCTAAAACCAAACCAAAGTGAGTACACAGATCCTCCTGTGTGCCTCGTCTGGGAGGGGGAGCACAAAGGTGAGGACTGGCTGTAATAAAAGCCCTATGCCCGCTGTTAAGAAATGAAATGTAAAGCCATCACCGTGATCCATCTTCATTAAACAATTTCCCCTCTGCTTTGCTTGTGAGGGTATTGGTTCCAAAGGGGTCAGGTGCTATTTCTCCTCCTCTTGGGTGTCGGCATGTGTTTAAATATACTGTAGAGTGCAGCACCATTGCAGTGCAGCGGAGCAGAGGAATGGGAGGCCATTGGTCCCGTGCCGATTGGCTGCCATTCAAGGTTACTCTTGGAGGGTTTCCCATCACCCCCCCCCCCCCCTCCAAGTGATACATTGCAATCTGACAAATGCAAACTGTGACATTTAGGAAAGCACTGGGAGAATAACTACTGTCGTGTTGTTAATATCGGATCCTCTCTGCCAAACTAGATTGGGGGGGGGCAGCTTTACAAGCCCGGAGTCCATTACACAGCCGGATCATTTCGTAATTACACTGCATCCGCGCTCCTCTTTTTTTTTTTTCACACACACTGTATTAAATGGTTTGACAAAGGAATTTCTCCTTGAAGAACTGTAGCGACGGCTGTAACGTTTTACAAATGAAATATACTTCTGTGCGGACACAAAAAACAATTGTGTTCAACACCTGCGGGGGCAAAAGATGATTTGTTTTGGATGCAAAAGTTCATTTTCTGCTCAGGATTCAGGGAGCGAGTGTAAAGCAGTGAGCTAGAATAATTAGAAACTTCGAGCAGTAAAGTATTTTTCTTTAAGGGTAAAGAAAAGTGTGTGTGCAAATCTCAGATGTTGTTGTTGACAACTTAATTACATGATTTATGCCCTTTTTCTGTAATCAAAGTCAGAGATGTTTTTGCTGATTCATAGGGAAAATACACCAGGACAGATCAGATGAATTGCCTTTTTCTCTAAGTCTTGTTTGTCTAAATAAAAACTCTGTGATCAATCTTCAGTCCTTCAGTTAAGTTTATTGTCTTGACTGGCTCCTTGTAGTCTGAGTAATGGCCAGGCATTTTCAAATAGCTGATTACCTCATCTCACTGCAAAACTGTTGTAATTTAAGCGAGCATGTACACATCTCACTGGCTTTGTGCAGCCAAAATAAACACACAAGATAAGACAAGTAAATCATTTTCAGAATCTCAACATAATTCTGTACGCAGAGATTTTTTTTACCCAAAACATAAAAACCACGGTAGCTAAATCATAATGCATTATGCAGATGGAATTACAGGAAACAAGAGGGACGCGGTGGACTCGTGGGAGAAATTCCTCTCTTTTTGTTGCCACACGCATGCTGAGCTGTTCCCCATGTAAGGTTGCAAGGCGTACATTAATTATGCTGCTCACGGGCATTGCTCTGCTGCCATTGTTGCCGAATTTCCGCCTTTTGCTGCAGATATGCTTCCTCCCCTTTAATGTGCCATTTACTGCAGTTTCTCCTAATCCAGTTCATAGATAGAGGTGAATGGATGTGGTGCTGTGTGTGTTTTATGCAAATTGCAAGACAAGGTGATTAATTTATAATGGTTTTCAGTGCAATTGAAGGCAGGGGAACTGATCAAGGGCAAGGACATTATGGAATGGTACAGGCTGCATAGGGGTGGCTCTGCTTGTTCTGCACGGTACCCCAGCATGACAGTATCTCATTACATCCAGACAAAACACCTCCCCCCATTGATAACGAGCATTTTTCATGAGGAGGGACCGTTTTCGTCTCTCGTTGTATTTCCCCGCACTGAGCTGCACACATCATTGTTCATCTGGCTAAATCACGTATTGATCCAGCACTATGCCTTGTGTCTTTGCACTACAATGTGCCGTGTGCTGTGCACGCATCGTGTCGCAGCCTTTTACAAAAACAAGCCACTTGGAGATTTTCTTTCCCGTGGATGCTTCATACGAACTGCAATGCGTCACCAGCCACAATTTAATAACAATAGCCTTTACGCCGGGTAACTAAATTGTGTTTCCTCTGACGTTGGAAAGCTATTTGAAAGTAAACCAAACACTTCTGCACACAAAACCGACGATGTTTTCTCTCAGGGTCTCTTACTCTCCGTCTCCCATGCATGCAGCCGCCATTGTTACTGGAACAGCATGTGGGATCTCATTCCCTCGCCTGGGGAAAGAAGACTGGAAAACTCTGATTATATGTGTGATGCCATTCATTACTAATGCAAAGGCCCGCAGAGGTTTAAGTTTTTCCCCCTTTTTTTTCTCATGATGTACAAAACGTGCTGGCAAAATTCAAATATGCAAAATCTTATGCAGCGCCAACCAGCTGTGGCATTCCTTCTCCCAGTCAGTTGATCATTGCATACAGTGTGTGAGTATTTAAAAGCTTCTGGAGTCTCTCTATTGGTCCGTGAATACACTGAGCATGTTTCATTTATATTTACATAGCTCTATTTACACATCATAGACAGGCTAGAGGAAACCAGTGGAACCAACTGAAACTGTGTGGGCTTTCAGGCTGTATCTCATGTATGTGATCTAAAACAAATAGGAATCTTTAAAAGCTATGAATATATTAAAAAATGTACAGGCAAACATCAACTTTCATTGAAAATGGCAAAGGATTTGGGATGGAATGTGCATGTAAATATCGGGATAATCTAGTGGAAACTCACGGGGTGAAATGTTTGCCCCGAGGTGAACAACACGATGACCTATATTTAAGATTGAATCAGAGCTCTTGAGTTTGTCCAGAAACCCGCTGTTTCAGTGTGTGTTATCTTCCATCATATAATTCAGAGCCGGAGGAGGAAACCTTTAAGCAGCCTCGATGCATGAATTCTGTCTCCTACCTGCAAGTGTTAAAGACATTTCCTGTTCAATGATTTTACACCGGTGTCGAGTACGTTTTTTCTAAAAGCGTTTTGCAAAAGGAACGACAAAAATACATCCATGAACCTTCAGAGGGCTTTAAAAGCACCGATGGTTTGGAAAAGCCCAGTTGTGGCCATTTTAGAACTTAAAGCACTGCACAGGGCAAGAAGACTTCGGTGCCATTAAAACGGGGTTATTTAACATCACAGCTGGTTATCTGTCCCTGCCTATACTCTTGAGTTCATGATATTAAATATTTACTACTGCTTTAACAACAAAGACGGGGTCCTTAATGCATGTAACCTCGTTGGTGATGCAATGTGTTCCCGCCAACCAATACGCCGTCCGTGTAGTTACCATTTTTGTTAAATGACCTAATTGGCTTCGGGTTTTATTGTGTATTATTCGCAGATAAATAAAAGCCCAGACACATGATTGAGATCCGTCCCTCCCTGCTGCTTGGATGATGAGTGCATCGGATACATTTCACGGCAGCCCCGAACAGAGGTTTAGCACAGAGACACAAAGCAGCCGTGGCAGCGTTCATACCTTCAGGTGACAGAGTGCTGATGATTATAGCAAGGACAATGCCCTGCACGTGTCAAACAATCGGCAAATAATTTATGTCATCTTTTCCACTGTTATTTCCGTGGAGGGCACTAACCGTGTTGCCAATATGAAACCTTCTGCAGAGGAGAGGCAAAAAGAAGAAGAAAAAAAAGACTGCTCGAGGGAGAGAGGAAGAGGGAGCAAGAGGAGTGGATTGGGGGAGGGGGATAAGTGCCAGGCTCAGCTTTTTCCTGACTGAAGATGCACGGCCATCTGTGAGGAGACAAACACACGTATGGCCATCATTTGTCCAACATCTTACGTGATGTGAAGGCTTTTCACTCGCCATGCCAACCTGTGTGGCAGATGATGTATGTGTTTCTTCAGTCCCGTGATTACTAGCATGGAGCTGCAGAGCAATGCTCTTCACCTCATCAGTTCCACAGGCTGCGCTTCAAGGTGGGTGAGGGATTCGCTGCAAGATGGCTTCTGACACACAGCACAACCAAGGCGCACCAGCATGAATATTATACAGTGCATTTTACCACCTCCCACTGTGAACAGATCAATCGAGGTGGATGAGGAAAATTAGAATTTTAATAGAGTGCCTCGGTGCAGTAATTAAAAAGAATGATTATATTTTCCCTAAATGTATGAACGGGTTTGGGTCAATTGGGGTAGTTCTAGCGCCTTCGGTCTTGAAGTGTAAGTGTGTCCATTTGATTCTCATACAAACTTTTAAAATAAGGGTTGGTAAAACGCTATGCTGGATTCTAAAATTCTGAAAAATCCACCCCAGTGCCCAACTCTTTTTTGAATGTAATCAGTTAATAGCACCAGATCCTAAAGTCCCAAAGTCTAAGAACGTTGCCCAGAATGCAACACTGACAGCCCAAACCTTCAAGTATCCTCGCAAAGCCACCTAAACGGTCATTATGAAGTGAACATAAGGAATGGAAACGATGAGTATCTATGATTTATATATATATTGAATATGCTCACATTATTGAGATCTCAAGCTGTATTATTTCCTTTCCCCATTACAGTTTTCGCTGGTGGTTAATGTTTCTTGTTATTACCTCATACTGCTAAGAAAAACAAAGCTTTTATTTATCTAACGTGAAAAACATTTGACCTGCATGAACACAACTTTTTTGCCTATTTCAATGACAGCCATTAATCACTGATACTATTTAGGCAAGAATTATTACATTTCACTTAATTTGGAAAATGAAGGCCATTGCTACTATAATTTCTTTCCATGGCCGGTTGGGGATCCATTACAGGTTTACATACAACTAATACATAAAAAATGATAAGTAAAAAAAAAGGAGGATGAGAAAAGATGCTCAGACTTCAACGCAGTGTCACCAGATGAGCTCAGAGACAAGCGGGTGATAATTGTTGTGGGAGCCAGGGGAGCAATCGGCTCTTTGAGGGAAAGGTAACAAACCAGCACAACAATCGGAATGAATCACAGTAGAGGAGCTGCTGCTGCCGTTTACCTTCCACTGAGGCCCCATTAGAGTCAGCTCACAGGTTTTATGTTTCAGCCACAGACTTCTACTTACAAGCCCGGGCCTCAAATGAAACATGTACTTTTAAACAAACCCTTGCATTTCAAAGTTTTAGGCTTGATGGTTTCTCTGTGAGAGAGTAAGACTTTCCCTTTGCTGTTTCTCATCAAATATTACATGGGACGTGCATATTTTTGCTTTCAAGTTTGCCACAAAATCAATGAGACAATGAGAAAACCCTGGCTTTTGTCAACATAAACCATGGTATTGTTCGGTGGCTTCATCGGAAGAGAGAGCAATGTTTTTGTAAGGTGACCGGGGCAACTATGCTGTGTCAACTGGTGTCAGGATACAAGTGCAGTATACCAGCTTCCCCGCAGGCTATAGGCCCCGAACGGGGGCCCCTTGTGTCCCAAACAGCACAACCAAAGATAAGGCTCCAAGCCTCCTCCTTGTCAAATGTTTCTGGTTGGAAGCGCCCAGAAGAGGTGACACAGCCGCACTGACTAGACAGGAAACCGGTCAGCCAGCCTCTGTTTGGTGTGACAGCAGATCGACGTTGAACTTATAGCGCAGAAACGATAATTGGGGGAGGCAAAAGGAAGGTGAAGGAGCGTCCTTGTCAGGCGGTCTCAAAGAGAAGAATTCATCAAGTGAGTAGGTGGCACATGGAGTACAGAGGGAACCTGCAAGGTTCGAAACCCCGGCTGCTCCGTGTCCCTGAGCAAGACACTAGCTGCACACTACTCCCACTGTGTGGGATGGGTTGGAAAATGTAATGCAATAAAAATGCAATGTAAGTCACTTCAGATAAAAGCCTCAGCTAAATGACATGTACTGTGTTTTTTTTGTTCCTGCGGGGCAGAAGTCGAGGTCTCTCCTCCGATGGAACCCTGCACCACAGAAGAAGCTCTGTCCTCTGCTGCTGCACGCCGTGCCCCTCGGAGAGCTTGTTACGGGCGACGCCGCATCTTTCATGTACCAGTTAAGGGGCAGAGGGACAAGTGAACAAGCCAACCTCTAACCCCCGTGTGACGTTTCAGAGCATGTGGTGATTTGTCTAAAGTTTGAGCCTCAGAAACAACGACCAATCATTGATTGACCGGAGCAGCGGGCGATAATAAATTGTTTTCCGTGCATTTTGAGTTGGGTAGATACGCGGGGGGTCTAATTAATTTCCCTTGAACGAAGCAAGCGTTTGCCTTTCAGAAACAAACCGGGCCATCCAGTTCAGTGGTTCTCAAAATGAAACGTAGGAAAAACTCATTAGGTTTTCCTTCACATCCCTCGGCTGTGGTTGAGCTACAGCAGGTTAAGTGTCACTCAGATATTAGCGTTCTCCTGGTGGAGCAGTGGACGCCACATCAGCTGCTACCGTTTTTGTAACTACATTAAACAAACCCTCTGAAGGCCTCAATGATGCATGCAATCTTAATTTTTATTACAGCAATTTATTACATACTCCCCAAGCTTATGACAGCCCCGACTGTCATTAACAGATTAATTATAATTTCCCCCCGCGCTCAGAGTTAAAGAGAAATGTGAATAAATACAGGCGCCCCTTAAAAACAATGGGAGTTGAAAAACCGTCTTCCATATTTCTGGTGACTTTACCCTTCACCCCTCCTGAAAGTAAATGAAATGATGAACACAGGGGTCTGGCTCCTGTGGTCCTCTCTAATGCCACCATGCATAACAAAGCGACGAGACTATTAGACTAATAACCCTCCACCTTTGTTCCAATGTCTAAAATATTACGGCACGTGTACAGCGCTATTGTTTCCATGAAGCGCTGTAACATGACTCAAAGTTTCTGTAAAGATGAAAATGCCAAAATGCCCTGCAAGGGGTTACTTCCCCAGGCTTTAAATAACCGGCTGCTATTCGTTGCCTCTCAATAGTCCAGAGACCACCAAGGCCACGGCAGACCGGACATTATTGGTCATGACTTAAAGTTGTTTCCTCAAACCAGAAACAATAGAAAAATCCCACACTGAAAACACATTTACTAGCTCTCGTTAGGCCTAGTTAAAGTATCAACTGTGATTTTAATTAGAGAAAGTTGCATTTAGTCTGAAAAGAGCACACTGACAATTAAATGCGTACCAGGAGCAAACTCACGGAGCTGCTTGTCTAAATTTGTGAAAACCATTGCACTTCAAAAACTCTGATATTATAATAAAACCATGCATAGCTGTCAGAAAAGTTGGCAACACATGTCACAGGCACACAAAGGGGCTGGGAACCAGCTCATTTTAGCAGCTGTTTTAACATGTACAGCCATGAACGTCTTCATGTCTGCTGATAATTAAAGTGAGAGTACAGAGATATTGAGGTCAGAGTAAGTTTAGATTATTTGTATTAAAGGCTGTGAGGCAAGATCATTAAAAAGATAGTTTTGAATAAGGTAATAGCCCAATATTGGACAAAGGTGGGGACTTAAACTCTTTAGATCGCCCTTATTCATCTCTAATGACCCTTACCTGCAATTCACCTCATAAATGATCCTCCATCTTGGCTTACATTAATGCGTTCATAAACACAGAATGATTGTGAGAGAGTAAGTGTTGGTCTATTAATAGTTGAAGATATGATGTGCTATACAATGACAGGACATTTCAAACAAAGATCAACTCTACAATTAGAAGCAGAGACGCACTTCCACACACATAATGCACCAAGAATACAAATGTAACTTTTCAACTGTTCTTAATTTGGAGTTTCTTGTCACCTATTTCTGTATAAAACCATTTAGAACCTTATTATAATCGAGGACTAAGATCCCTACGAGCTAATACCCATGCACACACTCTAAGTCAACAGAGGAGCTTCCTTCATTCCACACATCACTTTAGTGATTTATGCAGTTTGTGGTAACATGGTGTGACTTATTACGAGCAGGCTGAGGTTAGTACCAAGAGCTTTATTTTCATCATATGCACCAGAGAAGCAGTTGCTGTTGGCAATGGAAAGCTTATATCTTAGACTCTAATACATCAAATAGTGAAAAATTTAAATATAGGACTTTAATATATGACATGTCAAATATCAAATCACAGATCTGGGTAGACAGTCATTTCTAGATGAATCAAATGTGCGGTAAACAAGATAAACAAATATAGATACAGAGATGTTGAGCCCTAAAACAGGAAATCAAAATACATCAAGGTAAAATGGAGTGGGCAGAGAATCATTAATCCAAAGATCAGGCCGATGAGACAGATTCAAACATGACAGTCTGTCAGGGACGGAGTGTCGATGGGCTGATTAGGGAATCGGGAAACAGATGAGTTTCTGGGTGGTGAAGATCAGGGGGAGGGGCATGCAAGGGTTTAGGGCAGAGCCACACCTGCGCAGAATTAACATGGACAGATAATCGCCAACCATTTACTTCCATTCCATGCAAGTGAAGGAGACAATAAAACATTGGCTGAAGCAAAATGGCATTGCGTGGAGTTCAACTCTGTGGTTGACCCAACTTGGGGCTGCCTATGATCCAGTGTGCGGCCTTGGCGGGCACCAGAACACAAGCATAGATGTGTGAAGGTGCCCTTACTGCACGGCAGGAGGGAGGGGATCTGAAATGAGAGTTAGTGTGGTGGAAGGGGGGGAAAAACAGTGCACACGACAGAATTAGAAACTACTGGAGCAAGCTGGGCTACTTTCTGCATTAATTAAATCTTTGAAACAAAATCCATTACAATGCAACACTCCTAAAAACAAATATCCCTTGAAACCATGAAATGCCTCAGTTGTGTTTTCAAAGGCGCCGATTGAGATTTTGTTGTACTGGCTTTACTATTTGTTGCGGTGAGCAACGGTTGTAAAAGCAATGCCACCAAGTACAACGTTTCATTTATGAGCGGCAAGACACAATAGTAAAGAGAACTGTGATCATTAAATTCTAATTAGGAAAAACGATCTGCGAGGGCAGACTATCTCTTAAGTGCATCTCCCACACCACGTGACAACCAGATGGAAAAAAAACCAATGCAGACAGGAGACACTGAGAGAAGGAGGAGTCACTCAAGGATTTTGCCTTGGACTCTCTGCTGGTCTGTTTCTTTGTCTGAATTAAATTAATGAAATACCGAGCTCAATGCATGCCGAGGGGCAAAAGAGGCCGTGGAAGAGGCCGAAATCGGGATGTTCATGGCCTTGTGTTAATTAAATCAAACCAGCCAACCAGGAAACATTTTACCAGTGGTATCCACGCCATAACAATTTATCAGCAAGCAGTTCTTTTTTTTTTTACAGACAGCACACACAGAGCAATATTAAAATGTATTTAAGAAGTAATGTCTCTGGTTTTCTGATAAATGCAAGTGCATAATTTATTCCCCTTTTAGCTCTGTTTTGGGTCTCCACCGAGTAGCTACCAGGTACCTCAACTTCATTGCTCTGTGCACCCGTATCGCAAAAACAATAACGATTTGTGCGACTTTTCTTCCCAGCAGACCACCATGCGTGTGCTTGGGTGTGGCGACGTGTGGTTGTCGGCAGCAACTACAACTCACACGGCTTTGATTGCTTGAGATCATAAATACTCCACTAACATTACGCTCAAAGCCGCTACCAGCAACATCATACCTAACACTTGAGTAAATAAGTTTAATGTCAGCACTTCCCAAGAAGAAGAAATCACAAGATTTTCCTGTCAGTCCAACCTGACGAGAGTTCTGTCAGTCACCTCAAGGAAAAGAGTAGGGGACACACAGCTCCGCTACACACCATTAGGAACAGGGAGGACGCGGTTGCTGGTTGTCAGCAACACATTTTTCATGAGGGAGCCCTTTTTGGACCTAATCCAACCCTCAACACGCTTCTTCTGGACAAGAGTTCTGAGGATGTAATAACGTGTGTGATCGCCACCGTTTTGTAAAAGGCAGCGCAGCTGGAATGAGAAAGATCAGAAATAAGAAAAGAAGAAACAGAACATTTCATATGAGCGTATCGGGGGAAAGATGGTTAGGTTTGCAGTCATTAGAGGAGGACAGAGAAGAGATGGATGGACTCGTGTGCAGGCTGTGCTGCCCGGTCATACTAAGGCGAGCTGCGCAGTGCTTTCCCCGGGGCGAGCAAGACTATTGGTTGAAGTTCAGATATAACTTCATTTTCTGTGGATGAAATGCACCTCAAGGGCAGAGGCAACGGGTGGAAGGCAGGACGAGGCTGTGCAGAAACTGTGCTTCCAGCTCACACAGATGCTCGGTGGGAGTCGAAGACTAGGGCATAAAATAAATCCATTGTGGCCGTGGAGCCAGACTGCTAACCGAAATTAAATTGTGTCCGCAGACTTTTCATATAACACCCTATGGTCTAAGTGGTCTATAGTGCCAGAGTCTGACTACCATTACCATTAGAGGCAAAAAAAAACCTTCTTTGTGTACAACCTTTCAGTTTCCTTTATCTATTTCTCTTGTGAGCCATTTCTTATGAAGCAAAAACGTCCCAATTCCTGCAGTGAATTAATTTTCAGCACATTGCACATGACAGTCTTGGGTTTGAATCTGCCTGTGTGTATTCCGAATGTTTCTTTTGACCCTATGAGGACTCTCATCAAGTCACCAACTGAGTCCCCAGAAATTACAATGTGTAATTGATGATGTCAGATATTCACATTATGACAGCAAAATGCAACTGACATATGAAGTATTAGAAAATAAATAATAAAACATCACATCACCATTGCTAAAAGGTGCATGCAGTTCCAATCCTTTGTCTTTTTTTCTGTAAAACACAAACACATGACAATTTCATTTTCTACAAGGAAATTGACAATGATGAAACAACAATGTATCCTGATAAAATATGATACATATAATATACGATCATGTCCACCTCACTGAAGCCATCCTGTCTACTGTAGTTATATTTGTAAATACATTTAAACCGACTGCTCTTAGAAATCTTGATTTAAGAGAAAATTCCAAGCTCAGTCTTTGTCTCTCTTAAATCTTTGGAGACGGATACAGTGCTCTGAGGAATAGCAGATTGACAGATTGATACACGAGGATGCCGGACGTGTTGAAAGTTGCAATCTGTATGAAACACAGGCCAGAGCAGTGAGGAGAAATTACTCACGTTTTTGATGCATGCATCCCGCTGTGGAGCTTAGTTCACACAAAGTTCAGTTGAGCAGCAGGCTCTTCTTCGGTTCCTTTTGGAAGGATTCACTCTCCACTATCTCTCTGGCAGGCAGAGGGTAATGGATGAGGTGCAAGGGTCCAACAGAAAGCACATCTGCATCCACACGATAAAATGCTTCACAAAGAAGAGGTAGATTTCTTTGAACAGGAACCCTCAGAGTTTTCCACACATGGTCCTCATAAACAGCTGAAGACCACAAAGTCCCCAAAATGTTGGTCTTCTGATAAAATTTTTTGAAGAAACGAAACACAGATGCATTTAAGCATTTTCACATATGACATAATGATAATATCTGACCCAGAATATTTCATTAAGGTCATTGGTGCAAACTGTTCTGAAATGTGTTTTTGTCCATTATTGAGCACATGCCATTCCTCAGGGTAGACCGGTAGACACTATTGTGTAATTGACTGGCTGGCCCTGAGGCAACTGGAGATGTTAGGCATCTCTGTGGTCACACCTCAGTACCTCACAGTTGGCAAGGCCGGGCTTGCAACAAATCACGCCGCACTGACAGCCACGCGTCCTGCGGAACTGCAGCAACAGGGACAAAAGCCGAGGGCAGCACATTTAAATATTACTCAGCAACACAAAATTAGCCCAATTCTACCTGCAAACAAAGGACCAGCGAGTTCCGATCAGAGAACTGTGAACACAGGGTGGAAGCGCTTACCCTGCCGCTAACCTTAGAAAGTGCCGGGAAACCCTCTGCTCCAGCAAATGGGACGGTCTGGCGGGGGAAATGCATTGTCTGGGCCCTCCTGAGAGAGAACAGATGGGGACCTGCTCCTGTTGTTGGGCCAACAGGACACTTGAGCAGGCAGATTGCACATTTACATTTACGCCTCAGAACGGGAGACGTTTGCGGTCCAGCGCTTTATGCAGCTTAAGATGCGTCATTGCATCCAACGCATAAGATAATAACAATAAACTAACAAAATGGGAATGGTTGTACAAGAAATGGGACAATATTAATAAACACTTGCAAAACGATCCATATGAAATCAGTTATTCGCTCTGGGACAGGCAAGACGCACGAGGGACACAAGCACCAACAATTGCAGGCCTCGTTCCTCGGGACACAAATGTATTCACATTATGCCGAGTGGTCGGACTGCATCCCAAAAAAAAATCCCCCAGTTTGATTTTATCCCATCTATCATTATTCTCCTTGGCAAACACAATACCATTGGATCCCAGAAGAATTATAGGGCAGCACTGCTGAAGACAAACAATTTACTGGCACTTTGCCTCACTGAACAGCACTGTCAGCCTGCCATGAACCATCCATTTTAAACAACACGTGTTTTAGTCACCAAGCTGCACATTGCATGGACACATAACTCACAGGATTCATGGAACCACTGAAGTTAAGCCAACTACTTAAAATAATAGAGGCTATTATACCACTGGAAACGTGTAGTAGCATCACTCAGATTCAGTTGAGTGCTTAAGGCACTTCGATAAAGAAATATTAATATCTTTAAATGAGCACACTGGATGCTCTGAAAATACACCGTCACCATCCACACCTCCGTTCAATATGTTGCGCTCTAACTACCTCACCTTTAAAGGGAAGGCGCAGATGCGATTCTTCTTGGCAGACTCTCCTGCATTAACTCCCTCTCCTGCCGGAGTGCAAATTAGGAAGGGAGCTGGTGCCGTGTGCCGAAGCAGGAATGCGGGCCCGAGGCAGAGCACGGCCGAGCAGCGGGATGCTCCAGGGGAGCCGGAGGCCACATTACGCTGCTGCAGGGGCCAGAGAGCTCAGTGTCTGACAGCCCTGCGCCCTCGGTGGACAACACCAGGACCGCTGCCGCCGTATTCTCGGGACATTTACATTATTCAAAGATAAATGCACTGTCAATTTTGCGTCTCCCAGCGCTAGGCATGTGTGCCGCTTCACTCCTCCCGCAGCCAAAGGTGGGCTCACCTCTGTCCGCTAAAAGACACGCTACAAATTAAGTCAAATGTCTTTCTCCGTGGTGCAGAATTACTTAACCCTGCACACTGCCACTGTGCTCTAGATTGTGATGCAGGCTGTAGGTAAGGAGAACAATAGCAGTAGGAAATACGTCTCTGCATCAGGTTCCTGTGGGTTATTTTTAGATATTGAAACACATAATCTGGTCAAAGCGAAGATATATTTAGTCACATCACTCTGGGTGAATGGGACAAAAACAACAAAATCATAATTTTACCTTTTTCGAGGCAACATAATTAAATCCAACCAAGCTATATGCTTTAACAATATAATGTACCTTTTCTAAAGGCTAACTACCCACAACTTAAAATGTTTTACTCAAAAGAGCTGTTTTCAGAAAGGCCTTTAACTTAAAATTCCTAACACATTTGTGTTGAGTTGTAAATCTATGGATAATGATCCAGATTTTAAATGTCGCCGTTGCTTTGCTGATGAAGTTAAAGTCAGACACGAGTTCTGGTAGAACAAAACCTTCAGTGTTGAGTTACAAATGTGTTTGTAACTCCAAGCCAAAAGGCTCATTTTCATTTGGAGAGTTGAATTATGTGACAGTCTGAATATTCATTTTCCATAACTATTCCCATGTGGAGAGCAAATACAACAACTATTTGAACCGACCTTTTGAGTCGTCCCATTGAGTGATGCATCTCAACCCAGTCTCCAAAAAAAGCGTGAAATGGCTACGTTGGTCCACCGTGATAAACGTGGTCATGTCACGTTTTCCCCCAAAATAACGTTACTATGTTACGTTTCTTTTGGCCCATTCATTTACATTGCTTTGCAAATAGGTCACGTGACTATCAAGTTTCCCGGTAGCAAAAAGAAAAACATGGCGGACGGTCAGCATAATCTCCGTGAAAAACACAATATTTTAAGAAAGCATCAGCATTTGTATGCATTTCGATGGCATTTCTAGCGAGAAGTATGCGTTATTCTTTCATAATCTTCTATCAGAGACTGTAGAAGACCTTCCGTTTATTCGTTTCTGCGAAGATTTGAGTGTCTCTTTGGGAAAGCGTGGCTACGCAACGCCTTTAACGGCGCATTATTAAAAAAACACTTCCAGTGGGGGCGTAAAGAGGCGTTCAGCCTTAAAGCCACTAATCGCCAAACAAAACAAACTCAAAGCACACGAATCACATTATGACTTTTTAAACATAAATTCCCTTATTTTTATGAGTTTTCAATGTAAGAATGCATAATTTCCGGGTGTAGGCAAGCCCGGGACATCCCGAATTATGGGCAATTTTGATTTGTCCAGCTTTTTGACAGCTCCAGTCCCGACTTCCAATCACAGCCTCCTAAGTCAATGACGCGCCTTAAACTCTCGGTTGTTGTGAAGTTGTGTGAGTGCAACTTCCCCCCCCCGAACATTACGTCTTGTTTACATGGAAAAGGGGGGCGGGGCTTCGCCTTCAGAGCGGAGCGTCATTTCTCGCTCCACACGTCTCCTCTTTTTACTGGCCAGAAAAACGGGCGATCTATCGATGTGGGTCTGGCTCCATTCCATTGGCTCTGACGAATCCAGAGGCCTCCACTAAAGTCTCTCTCTATTTGTTCTGCTTTACTCAATAAAAGTAAAACCTTTACAGATATACTGTACACACACTAGGCTAACATAACGGAGATTCCAGGCTTCGTCCTTTATGTTTTATGGGGATAAAGCCTCTGTAAGTAGTTTTTTCCCAAGCAAATCTGAGTTTCTTCTGTTTTTTGTGTGTCCCATACAAATATCAAAATATATATACTGATTTTCACATCCAAACACACTCACTTATGTTCCCTTTTATCATGACAACAAGAAATTTCAAGATAAACCTTTTGCTTTCATAAATATGACAGTTTTAGTGTGTAAAGGCCCAGCAGTGTACGGTCCGAGGGCCCCTATCGGGCCACTTGTTAGATGGGTTTGATGGGTTACTGACTAAAATATATGCCCCCACCCCCTAACTTGATTTAGGTCTGTTGCCTCAGGGCAACTTGTAAATATAATAGGTCAAACAAGCAATGTAAGCATTAAGAAAGTAGTGCATTTTGAGCACATTAACCACAAATGGATTCAAACATAAATTCAAAAATATTAAACAAAGAAATTAAATGACCAACACTGTATGTACAAAATCCACATACAAAACATGTAAACTTAAAGGGCTTGTTTGTGTCAAATTGTATGGCATACACATTCAACTGGCCTACAATAACCTGAAGAATGTCTTAAAATACTGAAGGGGGGGACATGATATCATTAGAAATGTTATGCCAGGGAGAGCACAGAATGTATTGTGGGGTGTTCAACAAGGAGGATTTTCAACCTCTACTATGTCTCCATCCTCATCTTGATCGACAGACTCACTGTCACTGTCATCAGACATGCGTTATCCTAGTTTAGTGTGTAAATGCAATTTCCAGCATGAGGCCTAAAAAACGCCTACAGGAATAAAAGGGTTAAACCAGATACAACTTGCTTGTTTGACTTATTTGACTTATTATATTTACAACTTGCCCTGAGGCAGTTAGGGGGTGGGGGCATACATTTTAGTCAGTAACCCATCCAACCCATCTTGAAACTCAGTCGAAGGAGTCTAACGCCGGAGTCACAGGGTGCAACAAAACTCTGTAGTGAAAAAAGTGAAGGCCGAGGCATGCTGGGTGAAGTGCGATCCCGGCCCTTTCGGGACAGTGTTGTGCCTGAACGCGTTCATTGAACGATAGTTCATGAACTCGTTGATATTTTGGGCGAACGTGAATTGAACGTACTGTATTAATGCCCGATGAACGTTACTGTGAACTCGTTCATTCTGGTTTCTACGGCACGTTCTTTCAGGTTAATGTCGTTCAATGGGGTGCCAGATTTCTATAGAAAACACACCGTAAACGCGCATTGATAAGTGTAGCAGAGGCGGCGTATAATAATTTTAAAGAGTTTTATGAAGTTACTGACAAGGTCGGTGAGGATGGGAGGAATCTGACCTTTCTTTGCAAACATTTGCACCTTAATGATTACTGTCCTGTTTTTCTTTTTATAATACCTTATTTAAAAAAGACCATTCAAGCAGCATGTGTTTGAGAATGTAGTGTAGGGGTGAACTCTGCAACTGCTGCTAGTGTGGAGTGAATGACAGCAACATTAAAGCAACAAAGGGGAAATGCTGTCCCCTCAATGCTAATGTAAACCCTGGTTGGATAAGGATTCAAAATTGGATATGAAGATTAAATCTGATGCATAGCTTCAGTGTTAAAACTAATCAAATAATTGCTGTCTCTGGTTCTGGGCTGTGGCAATAATAAAATAAAAAAATAGCTCGCAGCAACGTATGGAAAAAAAGAACTAAACTAGCTCATTTTTTGGAACCGTGAACTTATTTCAAATATTTTGAACTATGAACTGAACTAGTTCATTTTTAAAATGTGTGAACTAAACTTTGAACTAGTTAATGTAGAAAGTAAACTTTCCCAACACTGGCTATAGGACCCCGGAAGATGATGAACTATGCCTGGGAAGGGCCTGAAGCCATGCCGGTACGAGCATGATGTGCAAATTAGTCATCAGATCAAAGTATAGTAGTGATAGACTAATCGAACCATCTAACAAGTGGCCCGATAGGGGCCCCCGGACTGTACACTGCTGGGCATTTACACACTAAAACTGTCATATTTATGAAAGCAAAAGGTTTATCTTGAAATGTCTTGTTGTCATGATAAAAGGGAACATAAGTGAGTGTGTTTGGATGTGAAAATCAGTATATATATTTTGATATTTGTATGGGACACACAAAAAACAGAAGAAACTCAGATTTGCTTGGGAAAAAACTACTTACAGAGGCTTTATCCCCATAAAACATAAAGGACGAAGCCTGGAATCTCCGTTATGTTAGCCTAGTGTGTGGACAGTATATCTGTAAAGGTTTTACTTTTATTGAGTAAAGCAGAACAAATAGAGAGAGACTTTAGTGGAGGCCTCACGGCCACTTCACGCACAGGGCAAGCAATGCAGCTCCGTTTGCCGGGAAAATGATAAGTCCCGCCTCTCCATGGATTCGTCAGAGCCAATGGAATGGAGCCAGACCCACGTGGGATAGATCGCCCGTTTTCCTGGCCAGTAAAAAGAGGAGACGTGTGGAGCGAGAAATGACGCTCCGCTCTGAAGGCGAAGCCCCGCCCCCCTTTTCCATGTAAACAAGACGTAATGTTCGGGGGGGGGGAAGTTGCACTCACACAACTTCACAACAACCGAGAGTTTAAGGCGCGTCATTGACTTAGGAGGCTGTGATTGGAAGTCGGGACTGGAGCTGTCAAAAAGCTGGACAAATCAAAATTGCCCATAATTCGGGATGTCCCGGGCTTGCCTACACCCGGAAATTATGCATTCTTTCATTGAAAACTCATAAAAATAAGGGAATTTATGTTTAAAAAGTCATAATGTGATTCGTGTGCTTTGAGTTTGTTTTGTTTGGCGATTAGTGGCTTTAAGGCTGAACGCCTCTTTACGCCCCCACTGGAAGTGTTTTTTTAATAATGCGCCGTTAAAGGCGTTGCGTAGCCACGCTTTCCCAAAGAGACACTCAAATCTTCGCAGAAACGAATAAACGGAAGGTCTTCTACAGTCTCTGATAGAAGATTATGAAAGAATAACGCATACTTCTCGCTAGAAATGCCATCGAAATGCATACAAATGCTGATGCTTTCTTAAAATATTGTGTTTTTCACGGAGACTATGCTGACCGTCCGCCATGTTTTTCTTTTCGCTACCGGGAAACTTGATAGTCACGTGACCTATTTGCAAAGCAATGTAAATGAATGGGCCAAAAGAAACGTAACATAGTAACGTTATTTTGGGGGAAAACGTGACATGACTACGTTTATCACGGTGGACCAACGTAGCCATTTCACGCTTTTTTTGGAGACTGGGTTGTGCATCTTATTCTTGTTGGTGTCCATTAAAAAGGATCAGT
The DNA here is from genome assembly GCF_949316345.1 of Pungitius pungitius. Lineage (NCBI taxonomy): Eukaryota > Metazoa > Chordata > Actinopteri > Perciformes > Gasterosteidae > Pungitius > Pungitius pungitius. The sequence goes on from NC_084909.1 coordinate 6,375,839, forward strand.
GTTGCACAGTATTGCTCCCGGTCTCGACACTAGCTTCATTGTCGTCACATAGGCACTGCAGTTTATTTCATTTGTTTGCTGTAATCAACCAAATGCGGTTTAATCGACCGCTGAATATGATCCCCAACAGATGGGCATTCTAATCCTGTTTTGAATACCATTTGTTAAAACACGTAGGAGTAGTGCCCAGCGGTTTTGGGGGAATGATTGAGCCTTTTAGGAAAGTGGAATTAGTTTGTCACAGTTATTAAAATATTTACATCTTGGGTTGTGACAAATGGACTTTGGGGCGTATTGCCACATAGTGAAAGTCAGAAATGTTTGAGAGACGTACACATTGTGGTTGTTTGATTGTAATTATTGTGATTTGTTGAAAAGATGAGGAGAGAAATAGAAAATATAAATTGTCAATTGACGTTCATGCAACATGCTACAATCCTTAATATTTAAGATATCATTTCTCTGTAATGATTTTTTCTTTAATATGATATTATTTATGCAGAATAAACCATTATTTAAAGATCCTGTGTGTCAACAGCGATCAGACCTCAGATGGAAGAAAGATCCATTTCGAATGTGAGGAAAAAGTTTCCGAGGAATTGTTGGGCCTGATGTTGAAACTTCGCTCCATGGATGAATGGTTAAGTTTAATTCTAAAACGTATGAATATACTTCTGCATTCCACAATCCATCTCTCATATCTAAAAGTCGCAGACTATTTTACTGAAATAATGTGTCCACGATTACAAATGAAAACCGTACAGCACCATTCTTTATCCAGTAGACAGATTAAATTCTAAACCCTGTTACTGTAATAGGCACACTTGTAGCTTGCCATGAATTAGAGCTCTAATTATATTAGGTACTATTTTAAACAAAATAACACATTTCTTTTGATCCATAGGTGTAATTTATAGCAAAGCCAGGTTCATTTTCCTGGGCAATCAATTTCGTGGTGTAGCAGAGGACTAATATAATTATGCAAAGCGCTGAGAGCTGAGTATCGCAGTCAGCACAGAAGGGTTTTTCGAAGATAAATGAAGATGCAATTTATTCACTCATAATTTCATACAGAAAATGCCTTGAAAGAAATCCATATGAGCATCAGAAAAGGGTAGAGGCACTACTATTTTTTTGATGTAGACTACCAGAGCATTTTAGTTAAGGCTTGGATAATGTATGACTTACTTCAGGTTTCCTCACATCAGTGAGCTATCTTTCACATGAGGAAGGAGAAGAGCCCTTTTGGCCAAGCCCTCTAAATCACACCTGGAGGAGCGAGCCATTCATTATAGTTACAATTATATCAATATCACTAACACATAAGAGCCGCGATAAATCCACGCACATCAGTTTCTTTGACAACAAGTGTGATCAATGCAGGCTCCTCGGCTGCAGTTATTCTTATCAGGTTGCTTTCGGTTTTTATGAATCCGCAAATCCTGCCTGCTCAACTCAGAACGCAATATATAAGATTCAAATTCTCCGTTTCCATTCATTGTTATTTGTGGTTGCTGCTAATGTTTTGCTTGTGCAAACCCGTTAACCTGCTGTTACTGAGCTTCTGAAACAAAAGGACCACCCTTCCACTCTTTTCAGCCTGCTGCAAAGGTCAATTGCAACAGAGTGGGAGCTCTCAGAGTAAAGATTTGTGTTAAAGGTGTTTGAGAATTAGATTGAGAAACGACTCTAAATCAGTCAGTCTGTTCCTTAATCTTATTTTAAGTCTCTGAAATATACAAACCATTTATTCGGCCATCTAGGGATTATTTTTACTTTTGGACTGGCTTTTCCCATGAAACACACCCTATCTAATAATATACTGCAGAAAGGACCGATGTAATGTACCCCCCCCCCCCCGCCCCCCCAAAGGCAAACAATAAACATCCTCATGGATGGTGTTGCAGACCTGCAGTATGTGTGCACTAGGAAAATGCAGTGCAGGCTTTATGAGTTGGCAAACCGAACAGATGCCTCCACATCAGCAGAGCGCGTGCCTTCTTGGCTCATTCGCTGCACCCTGCGTGGTGAATTCCTCTTGACAGCAGAGGCCAGAGGACATGGAGGACTTCTGACAATGGTGTCCTCTAACATTCACGTCCTCTGTCAGTGCAGATGTGGTACAGATCATTTTTTTCCTTTATCTGATACCAAAAGATTAACTGGACATCAACACAAACCAGGAAACGCATGTAAGTCAGTGTGATGCACTGAGACATAAGTGGGTGGACTGCAAAGAGAGATAAAATGTGTTCATGTAATTTCCGAAGGTGAATGAATGAGTATAACAAACAATTTCAAGGCCATGTAAAGTGCTTTATAGGAAGAAATGTTTATTTTAGACATCAATACATTTTTTTTATAATCAAGTATATGTGCAAATATATTTATCAACTCTTACATTATAATTTAAAAACCAAAACCCCCTATTTCATGTTACTAATAACATTCTAATTTTTACAAACATGGAGAAAATAATTAAACACTTTAAAGGTCCAACCAGCATTCAAAAGTGGCAAAATAGTTGATAGCACGTCTCCCCGAAATTGATTCATGCAAGAAATTCAAGCGTTGTGTTGTTCATGGCAAATAGATCTGACTGGATCACTGTCAACAACAATAACAAATCCTACACTTTACAGCGAGATTTGTCACAGCAACGCAGCTCGAGCTTCTCGTCACAGTGAGAGAGAGAGAGAGCTGCAGAATAAACACAAAACCAACGCATCATTACAGGATTCAAACGAGATGAGGAGCGCTGCCATGAAACCAAACCAGAGACCTTCAGCCCCCCTTTTGCATCGCGTCCCGAGCTGCTCTCCCTTCCTCCGGGTCGGGACCCAGACTGAAATCCTCTCTGTTCACTTCCTTTCCACCGCTTCGTGGGGAATTCCATTCTCGGTCCGACGTTAATCCACAGGAAGCTCGTGTGATAAAAGTTTAAGAACGAGACACACGTTTTCACAGCGCGCGCAGCCTCCCGTCCCTCGAGCCAGCGCGCGCATAAGAAGAAGAAAAGAAACCCCCAAAGCCCTCTTAGGGATGGAGATGTGTGCTACAGGCTTGCGTGGAGCAACCATCGCGATATGTTCTGTGCACACTAACTTTCTTCGAGGTCTGATTAAAGACGTGTCTCGTGTCGGTGCCGTGGGAAAGAACATTTCATAACTGCACCCTAAAAAAAAAAATAAAAAAAAAAGAGTAAGAAGCAGCTGGGACTTCGCCATTTTTTATGCACTGCAACGTCTCTCTCCATGACATTAGAAAATCAACGTGTCAACGTGTTTGAATGAAATGACTGCGTCCAGTTATGTCCCACCAATGGCTGTCAACACCTCTAGTTCTCATTAATACTTCACCTACAGTAGCGCCATATCCGCAGATGTAAATATTACCCTCCACCGAGCAGGCGTGGTCTGTTCTGCTTCCATCCAATCAGGAAGACAAAATGAGCTGCTCCGTGCACTGCCTGCTCCAACAAAGGGTCTCTTCTTTTACTTATTTATGGCTCTGATTCACTTGTTATTTGATTGCAGTCTCAACAGAACCTTAAATAAGTGCATATTTAAAGCCTTTGAGCCGTCAAATGGTATTCTGTTTACATACTTAGATGCATACAGCAATATGATTTGTAAGGCTTTTCCAACGAGGCAACTTTTTAAACCGGTGTTTGGTGCTTTTTTTTTGCAGAGCAGCATGTAATCAAAGGAACTCCCAAATGGGGTGAAACTTCCTTTCATTGATGGAGAGGGTAACAGCTGAAACTACTCGGTGCTACAGTATAGAGTTGGACTGGTATTGTGTATATAGGGATATTTTCTTTATTAGGTTTAAGAGCAAAGAAAATCAATAAAGGAATTATTTTTCAATTGACACAAATTGTGAATCTTGTCTCACCAAAAAGACCTTTTAAACCTATGATTAAATACTAATAATTAATTATAATAAATGTTAAAACATGAAATGCTTTTTTCATTTGAACAAGTTCATTTCATGCAAAAGTATATCAGGTATTTTTTATTGAGCCCGTTTTCTTTTGGGGGGGATATTTGGTTCAATTTTACATTCTATTTCATTAAAATGATAAGGGTCCCAATACGTGTGGAAAGCTGCAGTGGGAGACCTGATAGAAGAAAGAGCTTACCAGGGTAAAATGGCCGCCGTCCATTGAATGCTGAGGTGATTTGTAGCCTATTGTTGAGCTGAGAAACAAAACCCATGGAATAAATTACTTGTGAAATAAGATGAAATCAAACTAAAAGTCAAGTTGTTCAAGGCTTTAGGATGATATAGCTGCGATTCACTGAGATGAAACGTATTGGGGCCAGTGGGACTTGGGGACCTGCACTGATATCACTGATGATTGAATTTACCTTGATGTGCTTTTAAATCAAAGTTATCTCAGAGACTGCGAACACACTTGGTTTTTTTTTTTAGAAAACTCTCCCCCACCATTAACGACCGGGGCTTCTCGGCTTGAAATGTGTTACTTGGATTTGGAATGCAAATGCTTTGTTCAGGAAGAAGGAGGGATCAGCGAGGAGTCTGAAAGCGACGAGTTTTTGATTAATGAGCTTTGAAATGGCTCTCCAGGAGCAATAAAGGATGAACTGCTCTCTCGCGCGCGCGCTCTCTCGTCCCCCCCCCCTCTCCCTCTCCTTCTCTCTTTCTCTCTTTCTCTCCCCCACAGGCACGTACAAATACACGCATATATCAATCGTATAGCATCATTTCCAATGTCAAAGTGTTTTTTGCTCTTTTTTTCCTTCTCATTCTGCTTTTATTGCCTATCTGCTCTGTCTTACCCATCAGCACATGGGCGCATTTCTCTACTTCCCAAATCCGCAAACGTATGAAACGTTAATATGAACCTATCAATTAGACAGCCGGCGATTAAAAAAAAAAGGAGCCTTATTCTCTTGTCCCAGCAGATAATCATGCGGCCGACTAAAAAATGATAAGTGACATGTGAGAAATGCAGTAAGGCCATAGACCCGCTTCCATCACAGCAACGAAACGTCAATAATCTCCAGAGCCCTTTATCCGGCTGAAATGCACTTTGCATTGGAAGCATAGAGTCGTCTGATGAGTTTTAGATATCCTGGTGTCTTGTTATTGATTCGGACTGTACAGTAGAGTTGTGGAGTCAATAAGCCTCCTCGGTACTCTTACCTGACAGTTTCACGGGGGAGGAATTAAAATAATTGGATACAGTGGACAAACAATGCCGCAGGGTGTTTCTTTTTTTTAAAAAACGCAATAAAAAATACAAGTTTCAGCACTTTATTTACAAAATGTTAAACACATTAAAATATAACATTTCAATATCGTTAGGGTGTCATAAATTTATGGATATCCAACTGAATGGAATAACAATGGAAGACAAATCAAAAATAGTAATGGACTACACAAAATGACATGCTGGTGTGTATAATATTTCATACTTCGATAGTCTACGTTTTGCTTTAGATTCGACACAAGATTAACAATGGACATGTAGTGGAGTTTATACACTATCAAATGTCCCATTTATCCCAGATTTACAATTAGAAATGCTCTTCTTTCAACAATACACTGCGAGTCATAGCATTTTTCAAACCCTGTTTTGCCATCACTTCCAAGTGCACTGATCTGTCCAATCTTACAAAAAACTCCACACTTAAATACTCGCATATAAACGATAAATAATGTGCAATACAAAGAATAATTAAACAATAAATAGGCTATATGCTAATACAAAAGATTATGCAAAATAATACAAAATAAATTAATTGGATTCACGTGAGGAGGATAAAGTCCTACCAAACAGACGAAAAATTCCCTACAAAAGTCCTTCCCTCTAAATATGAGAATCTACTTTCGAGATACAAGACTCACCTTCAAGTAACGTCATGAAATATTTAGTCAAAATTTGCGCATTGCACTTGAGAAAAGAAAAGAAAAAAACAAGGAGAAGGAACCACGGACAACCAGGCTAGTGCGCCTAGGCATCCCCAAATATTCAACAGAAATCGACAAAGCTGCATTATTCTGAAAATAATTACACAATAGCATTAATAGTAATATCAATAATACTGTAATAATACACACAACTCTCTTGGAGTGTAGTTATTAGACTAGTGAGGTAATAAAAAGAGCGCAACATAATTTTGGCACACATACACGCACGCGCGCACGTACACACACACACACACACACACACACACACACACACACGGAGAAACCACATATTACAAATGCGTGAGTTTAGGCGCTTCCTGAATCCTTCCCTGAGACGCTTGGTGAGAGGTGAGGTCTGTGTATGTGGGATGGGGATCACAGGGTCCATGGTGGTGGTTTCCTGGGATCTGAGCGGCACAGCTGTAGTCCACACTGGTGGATGAAGGGTGGGGAAGGTGGCCGAGGTTGAACATGGGGCCGGAGGCTGGCATGGAATCAACAAAATTCCCACCCACATAAACGGGGCTGCCTTGCAAATTGGCGTTGGCAAAGCTGCCGTTGCCCTGCATGCCGTGGTGCTCGTACTCGGAGCCCGGGTACCTCTTCTGTTGCGGGATGCAGCCACCCAAGGGTGCCGTGTACGCTGCCAAGCCGTACATGTTTTGCTGCGGTTTGGCAAAGGACGGGGGCGAGGGCGCGTCATAACTGAGGCTGTTCACGTTTTGGAGCTGGCCAGAGTATCCAATGTGATTTGGACCACTCAGCGGCGGGCTTCTATCCGGGGAGTGTCCCATGGGAGAGTGCGCGAGCCCTTTAGACTTCTGGTCCTTTTTGTATTTCATCCTCCTGTTTTGAAACCAGATCTTTATTTGACGTTCGGTGAGATTCAACAGATTTGCCATTTCCACTCTCCGTGGGCGACAAAGATAACGGTTAAAGTGAAACTCCTTCTCCAGCTCCACGAGTTGAGCGCTGGTGTACGCAGTTCTGACCCGTTTCGAGGCTGGTCCCGGTGGGCTCTTCTCGTCACTCACCTCGCCACCTGTAAAGGAACCACAGCATCATCTTAGCCACGCTATTACCAATCATAAAAATGCCCCCCCCCCACCCCACCCCATATTCCCTATAAGCCCTACGCACCATCATTATCTCTACCTGCACTGGTGCAGTTGTTGCTCTTTTGCTTTGAGTTCTGCCGGGTCTCCTTCATCCAGGGGAAGATCTGCTTTGTAAGGGTCGGTGTGGCAGAACTGGAAGCACTGCTGGAAGGCGATTTCTTCTTCTGGGGTGCAGAGCTGTTGGAGCTGGGAGAGGATGCCGACAGTGGGGGTGCCTGCTGCTCCCCGATACTCGTAGCTTGGCTGCTGCTGTTGTTGTTGCTTTGACTGCTGCTTTGTCTCATGCAGTCTCCGTTCAGGTCACTGTCTTTCAGGCTCGGTGGCCGCAGAGCAGAGGTCTGGGTGGGACACACCGAGCCCTGGTAGTCGCTCTCAAGGCTGGAAGCAGCGTAGGGCTGATGAGCGGGGCCATAGTTGTAAGAGTCAGGTTTGGGGAAGGTGTAGCCTCCAAAAAGTCCAGAGTTATCGTAGTAGGTTGCTTTCTGCATTTTGTTGTGATTCAAAGCCGATGAGCCAGTGCAACTCTATCCAGTGGCATGGATGTCGTTTGTTCACGTGATTGGTGTTTCCCACCGTTGATCCAGTATGTGACCTAAAATGACATTCAGATCAGACTCATCAGGGTTCACATGCATAAGGCCCGAACTCATTATAGCAGCAACCTCCTAGAGGTTGACTCTGCTTGGCCCAAGACTCATGCAGCAGCAGCAGCAGCAGCAGCTATTGAATGAGAAATCACTAACTGTCTCTAAGTGGGATACATCTACCAGCCCCAGATTCATTTCTGGCACAAAACAGTTAAAGTTTAACTTGTGATAAAAGGACCCTCTAAGAGGCTCTAGGAGTCCCTTAGAAATAAGCTGAATCAGCCTTTGACACACACGTACACACAATACCCTTTTCACTAATCACGAAGCCTGACAAAGCCCGTCGTGCATTGTTCCCCGGAGCAAAAAATAAATCGGCCACCAAGGCCGCGGACATGTGTTTGAATCCCATTTTTTTTTTAGTACTCAAGAAGCTGTACGTGCAAATCACCTCCAACGTGTGCTATTAACGTTCATGTAAAACTGTAAGTAACAAGTATGTATGTGGGGAGGAACGGGTGGGGGGAGGGAGGGATGGGGGTGGGGGGTATTTTACCCCCTCCACCCCCCCCCCCCCCTTCCCCCCTCGCCCTATTTTATTTTAATAGAATTTATGCCTTGACCCTAATATTTGGGCTGGCTGGTTGGTCGTTTTTTTCTGCGTTTAAACCATGGATTGAAAATCGCACCTTTGATGATAGAAAATAGGCTACATTTAATTTAAAATATACATTATAGATGTGTAAAAACAACATCTGTTTAATATAACAGAGTAACGCGCGCAAGCGTCTGAACGACACGTTAGAAGACAACAATCAAAGGGCCCTTTTACTGTATGTTGGTGGCTTAAGGAGGCGCAGCCTGCGCCGCGCATAACAATTGCACCTGTCAGTGCGGACCGCGGCAAAATTTATGACCGCGAATGTTATGGTTGTAAATGGCCTCAGAGAGGAATGAAAAGCCAAACAGGCCCTAAGAACTCGCAGCCCCCAGAAGTGTAAAAAAAAAAACTAGGCGTAGGAGGAAGGCAAGGGAAAGAATTTCATACTCGGCGAGTTCTCCCATAGAGAGGCTCGCTTTATAAACGATGCCTCCATTCTGACGGAGAAACGCCGAGGTGAAAGACTGGAGACACTTTGCTGGTTTAAAAAAAAAAAAGACAGACAGACAGGCGATATTGGCGATCACGGATCGGTTAACGTGTGGCAATCCTGGGATGAAATGGTGAATTTTTCCTTCGTTTCACGGTTTAGAATTTGCATGTTTTTAAGTGGGGTTTAAGAAGATTTTTTTTTTTTAAATGGATTGTGGGAAACGGTTTTGAGGGCACTGGCCTTGTTTTTTTTTTAACGCAGCTTTTCAGATGGACATGTTCGAAAGAGTCTGTGGAACACGCATATAAATTACCCGCACGGCCCAAAGCCATCCCTCATGTCTGTGCTCGTGATTTAAGCCTCCTGTGAAACACTGAGAGCGTTAATATATAGTCTCAAATCACCCATTCACCTCGTTAGCAGTTGGACTGTGCTGTCCACTCCTTTCATTAAAGAAATGTTACTCACCGAAATCTGCACAAAACTCTTTTAAATCCCTCACGCATTCATCACGGCTCCGACCTCGACCTGGAAGAGAGATTTAACAAAAATATTATTTCACCTTCGATTTCGTTTAAATTAAAGTTAAATATCGGAATCACGTTCAAGACATATTTATACAAAGGGGAAGATATCAACAACACTAGTTTTTTTTTTTAGAAAATACAGGCAATTACATTCAGTTAATTTTAATACCTCCAATTCAACATATATTTTCAAATAATTCCCGAACAAATAAAAAAATATATTTCTGGCCGTTTAAATTTTGACCGAATGGCCTCTGAAATGAACATATGACACTTTTTTTTTCAAGTCTCCAAAAAAAAGTCTTACATGTGCACTTTTTACACAAAGAACCAGCCCAAATATTTAGCAGTCATAAGCTTTTTCGGGTGACCTTTGGGTCACACAGCATTAGGCCAAAGTTTAATGAACAACTAGCAGTTTGGTTACAAGTAGACTCAACTCTTAACCAAATTCAAAGCTGCTTTTCTGCCGCGATGGAAACGGAGGAGATTCTCGTCCGACGACCCAACGTTAGAAATTAAACATTTTTAGGGAATGTTTTTTTTTTTTTTTAACCGAGGGTGAAGCCACACCTCGGGTTCCCTGCTTGTTGCTGGATAATAATCACTTTAAATATTATCATGGATATTCAAGATTCCTTCGATGTTGGAATATTTGTTAAAGCTGGTCGATAATCGCCTTAAGTGCTTTTTTGGCACACTGGGCTACTAGTAGCAGACATGCTCCTCTTTTCAGACAGCAGTGTTCTTCGCCTACGCGCTGTTACGGTAAGTTTGGTCCACACAATGGGCCGGACTCAATGTGGAGTGTTATTATCTCAGTTAGCCGTTGCTACTGGTTAGCGGCTTCCAACTCGGTTCAGAGCAAGTTAAACACATCTTGATGGGCGTATTTTTTTTTTTTTATTGCTTGATGTGTTTTTTTTTAAATAACTGCATTTAATACCAGTGTTGTTTTATTGTTTCTGCTCGCATGCTGAAATAAATCAGAGTCACCAGTGGCATCAGAAGGTTTCACCATAATGCTGCTTTTTGTTGATTTTGGTGAAAATTTAGCAGCTTTAAAGATGAATTGAACTCTAATTCATTGTAAAATAGGTAATCCGTTATCGTAATGTGGCAAGTAATAAATAAAAAAATAAGCTATTTCCTTTCCCACTAAAAATAACTGCATTCCTAATCCCCTCTAAACAGGAGGAAAATTAAGATCTGCCTCCATCCTTGTGCACTATCCAGCCCGGTATTCCTGCAAAACGTCCAATATGAATCCCTGTATAATTTAACGTGGTAGGTTAACAGAGCCATAAAGTTGAAACCACATAAATCACTGCAAACGCCAGTGTGATAAGACAACAAATTAATGTGATTTACGATCCAAGAGTCAAAAAGAAAAGTTCCTCTCCATACTTCTTCCCTCCGAGACGGTTTTCATCGAAACGTGAAATCAGCTGAAAAGCAGCTGGGCCGCTGGAGCTGTCGATAATACAAGTACGCTAGTCCCCGAAAAAGAAAAAAGAAAAATATATATATATATATATGAATCTGCCGATGAGAAGAAGCGGTGGACTCCAAATACACACGGTCGCCGGCAAGAGCGACATTAAGCAGCATCACCTCCTTGAGGGGAATAAATCATATATAGTTCCTTGTATTATATTAACCCGTGGTTAAAGGTTGCTTTCTGCCATGCGATTGCTTACCTGCGAATCAATTCATCACAAAGCAGCTCCCCTCTCAGTCTCAGTTGCTTTCCATGCAGACTCTAGAATAAATCCTTCACCCTTTGTCTGTAGACAATGCTGTCCTAAACCTGATCTTGCTGTTTTTCAGACATTTCCATATACCAATGGAGACAGTATTCCCGAAAGAATGGAACGACTCGTATTCAACTACCAATAAAAAGCGAACAAGGTATCCTTATTCCAGAAGAAAAAAAAAAATCCCTGGCAATCAATCACCCATTGAAATATACAGGACTTCAAACACGCATATAGGCCTGGGCATATTTGGAGCTAAGATTGGGGTTTTTTCGGGGTGTTTCGGAAGCTTTGTGGTGACAAATAAAGGCGCTGCCTTAAGATACAAGCATATTTGTTCACGTGATTGTTCTCTTCTACAGCCGAGCTCTTACCTCACCAATCCGTTTTGATAAAGGGTGGCGTTTATTTCCTCATCTGAACTGTGCGAAAATGGTTCCACTGCCTATTTCTTTTCATCACCCCCCCCCCCCCCCCCCCCCCACCCCCCCTGAATTACAACACGCCTGCACTTCACTATTTAAACACACGTATTATATTATACGCTGTTGTTGAGGTATTAATGTGAAAATTTGGACATATTCTGCAGCTCCACCCGAGCGATGTTTACTTCACGTGTCTGAGGTGGGTTTTCGGATATGATCACAATTCATTTCTGAGCATTTCATACGTTACACCAGCTTTTAAATTGGACGCCTTTTGTAGATTTTTTCTTAGAAAAAATGTGCCAATAAAAGCTTCAAAGTGGGCCATAAATGCACCACGGTTAAGTGTCTTGAATAATGTTACTGCCATTACTATGTTACACTTATATTCTTCTCCTAGCAATGTCCCCATTGTAGTTGCCCATCAGCTACTGCAATGATGTGGGACATGCACTATGAAAATGATTTATGAATTAATGTGGGGGTATTCCGACCAGCTGGGGCCGAATTGTACTGAAATAAACCACAATATCATCTTTTGTTTGTTGTTTCTCCTGTCACACACTGCTCAAACACAAAGAGTGTCTCCCTCGGCACCGCTTTTTAAATCATTCACAGAGGTAATACAAACAATTAAGTACAATAGAAAAACGGCAGGGTTTGATAACCCATCAACAAATATATTGGAAAAGATTCGAATGTATTTTTTTTAAAGGACGATTTGGAGCCGCACAGGACCTCGACTGGTTCAGCAGTGGGTTTATCTTTGCTGAGAGGAAGAAGAAGAAGAAGAAGAAGAAGAAGAAGAAGAAGAAGAAGAAGAAGAAGAAGAAGAAGAAGAAGAAAAAGAAGAGACGCAGGACTGGTAGCGTCGCAACAAATGTTCACAGGGTAATAAAAGTGAAAGATTTACAGTTTTCGCACGGCCCCCAACAGCCTCGAACCCTTTCAGGAATTACTGAGAATGATTTACAAGGCGGCAGAACTGTCAGCCTGCCCTGACTTGCCCGACTTCTTAGAAATCAAAAATCAACCCCCCCCCCCTCCTCCCCCCAGTAATAACATAAAATGTCGAAATCCACCTTTGTCCTGCCGAGCAAGAAGGAAAGATTTACTTTTTATTCGTATTATTATGAAAACCTCGACCGTGTAAAACAAGATTCTCGACTTTACTTAGCAATACATAATTCACCCGATATTTCCCTTTGTTTTAAATGCACCAATGGTATCTTTTTCCCCCCCCTTTTGCTCTAAAGTGGTATAAATATGAAAAAGACATTGAATAAACATTCAACATGGGCCCTGTGGAGGGGCCACTCGCTATGTCCGAAAGAGCATTTATTCGGGGAGAACAGCCATAAATACATGTCACTGCTCTGTAGTTGTTACCATTCATTCTATCAATCCAGCAAGCCCCGACATTCCGGCTTCCCAAATACACGATATGAAAAAAAGAAGAAGATGTACGTACAGCGACAACAGCACAGCATAATCCCGTCCAGAGCGCACAGATGTAAGGCAACAATTTATCAAACATAACGACATCTGATATCGTCATTTACCAGCTATGGCAACACGAGAAAAAAAAAAAGCTGAAATATTTACCTACCCAAGCATCCATCGGTTAGGAAATGTCGCTATAGCGCGGGGCTACGGTTGCGCCGAGTATCGGATATTATTTTCTTTGGGGGGATCTCTTCAGTTTTCAAGTCTGATAGAGTCCGTGCGATTAATGACGACGCCGTGCTTCTAGGGGGACGTGCTGCATTAATTATTTAGACAATCACGTGGTCCAGAATAGAGAGCGGAGCGGCATAGTCTCCGGATTACATCTCTGAATGCAGACAGCGCACTTTAATATATCTTAAGGGGGGGTTGTCTGGCGCGGAGAAGCTTCTGCGAAAAAACAGCTGGAAATCAAATATGGCCGGATGGAGAGCCACGGCGTAGTATTCCTGCACTGGGTGCAGTGTCATTGAAAATGGCACTGCCTTTGGCTCCCATTTATTGCTGTTCAGACATGTAGGTCAGTGTGGCTGCACACTGTACGTAGTAGTAGGCTGCTCTCACCTGACAATGACTGGAGGGAACTGTGCGATATATTTGATATTTTCTATCTCTAAGTTTGAATAGCAGCCAGTCGGACTCCTGGTGGTTTGATATTATAAACCTTTTAAATAAAAAAATACACTTTAATGAAATGTATATATACAGCAATCATAGGTATCAAATGGTGATGCAGAGTTTTCACCCCCCCCCCTCCCTCCCCCCTCCACTCTTCAGTATCTTTGTGCAGATCGTTTTTGGCAGGATGGTGGATCGGTGGCATCACTTTGTCTCAGCTTCTCTCCGAGTCTATATGACACGCGCGCGTGTATTTTACACGTGCACAAACATATCGGCGACATGTGCACGGATGTAGGCCCGTGTGCGCTCAGCGGGGATGAGACAGTGGTCACTGGGGATGAAAACACTGCCGAGTGACTGGAGATTGTCTTTCCATATGTCCGTTTATGTTCGTTTGTTTTGTATCAGCACTGATTTCGCACTGTGGAGGCTCGGGGGTCGTTGTACATTGTAGCAGTGGGTCATATTCAATAAAGGCATAGCCCGCACGGGGGGAGGGAGGGGGGGGGGTAATATCAAATATATAAGGCTAGCAGCCAATTTCATGATTTCATATAACAGTTGTTACCTGGATAAGTTTACTTAATGATGGATCACGTTATTTGGATTCGCCACTGAAAAAGTTATTTGTCGGTTTTAATCAGTCGAGTTTGTCCCGTGTGTTTTTCTTTTCTTTTACGTGAAAAAGACTCGTGTAAATCTCTACTTTGCAATAAAAATCACTCAAAACCTTCAAAGAGTTTTCTTTGAATTCAATCACATTGAAAGCTCCAGAAAGAGCTTAAATGGGGACGTTTTAGCGGAAACGCTCTCTTCAAAATGACCTCGCCAGAGTGAAAATTAAGAAAATCTCGTCCTTTCTCAAGTCTGTAAAAAAAGATACGACACACTCGTGCAGATCAATGATATCAATGAATGATCGTTCATTTCATGCTTGACCAGAGAAGAGGCTGAATTTGCCCATGCAGCGCACATTTGGTGCGTTTGAGGGTGCGTAATGCCCATATGGCTCGCGTTACCACAGAAGGAAAACTTCCCACAAAAAGAGATCCGTTTGAGATGGGCACGAAGTGGGTGACACTAAATCATTCAATCAAAATAAAAGTAAACATTGCAACATACCTCAGCGAGCCCGGTAAAATAAAATCCCTTTGGAATGTAGATATTCCTCCAATGGAGAAGATGATTTTTTTTTTTAGAATCGCGACAAAGAGATCTCTGCAGTTATTAAAATGCATATTCAGTAGAAATCTTTATTTTTCCAGTATACTTCTCACATCTCAATGCACAATACAAAGTGAAAAGCATTTACAAAAATAAAACCCAAATGCATATTGCAATATTGCATATTGACATGAGGAGACAAATGCACAAATCAGAAGCTTTTTAAAGTAGGCCTGCTTGTCTCAAATACGTGTAAAAAACACGTCATTTACGCACAGACCCTTGCTTTGAATGCTTTGGCTCTTTAACTGTGTGGAAAACCCCTCCGAACCAAAGTGAACAGCGCCTGGGAGAGAAAATGCTGCTTGTCCGGCGGGTCAGGGGGGTGCTGGGGTCAGTTCTTGCGGCTAAAATGTGTCCCCTGGATGAACCTGCCACTGCTGCTTTTGTCGACCTTCGGTTGAAAATACCTTTTCAAGCGTCGCATCGTAAAGGCTTCCCAGCGAAGACCTTTTCGTACTCGGAGAGCTTCTGTGCTTTTGTTTTTGTTTTTTTTGTCCGAAGACAATGACGGTAAAAAAAACAAGAAATAGCTGTCTTGAGATGTGTGCAGTGAAAGCCCCCCTCGGTCAGCCCGGTGTGAAAGAAAAACTCCAAAGATTCCCACAACTAAAGACTGGAACCCTCGCATGAAGCCATGCTAATAACCCACAAGAGTTCAAACACATTTTTAAATCAATTTAAGTTCAACGAAGACTTTTAATTAATATTTGTGTGTGCTATACGAAAATGTACACGTTTTTTTTTTCTTCAAACAAATAAATAATGGCGCAAACAAATCATATCAAAAGGAAATAAACAAATATAGTCCTAAATATTCTGAATTCGATTTCTTTCGATGTGAAAACATCCAATATCAATTCAATGCCATGCAGAATGTACACAGTTTACAAAGATGTCAGGAGAGACTTTTAAGGGTTCTCCGAATTGTATGCACACAGGAATGTCTTGATTTGGGGAATACTATTTAGGCTAACAAATTTCCTGACCTTTACAAAATAAGTTAAAACATACTACTTACAAAAAAACGTAAAACATAAAAGATTCAACGGGTTTTTTTTGCAACTCACGAAATAGGTTTTGTTTGGCGTGCTCTTTGCAGATATTGGTTCCTTCAAGTATAATATGTATATATTGTGCAATTAAAATGTGGATCGGCTACGGAAATAAACTAAAATAACCTTTGAGCGTGTGTTATTTGTACTGAGGGCTCTACTGGTGGGATTAAAGATATTTCCATCTTTAAACCTGCGTGGATCCACGTGGGCAGAGCTGCAGCGCTTTGTTTAGGTCCGGGGAATCATCCCAGGTTGCTCATTAAATGTCCTCAGTTGGGCAACGTCCAAAAACAAAAAAGATAGTTTCTTTCGAAATTATTTGTGTCTCTTAAGAAGAAAGAAGAAATTAAAACCACGAAGAGCGTCTCACTCTCTCACAAAGATTGCTTGACTTTTCTGATTCTCGAAGTCAATGCTGCTGGGGGGGGGGGGGGGGGTCTTTGTTAAATTAAAAAGGAAAAAGAGGCTAAAAACAACATGAGTCCATGCAAAAGCCAGATGCAAACCCTGACTTTTATATGTACAGTTTATTTCTAAAGGCGTAACACCCTTCTCCTCTCTTATAAAGATGTGATATCAGTCTGGCTGTCCTTCTGGATGCTTTGCAGATGGCCGGCCGGTGCCGACCTGCCCTTGGTGTTTGGTAGCTTGTGGTCTTTCTTCCATTTCATCCGTCTGTTTTGAAACCAGATTTTGATTTGCCTTTCGGAGAGGCAGAGAGTGTGGGCGATCTCAATCCGTCGCCGCCTGGTCAGGTACCTGTTAAAATGAAACTCCTTTTCAAGCTCCAAAACCTGCTGCCGGGTGTAAGCTGTTCTGGACCGTTTGGGCTCGGGTCCTGTGTAATCCGGGTTAACTGGGAGAAAGAAAACAAACAAGAGAAACAGTCACCAAATGTGGCCAGCGCAGCAGAGGGGGGAAAAAACAACAACACTCGGGGAGTCTCTCTCTCTCTCTCTCTCTCTCTGTACCTGGGGCGCTCAACTTGAACAACATCCACGTGGAAACGAAAGCGTTAAACGAGGAGTGATTTTACACTAAATTTCAGCAGATTTTCCGATTTAACCACCATTTCCAACTGGTCAATACGCGTTTCCACGGCGCTCACCTAGCGGCCCATTTCCTGAGCGATAAAAATTTATGACTTGTGTAATTGGCGAGGCCTTTCAAAGACTCCCATAAATATTACACTGAATGATTTCGAAAGTACGGGTCTCGGTTCGCCCACGAGAGAAGCAGCTGAACACTCACCATTGGTAACGTGGACTTTCTTCATCCAAGGGTAAACCACTGCGGGCTGCTTGGACTGTATCCCGTGTTGGCTCTTTGTGCTTTGCTGCTGTCCACAAGTCCGGGGTCCGGCCGCCTGGACCGGGGGGCCGTGCTCGGTCTGCGCGCTAAAAGAGCTCGAGCGGCTGGATCGCTCGTGCACGTGACCCCGGGGCTGCCCGGTGGAGTCCGGCACGGTGTTGCAGCTGAAGGGCTCCTCCGTGAAGTTTGGCCGTGGGTAGATCCCTGGGTGCTGAAAGTCTGTGTCCTGCGTTGGACTGAAGTAGTCCGCGCCCTGCTCAGGTATATAGTTATTTTGTGAATATTCCTCACAGGGAGGGAATTTGGGATCCACATACTTAGAGTTCACCAAATACGAACTCATGGCCATTAATTTCTGAAGGGAGAAAATACTAATTTTTCTCGAGTTGTCTTTTTTTCCTCCCTCCATAAAGCCCTCCTACTTGGTGTCAACTGAATAAAGTTAGCGAACCATGTGACCAGATCGGCCAATGGAGGTGATGCCGCTCCATACACGGGTAAACATACAACTAAAGCTAATTTGGTACTTCAGATGGACTACAATAAAAACTCCCATAGCGAAACAAAAAAAACAAAACAAATATTGCAGTATTAGAATTTTGATAATAAATGGAGTAACTTGATTTCTTTTAAACACATGCAATTCCAACATGTGTTTAACTTTAAATTAACTATTGTATTACGAAGACAAAGGGAGCACTAATTAAAAATGATATATATATATATACTTTATATATATATATATATATATATGTATATATATATATTATAGTCAGTTTCTAAGGTCTAACTTGAAGGCATGGTGTTGAACAGAGATACAAACAAAAGATACAAAAAGCCCCTCGGCATAAAAGCAGCGAATAATGAGCGAGGACAATTGATGGACACTGTCTTTGTCAAGAAGGGGTCATCGAAAAGTTACACGAATCTCATCACTTCATCTGCTCCCTTTGAAAAAAAACCCTCCCGGAATCCTATTGGCCAGCAGCAGCAGCCTCTGGGAATCAATAATAGAGACCAGCGACCCAAAGGAGGAAGAAGCTATAGCTGGAGTGTGCTGTGGGTTTTCTATTCTTTCAGCATTTTTTCATTCCAACATATCGAGCTAAACAGAAATGATTCCCCATGACGTGTATTTTCAAGTGTAACACTGTGCGTCAGATTTCCTTTAAGCCCGCGTAGTTTCAATGTGCCCTCAGCACTCCATATGAAGTGTGTGGCGTTGTCACATTTACTGTCATTCATGAAGCAAAACGCGTGTGAATGAATGTCTCCAAACGCCCGATAGTAAGATGGCAATGAGTCACTTTATCGACGTTTTTTCATCGACCACATACTCCCCTAGAATCGAATCTGTGATTTTGGTATCATCACACAAATTCGGTTCTACAGGGTATATATAGACGACGGCAAGTGCCACCAAACTACAGCATATTTATTTATGGAGCAGAAACCGTGTTAAATAAAGAATAAGAGAGATGCATGAGGCAGTAAACCACCGAAGAAGTCCTTTTAAAAGGCTGTGACGATATCACTGACAATCTCTCTCTCTCTCATTTTTCGTTTTTGATGGTTTTCCTCACACGCCCTTCGTTGGAATAATCATCTCCGTGAGTTCAGGTCAAAAATCATGTCAGAGGCAGCTTCTGTAAAAAAAAAAAAAGAAGGAAAAAAGTCGAAGTGTAGAGGCCTATAGGCTCTATAGTGTCATTCCTGTCCATTCAAACACCAAATGACCAGCCAAAGACGCTGAGCATCAGTTAGTATCTCAGGTCAGCCCAGGTTTTCCATCACACCCCAAGTTCATGATTAGGGGGGGGGGGGGGCAGGAAAAAAACACCTTACTCAAATAACATAAATAACTTTTCACTTAATACGCTGTCAACTATGATCAAAGATAAACATTGGTCGAATAAAGCAGTGTGTAAACGAATCACCAGATAACCATTATGCCACATTCTGGCTAGAACAGCTCTCAAGATGAGGCTAGAGGCCATGGAGGTCAAACCGAATCATTTACAAAACTTATCAAAAAGTTCAATTATTGTCGGTCCCGTTGACAGCTCAAAGGGTGCAAAGGTTTACAGACTGCCCGTCGGACTAACCTGCCAAGGCGCTACTGCAGGACAGCTCACAAATACATTACACATAAGAACGGTGATGATCGGCTGCTTATTTTTTCCTACTCTAGAATCCGAGAAAACAAAAAAATCAACACAAAAAGACTAAAAGCACAGAAAATACATGTTGTATTCCACCTGAGAGTTCATAACAATTATGTAAATACATATAGCAAACACAGGGAGGCTTTGAGCCGGTCGATTTCCAACAATAACATATTACTATTGAAATAGTCTTTAATATCCCGTCAAACGTCTAATTTTGTGTTTAAAAACGTGATTAAAGATTGGGCCATTCAGGCCATGTCCTCTGCTATAATAAGAACATTTGCGTGTATCGTGTATGCTGATTGGATCTTTTTTTCTGGATGGTGCATGACGTCGCTTTGTTTAATGTGACGTTTTGGTTACGATTTCAGCTTGAAGTTTGAATTCAGATCTTCAAAATGTGGGAATTGAGACAGAACGATGATAAATTAACATTTCCCTACATCGAAGTAACGATTATTGTTTTATTGCAGACGTTACATATTCGTTTAAAACCACTGTTATAAAGCAAATTGTAAGATTTTCTTGTATTATTCCAGCACTTAAATTTCAGTTTTAGTTAGACAGCCTGACCTGTCTTTCACCTTCCCCAGCCTGCCCTTCAGACTGGTCAAAGCCGACAATCAAAACAAAAGAATGATAAAGTCAGCGTTTTCTGTGAGCTTGTGTTGACCGAAAGGCTAAGTACTTCAGCAGGACCCCTTTTTTTACTTGCAATTGTTACAATGTTTTTTATATATATTTTTTAAAAGCCAAATATTAAGCGATTAATACCAAGAGAGAGCACGAGGCCTATTAAATCTTATGTTATGGTGAAGTAAATGAGCGTTTTATCAATGATTAAAGAAGAAATCAGTCTTACATTTCCGGTCAAGGGTTTATTTAATATTATTTAACTACTATTAGATATATTAAAAATAATTCAAGAAATTTTAAATTTAAAGACACGCATAAGCCTTTAGGAATAAAGCAGAATAATAATACGAAATTGATTACATGTATCTATTTATGTATTACATGAAACATGAAAAATAGTTTTAAAAACGAATCGCACAAATGACCATAAAATAACCTGCGGTGTCCTTGGAATCATTTCCCCATATTCTTAAAGAGTCTTTAAAAACTTTGGGGACAACAGGTTGATCTCTCCGCCTCCAATGGAACGAGAACCCCGAAGCTATCATATAACCACATGATATGGCAGTGAAGCAGACGTACTACATGGATAACACCGTGCGAAAAAGCATCGATTGAGTCTTAAGAGGTTTTAACCCAAACCGAGCTCAGCAATGAGATTAAACACGATTTTCCTGCAGCATTATCTACCTCTCCTTGGTCGTCTGAGCGCGCACTGCTACCGCTTTTAGAGGCAGGAAACAGAACAGCCGGAGCACTATGCGTGACATCACACGCCCATAGCACGAGCTTAATGATAAAACACTGCTTACCACAGCTAGCGTAACACATGGCACGCCGCGGCACAAACCCTTCCGCGAGGAAAACAACTCGGTAGGAGCTCACTTCCAAATCCGGCTCCAATCCAACCCATCTGCACGCTCTTTCTAATACACAATGAGAATTATATTTTGGCTTGTCAAGTCCCGGGCCATAAAACAAACTTTAATGGCATCACGTGTTTCCCTGCAGCCACTCACAACACCGCGCAGGCCCATAAATAATCCTCAAAGTTGCACTTACTCAATAACGGCGATTATACTGATGTGCACTGAGGAAAAGTCGTAGAAGGGAGGAACCCTGGAGCCTTTGGACGAACCGCTATGATAGAAAGGGGAACAGAGCACTGCGACGAAATAGAATAGATATGAATATAGCTTTATTACAGTCCTTAGTGCAATTCTATAAAAAAAAAGTCTGATCTCTGACTTTATGAATAACCATATGAGCAGTTATTTTAGTGGAAAATGTCGTGTCGTACTTCTTACTGGACACTACGGAATGTACCGTTTCAATGAAGACTTGTGACCTTTAAAATGTTAACAAAAGCTCCATACTCTCAAGTACAATTTTCTCCAAAGTGAACCTGACGCATCACGTCTGATGTCACTCATTCTTTCCGGCCAATCCCAGGGAGCAGAGCAGCTTTGCTCCTCCTCCTCCTCCCCTCTCCCCTAAATGCAGTGCAGGCTAATGGCGTTGAGCTTTGGCCAGCTGCCACCGCGTCCAGGTATAATAAATGGAAGGGCATCAGTGCAGAGGCTGTTTTCACATACATGTCCTCATAAAAAGTTATGTGATGCTGATATGATCTCCAGCTGCAAAAATATGTTTCCCTTCAACGGATTGGTAGTGTAGGCTTGCGTGCAGTTTTGTGCATATCAAGTCATTTATTGGCAGTCCCATCGACTGTGTCCTAAGGAACGTTTCAATGTCCTTAGTGTCCTCACCATTGCCATGGTGATGTCTTCACGCCCAATGACGCTCAATGGTGCTCAGGTTTTACTGACTTGATCCGTCTACGGTCCAAAGCATCCACCAAATTAATGGCGATTAAAGAAAGTGGTGTGGTGTGGTTCACGTAGTGTCTTTCAAAATGTGAACGCCATCACGTGATCACGTCCCTGGGCCAATCGCTGTTCACGGGAACCAGCTAGCAAGAGAGTGCCGAAGGGCAGCAGAGAGGCTGACTGTTGGGCAACAGCGCCTTCTGCTGGCATTTGATCTGCTTCCTCCATGTTTAATGGCAAAAAGGGTAATCAGTTATACTGACATTTTCATTTAATCAGTCAATGGAAGTGTGCAGGTTTCCAAGAACTTTCCACATGCAAACTATTTTTTTTACAACATGTGTCTATTAATAACTCAGTGGGCTGATGCAAGTTGATTCAAGTTTTTAAATAAATCCTGTTAAGACATTTTTATTCTAAGAATCACATTTGGTACAATTAGAATCGATTTGGGGAAATTGCCTTTGATTTTCGAAATGTAAAGATATCTGTAGACTGAATATGAGCAGCAAGCAAAGAATGTGGTATTACATAAGCAAAAAAAAATAAAAAAATAAACTTGCTGCATGATGATTTGTAGTAGTGCAAGACTAAATAATCTAACTTTAAAACCATTTAGCTGTTATAAAATATAAACAAATCTTTATTTTCATACTGAAAATGCACGAGGAAATGTTAATTAAGGGTCAAAAGGGAAAACCACATCCTTTCATGGGTGCCAGGCTTGCTGTCAGACAATGTCCCTCAATAACTACATACATAACAAACTGAGATGTAAGCTTTGCACACTGTTACATTGGGAAAACACTATCTCATTCGCAGGCTGCTACTTGTGCCTGTGTTCCAGGGTCCATTTTGCCGCATTGCAGTAAGGCTGTAAATACTTTCGCAGCTGCCTGTCAGCCAACAGTGAAATACTGTCTTTGTTCATGTTGGCCCCATGTCCAGGCAGCTGAAGACGGCTACGAAAACTCTACTTCTCCTGCCAGGCTCGCATATGTGAAATAAAGCAATGCAGATTCGTTCTTTGTTGCATTTTAGCAAGTGAACAAACAGCATGTATAAATGTAGTGGGGGTTTGGTCGGATCAAGGCAGGTTTTATGGTCGTTACAGATTTGCAAAATGATCATAAATGAGCGAATGTTTTTAATAGAAAAGAAGCTTGGTCGATGTTTAATAATGTACTTTAACTGACAACGAAATTTGCAATATTGGATCCATAATCGGGTTTTTTCAGTCGTGGGGCCACACTGAGCATCAACAAATAGTCCTCAGACGTCACTCCATGACGTTTCTGCAAAATAACGCTGCAGTGAAATGTGTGAAAACCTGTTTTCTCCACCTAGTCTTTATTTCTTCAAATATTACACTAAACATGCCGCAGAAACGAAACATTTCTTTGTCAATACCAACACCATTTTCTACACTTCCAGTTTGAAAAAAAACAATTTATTGAAAACATATGCAGGCACAAAGCATATAGCACGAGTCAGTCACCCTGCTGCTAATTTGCATTAATAACGACACCAGACGCTGTCACTTCACATGCAGACAGACACATGAGCGTTAATAAAGCCATTATCACACGGAAGCCTTACCTACAGCCGGGAGGTAATCCATGATTATTCGTAGGAGTTTACCTCTGCAGAACATTTCGATGAAGCAGCGTAGAGCTGGTGCAGCTGTGTCTATGCAGAGGTCAGACGTGTAGGAAAGTTGAAACGCTCCTCTGGTCATCCTGTCGCAAATATCTGCTGATCAGACCCTTTAACGAAACGAATGCAATTTTTAAGAAAGCCGACCGTGGCGTATCGGTTAGAGCGCCATTGACTCAGAATGCAGTGGGGAAAAAATCGCCTGGGAAATCAAGAAAAGAGCCATGAAGACGTTTGCCTCTCACACATGACCAGTGGCATCCAATGACAGGCGATGGAGGCACATAAAAAAGTCTATTGCAAGTTGTAAATTGTCCCCTCACAAAAAGGAATTTTGACTGCAGCAGCTCTACCCATCTTTGTGCATAATAGCAAAAGCCCCTCCACGTCCTCAGGAGACAAAAGAGAACCCCCACTCCCTCTTTTTGGCTTTTTGGTTCTATCGCAACGAGAATAGATTATTTCTCAAATTGAAAACGAACAGTTGCTTTCATCATAACACATATTCGTTATTATAAAAAAAAATAAACCACAATAATGTGTTATATCCCTGTGGATGACAAACTTGATTTAATAAAACAAAAACGGTAGATGAAATATAATGTTTGGTCTGATTTCTTGCATATGGAACAATATCAAGCGTATTTTTGTGTATTTTCTTTGCTAAGCGGCCTCACATGTTAACAGAATTACCGTTATAGTATAAAACTAGTTTATTGGGCTTAATTACTAATTACTGTTAGTTTGCAAATTAACAAAAAAAGGATTTGAAAGGAATGAGAAATAGTCCTTGGTATTGGACTTATGTGTGGATGTTCAGTTATGCTTTAAAATTGTGTGGATAAGTATTGTTGAACTGCTGTCCCGTCACAACACGTCAGTATAATTCTGCACCAAAAGGGAACCTCGTTCATGTGGTTCTTGTTCTTCTGCTGGCATGCAGGACTTGGCACTGTGCAATTTACAGTCACGATATAGGGCTCGGCCTCTGGTTTCCTGCGTGTGTGTGCGCGCGCACAAGTGTGTGTGTGTGTGTGTGTGTGTGTGTGTGTGCGTGAGTGTGTTGCAAAAGACTGGACAGGATCTGTCGGGTGGCTGGGACCTTATTGTAAGTCTTGTCCGGTGTTAATCCCCTTGTTGGTGGACTGAATGAATGTTGGAGGGAAAAAGACTAATCTAGCTCCCTCCTATTTGCCTTTTCCTTTGATTAAAGAAAACAAATGCTGTCTGCCACAGGTCCGTTAGAGTGTGATAGAATAATCCGTCTGATAGGCCTCTGGAAAAAAAAGGAAACCTAAAAGATATGGGGTCCTCGTGGATGGTGACGACTCATCTGTACATTGCTAGACATGTTAAATAAATAAATATGTGGCTAAAACAGAACATCTTGTCCAATGAATAGTCTGCCTTTTCAAACGGGCCTTTGTTTTCTCTGTTTACCTTCTAGAAAAGGCCAGGCTCCTTTCATATCGGTTCCGTTTTTGCTATTATCAGAGGATGCAGACGACTATTTACCGATCCAAAAATGGACCCTTGTCTGCTTAATTATGAAACAAGTCCGCACACGTATCTGCGCCTTTAACATATATGTAGATGTATGTATGGCCATTGTCCGGTGACACCTTTCCTCCAATAGAACCTCACACAGACGTGCTCTTTTAAAGAGACGTCACACGCCGCATGTCGAAGAGCGCCATGCCTTTTCATAACTGTTTTAAGGTTATTGGATTGGTGACGTATCTGGTTACTTCACTTGATTTCATGCAGCTTCATACTTCAGAAGGGAAACGTTGTACTCTTTAGTCCACTTTGACGGTGGTTGTTGCACGTGTACGATTTCAACCCGTGTTTTATCAAGAAAACATGGTTAGCCCATATGAGAAATAAAAATACATGACCAAATACTGCAACTCGGCTCCACCTCGGCCAAGTAATGTGCGGATTGCATGGATCAGTAATAATGACAATACCGTGTGTAATCACAAGTGTTTTCTTGTTAAAAAAAACAGAAGCCGAAAATCGTCATTCATTCAAGTTTTCAGCCATGTCTATCTATCTATCTATCTATCTATCTATCTATCTATCTATCTATCTATCTATCTATCTATCTATCTATCTATCTATCTATCTATCTATCTATCTATCTATCCATCCATCCATTTATCTAGCTATCTATCTATAAAATATTGAAGCAACTATAAATATATACATATATATGCATACAATTACAATATAATCAAATATAACATATGTATACATTTACAATAGTTGACACAAACCACTAGTATTTTTGTGTCATCACCATGTCGGTGCTTTAAACGAAACATATGGAGGTTCAATTTTTGCATGTGAAACAGTGTCGCTGTAAACCTATAGGTTAGAGGGAGAAATGTTGAATTTGATTGTTCACGTTACTGTAATTTATTCTGTAAACAGTTGTGAATTTACGCTCGATGAGTGGATCTTGGAGGTTTTGATTAAAACGTAACGTTAAATAAATCAGCTCTTAACTATATGGACATTTTGTTGTATTTGAATAAACACTGGTTAAAAACTGCCCCCTGGACTTTTAGATGACGTCTGATGTCTTGCCAGCATTCTGGCTGTGTACGAGCTGCTGTAACTGAGACTAAAAGACCAATATCGCCCTCTAGTGCCCTCATTACTTTACTAATGAAGCGTGATGCTCAAGTAGATGTAAACATCTTATGTTTAGTTCTGCCTAATCCAGGAATATTACATTTGATTTTAAAAGTGAAATGTTATCCATTGACTTCCTCAAATTTCAAAACAACCAAAATTGATCCCTGTCTATTTTGTCTCATGTGGTGCAATGAGGTGAGGTTGGGAAACATCGATTTTATATTTCAATAAGAAGGTGGAAACCTTCAGTCAAACACCAGTCAAAGTTACTTTTATTCCCCATCAGTGGGAAGTGCAGTATAGGAATAAACATGACCATTAAGGTGGGGGTGACTTCCTCTGAAACAATTCATCGACCAGACACCCCATTGAAAAGTGTCCACATTCTGTTGGTCAGCAACAGACACAAACACCCCAGAAAAAAAAGGGGGTTTCAAAGGAGAGAGTAATTACTGGTCGGGGCCCTAAACTCATTTAGGCCAGACGTCTAGCCGTTTCTATGGCTTTATTGGACGGCGTGTCTTCCTGCCTTAAAGTAATTATTCGTACAAGTTGGACAATAAATTGGAAATCCGCCGCATGCAGCAGCGAACCTCTCAGAAGGACTGCGCTCACTTTGTCAGATTGTTTTGGATTCTTCAAAAGGTTTTACCCTTCGAAGGCTCTATGACAGATGATTATACACAGTGAAGCTTCTGGGAAATACGTAAACAGTCATTTGAATTCAATTTAATCTTGGTCAGTTTGATTTGTTGAATGCAAAAAAAGAAAAAGAAAATTGTAAATTCAGTGACACTAAATGACCGTGATGGGTTAAATTGTGTGGCCAATATTAAAATAAAGCATCTGAACGACATTGTGATGCGGGATGCACTGAAATAAAGGCTTTTTTTTATATTAAAAAAAAAAATATCACGGAACGAAAACAGTATGCCAGAAACACACAGCACCGAGAAGCGTGTTTAATGCATTGAAGAAAGTTCTGTAATTAATGTTTGAGATTAAATTGAACATATCCTGTCTCAAGAGAAAGCAAAATAAACTATACCATCATGTATACTAAAGGGTGTGTTGTGCGCGCGTGAGTGTTTACTGACGATCGACAGCAGTCGTGCGGCTGTGAACATGTTTTATATACAACTCTTTATTATTAACAACTATAAGCATTACACATTAAAAAAACGTCACAGACACGGGAGGCTCAACAAATAGGACATACTTGCTTTTGCGGTTGAGTGAAATGCAAAAACAGAGCCAAATATCTTACGGCTCCACTCCGACTGTGACAAAGACTAATTCCGGCATAGGCGGTTCCGAAGGCCAACACTGCATGACACTGACGCGCAACATTTCTCCAGAGGGTCTAACGTAATAAAATGGCTACCGTTGCTCCTGCCAAAATGAAAGGAATTGTTCAGATCGCTTCTCTGGTACGAGTGTGTCTAAAGGCAGTGATTTTGTTTTCTTCACAGCAGGTCTCTGCCGCTCCTCTCTCTGTTCATCTTCTTCATTTTCATCCTCCTGTTCTGGAACCAGATCTTCACTTGTCTCTCGGTTAAACTGAGTATGCGGGCCACCTCGTAGCGTCGGTCTCTTGTCAAATACATGTTGTAGAGGAACTCCTTCTCCAGCTCTAAAGTCTGATATTTCGTGTACGGGCATCGCTTCTTTCTCGTGGAGCGCGCGTGAATCCAGTTCGCTGCAGGGTTGTCTGGAAAAGAAATACAAGTTTAAAAAAAACACACACACACACACTTGGTGAGGATATATATATACATATTTTTTTCTCATATGATGGTTTCGTGGAACTGGGAGAAAAGTGTTGTCTTGTGGCCACTCAAAAAGCAAAAGCAGAACGTGTTTAACAATGTGTTGGGGACATGGTGCAAAGACAATGCGCAAAAGCAGTCAGGGCCTACTCGTTGTCCCGTTATTAACGCAGCATAACATTTATCCCCGAAGTCACACTTGGGTGAAATACCATCCGAAAACACCACCGTGTTTCTGTTTTTGGGTGTGCTGTGAAATTAATAACTGCAGGACAGTCTGTTATACAGCCAAGCCGTGCGGGGCGGGTATTTCCCCTTTCCCGAAGCGAGCTACAACCTACGAGACACTTTTATAGGTTAGTAAAACCTCCACTTTTACACACCCGGCTCATACAGTTTCAGGGTTGTAAATCAGGATCGGCCATTTCGGTTACTTACTCGGGTCAAGTTGTTGTTGTTTCTCCTCCTTCGGCTCGCTGTGAATCGAAAGTTCACTTCCACTGAGCTCCGCGGCGGCTTTTTCCTGACACTCCGATCCTCCGCACGAGAATTCGCCGGCGAGCGGCCGAGCCTCCGGATCCGAAGCGTCGCACTGCGCCGCCTTGGGCGCCGCCGGGACCTCGGGCTTCGTTCCGTAGGAGCGACTGCTGGAGTGATATCCGGCGAACGAGACGTGGTTGGAGATGGGGTCCATCCATGAGCGGACGCCCACGTATCTGCCGTCCGAGGCGGGGAGGTGGGACTGGTGGTGGTGGTGGTGGTGGTGATGCATGTACGGGTGATAAATCCCCTGCGGGTGAACCGAGGACCAGGACGACGAGAAAACCCCGGACTTGGAGGCGAAATGGCACGAGGAGGAGAAGTCCGCGTTGTCCCCGACACTTGACGGCCTCGAGGTCACCGTGTGCGGAGCCTGGATAAAGCGAGCACCGTACGCATCCTCCGCCTCCTGCCCCATTATAGCGTCCACATAGCAGTTGCCGAGAGTGCCACTGGACGACATTTTTGATCTCTTACTAGTCATATAATAAGGGTTGAACTGTTACGGGAAGCGTCCCTCTATGAACAATCATAGTATTTTTTTTTTTTTTTCTGCTGGCCTGCATCTACAGGGATTGGTTACATGGATCACGTGGTCATATTTACCAATACAGCGAGTAAATCAATCATGCCTTACTCTCTAATTGTGCTTGGTCAGGTTTAATTTTGTTTTTCATTTCACATATGAAAACTAAAAAATAAATAACCGTGAGGATGTGACCGGCGGATAAAACATTCGCCCTTAAGATCAGATGAATGCAATAGCCCGTTTTTTTTTTTCATCTCAAGTGCAGTGGCTGCAGGACGCTACAACAAGGCGAGCAGCTAAAAAGGAATAAAACTCATTCATATCAACATCATCTACACAGAGTCCACACCACGCAACCTAATGCAGGAGAAAACTCTCATAATATCATCATGATACCGCAAAAGCTTGTAAAATACTTTATAGACTTACGGGGTCCTCGTAAAATAGATGAATGTTGTAAAATAACAGAAGCCATTTCCGTTCACAATGCGGCGAATCCTTTGTTATTATTCGGCGACTTAACATTTTTCTGGGTTGGCTTGAATTTGTAAATGCTGAACCGGAAACGCCAGTTGTGAAATGATTGTATTCCCCTCTATGGATGGCAATAATGCCTTTATGCATCAATAAATGTTTTACGAGGTGCGTGTGATTATACATGCCGTCAATAAAATAAAGAAGAACAACCGGCTTGGAGAATTCCATCTATGTGTTGCTGTCTGAAGGATGTACTTTTTTTATGGGACGCATTTAGCCTAGTTTTTTCCTAGTTTTAAACAAACGTTAAAGCTTCTTTAAAATGTTATAAATATACTCTATTTTAAATATATATATATATATATGTATAAGATTTAGGTCTGTGGACTGGATCAGACTGAATGATTGATTTGTCATTTCGTTGCCAATAATCATAAAATAGATTATTCTGAGCAATGTTAATTTGTTTGGCACAATGAAACGAAATGTGACGTGGCTACTAAGGCCTGTGCCTCACAGGGGGAACTGTTCTTGGACATATCAGACCCCGTAAATGGTCCTTATAGGCACAAATGAGAATTAGAAAAACACGTTTATTCCATTACACGACCCGCCCCTCTGCGTCGCTTTGGTACACTTTGTACATATGTGGGTTGGATCATTTTGTGTTTGTTTGGTTCTTTTTTGTTCTTATTCCAAAATAGTCTCCAATGTTCTTTGGGGAGTTGGAATGTCTAAAAAATAAGTGATAATATGTAAATAGTATCATAATTAAAAACAGCGTGTGTTAAGCCTGCTATAGCACAAACATTTTATCTAAGCACGTAGCTCCGTCGTCAGCTGCAGCGAAATACTGCAGGGCTCACATTTTGTGAAACTAGAAACTCTTTACGAATATTTTTGGAACAGTTTTTGCAGTAGAGTGCAAAATGCATTGGTCACACCGATGTCTGCGTCAATGCTAATGATGCTTCAATGTACAACGTGAGACGTTAATAGCATTAACAAACACGTAGAAGATTTTTTTTTGTATAATTTATTGCAATATACATGCAGAAACATGCAATAAATTCACAGATTAACATCTTTTTTCGGCCATAGAAACATTTCACTGTGGAGCAAATGGATTGCACTTCGAAGTAAAAACAAACGACACGACAATAAATGTGCTTTCATGAGTGAAAATGAGAATGATTTTCCAAACGCAACACAATAGAACATCCCTGTCTACTTGGCTAAGGGGAGGACCTCTACTTTTCCAATAATTTAAGACCAAAAAGTGTTACCCTGTGATGAAGTAAAAACAAATACACAACATATTGGCTTATTTAGACACAGTTTCGTTGAAATTGAAGATTAACGTCTAATGCCACCGAAGCATCAAACTGAATGTGAGACAATAAGAGACAGCTAACCACGGACAACATGCGCGCTCACGAAAAGGTGAGATTTGAGGTCAGTTCACGGATGCGGTTCTCTCGGTTCATTTTCTTCAGTTTCATCCTGCGGTTCTGAAACCAGATCTTGACCTGCCTGTCGGTCAGGTTGACGCCCCTGCTGATCTCTAGGCGGCGCTCTCGGGTCAGATACATGTTGAAGAGAAACTCCTTCTCCAACTCCAAGGTCTGGTGCTTTGTGTAGGGACATCTTTTCTTTCTTCCACTTTTTGCAGTTAACCAGTTGCTCGTCGGCGCGTTGCAGGCTGCAAAAGATTCAGATCATTGAGAGTATTGAGTGTTCCATGCAGGGATTCAGCTTGGACTAACTCACCTGCTGCTTTGGATTCTACCTCTGGGAAATAACACAGATTGGAAATGTTTTCCCAGTATAAATCAAATGCAGGGGATGTTATTAGTCACGTAAAAGACACCACTAATCAAATAGAGATTAAATGAAACCCCCAACTGATCAAACTGTACCAGAAATATATTTACACAGCTTGAGATATGATCAAAAGCTATTCATTTTATCAAAGCGTCCATGTATAAATTAGTATTTTATTACATGGTTAAAATCATTAACTTTTAATAAGATAATTTCGTCACACTAACATAACTTACCATGGATGCATCAGTTTTAGAAGCTCCTGTGATTGGATTTTCCATTTATGCAACAAGTATTGCAATGATTTCAGGTTCTGACTACTGGGTCATATAACCACATATTAAAAAGTATATATTCATTATTTGAATTTATTATTTGAATTTAAATATCTGAGACATTAGGCACATAGTAAATGCCGCATGGTAAAACTCTTCTCTGTTGCCCGTTGCTGCAACCTGAGAAAGACTGCCATTAAACATTACGACTTTAGGGTTGTTTGTGTTTTATACTTGGTTTTATGATGCCGGAGCCTTCTCAGCTCTGCAGCGACACAAGATAAAACGCGACCATTGTAACCAAACCCACCTTTTCCTTCCTTCTGTTGCAGCTCCGGACTGGACACAGAGGCTTCCATGTGACACGTTTTCTCCCCGGAGTCAGAATTGGGATCCGGGCTTTCTATGGTAACCGGTGTCCTTGAGGTCTCGTGGTTCTGCGGGACGTCCTCGCTTTTCTTTTCCGCCTCTGCGAAATTGGAAGGTGCCGATGAGGGCTGCGGTTTCGGGGTGACCCCGCCGAGCTGCGTCAGTGTTTGGTTTGGACTCGGCGGCTCGTGGCAGTAGCTTTCCTGATGTTTTCCGTTCGCATAAGTTTGACTCAATCTGAAATAGCCCGGCACCGGGATCTCGGGACCATCGACGGGACAGGATTCGGAAACGACGTTAGAATACGCGGGGAGCTCTGCCGGGCTGACTTTGTGTACTCTCTTATCTGAGTACATGCAGCAGTTGCTCTCTTCCTTTATGCTCTGAGAAAATGTACAGTTCGGCATCTGGTTGGATGGCTGTATTCTGCAGGGTCTATTCGGATCAGTCCAGTTATCTATTTGAGGTATGTACGGGTGGACATTCATGCCCATATTTTGGTGGTTGACCTCCCCTCTTTTGCCAAAAGACGGCAGGAGTCCACAGGTTTGCATTCCGTAAGTTCCCATTTCTGAGCCAGAAGGCAAATACATGTTGCTGGAGTAAAAGCTGTCCGACCTGCAAGCACCAATTAAAGAGTCCACTAAAAATGTATTTGCCGCAGGAGAGCTACTAGGAAAGGACATTTCGGGGGGTTACGGTCTTTAGAGGAGAGAGATGTCCTTTGTAAGATGACATATCTAGGAAAAACAATCTCCGCGTAAGTCAGGATGCCTCCCGACCACATGACAAGCCCACCAATGAGATTTGAAAATGGCCTTGAGACGCAGCCTCCTCTCCCTGCGCGCACACACACACACACACACACACACACCGTACTATGCCACACATACTCACACACACATACTCAAACTGCGGATGCAGTCGTGGTCAACAGCGACACCTACAACACGGACTTGAAATTGGTTTCCAATCGTAACGGAAGCTCTTCAACCAAACCATCGCTTACGAGAAAGATTATTCGAGTTTCATCCCCCATCGTGGAGGTGTGTGACACGTGAACTCTAATAAAGGTTTCCACTGAGTTAAATGCTTCAGAGGATGTGCCTGTCTTTGTGTGTGGCAAATATGTGCTTGTGTGTGTGTGTGTGTGTGTGTGTGTGTGTGTGTGTGTGTGTGTGTGTGTGTGTGTGTGTGTGCGTGTATAATGCTGCATGACAATTGCAAACAATCTGAAAGAATGTAACCATTTTGACAATTTTTTTTAATTATCAATGATTTATAGCAACAGAATCAACATATTTGCATATATTTGAAATAAAATAAGAACAACAGTATACACATTTCACATTGTTAATACATTGTGTCAGGGTTGAGGTTCTTTGTATTTCTTACATATTAGTTTTCAATTTAACAGCACCAAACTATTCAATGTAAATGCAACGGCCACATGAGAATCAAAACAAATAATATAATCTAAGTCTAATGTATTCTCTCTTTTAAACAGCGCAGATATGCAAGGTCAACATCACAGGCCCGTATTTATTTACTCTGAAAATAAACTCCACTTAAAACCAATAGAAAATTGGTGCTAGATTTTTTGCAAAGACTATACTAAGCACAATCTATTTTTTTTTGCAAAGGTATTTCCGACGTTCCAAATGAAACCCTTAGATGCAGCCAGGGGATTTTTAAATGTGTCCAACGTTGTGCCTGTTAAACTCAGACGGGGCAGGGGGCGGGTAAAACATTACCTGGAAATATCCATTAGAAGTAAGGCCCCTAATATCAACAACCCGACAACTCTACTGTAAATGAACCAACGCAGCTTGAAATCGCTGCGCGGATCGGCCTGAAAGGTGTTTACATATGGTAAAAAAAAAAAAATCATCTCAAGATCACAGAATTAAAAATGAATGCCATCAAAAACAAAGCCCTTAATAAGTTTAAAACCGTTCGGTCATTTTAATGGAATAAAAACAAAATGCGCAGCCTTACAAATCCTGTTCATTAAAATCCTGTTTCTGATAATACATTTTTTTTTCAAGTATAACGTTGAAAGGTTTGCATTGCACGTGCGGCACTGGACCGCAGAGAACAACTTTATGTACTTACATATGGAGTGTATGATTTCGTATAGTCAACAAAAGACATGATAAAAAATAAACACAAGTACCATAACAGTGAATAAATGATTGGAGCACGGGATATGTAGTGCTGGTATTATTAATGACAATACTACTACTAACAATAATACTTATAAAAACAATAACAAAATCAATAAAAGTAAATAATCTAAATACCAGTAAATATATTTATTTTTCAACTGCAACTAAAAAGTATAGCTTACGACTGAATAGATTGATCATCGTCACAATGAATTCAGTCGTCTTTTTTTGCAGTTCCTGTAATGTTGAAAGCAAACAGAGAGAAGCAGATGCACGATAGTAAAACAATACAGCTGCAACATGAAAACGAGAAGCACATCAAAAATCCCCTAAATGCCCAAATATCTATAGTCTAGAGACAAATTCCAATGACCTGACCAGTTCTGCTACCTTCAGGTAAAGATCGAAGTCCTTCTGTAAGATTATCGAAACACTTGAACGTGACTCTGCCGCCTGGAAGTCAAGGGAGTTAAATCAGTTAAACGGGGAATATAAATAATAAGTGTATTACGATTAACGCTGTATTTTCTTCAAGAATCTGCTGTACTGCTGAATGCTTAAATACACAACAAAATGTAAAGTTAATTTGGACGCTATGAATCAAATAAAAAAACAATACAGGCCTACAAAAGGTTGAAAAAATGTCCGGCCATTGGATGCAGTTGGAATTAAAACTAAATCTATATATTTTTAAACTGTGTGGAACGGATTTTTCCTCCACTGAATGATTTCCATGCAGGTTAGATGATGTATTTGGTTGAATTCTGCCTCTATACTATAGTCAAAGCTGCAAGTCTGCCCTCATGTGGATACACTGTGACCATCTACACAGTTGGTAGTGTCATTTCACTGTAGGACATGATGCCAACCCAATTGAACGCTTAATGAAACCCCACGTGTCCATAGCCTTTTGGGGAAATAACCGTATGTGATGAACCACAAATGGTATAAACGTTCATCTCCAACTTTTTTGACACAGAAACGAGAGGTGCGATTGTTTCTTTGAAAATAGTCACATGTACACATTGACTGTATTTGTGGAATAAATACTTGTAGGTACTCCGTTCCTTTGATTACAAAAATCTTAGGTTTGCAATACACTGCTGTGTTCAAGCAGGAACAAAGAGCGAAACGTTTCTCTGCGCTTTAGAGCGTCAGAACTACATTTTGCGTATTTGAGAATCCAAGAAAAGCAGATAAACCTGAAATGACTTATCCTTTCATATGGCGGTCCTTTTTTCTTTCTTTTTTTAAGTATCCTTGGTTTTATCCTAGCCAGAACCTTGGAGCACGCAGAGAAGTCAAAGGGGGCTGCGGATGGAATGGGCACAAATCTCTTGAACTCTCCAAACATGTCGATGGCTTTGGTAAGAGCATCCGAGCTCTTGTGATCAGGGGGCTGAGACACCAAAGTCAAATAGCCCCCTATTTAGACATTTACAGCTAGGTTTATTATACTGTCTAGACGGTTCAAAGTTTAGTAAACAATGCAGTGTTTGAAAGCAGAGGAAATAACGAGACACACAGGCCCGAAGCGCCAAATTCTTCCATTGATGAATCTTGAGGAACCCCCCCCCCCCCCCTTTGCTCGTGTTATGTTTGATGACTTGGTGAAGTTCATGTGACAAGTTGCGTTATTCACCATTCGTTGTGACTTTATTTCACACCACAATGTGCATATACATGCGTCTTAGAAATGGGCATTACACAAGGAAGAAGTATATATTTGATGTAAATATGGAAAGGAACGCTCGCACGAAAATTTCTGGGATTATTTGTTGTTGACACAACACGAAATATGTGAACACAAATAAATAAATGAAGAACAAAGACAATATGGAATCTTCGTTCCTTTCCAAATGTTTAAAAAAATATGTTTCAAAAGAATCAGGTTCAAATATGTCGACGGTGCAGTCTTTTGCAACATATGTGTATAGTTCCTAATGTACATATAGTGTGTGTGTGTGTGTGTGTGTGTGTGTGTGTTTGCATAACTGTGCCAGATATCAGAATAAAGGATTCCCAGTGAAATACTGTAGACGGTCGCGGTTTAGCTTCTTCTCTTTCATCCTCCTGTTCTGAAACCAAATCTTCACTTGCCGATCAGACAGGTTTAACATCCTGGAGAGCTGGAGCCGCTTCTCTTTGTTAATGTACACGTTGAAGAAAAACTCTCGTTCAAGTTCTCGGATCTGGTATTTGGTATAAGGACACCTCTTCTTCCTCGATTTGGATGACGACGCTGCACAAGAGAAGAAATATGCTCAATTAATAAAGAAAATGTGACCATAATTCAATTGAAGGTTGCATTTATTTTTGCACAAATGTTTATCTCTGGCAAACACATAAAAATACACAGAATGAGAAAAACAAAAGCAGTGTACTATTAAAATGAACTGCACTGAGGTAAAGGGAAGTATTTGCACGACGATTTAACTCCCTATAAATGTGTTGGAATACATACAATTACCTAAGTGATTAAAACACTTTAATGAAACGATTTCTTCAACGTATAATTTAAAATCAATCTCAGCCACACTCAGGTACATGGCAACATGCATAGTTTGGTTAACTTAACGGTTTCCCATTGTAAATACCTTTACAACCGTAAACCAAATCTTATAGGGATATAAAAATCTCGTGCATGCTTATAAAGAGTCAAATAGCCCAAGACGGTGTCGCTGGTGCACACAATGCAGTTCGGACACCCCATTGTTTAACTTGCACTTCTCATATCCAAGACAAAGAGGGAAACACTTACTCTGTTGCTTGGTGTTGGTGTCGCCGCAGTTGGAGGACGAGTCCTCGTCGACGCTCCCGCTCGGGTCACCTTTGTCCTGCTGCAGCTTGGTCAAAGCTGGATTGTTATTCGCGGCGTCTGCTGAAGCAGCCGAGTCTGTCTTTTGTTTGGGGGGCTCCGCGCTGTGCTTGCCCGAGTTGGGATTGTCCAAAAACTGGTCGAAGCCCTGGGGGAGAACCCCGTTTCGGCCGACGCCGTTGAAGAAATTGCACGGCGAGCTCGTCCCACCGTGGTGGCCGTACAAAGACTCGTTTTTGAATAGCACATCCGCCCTGTTGCCGGAGGACTGGATCATGTCCCGATGCATGATCTCGTCCGTTGAGTAGTACGACGGATAGTTGCCCCTGTAGTGCCATTTGCTTGGATGGTCCAGTCCATAGTCCCTGAACGCGACCTCTCGGACAGGTTGGACTTGGGCTATGTTTGGGGAGTACGGGAAATTGATCTGACACGAAGAAGTCTGCGGTAAAAAGGAGGAGACTGATGTAAAATCTGGCGTCGAAACGTAATAAGTACAGCTCGGTAAATACATATTTGACGCACAGCTGCGATCGTCGTATTCCGTCATATCTCTTCTTCCCTTGTTTCCTCGTTGCAGCGGAGGAGAGGAATTGGCAGCTTGGCTGTTAAACTTTGTCCAGCGCCACAGGCGTGTGGAGAGACCCCGCCAGGGAGAAAAAATCGGAAACGTAGGCAGACCTGCAATACATCTTGATCGATTCTTGGGGTAATTGTGTCATGTGATCCAGCTAAGGGATTACCATACACCAATATCAGTCATTAAAAACTGACCGGAGAAACTCATGTGAGCGCATGCCAGAGCCTCCATTGGCTCCCTGGCTGCAGAGGAAACTCCTCTCCAGCCTCCTTGCCCTATGGCTCTAGGAAAAATTAATCTGTGAACCACCGCCGGAATATTCAATTGAAAGCTTTACAGCTCCATCGTCATCGTATAATGGCGTGTAATAACGTTTGCACGCACTCAAATATGCGCAGCTGTGAATAAGAAATGTGTATGCATAGCAACAGTTAGGTGGAAAACGTTGGTGTGCAGTCCTACATTAAAAAAAAAAAAAAGCTTGAGCAAAATTGCACTAAGGCTACGGCGCACTATCGCTGAAGCCTGTGTGGTTCACAAACGACTCATTAATTCCCTTTTTATGCAAATGCACTTATGGGTTCATTAATCTCTGCGCACCACGTTGGTGGGAAGATGTTTAAATACACAACTGGAAAATATCTGAGGTCATCATGAGACACAATGGTCTTTGCCTGCAGCATCGTGCCACAAAATAACAAGACCACAAATTGGCCGCTTTTACACCTTATTTTACATTCCACGGCGAGGAAAGCCAACGAGCCCAAGTGTGACCCACCACTAAACTCTGTATTAAAATAGTGAAGACGTCTATATCCCACTTGCTATTTCATTTGTTACCGTTTATTAATGAATGCAAAAGGCTAAAGCCTAAACGTCCCACAGTGTGACCTGCAAAACACAGGGAAGCTCATTCTCACTACACATACAAATAGGTGGCAAGAATGACGGATCACATTCAGCATGGCCAAGTCCAAAACAACTGTCTGTGACCGTCTGTGGTCTAGGTGATGTCTACCAGGCACCAAGCCTCTTCCCTTAAAATCCTTTTATTGCACGAAGGCGGCCATATCTGCAGAGTTTTAGGCCCTTCTTCACGGCGGAGATCAGCACTGGTTAACGCACCATGTCTACGTCAATATTTTCATTTTTCATATGTGAGTATCATTTTTATTCCCGCTGTCTTTTCCATTGTTATTTCTAGTAAAACAAATAATTGAAAATAAAATATTTCAAGACAATCAAGCACTTTTTGGAGGCCCAATGCTGGACACAAGAAAACGTGCAAATTGTGCCAATAGAGTAGAAACGCAGCTCCGTTCGAGACCTGTTTTGTAGTCAGAGGACAATTAGGTTTTTCGGGACTTTAGGCCTGAAGGTCACGCACAATGTGGAAATAGCTCAAAGGCGGCTGGGTTTATTGTTATTGGGGGTAAAAGGAGCCTTGCGGTCCAGTGTTCTCGTTTCAACACTTCACGTTGAACCCTTTAGTAGTTAACGCCATGCAAGCCAAACCAAGTTTCTAATTAATAGAAACAGAAAAAGGGGTGACATTTTAAAATTTGGAACATAAACTAATTATTAAACTCCTTGTAAACTATGAAATTAAGATTGCAAAAAGAACATCTTAAGTCATCATCAACAATCAGTGCTGTGGTGTTATGTGAAAGATTGTAGGACTATAGTTTTCCAAAAAGAGAGACATTTAGCTTGAGACACTTATTCGTTCAGATAGTGGCTCTACTTGCCAAAATTATTGGTTTGCTGTGAACCATTTTGAACTGTTAAAGTATTATTATAAAAATAACATTGTGTAATTTCCTTCGACTAGTGTGGTTGCTGAGCAAAAAATAAAAAACCTTACTCATACATTCACTTCAACATTTCATAGTTACAATTAAAGGTTTATAGTGAAAACACTAGAATTCACCAAATATTGCCTGCAACCACAATTTTACCGAAGGTACCAGAGTTTACTTCAAAAATGGCCCTATTTAGTTCAACCAATCCCTACCTCTACATTATTAGAATTAGCTTTGTGTTCATAGTGTGTGTTACTAACTTGACCTTAAATTGGTGGTAGCGCATTCAATATTTGAAGTCGGTGCTCTCTCACTGCATTTGCCATTAAAGCGATACAGCAACCAATGCTAAAGGAAAACGTCGCGTTTCTGACGCAAAGTCAAGTCAACGTAGCAAAATAGTCTGAGCAATGGAGACCAATTGTAGGTGCAACATGTGGCGGAACGATTTAACTGAGAAAAAACCTTCAACTTCAGTCGGCACAACCGGCCCGCAGAATGCAGACTGTGTGCAAAATAATACGGCAGTGATAGCAAGATGACACATAACACAATGCAAATAAACTAAAAGACCAACACATATTTTGGTAATATCTCTAACAGTCATTGACTGCAGAACAATCTCTTTGGCTTTCATTTCAAATGATTGGGTTTGACATTTTATTGGGACTCTCATCCAGCCCCTGATTGGACTGCATTGGTGAATTCCTGATGCGGTGATGCAGTGACGATGACGTGATAGTTATGCAACGGGAGGGTCTATTATTAGATTCCCTATCATGCTTCACGGACATAGTGGATGTTGGTAACGATTTGATCGTTGCCTTTAAACCCAGTCAGACCACCTGCAGGCTTCAACGTTGTCACAATGGGAAACTCCATTAAGTATAGATGTAAATACAAATAATGACCCAGCTTGATATGCACATACGTCTCACTCACGAGCCTGTTTTAGTGCAAAAAGTGCAGAGAAACTAAAGGGTGCATATCTGCTCTTTGAATTACTGATTCATTCCCACATATCCTCCCTCTGTCACGTGGAGGCGGGTGTGTAAGTGTGTGTGTGTGTGTGTGTGTGTGTGTGAGCCCGTGTTGTTTGTTTCGTTTATTTTTGGAGAAACATTAAGCCACATGATGAAAATGCAGCACATGTGTCCGCACAGGTTAATTCTGGCAGGGTACAACCTCGGCGATGAATAGAAACGTTATAACTTCTCCATCAGCCAGCTTTGATAGGCACATAAGTCTCACTCACATTCACCAGCCTGTTTTAGTAATGCATAAAGCAGACGCTGTACCCTGCCAGAATGAACCTGCATGGACAAAACACCAAATAATATGATAGTAAATAAATACTAAGACGATCTAGCACAGTTGGAAATGGATTTTTACTCGCTGTGAAAATGTTGTATTTATTTTATTCATTTTAGCTGCTCGGAATAAGTAAAGCCATATTTAAAGTCGGGATAAAGGTAGACTATGAAGTGTGTGTAGGATTGTTTCGAGATAATAA
The DNA here is from genome assembly GCF_949316345.1 of Pungitius pungitius. NCBI lineage: Eukaryota > Metazoa > Chordata > Actinopteri > Perciformes > Gasterosteidae > Pungitius > Pungitius pungitius. Next base: position 6,416,603 of record NC_084909.1, read on the forward strand.
ATTGTACTTGTATGGCTTAAATTCAACAAATACACTTCTTCATGCATCTCCTCGATTTATAAAGTGAGGAGTATTCAGTTCATCGAAAGTGAAAGGTAACAGAACACGCATATGGTGGGGGCCAAAGTCATAACAGCCTCGAGGTCTCCAAAGTAAATCCTTTCTTCTGCTTTTTTTTCCAAATCAGTCAAATACAGGATACAGATTAACGCACACTCAGATTACAGCTACATATTACGACTAATAGATCCTGAGTGAACGTTAATACGAATGATCGATACACGTTAAGTATACGCCATTCAATTCAAACGATTCACAAGATACAACTAATCACGTCCATTTACAAAACCCCGTGAGTCCGTGCGTAAAATGATGGCTGCTCAAATTCTTACAAATAACGCCTTTTATTTCACGGTCCATTCAATCCGAAAATATGCTCACCGAAGCAAGAATGTCAAAAGACAACATTAGAGCAAAGGGGAAGGATCTGAAATTCTGTCCCGATAGCAACACAAAACCAGGTCTGAAAAGAAGAAAAAAATCCACGATTACATCATTACAGTTATAAAGCATTTAAAATCCACAACATCAGCATGTTTGCTATCGACGTAGATATTTCTTTTGCAAACACGATTGCACAAAATGAACTTCTTCAACGAAGCAATTGAATGTTTACGCCGCCTGTATAGAACGAAAAAAACACTTCTCTCATTCAGTTTACATTGAATTGGAGAGAATGGCTGAATTCAATTGAACAACAATTAGGAAATAGACATGCAATAATAATATATCTCGTAATACTGACTTGTTAATCTTTTATCTGTCACGTAAACATGAACTTGACTGTTTTCTTCCACAATCGGCCCTCACCACAAGAACAGGAAATTACACGAAATACACAAACAGGCAGACTAATATACTAATATAATATATCATATTTAAAAAGGTTGAGTTATCATATCATTTTGAGCTTGATGATAAACAATTTAAAGGTATATCATACCCCGCAGGCCAATCAGGATCCAGGGCCTGTTGCGGATTTGGGGAATCTTCTTACAAAAGACCAATTGGAAAGGATCAGTGATCTTTTACACTTAATATCATTGAATATAATGGCACCATATAGATCCACACAAATATAATACTTTTTTTTTTACATATCTGTAAGTACAGGTCCATGCCACAAACCAAAAGGTGTGTGCCCAGAGCAGGAGATGTGCTGCACATCAATAGTAGACTCGTATTCTTTGTCACGATCAAGTCCAAAGGTCATCAGTAAGCGGAGAAAACATGCTCGCGCATCATCAGTCGTTTCTTCTTCATCCTCCGGTTCTGAAACCATATTTTCACTTGTTGGTCACTCAGGTCCAGTCTTTCTGACAAATCCTTTCGTTTCTGTCTGTTGATGAATTCATTCATCATGAATTCATTCTCAAGTTCAGCCAGTTGTAGCTTGGTGTAAGGTTTCCTCTTCTTTCTGGTTTTCACCTGTGACGCGCACCATGGCGCAGCTGCAGAGATAGAAACACGTTTTACACTTTAAATGTATGTGAACTAAAGGGAAATTAAATGCCCCAAATGGAAACACTTAATGTTGCTCATATCTGACAGGAATACATTTTTTAGTTTTTTAAATTAAATATAGACAATATATTGAATTCCGAAAATTTAAAGAAATGACTACATCGGGCGACGACAAATGCACTTCAAATATAAAACACCAACTATGTGTTTTATAGTAATAAGCTAAACGAGAGAATCGCCATGATATGAGACAACTACTCTTTCATAATGAATCGGACACTGGAGTTCTGCACAAGCTTTATACTTAACCTTCTGCAAAAGTCGTCCTTGAGCACGCGTGACTAGATGACGGGTGAGGTGGGATCTGCTCCTGTTTGGTGTCGTTCACGGACAACGAACCGGCTGAATCCCGGCCGAGCTGGGCCGCGGAACCGTGAGACCTGCCGTCCAGGTCCGAGAAGCCGCGGTCACTGGCGGCCGCAGGCTGCACCGCGTAAACCTCATCTCGCCGGGCAGACTCCTGTGTCTTATGGTTCGTGACCTGGAAGCATCTGGCCGACGGGTCCAGATGCGCCTTGGCGTGGCCGCTGGAACAGTTCGTGTTTATAGACACCGAGTTGGAAAGAAACGGCGGACAGTAGCCTCCGAAGGCGCGACTCTGAGGTGGTGCCGTCGGTCCAGACGCGCACGCACTCGAAGAAGCCCATGGGAGCGTGCACACGTCTCTCCTATTGTAGGGGAGCTGGTGCAGCCCGGGTAAGTGGGCTCCATTACCCCGCAAGTTGGAGAAATACAGCGACTCGGGCGAAGTCAAATTCAAAAGAGAACCAACATAGCCGGGATTTAAAGGATTCCGCTCGCACATTTCCATGGAGCTTTCCTCAAACGCTTCTCGCAAGGCTCTTAGCAACTCCTGGAGAATAAAGGGTAGGTAATTGTTGATTTGTTAATACAACGTCACGTGATATGCAAAATATGTTGTTCCGCCCCACCCTTGCTCCCCGAACTGCAAAGCAAAAAATACACCATGAGGACATATTTTGTCAATTGAGTGGGTGGGGTGTGAAGTTCGATTCCAACTATATTTCGTCGAGAATAATACAGAATGGCAGTGTTTTAGGGCTTTTATTTCATGGGCTTTGGGGATTTCCTTTGGCATCATTGTGCTGACATTAAGAATAGCAAGGTAGACTGACCCATATGATACAAGGGTAGAGGCAGGGTCTTAAACGCACCACAGCAGTAAACGCACACCCAGGATTTATGAAATGTATTTCCAGTGCTAAACTATTACAATAAATTGTTGCCAAAAACAGTCCATCAAAACGGAAAATACTCATTCTCCCAGCAAATTCAAACTATACAGGCAATTAATATGTTGGAGACAGTAGATTGTAGCCTTCTGACGTGTTTGTGGTAACTCCCTTGATCAATGTAGCATTCATTCGAGTGAGTAATATTGCATGAAATCAACGTTTCAATCAGGAAAAACATTACCGCATTTCGAAAATTCCCCGCTGCCTTAAAAGAATCTCAAAATTGTGTTTAAAGACATTTCGTTTACCATGAGATGGTTATATAGTCTAGCTCGTGTTTTCATATTATAAACCGAATGGCCCCGCCTCCACCCTGCTGTACAATGATGTCTGGCCCAATTGATAATAAACTGCCAAAATTATAATATTTCGTTGCAAAATAATGATATAGTTGTTTAACAATGAAATATCAAATACGTCATACATTCAGCAGGCCTATTTCAAGCTATATAAAAGATACTGATGCCCCCCTCATATGGCTAAACTGTTCACGCGGGGTTTAAAATCCCCACTCGTATATTACATTCACATTATGGACATCTAACAACCTATGGGAAGAAAAAAACTACGGTCAGGCCCTGTGCGTGCGTGTGTGTGTGTGTGTGTTTGGGGCTCAAAAATACACCGAATCTAAAGACTTCCAATACAAAGGATCCCTCAGTGGTGAAAAACCGTTCGGGTTACTGACTTGATCACAAGTTACTCACCCCAGAAACAATAAAGAAATTATACCATAAAACACACCATCACTCCACTGTGTTTTGTCAAACTGGATAATCATAGCGGTTCCATTCCAAAGATATTTAACTGAGACTGAGAATATTGAGAGTTTAATCCATTAAGTAACCGCAAGTAATCATTTGTGTAGTTACGGATTAAATCCAACAGGTGGCAGTACACGTTAGTATTCTCCCTTTATCCGGCCACGCTGTCTCTTGTCTTTGCTCTTTTCAGTTTTTCAGTTTATATATATATATATATATATATATATATATATTTGATATTATATATATATATATATGTGGTCGAAATTTCTTAGTTATATTGAATCTTTATGATGCATTCAGAGGTCGGCACGTTGTGCTTTCCGGCCTAAATGCCGCTAATGTCAAATTGATCCGAATTATTTGCACTCATGGAGGAAGAAATATTTTACTTAAATTAAATTATATTCATCACACAAGGAAAATTGTTAACAAACTAATATCAAATGAAGGAAATGAATAAACACAACAACCGTTGCATCTTCATCTCGGTGAAATCCTCTGACTTTGATTTGTTCCGTTTTGCTTTGTTACACACTCACACACGGTAAACACTGCGCGTTAGATTCCTCTTTAAAACATTCAGAATCCATAAGAAAGCATTTGGCACATTCCGGCTAAAAGTTTTGCTGAAGTCTGGCCAACAGTCTTTACGTCCCAAAGGAAGAAGAGGTTTAGTGTTTGGCTTCGGGCTCATTTACTGCTCCTCGGCCTTCGTGTTTAGGGTGTCAGGAGCCACATTGAGGAGCTCTGTCTGGTTTCTTTCCAGTTCCTTTTGAAGGAAGCTGTCCGCCGTCTATTGTCCTTGGTCATAAACTTGCTGCTTCCCTCGTTCAAGTTCTCTGGGGCTGAGAACATTTGCCTTGAATCTTGAAGCCGTAATATCAAGTCCCCGGAAGCCAAAGCGAGTTTGGAGTTAAATTCCATCCCATAATTTACTGGGAAGTTTAGACGAAGATGTAACAAGAAGAAAGCTATTTAATAAATAAGTGTGTAAGCTTCAGACAGTGTGGAATACTTTCAAACTGCAGCTGTGCATTTAATATATTTTGTTGTGTTTATCTATGTAACGTTTTTACATTGATTCGAAACGTGCAAACGGAAAGTTTGTTTTAGCGGAGGATCCAGAAAGTTGCGAAACTAGTGGCTTTTATCAATTTGCTCAAATAAGAAAAAAACATCTGGGGATGAGAATTTCACCCGGAGAAATGTGAACAAAGAGGCATATCAACCAAATCCAGTTTCACAGCGGATGAATCCGTTTACTCAACTTTAAAATGAAAACATTTGAGAGGATATTTCGGAGACACTGAAAGGGAAAACTGCTGTAACAATAAAGCATTTTAATCAAGTTGTGTGGGGCCTACGGTTAAAGACATTATCACCGAGGTCACGTTTAGAAATAACAGCATTTAACAATCCAAAAGTGTTCTGTTTAGGAACCAATAAAATAGTAAAAACATGAAAATTCAAAAAAAATTCATTTACTTACTAATCGTGATATCTGTATTTCTATCACTGTATAACGTGCTGCTTAACAACAAAAAGCCTGACTTTAGAATTTATTCTGTATTAGTCCCTATATTGCTGACTAATACACACATTCGTGCTGATCCAACCATCACTGAAGCGCAGCTCTTTTTATGTTGCCTCTTTGTCCTTTTAGTTTCTCAAAGACCAAAGAAAGCAGGACGTTGACCAACGAGATAAAGACGCAAAAACAAGAGCGATTGTTTAAACAAAGTTTACCTACTTTTTGTCATGGATTTTTATTTTTGCCTTGTAGATGTTTATATTGATTGGAGAGCATTTTTCATAATGGTGTTCAATCCCCACTTTGCCCTCAGTGATGTAAAACAGTCGGTGAATAAATGTATTTCATCGATCACAATCCTGAACAGAATTTATTCAGGGACTTCCGGGGCTTTTCGTATTTTTAAGTTTACAAATTTATGGCTGGTCCTTATTTTTTGTTGTTATGAACTGTTTGTTTGTTTGCATTCACAACAGGTCGCCTCTAGATGGCGCCCTCGCTCAAGGAAAGAAGAAGAAAGGCCCATGACAAACATGACACACTGCAATAGCTTCATTTAGCATTCAACATTTGATTAGTGAGTTGGCTCAGGCAAAATAAAAGGCTTCAGAAAAGCCCTTCCAGAAACATGTGTCATTGCCTTTCAATTCGTTTGTTTCTTCTCAGAGGTATTCCTCTTTTTAAAATATGTTTCGATGCTATGATTTCCAAAAGCACACAACTCCTCTTTTTTAATCATAATTGCACATTTTATTATCCTGTAATTAGTGTGACCAGGGCATCATGACGCATGACACAGTGGTGAATGAGGAACAGTTTGTATGATCAAAATGTATCATTCACCGTGTATTTAGCAGCTCATTTTTCAATTTACATGCGCATTTTGTTTAAGTCATCATTTAACTCCAAATTGGGATGGAGTTTGTGGTGTTTATGGTGACCTCCGTGTTCACAATTTAATGTTAACTTGACAGATATTAGTAACTGTTTGAGATTTGACAGAGATCCGTGTGAACCTGTTATAATTCGCCTATATGTTTATGCACGAGGCCATGGACACATTTGAAAGATGGCCAGAAAATCACAACATCGTGGATTTCACCAAGACTCACTGAACTTCAAGTAATTAAAAGATTTACTTATCTCGAATGTGCTTTTAGGGGCAAACGATCTGATTTTTCACGTGGCCCGTGTTCATGTGACACTCCTCAACAGCTCATCACATAAACAACAACAACAATCAAGAGAACGTATACATGTCATTATTATGTCATATGTGTACTATGTTGTGTGACTGTCTGACCATTATTAAAGGGGACATATAATGAAAATTCCACTTGATAGGTCTTCTACACGTTAATGGGGTTGTCTGGCATGTCAACAAACCCCAAACACTTTTAAATTCCTGTAATTAATACTAATAAAAACGATTTGTTTGGCCGCTCTGGTGTCATCTGATCGAGTGTGAGTTTCTGTGACATCGCCTTGGCCCTCGCCCCACCACACCACACCAACCCCCCCCCCCACCACATCTCACAACACAGTTGTGCATAATTCCCTCCATCGGGTCTGAGGCTTAGAAGGCCTAGAATTAAATGGATTACAGTGACCAAAGTATGTTTTAGACTTTTTATTCAGATCCTAAATAACCATATCAACTTAAAATAGCACATGGCCCCTCTGATGACTGAGGAGTATGCTGATCAAATGGGGTCAAGTTCAAGACGTCGTTGCATTGAAACTGCTGTTTTGTCCTGCAACTTAATGCAAAATTCCCTGTGATAGATTTCTGCAGCAAGTTTTAAACTGCGGCCAGTGGATTTTTTTTTCTAAAAACAAAAAAATTGCATGATGATCAGAAGTCTAAGTATGTGGGATTTAATAATAATGTGACAACATTTTACAATGGCAATTGCTGCCAATTACATATTCCTTCTCAGAATGAACAAAGCGTTCAAGTCAAACCAATTTGGTTTTGCCATTTTTAATGAATATGTATATAATGGACTAGATATTTAATTTATTTGACAAGCAAGAAAAATGAAGGGTTCACATTTTTGAAATGCAGAAATTGGGTTGCATTATTGTTGGACAACCCCTAACCCTAACCTATTTTTATAAAAACCTGCAGCATTTAAACATTCTTATCCATATTCAAGCTGACCTCATCAGTCAACTATCAGCAAGTTACTTGAGCATCAGCAGATTTAGTGGTTGCTTTTCCACATACATTTTTCATGGGGTTCAATTTCCAAGGGCCTCGGTAGCCAATGTGTGCCTTAAGATTCAGTTCCACTAATGACCACTAGGCCGAACACTGACTGCAAAGAGAGGCTGGGAAATCTCCCCATCTTCTCATGGGCTTCTAGTGGGTTTTCATCAAAGGTGAGATTTTGATATGTCACAGCAGACAAAGCAAGGGGAAAAATACAAATGAATTCATGTCTGAATTCCATTTAGCTCAGTTTCAGGATGCTTACAGGGGCACTTGGATCAAACCTTGTGTTTTGTTGCTTAATTAGTGTGCTGTTATTGCTACATAATTGTATTTACATTTCATGCTTTCTGTTTTAGGAAAGCTGGTTTGGTTGCTGTGCTGGCAAATTCAGCTGGGTTAAGAACATTGTCCCAAAAGACTGCAGTTAAACATCAGCCTGGTGGGTAACAGTCACTTATGGAAATGCTAATTGATGCGCATTATCATAATTAATCAATAAATTAAGTTCATGACCATCCTCTTTGGTTTACTTCCTTGTGAGATCTAGCCAACTTTACAGATGAACACCTGGCTTGTGTGTTTCATATTCATTATTACAAACGTCCTTCAAGAAAACATGCATTTCGTATAAATAGGAACCGGTGTGCAGTTTCATTTAGATTCAATTATTATTATTATTAACAGGACAACCACATTTGTTTTCTTCACAGATTAACAAATTACAATTTTATTATTGTATTTCTTTCAATCTGAATTCACATGATTATTTTGATATTTCATTTTTACGCAGTAGTTATTTTGGGTGAAAATCTGAATATTGCCAACTAAAATATTGTGAATCCCTCTGATGTCTGCTGCACGACACAAAACCATTCGCACTAAAACTTTCGATTCATATGCAAAATGTTCTATTTAAGGTTCCATTTAGTGTACTGTGGTTCATTGAGTGCACTTCATCTGAAGGGCAAACAAACATGCAATGAACCAGCCTCTGAAAACAAGCTTAAAGTATTCTTCAAATATTCCCCAACAACATAAGCTTAAGAGTAAAGATGCATTTGAAAACCACTTCAGGACACAATTCAGAAGTGTCTGCGATCAGGTAAAGTCTTTGTAAGATTCGTCAGCTGCACAACATGTATGCTAATGACCTCATTATATTAAATGTAAATTCCCCAAACTCCTTGGGGAATCCAAAAATAAAACATCTCTGAATTGAGTACTATGTATTTCTTTCAATAATATATTAAAGAAAATATTGTGTTCACAAATGAAGCAATGGATTCATTTCACTAAAATAAATATATTAAGTGGTATTATCCTTATTATTATCCTGATGATTCAAATAGTGTTTGACATTAATGTAGTTAAATGAACAAATCAGTAGATATATATTTTAAATGATGCAGAAGCTTATACAGAAATTCAAGCTGTAGCTGATTCTTATCTTGAAAACTTATATTTCTCAACACAGTGTCATGTTTTTTGTCGTTATGGTAACAGGCAGACAGACTTTGATCTGAACTGAATCCCATTCTCACCATATTATAAAGACAAGACACAAAGTGTGAGGGTCGCAGTGCTGCACTTTGGCTCTTTGCAGCTTTCAGCTCTTTGAAAACTATTTATTAGATTTATAAATCTACTTTTACAGTAATATTGCTGTGCTCACAAGAGAAGTCAGGAAATCAGATTAACTCACTGACTGCAAATTATAAACTAGCACAAGCTTCCCAGTCAACCCCAATTCATGAAGCAATTATGGTGAAAAGCTGCAGGAGGCGCCAGAGGACGCTCAGAGGATGATCCGATGACTTCGGTCATCACATGGAGAAGTGCAGGAGTACATGCAGGGATGCTGTCTTTACACATCTAGTCTATAGTGTAAATATGATGCATACATGTAACAGCTATTATGCTGTAAATGCACTACAATGCACAACAATGGGTTTGACTGGGAGGAAATGACTTCAAACGGATTATTAAAAAACGTAAAAAAATGAAGTACATGCGTTTGAATCTGATGAATGGTTTGAATTCCAGATCATAGGGAATGGAAATGGAAACAAAGAAAATGTGAATAATGACCTGTAATGAAATGTCATTTAGAATACCAGCGACTAATGATGGCTAAATGACTTTTTTGTTAAAAAGATTAGACGTATGTGAGCCAGCTACAACAAATAAGATGTATAATACATATACGCCTGTGCTGTTGCCTGTACTAATGCAACCATTATCACCACATCAAAATGTGTCTTTGACGAACTGTGTGAAAAAACAAAAGAGGACGAATATGAAATGTGCTAAAAGAATCCTGTTTTAAAAATAGAAAATATAATACTTGTGATCTCGTTCATCACTCACTTGCACGTGAATCCTAATGTACTTCACATTCGGATTAAAGAGGCAGAAATTGTAAAAAAAAAAAAAAAAAAGAAAAAAAAGAAAATGCAGAAAAATTAAAGGGAATAAATAAAAGAAACAACGATCGTAAAAGGGGGAGGGGGGAAGAGAGGCGGGAAACAATAGAGTATCAAAGCATAATAATATTCCTAAATGAAGAGGGAAATGTTGCACCGCTCATTTTATTAATCAGACTGTCAATTTCACCCAAGAGGCCAAACCCCAGAGCAATCTAAAACAGACTCAGAGATCAACCCAGGGACATGCACCTCGCTCCTCACTCCTCTCTTCCTCTCCACTTGGATATTATTCGTCTGACCGAAGGCCGCCTCCATCATCAAGTGACAGCCCTCTCCTATTTATTTGCTTATAAACCTGTTACAATAAATGATCATTGGAGCAGCGTCAGCCGAGGCATTTTTAACAACGACGAGCAGCCACTTTTGATGAATGACATTTGGCTGCTGTGAGGAGGATGCACGGCTCGTTTTGAGCAGTCGCGCGTCGATTGCGTTTAGATTCTTTCGTTTTTTTGCGTCTTGCTTATAAAAAGGTTTAGGGACAGTTATTGAGAGACAGTTGCCGAAGTTGCATGCGGATTTAAGCTCCGACACAACTCATTGGCGCTCCAGCCCCCCTTTGGACAAGTGTTGTTCCTCTTTTTTTTTCTTTCCTTTTTTTTCCCCCTCCTTCGTCTTGCACTGCTTAATGATGGAGAGGATAAGGAAAGAGATGATATTGATGGAGAGAGGTCTGCACAGTCCTGTTGCAGCTAAGAGGCTCGCAGACACGCCTGGAAATTCAGTGCTGGAGGCCCTGGAAAACTCTCAGCACAGCGGACGGTTAAGCCCCAGAATAACTTCGGCTTCCCTCCATGGAAATCTTGGGGACATCCCGACCAAAGGCAAATTTGAAATTGACAGTCTTTTCGGTTCTCACCACAACAGCGAGAATACCTCTTCGACGGAAATTTCTTCGTCAGAAAGCAGGAAGAAAATGAGCCTTTACTCCGAAGTTTCGCCAGATTCAGACATTAACAGCGATGTTGAGGTGGGATGCCCTTCGCATCGATCCCCGAGCCAGCACAAGGAAAACAACAAAGGTAACCGAATATTGGATTTTCCTCCATATTTATCATTTTTCATTATTTCTGCAGTTGTATTTTTGTTTTAACATAGCGGCGGTTAGCCACTAACATTATTCTCTCTTCACCCCAAAAACGATTATTACTATTATTATTAAGCCTGTAATTTGTATAATTGTATATTGCTATTATTGTTAGTTTTTTATGTTGAAAGGATAAAATAAGTGTAATATTTTGTAAATAATTTTGCATTTGACCATCGAAACAAATTTTTCATCAACATTCAGGTTTAAAAAAAAAAATTGTAAAACACGTCCTACTGCAGTCAAATAAGCATTTATTATTTCATTATTATCTATAACAATAGGCTTACGAAATTGCCTCCATTCCATTTTTTTTTTTAGGTTTTTCAGATTCTGGATCTTCCAACATAAGCTCGAACTCCCTGCAGAATATGAACGGTAATTCATCGGGAGGATCGAACAATTCAAATAGCGACCAAGTGAGAAGATATCGGACTGCTTTCACCAGAGAACAGATCGGGAGACTGGAAAAAGAGTTTTACAGGGAAAATTACGTTTCGAGACCAAGAAGATGCGAGTTAGCCGCAGCGTTGAATCTGCCCGAGACTACAATTAAGGTACAGATGCATCTTCCTTTTATTGTGTGTATGTGTTTGAGCAAAGAAATGTGGGGATGAAGAAACAATATAATAATACTAATATAATAATTCTTTGTGATCATAGAATGCCGCAGAGTAATAGTCACATTTATAACAAAATAACACTTGTATTTACTAGCCAGCTAATCGATTCCACCGGTACAAGCAAATGTTTGACCTATTGGAAGTAATTTGAACCCAAACAAAAACATTTTAACGGCTATTTTATTTAGTAGAGTTTCCCTGATTTTGCATAGGGGCATTGCTCTTTTTCATTTTGAACGACGAGAGTATTTATTGCACATTCGGTATTGCCTGAGGCGTGCTCCTCGGAGGTCTGAATTAAGAGCCGGTGAAACAACATGGCAGCTTCAATACGTGTCTTGTTTTGACTCCCGCGTGCAGGTGTGGTTCCAGAACAGGCGGATGAAGGATAAAAGGCAGCGCCTGGCGATGTCATGGCCCCATCCCGCAGACCCCAGCTTCTACACCTACATGATGACGCACGCGGCAGCCACAGGGAGTCTACCTTACCCGTTCCACTCGCACATGCCTCTCCACTACTACCCGCACGTCGGCGTCACGGCGGCGGCCGCCGCCGCAGCCGCCGCCTCCGGCGCGGCCTCTTCGCCTTTCGCCTCCTCCATCCGGCCCCTCGACACCTTCCGGGCGCTCTCGCACCCATACTCGCGGCCAGAGCTTCTGTGCAGCTTCAGGCACCCGGGACTCTACCAGTCGCCCGCCGGCCTGAATAGTTCGGCGGCGGCATCGGCCGCGGCGGCTGCTGCCGCGGCGGCGGCGGCCAGCGCGCCGTCGGCCTCCGGGCCCTGCTCGTGTCTCAGCTGCCACAGCAGCCAGGCGGCGAGCGCGCTCGGCTCCAGGAGTGCGAGCGCGGACTTTACCTGCACAGCTTCCGGGCAAAGGTCCGAGAGTGGATTTCTGCCGTATTCCGCCGCGGTGCTCAGCAAGACCTCGGTCCCGTCACCAGACCCACGAGAAGAAACCCCACTTAACAGATAACTCGTCACGCGGCCCCTGAACGACTGTTTCGTATTGTTTCAAAATCACACTTGTGTAGAGAAATCGCCAGCATTGTAAACAGAATACACACGTTTCGATTCATTTCTACAAGTCCGAATAGCTAATTATGACGAAAAACACATCTAAAGTATCGCAACGAAACGACCTTTTATAAAAGCTAGTGCTCTTGTGTTGTGATTTTCATGCTGGATTAATTTATACATATTTGGAAAAATAACAAACCATACCATTCAGTCCCATGCCTCAACCAGTGTGCCATTTTTATGAATTTAAGGCTATTCATTCCTAGAAACTGACACATAATCCTGGGCCTATTTCTGCGGCTCAGGGGGTAATATTTGGCGTGAACAAGACATCTCAAATCTGGGTTTTTTTAAAGATTCCAACGTAAGCTAATTATGCTTGCTATATTTAGATGGCAGAAGGTGCTACTCCTCTGCCCAGCAGCATATAATTCTCATAGGCCTAATGGACTGAGCTTTTCTTTTGTTGGCATCCAGCCTCTCCACTGTGGGGACCCCTCTAATCAGCTAGAAGGGCGCATATCCTTTTTTTTTTTTTTTTTTTTGCACCGCGTCTTTCGTGTCAACTTTTATGTTAATAGTGAGAGGATCATGACAAAAATGGCCAATCATGCACCTAGATGGGGCTCCTTTGAATACACGACTGCAAGAAAGTTCCTCTTTCGGAGACCCGTTGCCAAGTGCTAACAACCCGCGCAGGGAAGTCATTAGACGTCCAAAACACCCGGAACAAAGCGACAGTCCTCCCACGCAGATGGACTGAATACAATGTGTTACGTTACACGTGCAGGGTTATCAAGATGTGACGAAGCAGCCTACGAGGAGACCCTCAGAATGAGTTTGGTGAGGATGAGAAATACCGGGACATAGAGTAGAATCGCTTTTGTTTACATCGGGGCACCTCATTACATCAAATCCAGCGGTGTGATCCCTTTAGGACCTCTTCACTCAGTACACACAGGGACGGGACTGAGCAAGGCGGAAGTTTAGACTAAATTGTCTGGCTTTACAATCTGTCTGCGCCTGTAAAAATGGCTATGTGCTATTTTATTCGTTCCTGTTGGGAAATCACCTATATGTTAATTATAAAACATGTGAACTGTAAATCGTGAAATATTTTGCAAATATCATGAATAGTCCTACTGATAGTTGATAAATGAATTATTGATCACCCTGGAAAATGCTTCATGAGATGTGGATGGTAGGCTTGTTTTTTTTTTATTCTTTATTTTGTGTGACTTGCTGAATGTTTTTCAATGTTTAAACACTGGATGTACAAGCCAACACGAGCATCGCATAGCCTACAAATTGGCCTGTAAACTCACCAATGTTCCAAGTGTGTGATCTGTTAGCTATTTCGGGCAAAAAAAGTAAGACTGAATCATGGAGGACATTTCTTTACGGTCCACTCAAAAGAAGCTTCAAAGGGCTGATAAACGACCACTGATATTAAAATGATGAAAACTAGTATTGGCACTTTTCCCCGGGGTCTCTGTTATAACTCTATATCGCTGTATTTAAAATAACAATGACTGTATGAATTTAAATATTTTAACTTGAAAAAAAAATGTGCAATATGAAATGTAAATCCTGTTATTTATTGATCGTGTTTGTTCTTGGAAAATAAATGAAAAAAAAATCTATAAATATTTTCTCTTCTTTATATTAGTGGTAATATTTCTGAGAAAAAAAACATTTCGTTGATCTAGGTTAACACATTTCAATCTAATTGAATTGCTTGAAGAAATGTAACACTACTGAGACAATTTATTTTAATGGTGAATTACACATTTTAAAACATTCAACTGCGACATAGAATACATGTTCGTATGGGGATGCTGTGACACCATTTCTATGGCAAACAATGTAAAGCATTAATTAAAAATACGTGGATAGCTACAGGGAAAACGAGGCCTGCCATCACGGGTGATTCCGGTCCTATAATTTACCATTATTTTTACATTATCTCTAAATGATACAAGCTGATACTGTCGTTAATTGCACGTGGTTAAAATATAGCCCACACCAGAATGTCCCCAAGGGACTTTGCTTTTTTGAACGTCCCCATTAAAGAAATAGGATTAGGGCAGCAAATACGGGCGTGATGTATCACCATGTTTCATTGCTCTTTACTATAGCGAGGGTTGCAACCCATACAACAAAAGCATCGAGATGGATGGAAGTGTAGAAAGGAAAAGACAAGAGGCCAGAAAAACACTGCCCACAATAACACGATTAGTTTTGTATCCAATGTGCAAGACTGAAAAAAGAATTCATCATAATGCAGAGGACTGTCTGTCACCTTTGCGGAATGGTTTTTGACAAGAAAATAAATCTTTGGGTTGTTTAATACGTTTTATATATTCTTTATTTCGGTGCTAATAGAAAAACCAAATTAAATGTCCACCAGCGAGATAGAAATGCAAAGATCGATGATCCTGCCCCGACTGTCCAATCGCCCCTATTTAATTGACTGTATTTTCAGGGTAATTGAACTGCTTGTTGTAAATTGAGGATTTTATAGAAACGACATGAAAACTGCATTTACTGACATTCATCGCATCTTTGACATTGATTATCTGATCAGCGCCGTGTCATGCTAACCTCCAATTCTTCATTACACACTGTTTATGAGCTGTTACAGAACAACTTGCTTGTTTCAGAGTGATTGATTGCCTTATTAACGCGTGTTCTTGTAAGTGTGACCGGACTGATTACGATGCATATGTTTAGAATAATGTTTCATTTAGCTGACTGCGAGTAATGTAGGGTGACAGCTGCTGTGGGAGGACAAAAAAACCTAAACTACAGGGAGCAAGCGGGGCCAAAACGCATTTAAGGTGGAACTAGCAGACAGAAAAGAGCCCTGATGGTCAAATGCGGTCAGTCAACGCCGGATGAAGGACTGGCAGCTCAAGGAGGCTCTTATCTGAGCCAACTGAGGACTAAATAAAACATAACTGTAACTCTATTATTATTATTATTATAAGAAAAGAGGAAAAAAACACCATGTGAACTTCCGTTGTTTCATCCAATGCTCTGAAAGCAACTTATATTAACATCTGTGAGACAAAGCTCTTAAAAACAGATGAAACATTTGATTCTGATGCAGTGCACAACCGACATGCCAGCTGTTATATCAAAACATTCAAATCAATCAAATCTCTCTAAGCACTGCCAAAAAAAGCACTAGCACCAAAAAAAAAAAATCCTGTTACGTTAGGAATTTACATATTCAGCTGGAATATTTTTCCTAATAGATAAGTAAAACATGCAACATGATTCTAGTGAGATTTATGGCAGCCTTGTGCTTCTAAAGTCGCTGCTCAGTTTGTCTCAAATCATTGCCTGTGTTCAAATGTTACTTACATGACATTAATTCAACTATAGCTCATTAAGACAGAATGAAATGGTTAAATTAACTTATCAAATGATGATGAATGAGGTATTAATTCAGATACAAGCTGGGCAATTTGCAATTTTGTGCGTCGAGATGCTCTCAAATAACATTTAATGTAACGGGTCATCCCCTCAATCAATTACAAGTATGTTAGTCGGTCGTTTGGAAAATCCTTTTTTCATGCATATGTATCAAAACATGTTCTCAATTATGTTTGGAGATTGTTTTTTGGGTTTAAAGACCGATTCTCGTAGTGGTCGTTAGCTCGGTTAGAATGGAGGAATACATTGCTATTCTTCCTGATATATAAACATTTTAGATTGTGCGCCATGGTCTTAAAATGTTAAAACATCACAAGAAAGACAGACAAGTACATTAGAAATATGAAAAAATGTATAGACATATGTACATTGGGTGAAAAAGTCCAAACGTATCCGGTATATCTTTGACTTCAAAAGGAATGAACCATTTCTATCAAAATTAATGTTTTCGATCAGTTTCCTGTGTAATTATCTAATAAGTCAGGATCACAAGACGTCTGTTATTTAAGATTTTAGTAGTAAAAATATGTAGAAGCCTTAAAGTGTTCAAAGACAAGATCTGGAAGATTATTCCTCAATAGCACAAAGAGACCAACGATCTGAATGTCTGAAGCTACAGAAAATGTTTAAAGCAATGCTCTGAACAAAATGTAAAGAGACACGATGCTGTGAGGTAGTTTCTCCCCAGTGACCACCTCAATGTTGGGAATTCCCCATTATCTGAATCAGACATTGAAGTTACAAGGGTGAGGGATATTCAAAATGAAACATTTTCTTGTCCATGTATTCGGGATTTAATATGTTTGACCTGGTTTGACTACTTTTCAAATGCGCCTGACATGTCCCTGAATGCTTTCATGAGAGATACAAAGCAGAAAAGCTAGAAATACATCTGCAACATAACCATAACAAAACAGACACTGTCATTTAGACTATAATCATTAACTTATTTTCACTGTAAGTTTAACTTGGTGTTAACAGATGAGCAAAATACAAAGTTTATTATTATTATTTAACAAAAAATGCATACAAAAAATTGATTGATTGATTACTGATTAAGGTGAAATATTATTCCAGTTTTCCCAACAACGACCCAACTTACCAGGGACCAAATGTGACGGCACGTATCCTTACAATTTGACCACAGACGTAAGTACAGCGTTTGAAGCACTTTGTGTCATACTCAACAAGAAACTCCACTGTTGAATGTTGAAAAATACATTCTTTGGTCCACATTACTATCTGTTCTCTATTTTCTCACACCCATTGGTCTCCTTAACGCCAACCTCTTGGATCTCTCAACAGAGCCAACACACACACACACACACACACATCACTGACCATAGCACACCTTCAACCCATTTTTCAATGCAACATACACTTCTGTTAGAGAGGATACGGTTGTTTCTAGGTGTGTACTCTATGGAGGAATCTGCTCTAAACCCCTCTTTTGTTGATTGCAAGGGTTGCAAACAAAAGCTGCATTTCTCAGCCATGCATGTTTTAAGGAGACTTAGCAAAGAAACTCCTTCGTTGATCAGTTAGGGCCCATCTTGAAAGGCTTTGTCAACCCAGTCTCCAAAAAAAGCGTGAAATGGCTACGTTGGTCCACCGTGATAAACGTAGTCATGTTACGTTTTCCCCCAAAATAACGTTACTATGTTACGTTTCTTTTGGCCCATTCATTTACATTGCTTTGCAAATAGGTCACGTGACTATCAAGTTTCCCGGTAGCGAAAAGAAAAACATGGCGGACGGTCAGCATAATCTCCGTGAAAAACACAATATTTTAAGAAAGCATCAGCATTTGTATGCATTTCGATGGCATTTCTAGCGAGAAGTATGCGTTATTCTTTCATAATCTTCTATCAGAGACTGTAGAAGACCTTCCGTTTATTCGTTTCTGCGAAGATTTGAGTGTCCCTTTGGCAAAGCGTGGCTACGCAACGCCTTTAACGGCGCATTATTAAAAAAACACTTCCAGTGGGGGCGTTACCGTAAAGAGGCGTTCAGCCTTAAAGCCACTAATCGCCAAACAAAACAAACTCAAAGCACTCGAATCACATTATGACTTTTTAAACATAAATTCCGTTATTTTTATGAGTTTTCAATGAAAGAATGCATCATTTCCGGGGGTAGGCATGCCCGGGACATCCCGAATTATGGGCAATTTTGATTTGTCCAGCTTTTTGACAGCTCCAGTCCCGACTTCCAATCACAGCCTCCTAAATCAATGACGCGCCTAAAACTCTCGGATCGAACATTACGTCTTGTTTACATGGGAAAGGGGGGCGGGGCTTCGCCCTCAGAGCGGAGCGTCATTTCTCGCTCCAGACGTCTCCTCTTTTTACTGGCCAGGAAAACGGGCGATCTATCCCACGTGGGTCTGGCTCCATTCCATTGGCTCTGACGAATCCATAGAGAGGCGGGACTTATAATTTGCCCGGCAAACGGAGAGATTTGAGCTGCATTGCTTCCACTGTGCGTGAAGTGGCCGTGAGGCCTCCACTAAAGTCTCTCTCTATTTGTTCTGCTTTACTCAATAAAAGTAAAACCTTTACAGATATACTGTCCACACACTAGGCTAACATAATGGAGACTTCCAGGCTTCGTCCTTTATGTTTTATGGGGATAAAGCCCCTGTAAGTAGTTTTTTCCCAAGCAAATCTGAGTTTCTTCTTTTTTTGTGTGTCCCATACAAATATCAAAATATATATACTGATTTTCACATCCAAACACACTCACTTATGTTCCCTTTTATCATGACAACAAGAAATTTCAAGATATACCTTTTGCTTTCATAAATCATACAGTGTGTAAATGCCCAGCAGTGTACGGTCCGGGGGCCCCTATCGGGCCACTTGTTAGATGGTTCGATTAGTCTATCACTACTATACTTTGATCTGACGACTAATTTGCACATCATGCTCGTACCGGCATGGCTTCGCCCTTCCCAGGCATAGTTCATCATCTTCCGGGGTCCTATAGCCAGTGTTGGGAAAGTTTACTTTCTACATTAACTAGTTCAAAGTTTAGTTTACAAATTTTAAAAAGGAACTAGTTCAGTTCATAATTCAAAATATTTGAACTAAGTTCACGGTTCCAAAAAATGAACTAGTTCAGTTCTTTTTTTCCATACGTTGCTGCGAGCTATTTTTTTTTTAAATTATTGCCACAGCCCAGAACCACAGACAGCAATTATTTTATCAGTTTTAACACTGAAGCTATGCATCAGATTTAATCTTCTTATCCAATTTGAATCCTTATCCAACCAGGGTTTACATTAGCATTGAGGGGACAGCATTTCCCTAATGATTCTTTGATGCTATGTTGCTGTCTATTCACTCCACACTAGCAGCAGTTGCAGAGTTTACCCCTACACTACATTCTCAAACACATGCTGCTTAAATGGTCTTTTTTAAATAAGGAATTATTAAAAGAAAAACAGGACAGTAATCATTAAGGTGCAAATGTTTGCAAAGAAAGGTCAGATTCCTCCCATCCTCACCGACCTTGTCAGTAACTTCATAAACTCTTTAAAATTATTATACGCCGCCTCTTTGCTACACTTATTAATGCGCGTTTATGGTGTGTTTTCTATAGAAATCTGGTACCCCATTGAACATTAAGCTGAACGAACGCGCCGTTCATAGACACCAGAATGAACGAGAACAGTGACGTTCATCGGGCATTAATACAGTACGTTGAGTTCACGTTCGCCCAAAATATCAACAAGTTTATGAACGCGTTCAGGCACAACACTGTCCCAAAAGGGCCGGGATCGCACCTCACCCAGCATGCCTCGGCCTTCACTTTTTTCACTACAGAGTTTTGTTGCACCCTGTGACTCCGGCGTTAGACTCCTTCGACTGAGTTTTAAGATGGGTTGGATGGGTTACTGACTAAAATTTATGCCCCCACCCCCTAACTGCCTCAGGGAAACTTGTAAATATAATAAGTCAAATAAGTCAAACAAGCAAGTTGTATCTGGTTTAACCCTTTTATTCCTGTAGGCGTTTTTTAGGTCTCATGCTGGAAATTGCATTTACACACTAAAACTAGGATAACGCATGTCTGATGATAGTGACAGTGAGTCTGTCGATCAAGATGAGGATGGAGACATAGTAGAGGTTGAAAATCCTCCTTGTTGAACACCCCACAATACATTCTGTGCTCCCTCTGGCATAACATTTCTAATGATATCATGTCCCCCCCTTCAGTATTTTAAGACATTCTTCAGGTTATTGTAGGCCAGTTGAATGTGTATGCCATAAAATTTGACACAAACAAGCCCTTTAAGTTTACATGTTTTGTATGTGGATTTTGTACATACAGTGTTGGTCATTTCATTTCTTTGTTTAATATTTTTGAATTTATGTTTGAATCCATTTGTGGTTAATGTGCTCAAAATGCACTACTTTCTTAATGCTTACATTGCTTGTTTGACTTATTATATTTACAAGTTACCCTGAGGCAACAGACCTAAATCAAGTTAGGGGGTGGGGGCATATATTTTAGTCGGTAACCCATCAAACCCATCTAACAAGTGGCCCGATAGGGGCCCTCGGACCGTACACTGCTGGGCATTTACACACTAAAACTGTATGATTTATGAAAGCAAAAGGTATATCTTGAAATTTCTTGTTGTCATGATAAAAGGGAACATAAGTGAGTGTGTTTGGATGTGAAAATCAGTATATATATTTTGATATTTGTATGGGACACACAAAAAAAGAAGAAACTCAGATTTGCTTGGGAAAAAACTACTTACAGGGGCTTTATCCCCATAAAACATAAAGGACGAAGCCTGGAAGTCTCCATTATGTTAGCCTAGTGTGTGGACAGTATATCTGTAAAGGTTTTACTTTTATTGAGTAAAGCAGAACAAATAGAGAGAGACTTTAGTGGAGGCCTCACGGCCACTTCACGCACAGTGGAAGCAATGCAGCTCAAATCTCTCCGTTTGCCGGGCAAATTATAAGTCCCGCCTCTCTATGGATTCGTCAGAGCCAATGGAATGGAGCCAGACCCACGTGGGATAGATCGCCCGTTTTCCTGGCCAGTAAAAAGAGGAGACGTGTGGAGCGAGAAATGACGCTCCGCTCTGAGGGCGAAGCCCCGCCCCCCTTTCCCATGTAAACAAGACGTAATGTTCGATCCGAGAGTTTTAGGCGCGTCATTGATTTAGGAGGCTGTGATTGGAAGTCGGGACTGGAGCTGTCAAAAAGCTGGACAAATCAAAATTGCCCATAATTCGGGATGTCCCGGGCATGCCTACCCCCGGAAATGATGCATTCTTTCATTGAAAACTCATAAAAATAACGGAATTTATGTTTAAAAAGTCATAATGTGATTCGAGTGCTTTGAGTTTGTTTTGTTTGGCGATTAGTGGCTTTAAGGCTGAACGCCTCTTTACGGTAACGCCCCCACTGGAAGTGTTTTTTTAATAATGCGCCGTTAAAGGCGTTGCGTAGCCACGCTTTGCCAAAGGGACACTCAAATCTTCGCAGAAACGAATAAACGGAAGGTCTTCTACAGTCTCTGATAGAAGATTATGAAAGAATAACGCATACTTCTCGCTAGAAATGCCATCGAAATGCATACAAATGCTGATGCTTTCTTAAAATATTGTGTTTTTCACGGAGATTATGCTGACCGTCCGCCATGTTTTTCTTTTCGCTACCGGGAAACTTGATAGTCACGTGACCTATTTGCAAAGCAATGTAAATGAATGGGCCAAAAGAAACGTAACATAGTAACGTTATTTTGGGGGAAAACGTAACATGACTACGTTTATCACGGTGGACCAACGTAGCCAATTTACGCTTTTTTTGGAGACTGGGTTGGCTTTGTTTATAAGGACGCACCTGAACAGGGATGCTGCAGTTTCTTTTTTGTGTACTCACCTTGTGCGGCCATTTCAGATGCGGGTGCCTTTGGATCCACATCAGCACATCATCTGATATCCACTTTTCTTGAAATTGGTATTAAGCCCTTTCTGGTCCTCAGCAAGGAATCCGATGAGAATTCCTGAAAGTGAACCAACAAGGTGGCTTTAAAAGGACTGTATTTGCCAATGAAACAACAAGTTAACAGTATCCAGCTGCAGCCACTTGCTACAACATATCTGTGTTCTGGTTGTTTGTTGGGATTTGAAGCAGCACTTGTTGCTGCAGCCTCTGTTGTATCTACAGCTGAAGCTACTGCTGTTTGACTGACTGCCTGGATGCTCAATACAAAAAGAGATCAACTATTACAAGTAACCCGCCCCTGCTTGCAGGTAATTTTACATCCATTGAAAAATAGATTATTGTCACAGCCTTGGAGACCACAACAGCCACATCTGGTTTATAGCTACTCACTAGCCAACAGTTGGTCAAAAGCAAAAGTCAAGTTAAGCTGCGTTTCAAATCACATACAAGACACACCGTTTTTTTCTCATTCATTCTATTACACATTCACAAATTTCCTCCTGCGGAAGAATAAAGTACATAAACCACATTGTAGGATATTTAAAAAAATAAATTGACGACCAGGTTCATAAATGAACTATAAACAAAATGCATTTAGTGTACATCAAAATATAACCATGATTCTGTAGATATGTATTCAATAAAGTAATGGAAATGTTATAAAACCACTATAATTTTTAAACCGAAATCAATTATAGAATAATACCAATGCACAGTTAGGATTGTATTCAATTTAATGCAATCTACTAAAATGCATTCATTTAATACTTGATAGCACTACAACTGATATTGACTGAGAGGCCTTCGAAATTCGAGCTACATTGAACTCACCAGGGGGCGTGACCACCACTCCCAAGGGGCGTGGTCACCGACTTCCACACCTTTACTGATCTGAAAATAATACTGGTAGGCAGCCATTGTTCTGGAGTTCGCTGGTGGAGGCAAGTACTTCCCTGTTGTACTTCCTGTTAGTTGCGGAGACCAGCGGCTCCTCAGCTGAGATGTTTTTTTAGCACCTTTTTCTTTATTAAATACTTTGGATTTTAACTGTTCAAAGATGTCTCCCATCCTTCTGGTGTTTCTTCATTTTCTGAACATAACAACATCCATCCATCTATTCACCAAATGTTGGTTCCCACATATCCCTTACCTTTCTGCTCATCCATTGGGACTTACTTTAAAAGCTTTTTAGGAAGGCATCTTCTCTATTGCCCACCTATAATATTGAGTGTGGGACAACATGTTGGCCCAAATTTCAGTTTTTAGCAAAGAGGCACAAACTCATCCATGATATTGAAATATATTGTATTAACATGTGCAGAATATCATCCGAACTGAGGGCAATATGATCTACACCCTGATCTGTGATGCTGTTTTTTGTGGCAGTAATGGCTGCTGGAAAGAATAACTAATGTAATAAAAATCTATTAAATTTGGGGAACATTTATTACAAGATAGTGTCTTTAGTGCCAAGTCGTAATTTTACAACATATCTGTATAATAAACAGTAATGGTTTTGTAGGTAATAAATCAATTGTGTGTAAACCAATCCTTTTATCAATCCAAATACAATAATGGCAGGAAATGTGTGGGGAAAAAAATTGGATAGGTACAATGGTTTAAATAGCTAGAGGGCCGTGGATGTGTGAAAGTGTATTCAGTAGAGGGGACTGCTATTTTTTTGTTTTTATTAAGATACAACCTGAACAAGTCTAGGAGAATGCACATGTAGCAAGGCTTTGGGTGTCATTACTGCCGTTGGTCTGAAGACACAGATGCCTGAATTTGGGCATCACTGAAAACTTCCGGGAATTTCTGCGTATTGAAACCGGCGCGGCACTTAAAATCAAAAGCTAGTACTTAGCTTGTTGTGAAACTATAGACTGTGTGCGTACATGTTTTGGGATATTTTCCCCAGTTGCTCCAGTATGTTGCATATGCTGCACTGGCTAACGTGTAGCTTCCAAGAGCAGCTTTGGTAAATGTTTCTATGTTGCACAAACATGAATTCATGCATGGGATCAAATGCAGCACTGTGATGCGTGGTCTCCATGCTGTTTGTCATGCTGCAAGCACTTTATACCTTCAGGAAGAGGAGGCAAATAAGAATATTTCTGCTCATGCTGTAGTTGGATGGGCCAGTTTCTTGTATTTTTCTTTTTTAATTCTCCCTGCCAAGGTTCTGCCAGAACTCATGTGCATTAAAACACAATAACAACACGGGTACATCATGTAGAATTATATTTTCTCTAACTTAAAATGCTTTATGACAGTTTCTGGTCCATGGACAAGAGGTTACTTGACAACATGACTTTTGAGTTGGTGTTAAAATGATGGTTTTACTTTAAGTCACACTGGGGATTTAATTAAATAAGCATTGGCTTATGTGTACATTTGCTTTTTTTAATGACTGTATGATTTTTGTGCTTGACAATGACCTCTTCCCATGTCTCAAGAGATCTTTTTAATTAAAAAGTTTATGATAAATGTAAGGAAATCCATGAGCTGTAGTGCCCTATTGAATACATCTAAGTGACTTGGTGTTTATTATAATTGCAAATTCATTACAATTAATTCATTTGAACTATTATTACAGTACCATTAACTTTTCCAATCAAAGCACAAACAGTTTTAATTTATTCTAAAGAGTAGTTAAACGAGCAAAAACCACAAACCAATGAGACTTCAGCTCAGAAGAGACTATGAAACATGAGGCTGACGGCATGTGGACATTTGTATGGTCTCTATTGTTGATCATCGACTAAATCTTTTTGTGGTGCTGATGCTTAACTGGCTGTTAATCCAAGTAAATGCATCCATTTACCCAATGTGGGATCTTATCTTGATTCCAGCTTTTCTTTCTTCTTTCCCAACCAAACATCAGGGCAAAAACAAAATGTTTTTTTAACAGTATCTCCACAAAAAGCATATAGATGACCATCGGATTTAAGGATGGTATTGAGGATGAAAACATAAAAGAAGTATTTTATAGCCCAACAGCCATATTCTCATAAGTCTTCCTTAAATAGTAAATAGAAAAAAAAGTAAATAGAGTAGACAAGGTGGTGGGCATTATTATGGTATATCCTCCAAGGTAAGAATGGTTTCAAAGCAACTTTCACTGTTATTTGGGGGCACAAACCCACTCTTTAAATCACTGAAAAACAAAAAAACAAATTGGCTGACATGAAGCGTTTTCTGTACATGGTATCACATGTAAATGCAATGCCCTTTTTAAAACACATATCATACTATTAATACGACAGCTACAACATCAACAAAAAAACACACTGGACTGAGCTAAAGTTCTAGGAATTCATAAGCACAAGTGTTACAAACACATGCAAGTTAGTTCCTATTTGAATAAGTTTATTATTTCTACAACACTACTTGCCTCCTGGGTTTGCATAAGAACCCCTTCAGTCCACACAGGGGGGGGGGGGGCACTGGACATCGATAGTCCTCATCAGCCTGGAGACGCTGCATTGAAGGCTCAGCACCGCTCAGGCTCCATGACAATCTTCCAGCAGACACTCCCCCATTTTGGCTCACCGACGCTGCGTCAAGACGACAGGAGGACGGCGGTGGAAACCGGGACAGCTCCACTCCGGTAAAACACCCCGCCGTATTTCTAAACACTTGCCGAGGGTTTAATTCGCTTTGCAGCCACGTTATTTTGGCCTGTCTTTCGCTGAGAAAGGACGTTAACTTTAAGTTTGGAGCGACTTCCGTTACTTCTCGTTACCAACTACAGGCTGCTGCGGCGTTAGCATTAGCAGCTAGCGGTTAGCTGCCCGGGGGTTAGTGTGACGGCTATGCTAACGCTAACAGTTCACTCCATCGATGCATTAAGTGAGTTATTAAAGTTATTCAGGGGAACCTTGTTATCTAGCCGTCACCCCCTGGTTACACTGTAACGTCCACCTAAGTTTATGTCAGTCGCCTCGGAAAACATGGAGTGAAGTCGTTATGTTTGGTGGCTTCGTTTAACTTTGCAAAGGTCACCGTTTCACACAGAAGACCCCGATGAGTTTAACTACCGTTAATGGAAATACTAGCGTTAGCTAGTCAACTCTTAGTTATGCTCAAACTGTTACATGCAGCTAAATATCGGCTGGTACCACCCTGCCATAAAGGTTATATTGCTTCTGTTGAAACAGCCTTTGACATGATGCAGAGTCAGCACTATTTTGGAGGCAGTTATTTAGGGAACTGATGCGTTGCATTGCTCTTTACAGACGAATTTGTTCCAACTATATCGTCAACCCATTTAACCTTAAATGGTATACAACATTTGTGATAGATTACAATTAAATTAGAACACAGTAAATTGTATTCCGAATCATCACCCTCTCATGCAGCCTCCAGAGAAAATGAAAGCCTGTAAAGTTGAGTTTTAACAAATCCTTTAATTGTATTGCACTGCATGAGTTGTATCTACATGTGCCTCTTGAATTGTTAACAGAGCGTCCATCAAAGCTGATAACTATTGTCAACAGGTGGAGAGGTTACCTGTTAGAGGAGATCACAGAAGACGAAACAGAATATCCTGCAATCCTCTAAACAACATGGGGGCAGTCATCTCACGGTGGAGGGTCTGTTGTCTTCCTGTTTATAGCGCATGCAACTACGTTAATTAGGATCATGTGGTTATTGCATCATTTTTTCTTTGTCAAAGGACATTTTTAGCTAGAATATTTTTTTTATAGGAGAAGCTTCCATGCACATGGAGGACAAGTAATTAAACAAAAACATATTTCAGGCACAAAAAGTGGTCTTATACTCGTTCTATGTAAATGCAAAAAATGTATACAAAAGACGTTTATGCAAATTTCCCCCTGGCATCTTCATTGCCTAATTTAAGAATATCTGGTTAGACAAATATGATAAGCATACAAAATATGCGGAAAGGAGGAAATTACTCCGGGAGTATCCAGATCTTTTCAAGAAGTTTCATGCACAAAATGTCATTATTTCTTCACACTGACTAGTTTCCTAATGTTTGTCTTACAGGCGAAACCATCCACTGTGGAGATTTTGGAGGGAATCGATAAGGTATGGATGTCATATGTCAGAAGTGCTGTTTTGAATGATCAACAACACATTTGATTTGAAACTGAGTATTTCTTACACATATTTGCTCGTGTTGTGAGACAACCTGCGATGCATTTTCTGCTGTGCTAGAAGATCAACAGGGTTTTATGTCTTCTCTCCTGTCTACTTCTGCTGTTCAGTTCAAAGTAGAGCGTTTTACAATGATTCTCTCGATATCACAAACACCCACATGATCTGAACCAACTTACTCTGCAGTGAATTGGTACAATTTCAACTATTATTCTCTGGGCTGCACCACTGGGACATTTGAAGGGAATTTCTTAGGTAAATTGCTTATTTACAGTACTTGAAGGTAGACTATTGTTCATTAGAAATACTTGAGTTTACTTCTTTTTTTTAATCTCTGGCCGTCAGTAACATTGGTCAAAAATTTCAAAATCAGCTCCTGATTGGCTAACTGATGGGTCTTTAGTGCTCTTCTACAGTTAAGCTAGTGTTGGGCTATTTTCAGCAACTGTCCTTGGAGCAGCAGACCCCACACATATACTCAAGAGGTCAGGGGGACATTTACATGTCGAAGAGAGAGTTGTTTGGCCGGTTGGTTTTGCTCTATAGAGTATCGTGGGGATTGGTTCCCCACACATACACAAAGGTATGTGTGTTCTATGGTAAGGCTGTTTATCCAGTGCCTAGAGTGACGGACACACATGTTACAGGAGACCTGTTGTGACCAGAGGGGTTCCCATAATGCCCACAAGCTATTTATAGTTGGCCTAAACCGTGCTTTGAAGCAGTGCGGTAACCTTACTTCTTTATGAGAAAAAGAAGAATAAATAATTTGTTCTGTGGACAATTATATTGAATTGAATAAATAGCGGCCTTTAAATTTATAGCTTTTGTTCGATGTCCTCCAGATAGTTACTGCCAAGTTTGAATGATATTTCTCTGATATGCATGTTCAGCTTTATATTTCCATTCCTGCTAAAAATATTGGTGTTATTGTCAAAAGCATGTAAATATAAGCAAGGCATCTTCACTGTTGAGACATAGCTTTTAAGGCAGTGGTGACCCTGGATTCTATTTTGTACTTCATATATTCTGACTTAAAGGTGGGCTAACACTACACTGGAAACGTCTAAGAGCAGGAATTATGTCACCGCAATTTAATTTCACCGAACCTTAAGGAGTTAAGTCTGACCCATCAAGAAGTTGATTTCTTTGTTGTTCGGGTGCTGTTTCTCCCAGATAATTATATATTGATATACAGAAAATGTATGCAAATTGCATCTAAAATAATCCAATTGTTATTCATTGAATGAGACCGATCTTTACATGCATGTGAAGCCATCATGGTTATTTTTATGGCACTTGGATTAATTGTAGTCTGTAAGGAAAAAGTGTTTCACTTAACCAAAGTCCAATCTTAGTAATGGTAATCACATTTTTGTTCCAACATGACTTTTTTAATTTCCTCACAGGATCTACAGACCCTCGAGGAATACAGTGAGAAGTACCAGAGGCAGTTGAAGATATGGGTCGGGCGACTGCTTCTGTACTCGTCTCTTCTCTACCTGATCACGTGTATAGTTGTGTATCTCTGGTTCCTGCCTGAACTTTTGATGGGACAGCTCATACTGTCTCTTCCCTTTGTAGTATTTCCATTATTGTAAGTGTGCAAAATAGTCCGGCATATTTTCACTAAGCTGTAACTTCAAAGTATTGCAGGCAATCAACCGTTTTCCCTCTTTTCCCTTTATCAGAGTTTGGCTACTTCGAAAAATGCTTATTGTTATTTTTTCACGAAGAACCGAAAACAACAGTAAGATCCTTTTTGAATATTTGTACATAACTTAACATATAATGGTCATTTTTGTTAACTAATGTTGAATCTTTAAGTAAATTTGTATATTTCTTTTCCAGATGAAAAATTGGAAGATCTTAAATCACGAAAAAGGAAAATAGTAAGTGATGTTTTTCTATTTGTCTGGTTGCAGTTATAATGTGTTTTGGATTTTTTTATAGCTGTAGTTTCCCTTTTGCTTTTCACTCCAAAGACTTAAGACACTTAAGAACCAGCTTGGCACTGGCCTGTCCCTAAATGACACAAATGCTCACTAATATTTTTTTTAATATATACTGTATGTATACACACACATAATTAAAATATACTTGCACAAACTAGTTTTAATTATTTGTTGCACCATGTCACTCAGTGTAGAAGTAGTACTTATGAAGCCTTTACCAACATTTTCTCTACAAGCCCGCCACACATTTTGTCAACAATATCCCTAATATCTCTGCAAACTTGAGTGACTTTTCAATACACCAGTTTCATGCATCTTGGGGTCTCCTGCAAAGGGTGGACTAGCCCTTCCTTCATGTTGTGATATTGCTCTTCCTGCGACATGCTTTCTTATCCAGGATCTGTACAGACAGTTTGATTTGTACGGTGACTTAAGCCAGCAAACCACTCTGCTAATGGCCCTTTAATAGCATTTAGTGCAGGAAAGAAATGCATCTGAGCAATTGCTTGTCATCCTCCGTCAAGTCTATTAAGTTTCAATAATTAGGGCTGATGGATTTTCACACTCTCCATTATCGAAGTAGTGAATATAATTATTCTTCATATTTTAAGTAAACATTTTGAAATGTTTGGTACTTAGATGAAGATGTAGTCTTCAGTGAAGTAACTTCCTTGTGCCATTTCTTATATCTACGTGTTATCGTTGGTGATTCTAAGATGTCGACGTGTGTTTAAGAAGCACCTTTTAATTAATCCGGATGACCATCAAGTAGTTACTAAGCAACAGATATTGTAGGAATCATTTCTTTGACATTTATTGGAATAAAATAATTTTGCATTAATGCCCTTAATACTTTTTTTTAATGTTTTGTTTTTTCCAGCTTGAAGAAGTCATGGAAACGGAGACGTATAAAAATGCTAAACTGATCCTAGAGAGATTTGATCCTGATTCTAAGAGAAGAATTTTGAGTTGCTTTCTTTTAACTGTCAAATGTATATTGTCTTCTTGTTTTCCATAGTAAAACAATATTTTGCACCTTCTCTTCTGTTTTAAAGGAGCTCGACTCCACACCAGTTCGACCCCAGATGACTCCAAAACCAGGCCAGGGTACAAATGAGTTCAGAACACCCACTCCTCCTTTTGCATGCCTGCCTCCTATTGTCCAGTAAACAGCAATTGTTTTCTGTGTTAGAGCTCCGCCAGCGCAATGTCATCCCAAAGACCCCCACCGTGGCGGTGAATCCTGCGAGCGGAGCTGCTGCTCGCCCCCCTCTTAGCTCTGGGTCCACCTTTCCCGGACGCTCCTCCCACTCCGCTCCAGGTGGACCCCCAGAGAGGGGCCTGTCTGCTGTAGCTGCTCAGCAGACCCTGATGAGGAGGCCTGTGACCCCCGGAACACCTGTTCCAGGAGTCGGTGAGTTACCTGCACACAGGGGGACCTCGTCATAATGTGGTCCATTACAGTGTGATTTACTCCTCTCTGGCTCCGTGTACCTTGTTGCTCAAGGCTCTTGTGTTGTCAGCAAGGGTGGTACGTGTTATACAGAAGTTCTAATGGGCAGCTAATTGCATGAGTGTAGTTTTAAGTATTTATTAAACTAGTGTATAATTTAGAACTAGGATTAGAATTGGGGTTTATCTTTCGAGACCATGAGTGTTTAAGTTAACCTTAAGAGTAAGCTGCGTATGCTTTACAAAGCAGGCCAACGCAGTGAAAACTTTCCTTAGAACATTTGCTGAATGCGAAAGACATCTGTGGAGTGCAGAGTGGCTGCATTTTCAATATAAATTATTTATGGACTATGAACACTCAATAGAAGATGCAAATGAGTGCAAATGGTAAAGGACGTGTGTTCCTAGAGGAAGCTGCATGCTGTAATTGCCATGTGGAATGCCAACTGTGAGGTGTGCACGAATCAGGATTACATTAACTATGATTAATTAGCCAGACCTGCGTTTGTTCTCTGGGCAATGCTGGTGGAATCTTGCTAAATGTCTTTTAATTCTTGTTGAAATTGCCTTTGCTATTTGAAACACCTTGCAAATGGTTTACATGACTTGATGTTATCACCTGCTTCTGCAGAAAATTGAAAGTGAAAAGCAATTTGATACAAAGCGTCACCACAGAGTCTCCATATGTTGGTAAATTAATAACCAGCAGGATATTGAGACTCTGCCAAGTCTCACAGAAATGACCAGTCATCTTCCTATGATTGCTGTTGATGTTAGATTATATTAATTAGTACTCACCAACACAGCAGGGATTCTGGACGTGCTTTCAAGCGAGATCCAGTGTTAATTCATTAGGAAAAAGGTACAGGTTTGTGTAATAAACTAAATTTCTGCCTGAGTTTTTCCTGTAAGCAGCCTCTGTTTAATGCCGTTTGTATTCAAGTCTAGAGAAAGTCTTACGGGCATTGCTGTTCTTTAGCAGGGATGCACCCCCCAGGCCCGCCGCTGGCCAGACCCGTGGTCCCAAGGGAAAGAGGCGCTATGGACCGAGTCATTGAGTATCTTGTTGGAGATGGCCCTCAGAACAGGTACTTTTCCTCTGCTTTTGCACATAGAACACATGCATTGTATGCAACGTGTCATTTATATGTAATATTAAGATGGCTTTTAGCCAAGCTATGAAACTGCAGTGCTGAACTATCTTTTATGTCTTCCTCGTAGATACGCTCTCATCTGTCAGCAGTGTCTGTCCCATAACGGCATGGCATTAAAAGAGGAATTTGAATATGTTGGTAAGACTTAAAAGAAACGCACCCTCTTGTCAGTCTCCATCAAATACTGCGCCTTCCTTTGCCCTCTAGCTTTTGGCAGTGTAGTATATCATATAGCTCTTTAATGGCGCTCCTATAACCGACCCCTGTAAGCAAAAACGCAAAAAGATTGAATATGCAAACCAGTGCTACACATCAGTTTGAAGTGTTTATGCATCTCAGGCATTTTCTGTCATTGGTTCATATTCATGTATATTAATCTATGTCTGTTCAGAAAATGCATGGGAGAAGTGACATAAACTATGCGTGCGGTGTTTGACTTGTGTTGTTTCAGCCTTCCGATGTGCATATTGTTATTTCCTGAACCCCGCGAGGAAGACCAGGCCTCAGGCCCCCAGACTCCCCGAGGCCGCTGGCGAACTGAAGGCGTCACTAGAGGCGCCCGTAGCTTCGTCTGCCACCGATTTAGAAGTTGACCAATCACTTTTAGGTGAGGACCGCACGTCGATAGCAGCTTTCATCTGGACATGGTTGACAATATTACTACACTAAATTAAATGTTAAAACTCTAGTCTAACACACATGCATATCCTTTGCTTTTATGCTGTTTTTACATTTGTGCAAATCTAAATCAGGGCAAACCAAGCCAGCAGATGTTTCGGCTGAAACCGACACCCAGGAGCCCGGCACACCAACGTCCACAGAGCCCGGCTCTGCGTCAGACAGCCAAAGCACCCCCGAGTCTCAAGATCCGCACTCGGAGAAATCTGACGCAGAGCAAGATGTGTCTGCCATGGAAGTGGAATGAAACGGTGCCAGTCAGGCTGAAACATTTATCTTTAAGAAATGTGATAACCGTTGACTTACAAGCAAACGCCGTGAGTTGAAATGACCCAGTAAGAAGTTGGCAGGTGATGTGATTTTCAACTCGCAGTCCAGAATGTCCTTTTCTTTTGAGAATGGCTTTTATAGTACTGAAAAGATATTGTATGAAATTGCATTTTGTTGCAATCTTTTCCTGTGTGAGTCCTTGCTGTTAAAACATCGTATTCGCAACAGTAAGGCTTATACTTGTGTGGATTTTGAATTTCCATGTTTTCTTTACTTTCAATATTTTATGTTTCTTGGACAGAACAGTATTCTATATGAGTTAATTTGATACTGCAGGGAAAAAATATATATTTTGTTGGTAAAATTTATTTATGGTAAAATATTTATGAATGCTTACTTATAGATACTATAATCTTTTGCCTCTCATGACTGTTGACTGGGGTACTTTGTAGCACGGAAATGCTACTATGTTTACACAACAATGGTACCATAATACAAATGCAACATAGTATGTATTTATTACTAAATGCTGGAGATTTGTCAGTACTGTGCACCTGTCCGAAATGTGCCTTTTATATTCAAGTCTTTCAGAGAGTTGTTGATGCCACCTGTTTACACAAAGACACAGTCATTAAACTGTTTACAGACTATCTGTTTTCTAGATGGAGGAATTCTTGTTCTGTATGAATAATATTAAATAAACTTTTGAGAGCATCTGTCTACATGTGTGTTCAGAATTACAACGCATTCAGCGAGACAGTTTTTTTTTTTTTTTTTTTTTTTTTTTTTTTTTTAGGAAGGCATATGCTGAGGAATTTTCTGACTGATGTTGCTGTGAATCAATCTTTGCTGTATTTTAAATGTAACTCTGCATGGATATCGAAATATGGATCTAAAGGTCAAACTTACATGTAAATAGCCATGATGGCAATAGCCTGGTTATTCATGTCACTTTCGGTGTGTCAAGTATTTTAGACCGCCGCCCCATTTCTTTTCCGGCCGGCTTCTCACTCAGGAGCATGTTTAAACGGTCCATTTTCATTAGCGGGCCAATTTTAGCCTGTGATCATTTTATTTTAGCTCATTGATCATTTCAGACAGTGTAAGATAATAAGGCTGACACAGAGCCCGACCAGTCTTGATTGCTTGACCCTCTTCATTTGCAACACGAAACTCATTGCGGCTACAAAGTTGCTCTCTGCCATCACATGACCCCTTTCCCCTGAAGATGGACCGTAAACTATCCGTGAGGTCAACACCCCACGTCTTCTATGGGTTTTGATAATGTATGTTTACAGAGACGTGACCTCCTGGGCCTTGTAATGCATCAATGTGACATAGACAGTAACGCCTGATTCCACCGCATGCTGTTTGAGGTTGACCTCTGACAAGAGCCAAACGGGGGAAAAAATGGGACATCAATAGGACGACGCTTGGATGTTGTCATGCCATTGGGAGGTTGTCCGGTATACATAGCCTGCACATATGTGCATCATCATAATATATCACAAAAGAGATCTGTGTTTTTAGAATGTATGTTTGAGTGATATTTTTGACTCCACAGCATTGAATCATTTCTTGACAGTTTGTACCGCTAGGACCAACAATTGTGTATTGTGTGCACAGTTTTCAGCTTAACGACATTCAGTTTTTCTCTTTTTTTTTTTTTTATCCATACAATGCATGACGAGTTTCAGAGACAGGTGAGGGGGTCACAGAGATCTTTTACCGTTCATGTAGTGGCAAACAACGGCTAGCGGCACATGTCATATTTGAAATCAACTCCGTAATCAGGATGTTTATATTATAATTTAGACCAAATTGACCTTGATCTCAACCTATTGATGAACAGTTAAAAAAAAATTGCTGCTTGCATAATGTGAATACAAAAGATACACTTGGTTCTTGTGTCCAACTGAACAAAAGGATTACATCTGTATTGCTATCATGGAGACACTAATTGATTTTCAAGGATGACAAATGACATACAAAGCTCCAGTGCCAGGGTAATTTTCAGCAAGCGATGAAAATGTACAGCAGAGCTGTCCCAAGGTTCATAGTTCTTTTCACACTCATCTCTCACATGTGCATTCGAGGCCACTTGACTCAAATTTATACTGATCTTTTATTTATACCCAGAAAAAATGGCAGATAAGAAACATAAGTGTTCTTGATATTGTGTTTTGTCATATCTAGCAGCCAAAGATTGAAATCCTGCGAAACAATTTTCTGTAGAAATGAAAGAGCGTGGCCTTCTGAACCTCGGAGGAAAATAACCCTGCGGTGCGAAGCCGAATATGAAACCGAGGCACAGAATAAGTAAAATAGACAAGTGCACCAGGCTTGTCACTTTTCCATTTGCTGCCCCCGAGTGTGAGCACTTCAAAATTCTCCTCATCTCAGTGAAGACCTTCATCGTTATGCCCTATCTACTGTACTGAATACAAAAAAAACTCCCTAACAGACAAAAGCAATAAAGAAGGGACTTTAAAGTCTGCACCATGTTTGTGTCCATCAGGAAGAACAACAAAGTCGTAAACATACAACACAAGCCCTTGTGCATTGGAGGCGACGTGGAAAATGCTCAGATGAGTGTCGCAGAAGCAGTTTGACACGGTTTTGATATCAAACATTACCATTGGCTCTCGCCAACAGCATCATTACACAGTAATAAGAGCACAATCTCCTTCAGAGGAGCATTAAAATCAGATTAGATTATACAAGAGCCTGGCTTGATGAGCTGCGAGGGATGATGGTTCCCGAGCACTGCGTCTCTGCTTATTACAGTTGCTCCTTCGCTGCTCGGGCTTGAATTGCCACATGACAAAGTTGATCAGTTTTTTAACAAAAGGTCATCAGCTTCCAAGAAATTAGCTTTTTAAATTCAAGTCATTTGAAACGTACACACCCAGATGGATGGCCCTCCATTCCCCCCCCCCGCACCCCCCCTGCATTCAATCTGTCAAATCACCAACGCATGCCGCTGAATACGTGATGCCGGCAATAAACCACTGTGCCCGCAGTTTATACCACAATGACATTCAGGGATCAGAGAGCATTGTCATTCTCTGTCCCATCTTGAACTCATTGCACCACTGAGGGAGGACATCAGTTTGAGCTCTCATACACTTTGACAATTATTATTGCAAACAATCTACTGTGGTACCTTGATTAAATAATAAACTAGAGAAGGAAGTGCGACGGAGCCTATGCTTGGAAATATCTACTACATCACAACAATAAACACTGAGACGCTGAGCATTGAGATGCTAGCATGTATGGGATTAGCTCCAAATAGGGCAACTTAATACATTTAACCTGTTCTTACCTCGGAATCGATAACATGAATGATTAACCGAAATGTAAAAGTTGTGTCATGTGCACAATAATGCGATTATAGCACAACATTTGTGATTATCTCTTGGTTTTCTCGTTGTTTTAATAAAAGATTACATATTCATGTGCTCAAAAAAACCAAAAACCAAATAGGGAGGGATTGGAAGGCCGAGACAACACACCCTTGCCGCTGCCTCGTGTGGAAATCATACAAAGCATCCTGCAGGCAGCCGGTTCCTTTTATAGCTTCATCTATTACCACACTGTCATTGTTAATTGTCTTCTTTTTACCTCTGCAGGATTTTCCAAAGTGGTCCTATCGAATGTGACAGGAGGAAGAGCATTAAGCATCTGACAAGATGATATCTAAGTTCAATTTCCTACTCCTCACCTGATTTATACCTGCAGCAGATCATTTTCCTTTCTGTCATAAAGACCTCTATAAATCAGTGGTGCTTATGGAAGCACTACAGAACAGGGTCTCTGGATTTGTATCCCCTGTGTTCGCTATTAGGAAGCCATTACAGCCACATTTTCCTCCTTCAAACAAAAATGATCAAATCTAATACTGGCGAGATTAGAGAGATAAAGAGAGAAAGCGTCGGCAGAGCTGTTCAACACGGGCCCCTGTCTAAACAATATGCTCTAAACTCAATAAAAAACGGGCTTTTTCGTCGGTGACACCATTATCCATCTGTTTGGACAAAATTGCTGTATCATAGTATAAATCTACGATACAAGTGACATATCCTCTAAAATAAAAGGGAACATTAACTGCTCTATCTTCTAGAGGCCATGGGACTAGCTGGCTATAAGCTCAGTCAAGTGTGATGGCAGTTATACTGTGTTTTACTAGACTGCAGACAATTATACTTTGCTCCTCTCCCCTAAGAAGACAAACTGCCATGGCTTCAGCTGAAATGATTTCAA
Source organism: Pungitius pungitius (assembly GCF_949316345.1). NCBI lineage: Eukaryota > Metazoa > Chordata > Actinopteri > Perciformes > Gasterosteidae > Pungitius > Pungitius pungitius. Next base: position 6,453,486 of record NC_084909.1, read on the forward strand.
ATAGATTTTCCAAAATGTCTGTCGCCAGATTGCTTCCATACATTATTTCACTTAAATGGAGAGAAAAAAAGAGGGAACAAATCCACAAATCAATCACAACAGCCCACTTCACCAGATGGAAAGACGAGAGCTTTCAGTGAGCGTGTGTGTGTGTGTGTCTTTGTGTGCGCGTGTGTGTCGAAAAACCTACAGAGAAGGACAGTTATGGGATGTGCAGAGTCCCGTCTCTTCTGTACGCGTCTCACTCATCTTGAAGGATGACATCGAGTATCTACTCTCAGTGGTGAGCTGGCAGTGCTGTGAAAGTGGAATAATGTATAATGAACTGACTCGTTGACTTCTGGCGAGTTCACACACTGGTCCGCTCACCCGATTGTGCGTAATCCGTTAAGAGGAGAGGCACGTTTAATTATTTCACATGAAAACACAGTACGCACTGCTTTGATAAGAGGTAGACCCGGTTTCGTAACACAGGAACATACTTATGAGAGAATGTAAGACGGTAGGTGGAAATATGAAATCTATATTGTTGTACAATGACCAATTTATGGCCTAACATCGAATTTCTACTCGTTTAACAAGCATTCTTATCATGTACTCATCTATTTTTTAACTGTAATTACACATCCATCTGGGAGACGATTAAAAAAATGTTGCAACCTTCATATCAACCACAGGGGGGTTTCAGCCAGATTGAGCTACACTGAGGCTACACTCAGGGCTCTAGTTTTTACGCACAATCATGCCGAATAGAGCCAACGCTAACGTAACTTGTTATCATTCGCTGAGTTATTCTCAGTGGAGAAGTTAGCTAGCTTTGTATAGGGCAATGAATGAATTCAATCTTTAATATAACTAACACCACAATTACTTAACGACAATGTGATTCCACTGGAGAAATGCAAGCTTGATTTTGAATTAGCTCGTGAGAAATTCCTCACGGTGTATAGCTAAAAGTGGAGCAGAGATGCTGCAGTGCTTTTCACCTGGAAACAATGAAAAAGGTTACTACCTATGTAACAAACTTACCACCTGTCACTATACTCTCCAAACTCTGCAAATAATATGAAATAAGATAAGATATTCCTTGATTAGTCCAGAAGGGGGAAAAATTTACAGGAATTACAGTAGCGAACAAGAGACATTGTACAAAGAAACACAACCAAAAACCTGTATTATAAAATAAGTACTAATACAAATTATAACATAAAAAACAAGAATGCACAACAACTGAAATAAAATAGTATAAATACAGACAGAACAGTTAAAATGATTTTTGCAGGTGGATTTATTTAGACGTCCTGAATAGATCGGTTTTCCGATTCAATTGAAAATGAAGTGAAATAAAAGTAAAGTTAAGGGATTAAAGAGTCAAACCCACAAGGCAACCCAAAGGGCCAACTGTGGGTTTAACTGTTATGGACTGTGACTTATCTTTCACTGGGTTATAGAGATAAACCATTGTTGAATGGCGGCAGCGAAACTTAATGCTAAGTAGGAACACTTGTGTCTCGTGTCTCGTTTAAGGGTGTTAAAGTGAGTAAGCTACATTTTTTAGACAGTCCAATCATGTCATCCTGTGACAGCCACAGGAACTGGATCTTTTTTTCTTTTGTTTTTTTTTGTCATGGAATTTGAATTGATAGTTGTTGAGATTTCAAACGAGTTTTTCAAGAACACAAACCATTCAAGAATTTGTCCGGCCTCCTTTATTGCCTTTAAACTGTGTTTTCATCGTGGTCTCCTTCTGGAAAATACTGATGTGGGTGGTTATGAATATTATGTTCACGTAAACAGTCCTAAAGGACGCGTTCCCAGACCAGTTTTTGATTGCTGCCTTTCTATACAAAACTGAGAGTGAAAAATAAATGCTTAATTTTGAATAAAACAGTGTAAAAGTCGTATTAGACTCTCAGGGAGTTTGAACCCGACACCGACACAAGCCATACGACACAACAACTAACTTTATACTTTAGACCAGGACAGATTATTCATTGTCTTGCCATTGTCAACCCATAAGGAAGAAGTAACAAACATTATGACACCGCTGCAATTCAGCATTATAGTCATGCGCATTTATTACGTTTACTGTAGATGGCAAACATCCATGCGTGACACAATCCATCTCTGTTTTGTGTAGATAGTGTTGTGTGTGAGATGAATATATGCAACAAAATGACAGAACACAGGGATATACTGTATATTCTGTGTACATAATACCAAAGGAAACCTACACCGGCTCACATAACTGAATTCATTTTACTGTTATTAGACCCGTTCTCTGTGAAACCCTCCTAGAGGAAGTAATACCAGCAGAACCATTTTAATCTCTTCTCAAAGCCTTTATTATCTCTGCAGATATGCCCTCATGTAATTCTCTTTTTACACTAGTGTCTCTTTGACTTCCCTATTGTGAGCCTCTTCTGAAACTTCTAAAAAGTAGATCCTTGGGACGTATAACTTAATTTTAGCATCACAAACTTAACACTTGACATTGTGTCGGTGTGTAAATATGAGGGCCGTGGTATGTATTTATGTATTAAGCATTCAGTACTGTCTAAAATCTTCTCAGTAAGAAATAACCTGCCATTTAGAGATCACACATTTCAGCTTAGGCTACTAAATTCCCAACTTGTCAAACGTTTTACATGGCCTTCAAAAAGCTAAAGCTAAAGATTGTTTTCCATAAGCAAACATTAAGGTCTGGTATTCAGAATCGAGGTGTCAGCTCAAGTCCAGTAATTTAAACTATGGCGGTCAATGTAAACGCATTAATCTATGTGATTAAATCTATGTGATTAATGCGGCTGAGATTAATGCAAGAAAATAGTTAACGTTCGTTTGTTTACTTCCGTTTTTTTTCCAGGACCGGAAGTAAACCGGAAGTTGACCGCGAATCGGCCGATCACGATATAGAGAGTTTTTTGCGTTGTTAGTAAAAGAAACAGAGGCGGGACGGCCTTTGCGGAGCGGAGACCTGTGCAGAGGAATTCCTCCACGTGTGAGACAGAAGGGGGTAAGTGGCAAACGGACCACTTAAAGCACCGCTAGGCTAAGCTAGCTGCTTCAATCTCAACATCTAACGTTACTCGGCGCACAGTCTGCAGAGGACCTCCATTGTGGTTTAGAAAGAGATTGTTGGCACTTCAAACACAGCCTTTGCATTATGGAGAGTTCAGAGCGAAGTGCACAAGGACAGATTCTGCCTCCATGATGATCAAATGTGTTTTTTTGTCTAAAATAACATTAATAAATAGAACAAAGGTGTCTGAAATACACACGGTCTAAAGTGATTATTCATTTAAGATTAAGAATCATTAAAAATAAAATTCTCCCAACAACAACAACAACAATATTCATTTATCGCCATTAAATGAGCTTATTTAATTTCAAAATGTGCTATTAATCAGCACATTTTTTAAAATCTATTGACAGCTCTTATTTAAACTAGTGGACATGTAAACGTTTGAGAAATACTTGATACTATTAGGTCAATAAAAGTTAATGATCAACATGCCGACACCATTATTCAGCTGCGTACAATTTATATTGAAATGATCTGAGGTGTTGGATAGTTTTGTTAATTCATGAATAAATGGACACATACAGAAATATAAATACACATTAAGCCTTTAATGTTTTTTTTTAAGTTATCGTTTGGAGAGTATCTTCCCGAAAGATAATACTGTATCTTCTTGCAGTGTGATAAAAAAAAAAAATCAAAAACCAAACATCCGAGAGGATGGAGGGTTGCAGCGCAGAGCGCAGAAGAGGGCGCCTCTTTAACACAGCATTTAACACAATTTGAGTTGAGTTGGTAGTGTTTACTAGATGGCCAACAGCATGACAGCCCCCAGACAACATTCATGAAAGTAATTATCTTGACAAAGCCTATGGTCAAAAACAACCCGGTGCCTCTTCTCTGTGGACATTAGCCTGTTGGCACCGCTGTGCTGTGACTGTGCGCCAGATAGTCCTGTACGTATACATATTCCCCGTTGCCAACCATAATTAATAGCTTTACAGTCTTCGAGGCCATAATGCTCATCAGTTATTAATTAGAAATTCATTTCACTAAATAAATAATGCTTATGATTGATGATGAAACTTGTAATTAGGTTCTTGGAGTAATGCACGGGGGAAAAAGCCTTTACACTTGAAACCAGGCTATTAAATACTGCTCATTTAGGGGAACACCATACCTCTTGTCTTAAACCCCCGGCTGCCTTGGCAGCATCTGCATCCAGGGAGCAGGAGCCCAAGCTGCTGTTCGCACAGGTTATGTTAGACTACCTGCTTCAACAATAACAACTCGTGATCTTTTGCGCTACGGAGCTCTTTTGTTCTAGAAAACTTGACCCTTCAAACTTCGTGTCAGCATCAGTGTCAGGTTAGAGCACCAACGACCTGTCGTCAAAGTCCAAAACAAAAGCGTACAATGCTTTCGCCAGAGGCAAAACAGATTAGTTTGTTACTGATCTCCGTCTTTTCTAACATACAGTGTGGTTGCTACGTTACAAAAATCTCACGGGTCCTTCAAAGCATCATATAGCCTACAGTCTTTTTAAAAGACGAGAGAGAACTGTGAAAACTCAAGCCATCTATGGCTCACTATTGATTTTACACACAAGACCCAACCATAGTTGATAGCCTCTTTGATATATTTTCTTGCAACCACGGGTCCCTTTGGAGTTTTGTGAAAAATAAACCAGTCAATATACACCTATTAGGATTTCTTGATCTGAGCCCATAAACCTATAGTGTACAGTGTTTCCGATGCTCATTGCATCATAACAGCGGAGAGACCAAAACCTATGAATTTTGGAGGATGAACTATCAACAATTTAATGGCTTTCTGTAACATTCTACTTTAAGGCTAATTAATATGTTTGATCAGCGGCACGGAGGGAGCTTCTCCGTGATATTCTTCAACAAAATAAAGGTAAGAAAGAAAAACAGCAGCTGATGAACGCTACAGCCTCATCAAGCACAAACACCCCTACTGGTCCTTTTCACCTGTCATCAGGGGTGAGGGTGAGCAATGGTAACCCCCACCCTTCCTCACACTATCTGCCCTTTTAGCCATTTACACTCACCGGCCACTTTATTAGGTACACCTGTCCAACTGCTCTTTAACACTTAATTTCTAAGCAGCCAATCACATGGCGGCAACTCAGTGCATTTAGGCATGTAGACATTGTCAAGACAATCTCCTGCAGTTCAAACCGAGCATCAGTATGGGGAAGAAAGGTGATTTGAGTGACTTTGAACGTGGCATGATTGTTGGTGCCAGAAGGGCTGGTCTGAGTATTTCAGAAACTGCTAATCTACTGGGATTTTCACGCACAACCATCTCTAGGGTTTACAGAGAATGGTCCGAAAAAGAAAAAACATCCAGTGAGCGGCAGTTCTGTGGGCGGAAATGCCTTGTTGATGCCAGAGGTCAGAGGAGAATGGCCAGACTGGTTCGAGCTGATAGAAGGGCAACAGTGACTCAAATAACCACCCGTTACAACCAAGGTGGGCATAAGAGCATCTCTGAACGCACAGTACGTCCAACTTTGAGGCAGATGGGCTACAGCAGCAGAAGACCACACCGGGTGCCACTCCTTTCAGCTAAGAACAGGAAACTGAGGCTACAATTTGCACAAGCTCATCGAAATTGGACAATAGAAGATTGAAAAAAAACGTTGCCTGGTCTGATGAGTCTCGATTTCTGCTGCGACATTCGGATGGTAGGGTCAGAATTTGGCATCTACAACATGAAAGCATGGATCCATCCTGCCTTGTATCAACGGTTCAGGCTGGTGGTGGTGGTGTCATGGTGTGGGGAATATTTTCTTGGCACTCTTTGGGCCCCTTGGTACCAATTGAGCATCGTTGCAACGCCACAGCCTACCTGAGTATTGTTGCTGACCATGTCCATCCCTTTATGACCACAATGTACCCAACTTCTGATGGCTACTTTCAGCAGGATAATGCGCCATGTCATAAAGCTGGAATCATCTCAGACTGGTTTCTTGAACATGACAATGAGTTCGCTGTACTCAAATGGCCTCCACAATCACCAGATCTCAATCCAATAGAGCATCTTTGGGATGTGGTGGAACGGGAGATTCGCATCATGGATGTGCAGCCGACAAATCTGCGGCAACTGTGTGATGCCATCATGTCAATATGGACCAAACTCCCTGAGGAATGCTTCCAGCACCTTGTTGAATCTATGCCACGAAGAATTGAGGCAGTTCTGAAGGCAAAAGGGGGTCCAACCCGTTACTAGCATGGGGTACCTAATAAAGTGGCCGGTGAGTGTATAATGGAGATCAAGAAGTAGCCGGTGGAGAATGAAGACAACTGTCTGCGGCCGATCCTAATTGGCTTCATGTTCTCTTTCTGATAAATGGTTTCCAACTACTACCCGTAGTCCCGTAGATTTTTATTGCCCTAATAGGACTCAGTAACTGGATTTACTAACAGAAAGCAGGTCAAAAAGGACATAGAGTGCAAAAATGTTAATTAATATCAATAATGGCCAATTATTAGTTTGACAGAGGGATCTAAGCTAGCTGTGTGCTCTAATGACTCTGAGCTAACTTGAAGGGAAACACTGGCCAATTAGCATAACTGTGTATGCGGACTCCATGGAGGTGCCCAGCAAACATCTGTTATGTTAGAAATTCAAATAGAATTCCTATTAGTTACCCTAGCTGTGGTTGCATAATCAGTCATTCTTCTCAGGCCATTTTGGAGGCACTAACAATGCCCCTGTGACTGGTGGAACTCCTCCCTTTGGGCTTTCCAATCAAATTTGGCCCCATGTGGACCCGGTCCTAACAACAGACGAGGCAACGTGATGGGAGCTTTGTGCTCTGACAGGAGCTCAATCTATCCACCCATGACACATGACCGAAGAAAGGAAAACTGGTATTTTTTGTTTAAATACAGCAGATACAAATTAAGGAGTTAATGCTGAAATATAGTTTTCTGACCTGCTGGGATGAAGCTACTTATTTTCCTATACTACCTGTGTGTTTTTACCCACATGCAAAGTGTTTTTGGAAGCTTTGCCTTGTTAGCAAGTTTTATTCATGCCATGAATCCTGATACTGTACTGAATAATTAGATAGTGTGAAAGAAAACGGTAGACATAAATTGAATAATCCACACCGAAAACCGCATCATCGAAAAAAAGCAGCTTCTGTAGGATATCGAAAGAGAAAATATTCTGCTGTTTAATTGATTTCCTATTTGGATCAAATAGTGTTAGTTCGCTGTACCTTATGGGGATTACTGCATATTATTGTATGGATGCTTGCTCTATGTTTGGAATCAATGGCTCTTGTTACACAGAATAAATGCACTCCAAAGACCAAAATCATCAACACCCAACACCCCTCCTTAATATCTGAATGCAAGACAATACAAAAATCCAGTTATGTTGCAAATATTATTGAGTAGACTCGTTGGCCATCTGGTTGAGCTTCATTTTTCATTGCAAAGAAGGAAAATGATGGTATAAAGAGGACTGGACATTTTTATGGGACCTATTTTCTGGCCCACCCCCTCAATAACACTGTTCAGTTCAGTGTAAGGTTTTTTTTAACGCTTTGGCATTTTTGAATTAATTTTATTGAACGTTATAAACATATAAAATATAACCAATTAATGCAACATTTATTTAATTTGAATTAAGATGTTGATAAACCATTTTTCTTCCTTCTCCCCAATAGATTAGAATGAATGAAATCAACTGACTAGTGTGCGTTCTGTCTTTTATTTTGTCTTTGTCACCCACTGGGTAATACTGATCATTTCTCCCCGTGTATGACGGGGATATTTCCATCTATCCTTAAAATTCCCAGCGTGCCTGATGAGGGTCGGCAACTTGTAGGGTGCTCAGTTTAATGTCACTGCATTAATTCTTAAAGTAATGCCCTCTATCCGTGAAATAGTGTGTGACTGCTGTCGTGACTTACAACTCGCCGTGACCTTCTCTGTTATAATCTGAGCATGTAATTCCCTCCAGTGTAATGTCATGTTTGATCAGAGGAGCTACCAGTGTCCTGATCTCCGCGGCGCGCAGCAGGAGGCGTGGCGAGTCAAATGCACAACCAGAGGTTCCTCTTAAGGGCAAATTTGACGCCGTCTGCATATATTTCCCTCTCTGTGGTCGGCTCTGTGGGACGGTCTATTATTTGAAAGGCCGCAGACGTTCGACCGTGCAGCATTTGGTGAGGAGTTCATCTGAAGTCAAAACTTCAAGATTTGTTTTATTTCTTCATGTATTTATTACTCTGTGTTTTTTCTTATCTGAATTGATCTCTGCATCCGAAAAAAAATATTGGTTTGTTAATGAAATAAAAACAGCAACAACATATGTTTTGTGCACAGTGCTGAATCCAACAGATTTGGGTAGAGTATACATGACTGGGCGACTCCATGGTTGTATATGTGAAATAGCTACAGCTTTACGCTCCTATCCATTTCACGGCCTCCCGTGTATAAATTTACTTGATGTTTTTGTTTCTCTTTCTTAATTCATTGCAGTTGGATTCCTCTTTGATGCAGTTCTGTTGTCCCCCAAACAATTGAAGTGGAGACAATGGAGGCATAATGATAGATCCGTGTACCCACCATCTGTAAGAGCAGCTGCTCCTTTGCATCTGTACAATATGCTGGAGCGGGGAGCCTCAGTAATCTGCATAATAAGGAGAGGGCTTATCTCAGTCTAGTTAATAATCACAAGCAATCGATGCACTTCATTCCCTCACTCTTGACTGATGAGAAAAAGCAGCTAAGTTTTGGAATGTTTTCCGTATTCTCATGATAGGCAGGGGTCAGGGCGTGATGCCGAGCTGTTGATTTTGCCTGCAGCTACAGATTTAGTCTGCACTCTATTTCATCTTTTCATGAATACCATAATTACAGCAGGACGCTCACAGACAGGACGGAATTATTGAACTGCCTCTGCCCTCCTCACTCCCCTATAGGCTTTACATCCTCTGTAGCAACACTCAACCTCATATCAGGATTGGCCGTGTGACTCAAAGTCGGCAATAAACACATAGATTGCGTCGTGTTGATAAGTGTCACACCGTATACAGTTTAATACTCTCGGACTGGCTGGAAGATTGGCCCCGTAAAGCATTTTAAAAATCGTGGGAAGTGTAAAATCATCTCTCAATTGTGTACTTAGACGGTACTGGCTCTGTGCGTAACGCAACCTCTGGCCTCAACGCAACCGTAGTGTATTGGTTTCTAAAGAGCATCTCGCGGAAACCTCAAGGAGACGTTTATTACGCAAATAAGAACGTTTTTGCTGGCCTTACTCTGACTGTTTTGTTTGACTTAAGATCTATCAATGACAGTTTGTAACAATCAGCCATCAGGTTATCAAGTTCTCATGTCGATGCAATGGACCATTGTTGATTGGAACAAACAACTTATATAAAACAAATTTGTGATTTCTGATAGTGAACCATAAACCTGCTTATAAATTTGACTGTAGTTGGTTTTAAAGTTATTGTTGGGCTTATGAATACTTGTTCCCAGTCTGTGAGTAATGAAATCCATCCTTTGAATGGCTTTCTGCGTGTTGTCCAAATAAAACATTTCTTCATCCAATTTAATAAATGCCTCTGGGGCTTGTGAATCAGTATAATATTATTTTCTTCAACAAACCCCCATTTATTAGACTTGGTAATGGCTCCTAAGCAGACACTTAATTGATTGGATAGAAAGTATGCAATAATATTGATCGGCAAAGTCTCCTCCTGGTATTATCTTGTTAAGTGTGCTCATTAAATCCAGGCTATTTAATACTCTGCAGTTTAGAATTTGTCTTATTCTTTGTTGAAAATACTCTATTCCCCCCCATATATTTGAATTGATGGCACAGGTGATCATTCACAATGTTTCATCCATTAAGTCGTCTTTGTTTATAATTAAGTTGAATGCATTAAGTTTATTCTTCACTTACTGATGAAATATTAATGAATGTAGTTTTTATAAAGCCAGGGATATACACAGTGCATTAAGAATTGCCAACCGCTTCCCAAGCTTCCTGAACCTCCTAATTAAACATGCATGATGCTTCTCTCCCAGCTGCTTGTGAAATGCAATTGGCAGGTGCATCGAGCCCCCCAGTGAGGCCCGAGAATGAGAGTGGCGAACGCAGTAGTGCAGGTGTGACATGTTAGGAGGAGTCCAGGTGCTTATTGAGTTATCAGTGGCAGCCACTTCACGTTTGATTTATCATCGGGGGTTTCGCATTTCCATATATGAGCGGCGATATAGACAACGAAATAAAATGTCCCGAAAACTACCCGCTGGAAGCGCTGCGTCAGTGACAACGTACATAGAGCTCACTGTCGGATGTAGTGCGGCAGCGACCCGTATGGGGGAAATACACAATGCTTATTAATCGTGTGTGGTGAGAACGCACACTAAAATCATGAATAAATCATGAGCATTTGGCCAAGCCACAGATTCACCTCGAATCCACCCTTTGAGCATAATGTGTGGTCACTCATTTAAGAGTTTACAGTTTGTTTGTCTTCCCTTTGAACAAATGACCAAGTTCCAGCAGCACGGCACTTTGACACAGGTCTCATTCAGAGTGGATCAAGACCAACCATAATGCTTGAGCCTTGAGCCCCATCCATTAGCAAGCGCCTCGAGGGTACCCGTCATACAAGGTGTGCCCTGTGACATGAATGCATCGCTGCATTGTTGGGAGCCTTCAACTCAGGAACATAACATGCGCATAAAAGGTACCCAGACTCATGTGTAGTTTTTCATACTAGAAGCGCTCTTTGCTTCCTGGCTAAATAATACTCTTTGAGGTCCTGATTTACAATGCTGCGAAGGATCCGTTTGTGGTTCAGCTCTGAGGCGCGCACCTCTGTGACTGGTCATCCGTAACCTCAAAATTTGGGCTCAGATCTACAGCTCGCGAGTTTGAGGATTTTGGAATGGACAAATGTATAAATGATGGTGGGTTTTTATGCAGAGTTAATAGATGAAGAGAAATGAACTTTTCAGAGATGTAAAAGGGTTTTAGATTTAACAAAATCCTCCCCAATTCCCTGTGATCGGATCTAAAACTGAGGCAGCGTGCAGCCAATCTAAAATTCCCGGCTTTTATAAGGAAACCCTTTGGGGTATTGGTCCACTAGATGGACTTCTGAGAGATCTGATTAAAGGGAAACCCCTCTATGTTTTTCCCTCTCCTTCTGACTAATAAATGAGATGCACATTGCAAATGCCTAAATTCGTTTCACACCACCTTGGTGGACAGAGGAAAGGACAAGTTCCCAGCGAATGGGATGGACTCTCAAAACACCGATTGTACTTTGACAATTTCTCAGATCTCTCAAATGAACATATTTTGACACAAGTTGATGCACAGTAGGCTTTACTTCGGCATAAAAAGGTCGTATCATTGTGAGCACCTTCAATTGTTCAGCTAGGGTTTCTTGGTTTGAATATTGTTGTTATATTCCGGGAAAATGTGTCTAAACCTTTGACTGGTAAAAGACAAATCATTCATTATGGGTGTTACGGCAACTACTGTTAACATCAAGTCAATTTGCAAGCAGCCTTGAGAAGAAGAAGCAGCTAATTCTGTGTAGTGACACGCACAGGATCATGGGTTCACATGTTCTTGGTGCATAAAAGAGGTAGCTTGGGTATTAACTTGTGAATTAATGCTAATTAATCACATGAAGCACCAAGTTTCATTAATGATAAAGAAGCACAGGTAATCTACCTCATGTGTTTTTGTAAGAAAGATAAAAAAAAAAGAGGATCAGATCTGACAATGCTTTATATCATTGTAATTTATGTTTTCACTTGTGGTGTTTTGCCCTTTGTGAGCCTTTCAGTGATGAGTGAACATGTAGAGATTCAAACACATCACACTTCTCTCATGCTGCAGCCGACACGTCACACTTTCTATTTACAGACCTCAACTTTAAAACCTTTCCCCTTCTCTCTGAGATATACTTATCCACATATCAAATGTCACTAACCGAGCCTCCCTCTTTAACCCGCCATGCACAGCTGCAGTTGATCAATAAAGTCAAGAAAAACCACTAAACGGGCAATTTTGGTTTTGTTCAATGGTTTATAGGACTTTACCGCTGTCGTGGTGGTTCAACTACAGCTACTTTAAGCATTGTCTTTTATTTGATGTTTATGGCGTTGCGAGGAGGCCAGGACATTCTTGGGTCATATTTTGACACATTCATTGGACTAAGGGTTTTTTCATTCACAGCTGCTGGGAAATTAAGAGGAGATTGAAAGCCCCCGATGCCTTGTAATTACTGTTTCACGTTGTGTAGCCTCACTTAAGAACAGCAGCGAAGCATTCTGATGAATCGGGCAGCAAAAGCAATAATAGAGCAAAAGAGTTCAGAAGGAAATGGCTCCTTTTGACTTGAGAAGTTGTGCAGAAAGGAGAGAGAAGTTCAATTGGCCTCATTTACAAATGAACCCAAAGAAATGTTAACCGGTAAAGTCAAAATAGAATTTCACGGTTAAATCAATCAAATGAGAACACAATTAACTACACAATTTTGGCAGAGAGGCAGCGTGTTTATCGGAGGAAATGTTCCGCCCAGCGTGTTCCAGGCCACGCTTCAATAAAGGGGGGGCGGGGGGGGGCGTTCAAAACAAACCGCTGTCCCTGACATCAGCTGGTTAATCCTCTCCCTTTAGTGGCTTTATTGGTTCATTCAAGAGGGTCTGTTGACATTCCCCCTGCCCTGTTAAAAGGCAACTGCATCTCAAGTGAAATCTGGAGTGTTCTTTACACAGGCGCGGAGCCCCATGTGGCTCCGGGCCTCCCAGCGGGCCTGTGATTTTCCTGCTTTAAGTGTCTACTGTCAACACTAATTTGTCCCACTCCTCCTTCCGACCCCCTCCGGAGGGGGAGGCTCTCCTAAAGTTTTAATAAAAGCTCAGCTATAGCTCCCTGTTTTCTGGGTGTGAGACAAGAGCTTTAAAAGCAGCAGAGGCAATAAGATGCCAGGTAATGATTACAAGGTTTGAACAGCAGCAGTTACCGATACCACACGCTGGTTTTACGCAGCGCAGTGAATGTGCGTGCTCCTTTACAGGAGTCATCTACAAATCACAGGCGTAGTCTCGCCTTTCCGTTATGGGAGATAAAAAGAAAAGTTAAAGTGTAATATTTTGTTAATTTTTCATCTGATCAAAATCCCAGAAAAACCTAAGTTGATTTGTTTCAAAATGTTGCGTGGCAATAATAGACTTACAAATTGTATATAAAGTGTGCTTAAACAAATAAAAGAAGTGGCAGATTGGGTACTACTCATTTTTTTGTGATTTATGATCACAGTATCCCAATTTTTTGCTTAAAAGTCACACTTACACAATCTTAATTTATTTACTCTAGGTGACTGTATTTGTCTCTCGCTACCGTTTCTGGCCTTACACAAGCGGAAAAGGTGCTGTAGCCCGGTAAATCCCTTTGTGTGCTTTCATTTATCCATTTTTCCCCAGGAATAATAAGAGCAACATGATTGCAAATAATAGATTCTGACATGTTTTGCTTGAATAACATTTCAGAGTAAGTAAAATGCACCATTTCATTTGTCGGCCTTTGACGTCTAAAGGAAAATCAATGGAAAAAGTAATTTCTTAGCTGCCATTTAAACAAATCCCCATCTACCTGAATGATAGGTCCCAGGGAGCGCAGTCAGGAGACGTTCTTTTCAATTATCCATGACTTGTTTACATAGTGTTTTTGCTCACTGAACTAGTTGTGAACATACAAATCTCACATGGGTTCTGCTGTTGTTGAGGAAGCTTAATACAATTTCACTTCTAGGTAGGCCAGAACCATGCAGGAAATTCTTCAATATCTCGGTTGAATCCCAATTTGCGCTGCATTGTTTTGTCGCACAGTATATTGTGGGGTTATGCTAATGTAATATGCATAATTCATACACCTAGGGCCCCCTCCTCATTTTTGATTCTGCTGTCCTGCCTGTTCATCTGAAGCTGAATTAATGCTACATTGTCCATTAGGCGGCCATAACACAGGGCAACACTGTCACACACTGTGGTTGTACGGAAATTCCCTTGAGGCAAAAATAATATTCTTCATTTTTCCATTTTTGTAAAGTTGGCTATACAAGGATTGATTTGCAAAACACTAGATTTCTCATTTTGGGTCAAGAACAATTTTGTTGTGACAGACACGGAGTTAATAATTCTAAATGGTAATTGGAAACAGGGAGCTGAACGCGTGTTTCCCGTACAATACGGAGGTGGATTTTGGCTTTGCTTTGTGCAAGCTGTGTTTTAGCTTGTACTATTCCTCGGTGGATCAGTGGCTGTGAGAGCACAAAGAAGGAGCGTTAGATGTGGCTTGTTATCCTCTCCAGGGTTCACTTAGAGAGCCCCAGATTGCTGCAGTTGTGACCTTCATAAGGCACTGTCTCCCTGCTGGGAACTCACACACACACACACACACACACACAAAAACACCAAGCACATCCACTCCACAGCCGGCACTCATTGGGTCATGATGGGGCTAAGCAGCCCCATTACAGCATGCTCATCTAGGCTGGAATCACGTGCACAAAGCATAGAGATGGACTCCAGCCAGCGGGTCTCGGGCCCGTGGGTTCTTGTAGAAAGTACCGTACTTCAATTTGCAGGAACAGTGGCACAGTCTAACGATACACTCGATTATTATCCTTTTTGTTGGTATGCGATGCCTGTGTCATATTTTCCCCACGATACCGTTCCTATAATGTTTGAGGCTGAGCTCGGTGTATTATAAATCCATTTCTTGGACATCGTGTGGTCAGTGTAATGATCATTATGTGGCTCAGATGAAAAAAAAAACAAGGGAATGGGGTGAATCAATGATCGATTTTACAACGTGACTTGATTCATGGGCAGAGCCGTGATGAATGGCCATCTCATCCGGCGTGGGGTTAACTTCTCAAATACATTTGTATGTTGTGAAAGAGAACCCATAAGAGAGGCCTTTTGGTTTTGCATCTCTTCTTTCATTGACCTGATCAATCTTAACAACGCGTAATACCCAAAATGTTATCTGTTGTTCCAGCGCGCACACCACAGCATGAAGTGTAAAGGTAACTATGAAAACATTTCAGATATTCATCATCAAACGGCTGCCGCAGCTGTGCCCCTCAATTTCCTCTGAATCCAGATTTTAAATCCCCAGCCACAGAGCCCAATGTTTTTCCCCTTTTTATTTAATTAGTCAAATGAGATACAGTATTGCCTTTCTCACTGTGATATGTAGCCACTGTGCCGGCTCTGAACAACACAGGCTGATGTATAAAATCAAGCAGAGGATCTGTCTTTGATTCCGGCTGATGGGAGGGCGAGCTTCACCTAAAGGAACTGAAGCAAAGAAATAATGGTATACCACACTGCTTGTGAAAAGCAGTAGGAGAACGGAGATGTGCAGGGGGGGGGGGGGGGGGTCGCATTAAAAGTGTCTCTCTAGGTAGCTGACACGACGCGACTAGTCAGACGTAAATAATGACAGACGGAAACTATCATGAGGTCTGTGAAGCATCCGCATGCTGCCATCATTTTGTGTCTAACCTCGCGTTGCCTGCAGCTCACCACCTCCGGGTAACATTTAAGAAGCAGACTAACGATGCTGCCAGACCGCCGAACGCCGGGCGCATTAGTTTACATCAGCCAAATACGTTTCTATTTCAGCCATAGGTGATGATTCTCACATGCAACGGGCTTTTGCATTCATTTGAATTTGTGTATGATTTTCAATAATTCATGTAAAATATGTATTTTTAATCCCATTAGAGAAAGGGGTTTTAAGGAGGGGTGTGTGTGTGTGTGTGTGTGTGCTGCTTTCCCTGTAACATGTAGGTGTTTTGATATATACGGCTGATGAGGAAAATAGAGTCGATTTCTTCTCTTTAAGTGGACATGTCGCTTTTTGAGTGAGGGTAAAATGATGATACAAGAGGGCTAAAAAGTTAATATCAATTCATCGAGTGACCCGGTGCTTCCGTGAGTTGGCTTTTAATTACGTTCTGTTCAAATGACGTACAGTTGCTGCACTACCTGTGAATCACATTCAAATCAGGTGCCACGAAGGGTGCAATTGAGAAAGATCGAGCTAATTCTAAAATGTTTATTTTTGCATTGCTTGGCCGGAGATGAGCCAAGTCATTTAGTTTGGGCAGAAGGCTTTTCTTCACACTGATGCACCGACCGCGTGTTTCTAAAATCACATTCTTATAATTGCTCTATAGCCGCAATACCGTTTTTACTGTTTTTATATTTCTGATTAGGTCATTCATTTCTAGCTTCAACCATAAAGCACACAGACGTATTGTATGCGTAAAACGTGTTCAAGATATGTTGCATTAAAGTGATCCGAAATATCATTTTAGTATAGACTCTTATTTATTGTCCCAGCTCACCAGTTCCGTACCAGAGGACAATAACAATGCAAAAAAAAAAGAGCCCATTCTAATTAAAATCATCTTTGGGGACATGTTTTGCTCTGCACACAGAATTTGAAACTTAAAAATGGCATGATAATGTATTTGCATAATATAACAATGAGTCCCACTCAACAAATGTATTAATCTAGATTCTGAAAAATACATGGCAAAGCAACTTGCGTACTATAATTGGCATCTTGTGGTTTGCTTTCCTGAGGGGAAAGTGAATTTTATATGCTTTTATAATAAATAGCATATTTAAGCACCCAGGAAATCACTGCAAGACATCCATCCTACATCGTTTCATTTATTCTAGTGTGTTTAATTAAAGCTCGGAAACTACATGCAATTTATGTCTGAACAGTGTCTAATGTCTGAGACTGGTTGTTAGATATCAAATTGATGCATAATTCAGGCAATTAAGAAAGTAATCACACAAAGTAATGTAATGGAAGTTAATTATTACTGCATAAGCAAACAGTTCATCAATGCTAGTTAACGCTGTGACTGCATCCCTAATATGCTCACCAAGCACGGAAATTCCTCTCCCTCAATGTTTTGATGTGCTGATTAAACATTGGAGAGGCACATTAGTGAAGAAAAGAAGCAGGGCCCTCTCACCTCTGCTGCTCCTGAGCGACAGCGTTCAGTATGTTATAGCAGCGGGGGGGGGGGGGGGGGGGGGGGCGATACCTCTTTAAATGCCAAAAATGACGAGGAAGGTTGTTTCATTGCAGCCGAGTCTGTTTTACAGGTGACTGACTGACTGACATTAGCATTTCTGAAATCAGCATTTTTAACAATAATGGAAAACGTCAATACATCCATCTTGTTTTTTTTTCACAGCTTGAGAAATACACAGTGTAACCTTGGGTATTTGTCACTTTTATTGGAGCAGCAAAAATGTGGATGAAAAAACAGCGCTGGTCTGTGTGGGTTCAAAGAACCAAAACCACATAAAACCATGGGGCAGCCTGACTCTCTCTCTCTCCCTCTCTCTCTCTCTCCCTCTCTCTCTCTCTCTCTCTCTCCCCGTCTCTCTCTTTTGAAGACATCCGATAAAACAAGACCTTCCCGCCACCGGTTGTTTTCTCGGGTAAACATGCGTGTCACAGTTGACCTTTGCCGGGGTCAGACTGCTTTTATATTGGCTGACATGTTTCCAACTTAATAGAACTGTTTATCTGAGCTCCCCGGGGAGCACACATTTATTAAGCTGCAATGAGTTGCATCTGTCTGGTTAAATCAAGAGGACCAATCAGCCGAGGTCAGGCACATAGGAACAGAGAAATATAGACATGTAAGTGCACACACACACAAAGGTTTGTGCTTGGATTCTCCAATTTGCAACTAATCACATTAACCTTATTTCCTTCTCTTCAATTATTGTTAATTTAGCTCCAGTATTATAAAGCAGTATATATATATATACAGTATATATACACAGTATTGAAGGGGTGGTTGGAGGCAGAGGAGCATGTGCTCTAGTGTGACACTCTTTTGTCTTTTGTTTTCTAAGCAGTTTTCTAAGGTGTATTGATTTATCTTTGTTCAGCCGTTGTACAACATCCCATAATGCCGGTAATTTTCTTAGACTGATTTTAAGCTGCTGTCTGGTAATCAGGGATAATTGTCAATTATCACAAGGAACCATCAGATCAATTACTGCGAGATCAATGCAGCCACTGGGCTTGTTTCTTTTCCGGCAGAAACACCACCTGGAACCTAAAAATGCATATAAAACATCTGGAATGTTAACCTTTTAAGGGTTGTTGCTTATTTCCTGTTTGTGGAAAATTATTGCGGAGAACTTTTAACCCAGGATTTCACCGCCACGTTTCTGAAACGGCGAGGCACCAGACGCTCGTCTTGTCGCCGTGGTTTTATAACACCTAATGGAGACAAAACTATTGTTGCCTCTTAAACCGAAGGTTGTGCATCGTATCGTTTCCTTTTTATGAGCGAGCCGGTGAGAGAGAGCCCCTTTTCCTGGTGGGTGAGATGACTTTTTTTGATGAAAGTTAATGTCGGGGAGTCCTGATGTCTTATTTTTCTCTCAGAGGCGGGATTTCACTTTTACCTCATGAAGGAGAGACGCCATGCTCTCTGAATGGCTTCCTGCGCGTATGGAAACAAATGTAGCGCCGTAATGGAATGGCCTGGTCAGCAGCCTTAATGTATTATCTCCTCCTCAACGTATTTATTTACACTCAGCCACTCCACAAATTGTCACGTCATCTTAATGGCTGATGATGAATCTCTTGCAAACGCAGGCTCAGGTGCATGAAAGAGATTGACTTTATACAAACTTAGAAAGTTAATGCTTCAAAGTCCACGCTTTGAGGTGCGTTTTATACTTGCGTTTGGTTTGGATCTGATTTAAATGCTAAGTAAATCTCATTGACTTAGTTGTAAATAGGCTTTTTATGTATTCAATTAAAATTAACACCTAGTACCAAATGGATGGCTTGCACTTGGACTTTATGCTTGGCCTTTTTTATTATTACCATAGAGTGTTCTGTTCAAGGACATGCCTTTACGTTTCACCATTGAGAGAGGACAAGCTATATCAAGACAAATGGTAAGGTCATCATTAAATCCATCGCAGCATCTGTAATGTTTAATACACAGTATATTGTGTCTACATATCACATATTGAATCCTTGTTTAAGACGGGTGCCAGAATCACGTTGTCCATTTCGATACATGTCAATTGTGCTATAATCATTTTCAGTGAATCTAGCAGAGATTGTCATTTACCCAGTGTCCAAACTGCTCATATTTCATCCCCACCTGAAAGAGACTGCCATTGACTATAATCACGTACACACCTACTGCATCAGACCAAGAGAAAACAGAGTGTGCACTTTGTGCACAGCTATTTGTATCAATAAGTCCCGTGCTGAGAGGCACAAAATGAGCGTTTAAGCTGCAGGGCCCAGAGAGCTCAGTAGCAGGTGGGCAGGCTGCTTCGAGGTGCCTGGGCTGAGGGGGTAGTCGCTCTTTTACAGGTGTTGCCCATCTCGCTGTGCGTGCACGGCTCTGGGAAGGCTTCGGTTTGGGAGGGGGTGGGACAGCTGGAGCAGCAGGCATTGGGGAGACGGAGAAAGAGCCTCTTCTCACCGCCGGGGCCTCCGCAGGTCAGCGCCTCCACGCAAAGGGACGGCGGAGCGAAACGCCATCAATTCACCAACAAAGGAGCCACTTCACCCGCCACAAAGGAAACATATGTGATGGAGCCGGCTCCCGAGCCGCAGCTCACTTTAACATGTCAGCCTCTCCTAATTAGCTTTGTTAACTCCCTCTGCTGTCTGCCCAACTGAGGCCTCTCCCAGTCACATGTGGGCTTTGTGTTTACGAGGGCAAATGCTTGGACCCGCTCCCAAAACAGACCTTTTCCTTTGACTGGATATGCCCCTTTGTTTAATTGTTCGTACTGAGACTCATCAACAGTTAAAAGACCACCCCCCCCCCACCCCCTCTGAAATGATTGCCCTATTATAAATGGATGCTATTGACACAGTATTGACGTATTGATTTCTGTTGCTCAAACGACCCAAACCGTACCGCCCTTTTTTTTATTTTTTATTTTTTTGAAAGGTTGTGCTGCGGCGCTCTGCATGGCTTTTTACCCGTTTTGCGTCCACGTGCGAGACGAGGCGTCGTGGATGAAAATAGCCGAATAGCAGCACCCTCGGTCTTCGTCGGGGACGCTTAGGAGCGATTAACCGGGCAGGCTGCAGACCGACGTTACACGCTGCAGTCCACGGCGAGCCTCATGTGACCCCTGCTGCTGACCTACTGGCGGTGCAATTCCACCAGGCGGATGGATCGGTGCATCACGAGGAGAATCACCCCCCCCCCTCAGAGGCTCGATAGGGGGCTTTGGTCGGGGGAGGGAGGGTTGGGGGGGGGGGGGGGGGGGTTGTGTCTGAACCGCAGGCTCCTTCGCTGACCTTTTTTGGAGCACAAATCAAATCGGTCTTTGTCCAAGTCACGCGTCACATGTTTTCTTTTTTTGAATGTCGGAAGAAAGTAAAACCGAAACTTCCTCAACAACAAATCACACGAAGGAGGGGGAGGGGTCCCGAGTGGATCACGCTGTGAAGGCATCGCATTATCATAAGCCGACCCCAGTTAGATCCGGCCGTGACTAGGTGTCTCCGGCTCGAGCCCTAGGTGGGTCTGACAACTGATTTGGCTAAAATATTTATAGCCTTGGTGTTGTTTATGATTTGCTCCACTCTGTTTACCTCCCACCAGCGGTGGTAGAGTATTTTTTATTAATTTTTTTGTATTTGAAGAATAACAGCAAGCACAGAGCCTTGATGTATTCATACATAGTTGCATGTGTCCTGCAGTACAGTAAGTGAATTCCACCAGACTAATATACAACTAAGCTTTGTGAAATTCAGCCTCTGGCCCGGCTCGCTGGCAGACAGTCCAGCACTTGAGAAGCTCTCGGCCCACAGCTATGTGACTGCTGCTGACTGAGTGTCATGATCCCGAGATCTCTGCTTTCTCTCTGACAGCAAGGTTTGAAATTCCTGGGTTAAAAGTTCTCTGAGATTATGTCTCAGAAGGCTTCTGTGATGATGGCTCATGACAGGTATTGCTTTCAAGTGGGTGAAGGAATTCTGCTGAATGTCTTCAGCGGAAATGACTGCAAATAGAAATGTGAAGAAGTGATTATATCATTTGTTATTAGTGGTTTATATTTACTTCCTTTTTTTATTTGCTGATTGATTAGAACAGGTTTATTTTGGCATAAACGGTTCCCTGACTGCATTCAATAAAATCTACGCTTGCATGACAGTATCAATAAAAATGAAGACATTAAAAATGCAATCCCCGTCTAACATTCCGGAGTAAAGGACATCAAAGTGACCTCATATTGTAGTTATCTCTGTTCATATTAGCAATGTATTTAATACAGATCCAGGTATGAATAAACATGAATGTTTATACATTACATAATACAGTCATTGAGCATTTCAGATGTTGAAAAGAGCCCAGTGTTAGCATTGAAAAGGATAATTCACATAATCCACATTTTCGCGACAGATTAGTTGAAGGGTTTTCTTTGAAGGTAGGTCTCACCCGAGGCCACCTATTCTGTTGTAAGAGTAAGAATATTTTCCACGCTAATGTGTATGAAAGTATGGCATTATTTCATGATAGGTGAGGCATACATACTTTGACAAGCCTCAGCAACTCAATGTATTCTACACACACACTTCCAGCCATGACAGCAGACTCCTTTTTGGTCTTTTCATCCTCTTTCCTGAACACTTAGAATAAAAACCACAAGTACCGTTGTGGAGGAATACCAAGCTAACAGTCTGGAGATGTCTGGCCAAAAGGGATTTGTCCCTCTAGGTACAAGGTAGGGAACGGCATGGCCTGCCATTTTGCATTTCTGAATTGCTTAGCTGCCCAAGCATGCTTTATGTGGGCCAGTCTGTTGAAG
The DNA here is from genome assembly GCF_949316345.1 of Pungitius pungitius. Lineage (NCBI taxonomy): Eukaryota > Metazoa > Chordata > Actinopteri > Perciformes > Gasterosteidae > Pungitius > Pungitius pungitius. The sequence continues at coordinate 6,475,443 of NC_084909.1, forward strand.
TGTGTCATGGCATCATATGACCGCTGTACGGGGGGAGGCTTGCTGTTGGACTTTACCCAACAAATATGGATTATGTTAAAGTGGGCTTCGAATTGACGAGGATATGCTAATACGTCCCAGAAGGGGTGTGTGAGGAGCGGACGGCGGGGACACGCAGACAGTATATGGCGGAGGCAGTGTTTGGCAGGTCCATCATTCCGTCATTAAAGGCCACATTATTACTTACAACAAGGCTTGCATGACAATTGCTGGAATAAATGCAGTCCCTCCGAGAGTAGCCTGTGGTGTCCTTCAGTTTCTCTTGGCTTTTTTTTTCTTTCTTTTTTCTTTTTCCTTGCAAATAAGATCTCAGCTGCTGATACCATACATCTCTGTGCTGTGCAAGCTTACCTTGTTCAAACATCAATACGACGGGGCTACTACTAGCCGAGGCCATTCATTAATATAATGAGACTGAGAGTTTTGCTTTAATTGATAACCGATTGGTGGTGATCAGGCATTATGCACTTGTGAATACAATATTTAGCTGCGTTTTTTCCAAAGTGGAACTGAAGCACCTGCATGTTTGTTTTCGAGAGGCAGGACTACTCTGCAGCTTTTATTCTGTTGTACCAATGAGATGTCCCCTCTGCATTATTATTGAACTAAGGTATTAGGTCTTCAGCTGCACAAGCAGAAAGATAATGGTGGCTTATGTGTAAGTGTGCATTTGGGAAAAGCCTTTGTCCTTTTGATACAGCCATATAAACGGAAGGATCGAAGAAAACAGACCAGTGATGCAGATTGTATTTCACCTTGACCGATACAACTATATTATCTCATCTTTATAATATTATAAAACATCCATTAGTAGATGGATATGATTAGTCGGGTAATCGATAAGTTGATTGACGATAATTCCCTCTGTTCAATAATTTACAGTATCTAAGCAAAAAAGTCCCAAATGTACCTGTACCATCTTATTACGTTCCCTTACAAACTAAACTGAGTGTCTTTTAAGACGTCACCGATGGACATCTTCCTTCGTTTTTGGACATTTAATGAACAAATTATTTGAAATCAAATCAGCAGGTTAATCAATAAACTGACATTGTTAGTTGCAGCCATTTTATTATTTCTGTTTGTATTGGAATATGGGAGGAATTCTTTATTGATCTAAGGATTTTTGTTAGCCAGAGGCCTGTGTAGAGATGTACTTTGACTTGGAACAAATTACCACTGACACCACATCCAAGACCATCAAGGATTATCATCACAAAAATGACAGAATTAAAGATGGCAAGATTGGCTTTGAACCTCTCTCTGGAGACGTAGCTGGGTGGGTGGAGAATGGGGCGGTGTGGGGGGAGGGGGTGGGGGGGTATAAGCATTTGTTATAGACTTCTACAGTCGGTATTTGCTGGGGGCATTGTTAGTGCACACCGCCTCCAGCCTAGGATTTAGGAAGGCCCCCAGCACACACACACACACACACACACACACACACACACACACACACACACACACACACACACACACACACACACACGGGCTACCTTACTACCACAACCCCACCCTTGGAAGAGGAAGAATGGATGCCTTGGGGCAATCCAGCTAGTGTGTGGATCAGTTCAGATGAGGCACATTAAGCGGCTGGTGATAAATTTGGCATGACAATTGCAAACACCATCGCTTTTGTCTTTAATTAATTCCAGTGGTGCCTGAGGCCTTCCCTGTTTTGCTACTGGTGTGGGCCAGCAGTGCTCTCCTAACGAGCGCGCATTACAGCCAGGATTATAGCGCAGATAAAGGTGCTCTTAGAGGGAGGTTAGTGAGATGCATTTCTTTGATGTTGAGACAATCTGGAAGGAGTCTTTAGAACGTCTGATGCAGGAACAGAGACAAGACTGAACTACAACTAAACAAGAGTGGCAAGTAATTTCACAGTTTGATGAGTTCATGTGTATCTTAAAAGCGGCCTTGCAGCATTACATTCACTACACCACACACAATAATAAAACAAATACATCATTCAAAACACAGCTGACGACACGCTTTGTCTTAATAACAAAGCATGTGCATTATTCAAAGTTTCACAACTCTGGCTTACAAAACTGAGGGCCGGAATACATCTTGGTGGCGGAATTAATGAATTAGCAGTTATGAGCCCACACATCGCACCTTTAATATCTGGTCCAATGGGTCCTACAACTCAGTTATTCTCGTTCACCGGTAATGTGGAGGCATTAATTAACGGCTTGTACTTCTGAGTAGTTCTATTACGGCTAATGTCCCTCATTAAGTGAAATATAGTTACTGAAGGACATAAAAGCATCCCTCAGCAGCACCATTAATCTTAATTTCACTTGTGAGAGTACTTGGTTACCTTGTGCAACCTGCTCTGTTTCGTTGTACCTCTGGCTGTTGGCTGTCTCATGTGTCCACTACCTCCTTTGTTGTCTCCAGCAGAGGGGAGCTGAACACACCACCAATCTGTGTCATTACTCTGTCATTGCATCAAATCACATGATTAGCTTCACGGGGCAGTGGAGGAGGCCTGCTCGGTGCGGCTGGCCGCTGCAGTCCCTGGGTAATGGTCCGGTGGCACTGTGATGGAGAGTTGTGTGCTGTCCTCCATGCAGGGCCAAGGATGCACCATCATTCAGCCTGCCGAAGATGGCCTTAGGGTGAATCGTGTTCTTTACTGCACAGCCCTTCCACTTGTGTTCGAGTGCAGCACTGCCATTTCCCTGTAGAAAATATTGCTCATTGGTAACACTTCCTTCCCAGGACACGCTATCATAAATATGGGAAGTGAGTCGTTTTGGAAACGCTGCGTATAATTCATCTCACTCCAGTTCTGGACGGGCCACATATGTATGTATAGAGATGGGTCTTTACAGAGGATATTTGAAAATATTACCAAACCATTAAATAGGGGAGAAAAGAGCAGCCTGTGCAGGAGTACCTAACAGGCCGGGTACCCCTGAGGACGGCCAATCGGACAGTTTGTCGATCCAGCCTTTTATAATGCAAAGGCTTATAATTATCTCACGCTCGCTCATTTCACACTGACATATCGCTTTCCTAAATGTCAGTAGGAACAGGCCGTGCACTTCTCTTCCAGCAGCTCTAGAGAGCCCCCTCTGCACCCTGCACACAGCTATGATGATGGCAGTGCTTTAGCCCTGAACGTGTAGCCCCCCCGCCGGGGAATAGCGGTTCAGGCATCACCGATCGTTGACCTGGCTATTGTTGTTTGTGATACTTACTGGTAAACTTTTGCAATCAATACAACATCAGCCAGGCAGAGCCCCCGGGAATGAAAACCTGAAACAGCGCACTTAATCTTGGAGCCGGCCCCTGCTCCCTGCTCTGCCGCTAAACTAGGTAGTTGGCCTACTTGATGCGGCATTATTGCCGCAGAGGTCAGATGTGAGCTGTCTTCCACGGTGCCTGATGAATGGCTGTTTTTGATGAAGCGCCTCTCCTATCCAGCAAGAGACATTTAATAATGATGGAGCATAACTGCACGCCAAAAAATCCTTGTAGAAGAAGGGGGAAAAAAAAAAAATCCCTCCTGCTTTCCTTTCCCCGTCCCAGACAAGGAGCAGCGGTCCTCCTCCATGGGCTCACAGACATACAGTTTAAAATCACCGCTTCAATTCATTTTTAAGCAGACACTATTTTTCAATTCTATTTCGTACTTTCGTAGTTCTTACTCTTCGTTGTTCATTCTACAAAACAGGTCAATCATATAGAATAGTTAATGCTGCAAATAGTAAAACAATAAATTATGAACTTTACCAAATATAAAACTAAGACTATCAACATTTTGACCACATTTAATAATTGCATTGATAAATCCTTTGGAAATTGTTGGCATAATACACTGACACGTGTTCTAGTGGATAACAGGAATTGACAGTGCCACAGCACCCTGTAGTCTGTTTTACTTTGGAAAGCATAGCTCGAGGTAACAACGCTGAAGGGCTTTATTATGGCCACAGTAATGCATTTAGCACACACAGACTGGACATCCCTCCTCTCAACACCCATCACGGGAGGCACCCATGAGATAATTGAATGTCTTTTAAACTGTGGATGATCATTTAACTAGTACGCTGGTCAAGGCAACAGCCAGCAATATTACAATCTGCCACTGTGATGAGCAATCAAATCAGCATATATTTGGTTTAAGTGGATCAAAATAAAATGCATGTATTTTAAATGAGTATAGTTATGAAAGTATGCAGGGAAATTAAATGCCATTCTCCAGGAAACAAAGCCCAAAGCGCGGTGACAGTTTTGACACAGACAATGCCTTTAGTGACAGGAATAACAAATTAATTGGAACCATAACACGCTCCCTCTAAAGGTGAGGTAAACACACCTGACTGTGTATTTTTCACCATCAGTTAAATTTCAATTGGATCTAAAAATAAACCCCAAGACATTGAACAGTTTAATGGATTTTGACATCTCCGCATTATGCTGTCACTCCGGTGTAAATGAATCATAACTTTGCTCTGCACCAAGGAATTACCAAGCATTTTGGAGAAAATGCATTGTGCGCCAACCTGTGAATTATGATGTGAGATCAAAATAAATGTGTAATGACTTTGGAGATGCCCAGAATAATTTATTGGCTGGAGCTAGTTCCATATTGAAAAGAGGAGCCTAAGTGGGCTACAGAAGCCGTGCTCACTGACACTGCCCTGAATGGGTTTGAATTGGGAAATGTCAGCGTTAGGCAAAGAAAAGCCGCCTGTTTACTGAAGCTTGGTAAATGAGGGCTTCATTTGGGATGCAGCAGTATTCAATTATATGGTTATTTATTGATCAGAAACAATATGCAGTGTGTCTGTCTGCAGCATGTAACGATGAATTCGGAGGATAAAAAGAAAGTGTCAGAGAAATTGGCCGATGAAGGATTGCATTTGATCTGGGTGGGAATTCAAGAATGGATACAGAATACCCTTGTGTTAAGAAAGGGGCCAGAAGTGTATTTGCAATTAAAGTGTTCCACAAAGAACTGTCAAGTGGGATTTAAAATGAGAAAGAGGCATAACTATACCAAAACAAACCAGCGGGGAAAATAAATAAGTTAGAAAACAATACCATCCATCTACTGTAACCAACTTTGTCTTGTTAAGACCGCAAAATAATTAACAATAAAGAAAATGATGTTCAAACTAAAGCAGAATATTTCCTCAAAGTAGTGGATTCTTGTTTCCTTAGTTATTGGTCTTAATAGTTTTTCTACTACTGCTGCTTGTTTTGCTATTAGCTGTGACAATGGTAAGCCGACATTTGGGTGTTGCTGCAGTGATAATCAACACCTATTAAAACAATTGGTTGGTTGTTCAGGTTTTTAGTGAAATTCGGTCGTTGTTTTAATGACGGAATCGCTAATGAAAAGAATTGTTAGTTTCAGCTAAACATTCAATTCACATTTCACAATTTAATAAATAAGAATATTAAAAACAGCCAAGCGTCTTCTCTGTGTTTATGGTCATCTTTGACGCCCTTTGCCCCCTCGGCCTTTCCCAGACTTTTTGTTGTAGATCTAAAGGGGTAAACTTCTGTTAGCTCATTTACAGGGCTCAGCTGAAGTGTGCTGAGGTGTGTGATGCACCAGCGCACTCACTTTACATCCTCACTGTAAACACTGTCTATTATATTATTCACCACGGTGTCCCCTGGAGAGCTGGATCTCGGCGAGGCCCCTCTGAATATGGAACGCCAGCCATTGTGCTTACCTGCTGCCCCATATCAGCGTGGCCCACAGTGGCCCCTGGATGCTTCTCGTTCCGATCTCTTTAGCTCGGCTGGAGGGTAATCCCTGGGCAGCCAGGGCTCCTCTGTTGTCTCCTGGTTGTTTTCGGTGTAGTTCATAAATTATAGATGGGCCATGTCGAGGGCCATCATGCTGCCTGATCCCTGTCTGTGCTGACAGCTGTATGATGCGCACTGAGTGCAGCAGATTGGGAGCTCAGAGTTTCATCAATAAATATCACTCTGACCCTCACACTTGGCCTCGTGTCAGCGGTCAAGGTAATGGCTTTTTATTATCGTGAAGGGCAGCCCAGCGTGGGGTAGTCTTAAGGTTGCTCGTCCATCTCAGGTCCGGAGACGCAAAGACAGACAGACAGAGAGGGAGGCAGGGAGGGAAGGAAGGAGAAGAGTAGCCGCCCTGAAGTTTAAACGGACCTCGGCTGTTGTTACGCGAAGCCGGGGGTGGGGGGGGGGGGGGGGGGATGAGTGCGGACGCCTTGTGTGTTTGACAGCGAACAGCAGGGAGCTTTTTGTGCGGCGCTCCAGAGGAAGCGCTGATTTTCATGGGCACATTATTGAATTAAATTAACCTTATTAACCAGCTGTGATGAATTCTATTGAGTTCTCGGCTTCACGGAGATCTCCAACCAAATTGTGCCAGGCGTGGGTCCGTTTCTATTTTTGTGTGCTTGTGTTTGATTGTGGAGCTGTCTGTGAGTGTGTGTGTGTGTGTGTGTGTGTGTGTGTTCACTGATGGTTCGCTCTAACCGCCTGGCTCATAGATGACAGGGCTTGAAATGCCATGATTGTGTACTGAAAGCTCAGGCAGCTGTACACGCTGCATGATGTCTTCAGAATACAGGTTTTTAGACAAAACAATATAGAACAGAACAGCATTTTGTCTAAAGTTCATTCATCAAAAAGCTGCATATTTTGAAAAGGGTAAAAGCCCCACACTACCCTGTCAGGGAAGCGCAAAGGCTAGATACTATAGATTACTTTAATCCCCTGCCAGATATAAAAAGGATAATTACATATTTGTGGTAGAGGCAGTGTGGTGAAAAAATCAATACAGCCTTTTTTCGTATGACACTTCATTAGTGTGAAAAAATCTTGAAGCTGAGGAGAACTGCACTGCAATTAAATGGTTCTGCTACCTTAGACTTTGTAATGGCTCTATATTATTATCCAGTTTATTTGAAATAGTGGTTGCACTTGTGGAGTAATTGGAAACCATTGATTATGTACTTTTATGTCTACACTCTTGCACATCATTATGGAGAGAAGCAATAGTTAGTTAGCCTCTCTAATGAAGCACTAATTGCACTAAGTAGGTTAAGATGTTAGTCAAACTGCACTCAACTGAAATGACAGCACAAAGACTTTCAATTAATCCGCATACAATAACTAGTATGTTGTTGTGGACCGCATATCTTGCAGATTTTATTTGCTTTGCGTCTGATCCTGTTGCGCAAACAGATAGTGTGTTTGCAACAGTGCATTGGCAGCAAATGGAATTGATTGGGAAGAGGGGAAATAAGAGGCGATTGGGGGGGGGACAAAGGTGGAGGGATTTAAAGTGGCCACTTTGCTGCTGTTATTCAAAAGGAGGACCATTTGTAACGTGGATTCTCCTCCTGATAATGTCAGCGGTGTAACACTGGCTGGTAATTGTACTGGAGTGTCTGTTAACTCTTACCACTGTGTTAACATTTATTTAAGGATGTGAGGACCTTGCCCTTATTTCAGCCCCTGACATAACTCTAATGTGTCCAGTTGTAATGAGGATAACGCGGTATGGAAACGGAGATGCCATTTCATCAGAGCATAGCAGGGCGACACAGTGAGGTTGGAAGGAGAGAGGGGGGGGGGGAAGGAGGGATGACCCACAACATAGGCCACAAGCAAGGCCGGAAACCACAACATCACAAAGCCCCCTAAAGGTCTATTGAGCCGTGCATTGTTGGCTTTATTTATCATTTTGCAGTTAGCATCCTCAACCTCCGGTATTTTTTGCATCGTGACTAGGCAAAGCATAAGGTAACGATAACAATACAGTAGTTATTTTTTATTTTTTTATAGCTTATCATTTCTTAATTGCACATTTATTTACACAATCTATAATAAATTCTGTTACTTACCTTAAAATCTTTCCCGTCTCAAATTAAGCGGTTACATTCAGGAAGTGGATTAAAATAAATTCTGTCTAAATATCACTTACAGATAGAAAAATTACTGCACTGATTTATTTTTAAAAATATCCTATTATTTTTCAGGAATGCACTGAAAAATACGGCGTCCTTTCGGCTCGGCGCAGAATTCATTGTCTGCAAAAACGTGATGGATTGTCCATTTGAGCTAATGAATTACCCTGCCTACATATTAGCGTGGCACATCACCAAATGATGCAGGCTGCCCCCCCCCCCCCCCCCCCCCACCCCGTCTCCCTGCAGAGCTGATCTGGTCTTGGTGTGGGGGGTCCACACGGACCGTCCTGCACACCGTCGGCCATCATGGTCCTCTGTGCAAAGAGTGATGCTGACAGTACACTGCTGGCAATCAGTCAGCTCGCCACCCACCACTATGCGCTACCCGAGATGTGGAGAGCCGGGTCCACGCCGGTTACAGCTTAAAACCAGCAGCGGCGGGAGGACTTGCCGCCTTTTGATCTTTTTTCTTTCAAAGGGCTCAAATGCTCACACTATTGTACGCTTGAGAGACACTTCAGCCTCCACTACCCAGGAAGAAAAAAAAAAAAAAAACCCAAATGTAAAACTGCTTTCCTGTCCGCTTGTTACAGACATGGTTCCATTGGAATTAAAAATAAATGTCCAAATTGAATTGAATTTCACAACACTGTTGATTTAAAGAGGAGCAATCTGTTGAGCGTGTTGAGCAGGGTGCGTTGGTGTAAAGCAAAGTATTAAATGTGAGGTGGAGACCTCTATCAGGACCTCTTATTAACAGAAGCGTGCTCGTGGTGGGATTTTAAGAAATCTCCTGGCTTTATATGGCTGTCTGGGGAGGGGGTCAGGCCCTGTAAGCTGTCATTGCACATGAAAGGATTAATGTCATCTTATAAGAAGGGGGGAAAGCCGTCTTATAGTTATTTATTCTGCTTCATTCACATTCTGCTGGCTCTGTAAGAGAACAAGGCTAATGTCTGGTCTAATTTGTAGCCCTTTAAATTCTAGGCGGAGATTCTTTACATATCTCTGGAGCTCATGGCTCCTCTCAGTGCAGCCCCTTTCCTTCAGGGATTCCCCCCTTAAACCCCACCAATTTACTATCCGAAGCAAAGTGAAGATTTACATGAGTTTGTACTTGAATGGCTCCAACTCTATAGCTCCATGCACTAAACACTCCCACTGTAATTACCATTCGTGGATCCTGCTCCCTGATACCCCCCCCCCCTCCCCCGTCTCTCTCTCTCTCTCTCTCTCTCTCTCTCTCTCTCTCTCTCTCCTCCGCACCTAGGCCAATTGAAGGGGAGAGAAAAGGAAAATACTTATTCCCCAATGCTGATTCTTAGCGCTCCTGGTTCAGGATCTGTAATTGGATCTGTGTTTTCGACTCCCTGCTAATAAGCAGCTTACTTTGGCTCCCTCTAGACTTGACCCACTGCATTTTTGTTTCATAAATTTTACAAGGGGATTTTAATAGATGCTTTAGGCCATGCAAAACATAGGCGGAAAGGGGAGGCATGATGTGGGAGCCTCGACGCGGAGTACGCGGCCTCAGTTGCTGCTTATCATTGCGGACAGGTCTCACAACTTCCGTCAAGATCGATGTAGGACAAAAGAGAGCGCGTGAGAAGAGGAACATGAGAGAATATTAACCTGTGCTCCTGTTGCTAACTGTAATTGTTTTGCATTCGGCCTGTCCTCGGGCCCCCACCCTCATTATCTTTACCCGTACGTGGCGGTGCAGCTGATTGTAGCAGCCCGGCTTGTTAGAGGAGATTGGAGGTCGGGGCAGACTGTTATCTGCCTTTGGTTATTTTTACTGTGGAAACCGACGGCCGGGGGCTGTAGTGATGTGTCCGTGCATTTCACAAACATAACATCTCATTTCCTTTCATTTTACATGTGCGTAATTGTTTCTGAAGTTCACTGCTGGTCAAATTTTCATCAGCTTGATGAAAGAGAGGGTTGTTTGGAATAAAATAAATGATCTTTTCATGTCTTTAAATGTAAATCTGCAATAGAATGTGGATTTTCAATGTCCGCGGTCTTCATCCCTCTCTGTAGTGTGGAGTCCGCTGTTAGTCCAGTGCTCATTTAAAAACGGCAGGCTGCCAGTGTCACACACACACGCAGGGTCACGGAAATGAGAGAGATGAAAAATGTAAAGACGAGTGCTGACCCATGACCTCCCCACAGTTTCTTCAATCATTAAAATAGTCCCAGAAACCGCGGATGATTCCATACTTCATATAGGTTATATTATCTTAAGTGATTTGCATGCCTGTCTACATCTCCACATAAGCTAGTTCATTTGTCTTAAAAAGAAGGAGAAATTAAAGAACATCTCCAACATTTCTAAGGATGAAAGACAGGTACAGTTACAGAGGTGAAGATGAAGCTTTGCTCAAAGGTACTAACTAAGACACTCTGTTGGGCCTAGGAACACTAACGACCAACACAATCACCTGTCTTGACATGAATACCAAAGATAACAAGGAGAGGTGGGAATAGGTGTAATGCTCTCTCTTTCATCCCCTCTTTTCCTCCTCTCTCTCGATGGGAATCTACCGAGCACACTTACTTCATCACAAAGCTAACGTGCCACACAACTTTTAAAACCCGCCTCGGCTTTTTGTAACCCCCCCTCACACCCCCTTCGCCTCTCTACCTCACTCTCCGTCTCTCTCTCTCTCTCTCTCTCTCTCTCTCCTCTGGTTGGTAATTCTCCCATCTGGAGGATGTTTGAGAGAAACAAAGAAACAATAAGAGGAAGTTGGGAGAGGGGGGTGTCAGGCTGTCAGTAATCTGACAGCTATGGTAACTACCCTCTAATCCAGACGGCTCCAGCCACGCTCCGGCCTGACACCCGCGCCTCTGACTGACAGCTGAAGACCGGGCACATTCCACAGGCAGAAGTGACATCCAGTCTATTAAGGCAGACAAGCACAAAGCAGAGATTTGCCCTGACTGCCTGGTACTGAAGCCCACTATGGGGGGGTGATTGGAGAGGTCCTGGAGAAGGTGTCAGACTCAAGCTCAGATGATAACCATATTGTAATGATGCTGCTGGACAATGAAGTGCCATGATTGCCCATGCTGACAGCGGAAGTTTATGTCTGGATATAACCCCCCCCCTCCCTCTACACCCCCCCCCCCCCCCATCACTGCGTGTGCATTCGCAGGCAACTCACAACACACACACACACACACAGTCTCCAGGTCCCAACTGCCAGTCAAAAGCCCGGCCGCAAACACACGCACTTCTTATTCCAGCACCAGAGTGCACCAAGCAGTGATCTCTAATGGACTGACCCGAGGCACGCCGCGCCGACAGGGAAAGCAGTATAATTGTTGTTTATCTTCTTGCTCTTTAGATATCTCTCTGAGCATAAAGAGACTTCTCAGTGTTTATGTGTTGCTACAGAATGGCCCCGAATCCCCTTCTTAGTTTCTTTATCAGGAAAAACATTGCTATACATGGTTGCTTTTGGAGGCTTTGGCAATGGCAGAAGAGTATGTAATTGGTTTCACTTAAGGTTAATTATTTGCGCTGGCAGGTCGCTTTGTTGTAAGCCATTCGTTAGAACATCCAACACATTGAGCAAATGAGATGAGCTGGCTGTGCTTTATTATAGGTTTGCTTTAAAAGAGTCCCAAAACCAAGCCAAACATTAATAATGCTCCCGGTAGCCTATAAAATGAAACAAGTTTACACAAATTAGACCACAGAGCTGCTGTGGCATCAGATAGGCAAGACTGTTTGTATTTGAATGCTTTGGCTAATTAGAAGTGCCGAAAGAGAGGACAAAAGAAAAGATGTGCTTTGAATTCAGCCCTGGATCTTTATACTCACTGCATACATGAAACATTTTCCCCTCGCTTTTCCCCATATCAAATGCCTCTGGTTTCAACTTTATTTATGTATGAAGCCTGATGGTTTAAGACATAGATGATTTGACTCCCTTCGCGTGCGTTGTGGTTTGCGATGCCAAAGCACGGTGGGGGATTTAAAAAGGGAAAAGATCAGCCAGGATGGGGATTTTCCCGTGAACGCTTCAAGTATGAAGTAAATCCCCTAAAACAGCCATGCACTAACATTTCAAAAAATAGAAATTATAATAAGTGTGTAAAAGACACACTCTGTATCCCCCCTCATGCTTAGCACGACATTCAAATAAGTCTGAGAGATTTTGTTTTCCAGGCGAGTTCACCAAAGGTGGCATTTCCCCGTCTCCTTTTCCAGCCGGAGCCTGCTGGTCTTCCATCTTACTTAGCTCGTCTTGATGGAGACTCAGGGTGCATGCCTGGCTAAGTGACAGGGAGTTAAGTACACGTTCACACCATCCGGGGCTGCTAGTTAAGTTGACAGAGAGGGTCTGCAAACCGGCCCGGTCAACATGAAGCTCATTCACTCTCCCATCAGAGCGGTGATGAAAAGAAAAAGGGCGGTTTCAGGGTCTCTGTATCTGCGGGTTTATTGTTTTACAACAAATTTCGGTCACTTTAATGTTTTCTCACGCGCTAGATGAGTGCTCAGTATAAGGATTAATTGCCGTTGCCGCGTATGTAAGCATGTCGCCGTGGCTGGAATACATTAGAAAACTGTAATTATTGTTCTATTCATTGCAGCTCCAAAATGTATCAAACATGAGAAAAGAAATCATCGCTGTTGCTCATCTTCTTTGCTCTTTGCTCTTCGTACACGCAGCCTCGCGTAGCCATAATGAGACGGATAATTGAGGAGAATTTCTGTTCATTGGCTAGTTAATTGGTTGCCACCAGTGTCCCGGGAAAGGTTAAATTTATGGTTGCATGTCACCAATTACGATCGCAGCTGGCTTTGTTCATCCGGCGATATTTATGGCAAGAAGTCAATGTTTTGGCGACAAACGGCAGGTCGGACGTGAACGCACTGCAGAACCGCGAGTCGCGCGTTGCATCCTCTCACAGCGCATCGTCTGTCATTTCTGAGTGTCCAATCAATGTGTGCATCATCAAATTCCTATTGGCAGCGCTCATATCCTTCTCCCCCCCCCCGTGGCAGAAGAGAGGATGATTTCGAAGTGGGTGAGGATGAATGCATTAACATCCCTTCAGTCAGTCTAGCAGATAACAAAAGCTCCAGTGTTAACACTTCAGATTAGGTCAAGTTTCTACCCCTCTGAGTTTCTCTCCTGTAAATGACGAGTTCTGATGTGAAACAAGCAACATGTCAAAGCGAGTTGAAAGATGTAGGCATTTTCTGCCATGTCACAATGACAGGCTGCTGAATATTTGGGCCATTAGGGGCTTATTAGTGAATAAATGACCAGATGGTTCAGTGATGCACAAAGATGGACAGAACTGGATGCTACTAATCAGCAGTGTCTGCAGCTCGGTGTCAAATCACATGACATAGTAACCCATGGCAACGAAATAAAAGTTAACATTAGCAAGTCAATTTGAGATCTGGGTGCTATAAACAGGGTTTCAAGTAGCTTCACTTTGCTCGCATGAAAAAAGAGAGAATGTGTCTCCAGAGATATGTTCAATTTGAAAGATTTATGGGTTTCTATTGGTTTCCTTCATACACTTCTACATTGTTTATGTTGTCCTGTATCACTGAGATCTTTAATATTCTTTTAATAGAAATTATATCAAATTACAAATACTTGTTGTGAGGATTACTATGATTTCTCCAGTAATCTGAAGAATAAACAGAGAAAAGCAATAAATGCTGAATTTCTAAATGGCTGAGAACGGACCATAAACCCTATTTTAGTACATTTAAAGCCCGAAGGATGTCTCACAACATCTGACACAACAGACCCTGACTTTTGTTCGTCAATATATTCATTCAGATTCTACTTTTGAGGTGCTTTGATTAGTTTGATTCTGAGATGCCCCACAGCCTCTTTACGGGAGGTAACCAACAAACATGAAAACGCCCATGTTTTTCCTTCAGTATAATTGGTGATGGGTTGTTTTGTGACAGATGTGAAAAATAAAAAAAAAATGTGTTTGCTGCATTACAAAAAACACAATGCAAGATGCTCCACGTTGGAGCTGCATATGACTGTGTGTGCGTAAACATGCAGGGTCTCTTTAATTGTACGGTTTTCTTCCAGACCCACAGCTGACACAAACAGGCAGCCTGTTAAATGGATGAGAAGAGCCGTTTGAAGACGGTCTGTCACTCCTGATCGCTTTGCCTCCGTTCTGCAGCGTAATTGATCACTTGTCTAATACCCCTCCATTTAACTTGAGTTCCTGATGTTATTAAATTGAATAGATCATTCATGAATAAGGGATATAGGTAAGATGGAGAGAGCTAAAGACGACTAATTATTAGCCCATTTGGACCGTTTGCTTAATTGAGCAGGTAGAACAATATGCATTCCTTTGGACCACAATACAGATGGACAGTTCCAACACAATAATAATAATAGTTCACAACATTCTCTTGTTTTTTTACACAAACATAAAAAGAACTCAAGCTCTCAAAATGGTATTAAAACGTTCTTCCGTAGGCGGTGAGTTTGATTAACGGTCAGGGTTTGTGCAGATTAAGCACATTGACTCATTGATGTATTGTAATTGTGGTATTTCTCGATAAACATATTAATTAAAATAATTTATGCACACATTCTACACCCCACTCCATTATACCTTTGAACAGCAGAGTGGGCAATAAAACATAGATATTGTGAGCTTTATATAGAGTTGAAACAGTGGGATTCCATGTTATTATCCTACCCCCCATTACATCGAAAGGGAGTGCATTGTTATTATTTGTCATCATATGCTAATTACACATCATCAATGTTAGACCTTAATGGCCCCACGAGTGGGTAATAGGCTGTAAGGCTGAGCTGGCTGCTAGCAGGGAATCTGAGTCCGGGGGATGAGAACACATGCTAATGAAGCTGAGACCTTTTATCTTTGCAGATTAAAAGGGAAAAGATCACAACCCTCAAAATAAGCGTTTTGACATCTGTAATTGGAAGAGACAACAAGCTTTTGTCCTATTATAGGGAGCAGGAGGCATCGGGCTGGGCGAATAAACCTCTCCAGCGAGCTTTACTCCCTCAGTGCCTTCAGTCAGTTAGTCAAATGAAATCTCCCTGCTGCTTTTATGCTTTTAGCTGAAGTCAAAGAGAAGATGGAGTGCTGCTGCTTCCCAAAGCGGTGCGCAGTCTGTGATCTGGGTGTGTACGCGTGCAAGCGCGTTAAATTAACGGATGCCCTTGAATGTGTCCGATCGGGACGAAAGGAACAACGACACCTGACAATTTTTGGAGGAATACGAGGGACCTGTTTGGACCCTTTCTGTGCAGCGAATGATTACATCGTGCTTACGGACTTTGCCGAAATGATCTCGGCGAATTAACGCCAAAGCACTCGAGGTCAGACAGTGAGACCCATGTTGCTGTGAACTGTAGAAGAGTGAGACTGCGCATCTGGCCCATTCCAGCGGGCCTGGCTCGGAGCTCGGGAGAACAGCAAAGCGACAGCTGGTCCAGCATGGCTCCATGTTTGACCCCCCCCGGCACGGCGTGTAGTCCTGGGCGGCTAGCGGCGCTCCGTACCCCCCGAAGACGCGCGTGGCGTCTCGAACACCTGGTGGGTGGGGGCCCACCTCGGAGCCTGGGGTCTGGTTGCCTTTTGCACCGGGTTAGGGACGGTGTTGGGAGTGTTGCGAGGCTCGATTTCAGGGGTCCGTGACCCTCTCAGCCCCTGACACCTCAGCGACCCACAAGGCCCAGGAAGCAGGGGGTCCTGCTGCCTGCCCATTTGCTCCGTCTCTGAGGTCCAGGCCCGGAGGTCCTGTCATCACAATGCAGCTCAGCTGGAGGCCATAGGTGTAATGACCTACATCTATCCATATAGAACGATATCTATGGCATCATGAGTCTGTTTACCTGGCTCGACCTCTGCCAACTGGACTACACTCTGTTCACGGGATTAACAGAAGGACAGTCGGATTCAGTCAGATAAACTTTGCAATCTGTTGTGACACAACACAACAGCTGGAAAGACGGCGTTGAGAATTTATTTTCCTGTAATTTATGAAATCCTGACTTTGATAGTCTCCATGACTTCCCTCGTATCTGTTTATGATAAATGTTTTATGCATGAAAGCAGAAAATGTTGATCGTGAAAATTGTATGGAATTTGTCTCCATTATGCATGCTTATCATAATCACACCAAGATTATGCAGTGACAAAGCCGCAATGGTAATACGATAAGTCTCCTTGATATCGCTAAACAACTAAGAGATGAAATGATGGTACGCTTAAGCAGCTTCCAGGTTTTTCACCGTTTATATCATTTCTCTCATACAAATATGGCTTTTATAATCATTGTGCTCTGTGACACCAAAAGTAGAAGAATAGAGGAAAAAGATGGTGCTAAAATGTCAGCTTGTTTAATTATTGCTAGTTATCACAATTACCTTTTCTTTGACTTTAGCATGTATGTAATAAGAATGTTCCTGAGTGCATCGGAGAAATGTGAAAGGTCAGATGTCAGTTTTAATATGACTAGAGCACCTCTAATGAAACACTGTTGCAATATGTGTTGAATACGAATGCATTAATTTCTTAAATGTCTTTCATATTTGCAGGCGCCTGAGCCTTTTTAACTGGGATAATTTGACAGCAGCCCCCTGCCTTTCTCTGACAGCTCTGAGGAGCTGGGGCTCAGCACCTGCGTCCACCCAAGCATTAAACCTCAGATCCTGAACTCTCCTCACAAATGAACTGTCAGATCATTACTGCGCGTGATGCAATATAATCTGTCTCAGAATTAGCATTTGGCCAAGTCCACACAGGGTTTTTTTTTCTTCTTTTTTTCTCCCCATCACTCTCTGCCGTACATCTAGCCCCCTCAGAAGGCGCTGGTTTGAATATGCATCTCTTCACATTTCCATGAGGGACCCACGGGGAGTACAGGCAGAGAGCAGCTTTCAGCATTAGCATGTCAGGAGGGAAGGGTCCTTTTCGTTCAGGGTCCCGCTGCAGATGCTATGCCTCACTTGTTCATTACAATTGCATTTCATCAGCTTGATGATGTCCACATGTCAATTGAGTGTGAGTATTTTTGCACACAAAGGAGCCTCTGGGAAAAGGACTTCGCTGGCTAATCAGCTGATTATCATACCTCAAATGGGGCTGTGGTGCTCTGCAGCGAACGCCAGCCAGAGGGAACGGGGAGCGGGAGACAAGCATATGACGGGCGAGTCCAGATAGGAAGACAGCGGGCGAAGCTGATTAAACAAGCTCTCTCATAGAACGCACAGAGAGGAATGCAAAGCAAGCAAACGAAAAGCAGCCCAAGCAGGAGACAGAAGAGGGCATTAGAATATTTATGGTTTTAATAGTTTGATACATTTAAGGCTTAATGCTACAAAGCCCCAAAGTGTAAACTTGGGTGCTGTTATCCTTAAAAAGAAAATGAGCCAGCTGGTGTAAAACCTGTTTTTTTTTTTTTCTCGGGCCCAGATACAATTTTGTTCAAAAAGTGCCTTAATGAGCTGCAGCGGAAAGAACGTGCTATAATCAAATCAGGAAGATTGCCTCACTCTTTCCTCAGTCCTGAGGTTTGTTGTGTTATCGAAGAATTCGAGTTTTGGTTTGCAAAAGCTGCCTTGTGGGTGAAGTTGTGTCGAGGAGATGGGAAAACTTGACTTCTCATTGGTTCTGAGGATCCAGGAAAGGGAGGCAACGCTTTGCCCAAAGTGATGCGGGAACCACTGACCTGGGCGTTTTGTCGGGCGGTAAAATAAATACAAAACGAGCGCATCACACAGCTGCATTTTGTGCAGCAGTTATAACTGGAGAGCGGCTTGTGACGTTTTTTAACTTTGAATTTTTCTATTATTTTTGGGTTCAATTATTATTATATTCCATTCTGGGAAGTTTGAGGTTTGTTGCAGCTGAATAGTGAAGACTGTCCAGTTTGGTAACCGGACTATTTGTTCTCATCTTTACGCCTTTTATGTGCTTTTGTTCATTTCAACACTAACATAACTTTCAGCATTCAACCGAGAGATGACAATGAAAAAAAGCCATTTATCCAATTTGAAAGCATTCAACCAGCAAACTTTTTGGGATTATGGAAAAAAGCCTTACTTGATGCATCAGTTATCAAAAAAGAACAAACACATTTACTGTTGATCCACTAATTGTTTAATCCACTCATTTTGTAACGCAGCGTTTTTCGCCCTCTCTTTATCATCTTTCTTTGTAACTGTAGGACCATGTGAATGTGTTTGGAATAACAGGTATTCACGTTAGTAGTGTTGTGGTTATCATACCTTTTGTTGATGGCTTTTACAGTTATTGACCTGTGCCCTTACAAGTGGTCAAACAGTATTGCCGATATAGTATACTGTTATAGCCTTTCAGCTTCTGATTGGATCTCTAAATCTTCATCATATTTTTCTTTAGACTACTTTCCATTACTCTATGTCCGGTTGGTGCGCCTCATAATGCACGAGCATCCTCTTCATTCTTTAAACGCAGTAGGAATGTTGTTTTATGTGTTATTTGTGTTATTTGTTTCTTTTTTGCCACACATAGTGGAAATGAAGTCACAAATGACCGGAAAGCCCAATTATAAAGTCTGCAATCTGCATTGTTCTTGGAGCAAAAAAGAATCAATGTGCTGAAGGCATATCCCCATCAGAAGACCTAATGATGTCTTTCTGGACCACAGCCTTGCACACTGCATAGTAATCTTCTGCTAATTAGGTTTATAATGCCTAGGCAGACCTCCGCATCAGCACAATTCCAGGGAGGACAGTGAAGTTATTTATTTATCTCGCTGTGGCTCATTGTTATGACGGTTATAATTAAAGCAAAAATTATTGAGATTATTTAGGAAAGGGCTTCAGTGTTGCGCATTGCAAGTGTTCTCTCTTAAGTTGCGGTTTTAATAATGAGATCACGTTAATTCAAAGGATTGGTCATATTAGGAATGGAAATTTAAAAAAAAGACATCCTTCTACTAGTGCTGAAATGTGGAGTGTCAGCCAGAGTGATTCGCAAACGGCTCATGTCAAAGGATCAATAACACTCGGCGTTTTCTATATGTAAAGCTGCTGAGGTCTGTTCACTCTTGTGGCCATATTATAATAGTTCAATAAGTCAGACGCATTGCTGCAGTCAATGCGAGCAAAGTGAATTAGTCACATAACCTTTGTCTGGCAGCATAGAATGGAAAATGGATGTTGCAAAAGATTATTTACATTTTCAATTAATCCACTCACTGTGGAAGCCCATTTCCGCCACACAAAAAAAAGAAGGGTTAGACTTAAAAAGAAAAATTCCTCAAAGCTGCAGAATCAGCGGCGGCTTTGCGCATGCGCGCGTGGCTTTGAGTCTGGACGTGACGTATGTCTCCTCTGTGCTCTGACTGCTGCTGGACTGCTGCAAGCCGCGAGCTTTCTGTGAGACTCGCCGAGGACAGTAACTGCAAAACAACACGTGCTTTCACGTCAGACACAACAAAAGTCTCAAATAAAACAAGATAAGGTCGATGGATTAGTCGCTGGTCGGTTTTGACAAAAAGTCGCCATGAGGGTTTGGAAATTCAATCTACCAAACAACGAAAGAGCCTTTCTCAACTAAAGCGCTTTTATCTCATCATTTTGACTTTCTTAAGTCATCATTTCTTTTTTTTTTGTTTGGCGGAAATGGGCTTTTTCTTTAAAATGGCCAAAATAGAAAAACTAATAAAACAGGTTAAAAGATCTCAGAAAGACATGTAAGATTACTAAATTTGTGTGAGGAATTTATCAAAAATGAACTAAGCAATTAGTTGAGAAAAAGCATCAATGCATTTAATGCCTCTTAGGCTAACAGGAGTGTGTTTATTTGACCAATTTTGAAATGCTAGATTCATTTGTTTAAAACAGGGTAAAGAGAGGAATTTACCTTTATGTTTGTCCTTTACAGATGAGGTCCCCTGTTAAAAGCTCACAGCACTACTTCAACTGGTCGTTACAGAGAACCACACCTGCACGTACACTTTAAGATAAGGTCTTTACTTTAAGGTAAGGTTAAGATAAAGTGCTGATTTGTTGAGCTTGTCCCAGGAAAACTTATAAACTGCAGATGGAACTCAAGCTTTTTTCAAGGTTATTGCTTTCCACAACATGTGGAGCAAAATCATACTGGTCACCACATGTGTGGTAGAAATAATGAATTTCGATCATCTATTTTAAGAGAATATAATGTTCCCCATATTTCATAATGTAATATTTCCAACGCACTGCTTTTATTTATTTTTGACAAATTGACCGTGTACATTTACCACTAGCTCCATACTTATAAAAGACCATCTCACTAATCCATCGATTAAACAAACTACATACGTTGCTCATGGTCACATGGTTTGTTTCTTGGAGACATCTGAGATGCCTTCCAAAAAATAGATGGCAGGTGATTTAATGAACCATCCATCAATCAAACTCTTACCGAAGTGAGTCAAAAGATTCTTTAACCATGGGGAAAAGCCTTCAGTGCAGTCCTTCAGTTAGGGTTAGGGTTAGTTCAGATAGGACTATGTTAGCTCATATGCTAATCTCTGTGCCGCCATTGTTCTGTAGAACCATGCAAATTACTGCAGCGAGGTGAGGAGTAGTTAATTGTTATAAAACCCAGGGTCTTCAGAATTGTTCTCAAGAAAATGCAAGCAACCATTTGTCTGAGAATTTTATATTTCTTGATAAATGCATCTTTCCTCTCTAGTCATTAATATAACTCTTCATTCTGGATGTTAGTGTGTAGTAGTCTGTTTTTGGATTACCAACACAGAAAGCTGAACATCTTGTTTGGGCTTAATTTCATCCCAGTTGATGGATCTTGGCCTTGTTTTTGGTCAAGCATGAACATGATTGTGAGCGATCATGTTAAGATACAGTAATAGACCGCTACAGAGAGGCTAAACAATGACATATGTTTTCTTCTTCTGTTTTAAATTTTAAAAAACATTATTTGTCCTTCGTACAATGACCTGAGAGGTCTGAACGGAATCTCACAATGTCAAAAACTATGTTGGCTTCCAGTTTTTGTGACTGACACCTGAACATTACATTTCAAATTGCCTTCATCCATGTGACAAAGCTGGAGATTGTTCTCGAAACCTCCAAACTTTTCTTCCCTTGGCTTGGACCTTACTGTTGGTCTTGGTTTTGTTCTCCACGAGGTTAGTAGCTGTCCACCTTTTTCTTACCGACTGTTAACTGACAAGCTTCGGGCATTTGGCAAGATGTTCTCCGGCAGCAGAGCCTCATCTACAGCTCTGACAGCCTGCAGCACCTGCCAAAGGAACTTCTTACCTTCACTACCTGCCGTGAGTGAACGCCGCTCAACGCTGAGGGAACTGTTTCAATCTCCCTCGTGCTGGAATTTTCCAGCTTGTTCCTGTGTTTCCTTTTCCTTTGATTAGACCGAGGGAGTCCGGGAGATACTTTCATGGATAATGAGACGGTGGAAAGAGGTTTTTATTTGTTTCCCAGGCTAAAGTCTCCATTGGTCCGTTGGCGGATGGGCGGAGTCCAGAATGGTAAACACGCTGTCATTAGCCTGCTTTTCCAATCAGTCAGAGCAGACTCCAGCAGAAGAAGACAGCGTTATCTTTCTATTGTTGAGAACAAGCAGGACCTGAAGACGCACCTCTGCACTTGTAGGTCCTCGCTTTATCCGCGAGAGTACGCCCTTTTTTTTTGAGTGATGCAAGCTCAGGAGGTAGATGAGAAGAATTTAATTTTCTCTCCTTTTTACTTCTGCACCTGCAAACCTAAGGTCTTATGTCTAATGCAGTTGTGACCATGATAGATAAGCCCAGGTAAGCCTACAAAGCCAGCTTCAATGCATCTGAGATTAGCACATCCTCTCTCTAAAGTCAGCGGTGACCACCCTGGCCTTGGCGACAGGACCGCTGGACATAAAAGGCAGTTCCTCAAAAGAGCATGTGCCATAATTAGAGCCATAATGGCATCTGAATGCAGTGCAGGTTAATGAAACTCTGTCTCTGCGAGGGAACCAGGAGCCTTTGGGCAAAGAAAACAGCAGGGTTCTGCCAGGAGCTCGATGATAGCAATTTGCAGAGTGAGTTATGTCCTCTAACCTCCAAGCAGCGAGTACTTTGGGCATGTTTTGTTCTTAAATGGGCTATAGTTTTCCATTTCCCAACCATTAATATGCATAGAACAGCTAATGAGGCTGAACCAACTAAGATAATAAGATTCCGAGGCTGCAGCACCACTGACTGCATTAATGGTGTATGACTTTGTGGGGAGGCATTTGTCTCTGGATGCCTTTGGACAGAAGCGCGAAATGGAAGCCTAAAGAAAATGAGTTCAATGGCACATGGACTCAATGAGGTTTTGATCAGCATTTTGCAGTTATTGCCCCGTTGAAATGCTCCAGCAGAGCTATTGAGATTACACTTTAACGACTTTAATCGGTTCATTTTCTACGTTTTAATTTGTGCATTTCTCATGATCTGTACAAACTGTAATCATTAATTAAATCAGTGGTTCCCTACACTATTTATAGATAAACAGAACATTTGAAATATTGCGGACATAATATTGTAGAGATTTGCTTATTAGCACATAGTTAAAAAATCCCTTTTCGTTAGTGCATTTATCTGAATTAAAACAAAAATGTAATTGTAAGTTTGTTATGTCTTTTGTGTCAAACAATCTTATCGTAACAATACTGAGCGTTTTGAAGAGTCCTATTTCATTAAATAAATGACCTTTTCAGTGACAATACAAACTACATTTACTGCCACCATGTAGTTGGGCGGCTGTTGGCTGGGGGGTTTATTGGCAGATTGTGGGATGTTATTCCACATAACTATAAATATAAATAAGCAAAATAAACGTCCTCTAGGAGGGAAAACCTGTGATTTTTGCCCTCTTCCCGTCAGCAGATTTTCTGCAGCGGCGTATTAGCGTTCTCTCCTCTCTGTAAATAATGTGTCCTCATTCAGTCACAGTGAAGAGAAAGAGCATATGACTACAATGGGCTATTATTGGCTATAATAGGGATGAAGCAGACTCTCAGGAGAGACTGGGAGACTTGTGAACTGGAAATGTCTGCTGTTCATCACAGCATTTTACAGCCAACGTTTTCTCTGCAAGAGCAGCATCACTGCGCCAGGATAACTTACGTTGATGCCTCACTTCATTTACACAGGGCGGCTTTGCTTCTGCTTGAACAGAAGCTGCTGTTAGGTGTTGGAAAAACTCGGCAACTGGACCACTAAACCCGCCTTGTGCATAGATCCACGTCCTGTTTACAACTGAACAGAAACCCTTCTCCTTCTCTCCCCCCCCCCCAAAATATCAGCCTCCCTCTTTGCGAACGGGGCTCCTTCAAACTCTGTTACCACTGACTGGACCCTGCTCTTCTCCCTCTTTCTTGTACCCCCCCCCCCCCCCCCATGCACCACGTATTTCTTTACCCTAGCGTGCCACCCAGGGAGAAACCCTCTTTCTTTTCCTTTTTTTTTTTTGCATCCTTCTTTCATCATCGACGTCTGTCTGTGTTTTCTGTCTCACTCATTGCAGCCGTGATCACAACACACCTCACCATTGCACTCTCTTTTATGTTTGAAGGACCCCCCTCCCCTCCCTCGCCCCCCGCGCGCACACACACACACTCCCTTTCTCCCCCCCCCATACTGACCCTCTCCCCCCCCCCCCCCCCCCCCCCCTGGCTGGACCCTTCTCTCTGGTGCCGGGGCCTGGCTGTCAGGCCCTCTCCTGTGCGTGCGGCTGCTGTGATTTCCTCTGGGCCATCAGGTGGGCTGCTGCTAACTAGCCATGCCTGAGACAGGGTGACCTCAAGCCTCAACATGATGGGTCTGAATCAACAATGTGTTCGCCTAAACAGGGAGGGAGAGACCAAACAACTTAGAGGGCCGCCTGCCAGCCAGCAAGCCAAACAGCGCTGCAGCTCAAAGTTATCTACCAGCGGAAATTTGACTGTGCAAGTGAGCGTTTAAGCGGCGCCTGTGGGATCTAACGTGGGGATCGCTAAACGGCTTTTGCTCGGGTGTGTTTTCTGCAGTGTTTGTCGCAGTGGTGCCTCACAGTAGGTGTATTGTAAATCAACTGGGTGCATTGTGAACCGTCATTAAAGTGATCATTAACACTCGTGATATCATCAGCGCATGGCAGACACTTAATTATCAGATCCTTTTTTTTTCTGTTTCGGAAGCCCCGACGTATTTTTCTTTTTCACAACAATTTCTGATGTCTGCAAAACCCACATAAGCCTGTCTGATTAGTACAAGCTCAGTTTAATGAGTTTCTCCTGTGCCACCGTTTCAGATGGATCTCATTAAGGATGATCATGCTGCAGTATGAGTTCTAAGGAGGACTTAGCACACAAGCCAAGGCTGGCTAAATTGATTTTCCCTCTCTGTATTGAGCATTTAACAGGTGAGTTTCTGTTGGTCAGAGGAAAAATGTCATTCTGCTAATCAGACGCGAAGACGGATCGAGTCAATTTCCGTCAAACTCCACTGTGCGGTCTGTGCACAGAGCATTTGCTAGCATTTAAGTGATAATCAAATTTAATGACGGCATTACTGAATAGCTGAGGCTTGCTGCAATCACTCCTTCCTCTCCTGGGTCCTTCCTCAAAATGTTTCAAACTTTTTCTCTCCCACAATTCCCCTGAGCTAGCCCCACATCATATCTGAAATGCGCTTACAGCAGTGGCCGTCTTTTGCTTGAGAGCTCCTTGCCTTATGCTTCCATCAGAGGAGACTGAGTCTCACAGATGCACTGCTTAACAATGCCATCCCCTGCTCCCATCAGAGGGGGGGGGAAGGTTGCGGAGCTGCGCCCCGCAGAATAGGGGGGGCAGGTCCCCTGTGATTGGCGAGAGCTGAACATCGATGCCAGCTTCCATCTGTCATGATAGCCTATCTCTGAACCTTCAATCTGTCAAAAGCTTGCTGCCTAGCTGAAGGCTCCAGGAGATTTGGCGTGCTAAACAGATTTGACAACAGGCATTATCACTGTGAGGGGCCCGGCGAAAAGCGCCATCAACGTGTTAATTGTGGCTGGAGATGTAAACTGTCACTTCCCATCTCATTTAACACTTGCTTTGCCAAATTCTTCTCACCTCGTTTCCCTCGCTTTGGGAAGCATATGGAAATGTTTTGGCTGAGATTCTAATCCTCGGATGAAAATATCTGCTACATACTTTTTTCGGTACGACAGTAAAAGTAAGCACTATGTTGTCCTTCGGCTGGGAGAAGAAAATCAAGACAGATGCTCCTACAGTTTGTTTGAAGACGTGTAACATGAATACAGCTAAAATTGTAAGGTAAATGACCTTGTGTGCAGTTCGTCAGTGAAGCTATGAAATAAAAATATCTTAACAATAAAATATTTTATTTTTGGATTGTTTAATTGTGCTCCCCTAAATAAAGGATTCAAGCGGTTAAATTGTATTAATCTCAAACATTTTGTTGTTGTCTTTAAGTTACTATCTTCCCCTTTCAGAAGAATCTCCAAAATGTCATGTCTCCTCCTATTATCACTAATTGATTATCCTCTATCAAAGCACCTTATTATTTGTGAGTTGTAGCAATCAGCCCTATTATTTGTGGGCTTTCCCCTGACAGGCCTTTAATGGTGATGCTTGGTTTAACCCCCAGGCCTTGCTAATAGGATTTAGCAGCAGGTGACTGGGAACACCCCCCCACACACACACACACACCCCTCTAACCCCTTCACCCCCAGGAATATCAGTCCCTCGCAGAGCCTACTTGCCGAAGGAGGCATACACACACTGCGCTGATGCAGCCTCGTCATTCCCTCCGAGCTGAATGCATGTGGACGTGCGGCGGCAGGGCGGGACTGTGGTGTCACTACTGGCACTTCTGCTTTGTTTTGAATCTGTGGAGTCAGGATGCTGCAAAAGAAAAAAAAAAAAAAAGCCGGTGCAGACGGGGCAGACGCAGCGCCATCTTGGAAATGACAGACGAGGAACAGACGAAAAAAGGGCCACGGCCCCTTATACTCGCAGCAGTGCTATTACAAGTTCTTAAATTTTCCTAAATTAGGAAAACAGAAACAGATTATACGGCAAGTGGATTCTCAGAGAAATGAGCTGTGATAAAATGGCTAACAACTGTATTTAATTGAGGAGTAATCAACATATTTCTAGCAGTAATTGCGTCGTTAGCTGGTGACCGTCGGCGGCAGTGGGCTTTGTCTGAAGGATTTCCCCTGTGGATTCGGCTAACAGGGCTGTCAGAACTGCTAGTTTATCCAGGTGAGGCCTCCACGTCATTATAGTGCCCCTGTCCCTCAAGATCAGAGCTGCTACCCGATGCAGGGCCATTGCCTCGGCTTTTATCACTTTATCTGGTGTCCGTCCTTCCACTGCCTGCAGACAGCAGCAGACGCTGTCCATTTCTACCCCGGCGCTGACGTGAAGGAGCATCGCAGGAACCTCGGGTGGTGCCGATGTTGGCTGAGAGGGGGTGGGGGGGGGGGGGTAACATGGGGAGAATAGCGCCGCGAGGAGCCAGGAGGGGATGGTTTTGTTATCCTGGTAATTAAGGACAGAGTAGCTTCCATGCCGGGTGTGTGGACAGGATGTGGCAAATTACTGGCGTCTTTTGTGAAGAAAAGCTGCTCCCTCTCTGCTCTGTCCATTCTCAGGGGACCTCATCATCTTCCCTAACAGTCAGGATGGGATTTTGTACCCTCTATTCCCTCTCCTTCTTTTTCTCTCTTTCTGTCTCTCCGTTTATTTCCTTTCACTTCTCTCTGTCACTTTCCTCCTGAAATGCATCTGAAGCATCGGAAGCAACGGACGCTTTGGACCGAAGTGAAAAACACTCAACAGCTATTTCTGTGGATTCTGCGCACTCAAAGCCTTTTACCATTCACATTCTGAGAAATATTTCAATTAGCTAAATGTTTGTTTAACGTCGTTTAAAGCATTTTGATTAGTTTCATCGTGGTGATTCCCCTGGCACGAGACTACGGAAAAAACCCACGAACGGTAGTTTACGGGCACATCTCACTGTCACGAACAAAACACCGCCGAGACCACGGCAGAAAGTGTTTTGTTGTCGCATCGGCATCGCTGGATAATCTCTGTGAAAGAGGACATCATGGCGTTTCTTCCTCGTGACGTTTTGCTCCGTGTTCCTCTGGCTGGGGAGGGGGGGGGGAGGGGGGTACTCAGGTGGGGCCGGAGGAAACGCTGGCCCTCACAGCGACACGCCGCAGCAGCCGCAGCAGCAGCCGCCGCATGGCAAGTCAGCGAGAGAGGAACACTCTGGGGTTTAAAAGTACCCAAAGCATCCTGGGTAATTAGCCATTACGGCGCTGTCACAGAGGGTTCTGCAGTCAATACAGAGATAATTTGGGCAATGGTGAATGACAGTGCTGTCCAGGCTTTTGGGATGATCAAGGACAGATCCAGCTGCACCAGGCATCTGTCAGGCCCATGAATCACTCCTCCAGCCAGCAGCTGGGCGAGTGGAGCAGAGAGAATCGCTGGAGAGGCATGTGCAGACACACAAATAAACATGTCCCCCCCCCCCCCCCCCCCCCCACCCCCACCCCGCACCCCTCACCACACCGGGAAATGGCTATTAAAGGTCTGCCTTTACTGAGCACAGAGTGGAAAAGGCTTGTTACCTTCAGTGGCAAATGAATGACATTGGGAATAAGGTGAGGAATAAAGGCCAGACCAAGGGGACATTTTCTCGCCGTTATGTTGGCTTGGTCTCTAAAATCCAGGAATCCAGTTGGCGTACAAAATTTGTTTATCCAGTGATGAGAGCAAAGTGTTATAACTAATGAGTTTTACACAAAAGCAACAAGGCTTTCGATCTTGATCAAGAAACTGCTCTTTTCTCAATTTGACTCACTTATTAATGAGATTCCAACAGAAGATCTTAGATTTTAACTGAAAAGGCATTCAAACACTATATTGGGATTGCAGAAATAACAATGAGCTGAGAAGGTAGAGGTACAATCGACTATTCATGTCTGGCTTGAATGTGTGTTGGAGCCTCATCAGCCTTTCAGGTCGGATGTCGACGTGTTTAAAGCCAATACTTCACATCCGTGCATCACTATTGACTTTTTTCAATGCTGAACTTGGAAATATGGAAATGCCACATCCCCGGTGATGCTAGAAATACATACATACATGCATACATGTACACATAAATAAACAAATAAGTTAATGAATAGACACACAATAGCATATAAGAACTGTTGGTGCAATTTCATTTGTTTATATCCGGTTCACAGTACTGATTAAAGAACTCTAAATAACAACTTTTAGCCGTAACCCTGCTTTTTTAAACTTCTCTGTTCATGAGCTTTTGTTTTTAACCAAAGTAAGCTTTGTGAAATTAAAATGAAATAATGAAATAGTCAATGAATACGGCTAAAGTTTTGTTGGCATTCACAAGTGAAGGGACAACGTCAACAACAACAACAACAACAACAACCTTCACCTCAACAGATGATTCAATATCGAAAGAGCTATAATAAGTTTCTCGGCGCTCTCATACTTGTTGATTTTGCATTAGGGGGAAAGATAATTTGCTGTATATAGATGCACAAGCTTCGGTCTGAGATACAGGTCCTACTAGAGTGTGGTGTGTTTAATCATAGCTGTAAAGGCTCTGCCCTGGGACTGGAGCTTCGTCTTATCATACTTTAATCAATATCTCTCACTATGTTAACACAAAGCAGTCCTCTGTACGCTGCAGAGGTCTACTGTCCTCCTGCTGTGGATGATGAGTCTCCAGAAGTACACGTGGAGATGAAATAGGATTTTGTGACCTGTGCAAAGGCTGTATTATTTTATGTGTGGATTTAGTAGAGCTGGTTTTTATTAAGCGTTTAAACAATCAGCCTGCCTATTTATCTTGGTGTTATAAAGACAATGTTTAATTTCCCTCCTGATGATTTCCACGGTATGAAGTGGAAAGGCATTAAAAAGCAGCAACCTTTTACAGAAACAGGAGGCAGATTCACATTTCTTCAACATAATCACTACCATTCATCATAGAATGGAATCAACTTGATGATATGCAGTGAATGCACCAATCCATCCCTGATACAATGAATTGCACCACGCTGACAGTCAATTAAAAATGAAAGATAATCCACTTCCTCCTTATAGTGAAATGCCCATATTCAATTCCTCATATGTGCTATAAATGCCTGCCATGATTTTGCATCAGTTTTTCTATTTATCTGTCTTTTTTATTTATATTCTAAAGGGGCGAACGGTAAAATTTCAGCAGGGCGTGCTAGTTCCTTGGTGACAACCGTATTTTAGTATTCCTCAAGGATCCATTCCCGTATATGTGCCCATAAAGGGAATTTGCAGCGGGCAAAGTGAACACGTTATGTTGGTCATTTGCTGTGCAAGGATATTTTCCTCCGAACTACATTTTAAATGCTGTGTTTCTCCCAATTGCTCTGTGCCGAGAAATATTTAAATGCCCTTTAATTAGAGTGTCCTTCCCCTCTATCGATAGGCCACTGGTAATCACTCACAGGACTAACGACCCCTAATTGAATTGCTTTAAAGTGAAACACAATAGGTCCTGTCATCAGTAGCCAAACAGCAACATTTGGGAGTCAATCCAAAACACGGGTCATTTTATTCAGCATTTTGCTAATCGAAGTTGCATATTTTCCCCGTAGCAGCGAATAGCCTGATGTTACCGTGGTGATGTCAGATCATGCTCTCTCAATAGAGCCGGGGGAGGCCCAACCGGATGGGGGTGGCTTGTGGATCATCAAAATCTCAGTAGATATTGATTTGATCTTTTCATATTGTCAAGGAGAAATCTTATCATAATAGAGCAACGTGGCATGATATCTCCCTCAAACATCGCAGCTCATTATCCAGACCCTCTGATACAGGCTGAAATACTCCGGAGCACCAGAGACCTGCGAGCGTGTCCTTTTCCTTCACACGCTAACAATCAAAAGCCCCAGCTTCCGTACGCCAAAGCTACATTTCAAAACAAGATTTTGCAGAATATTTTAAGTGGGCAGTCTTGCGCTAGTACAAGAAGTATTCATGTATTTCTCGTCCAGCAGGTCAAAGCAGTAATTATGCAAAATATATTCACAGGTAGTTATAAAGATAGTTAAAGTGGCTAAATTCTGACATGTCTCTAAAGCAGGGCTGCCCCTTCAGTTAAACAGAGCTCGGCTGTAATAAAATGAAAAGTTGTAATGAAAAGGATGAACCAGACGAGCAACTCTATATAGATGTACTGTACATAGAGAGATTTTATATAGAACTTAATGATCCTATTTTCTGAGAACCATTGGCATCGCAAAAACTTTCCGTCCTAATTATCCATTTCAGCCTTGTCTGTTTCCCATCTCTGCAGTCCCTCATTATCCCCACAGCCACCTCGCAGTCTGCTCACAGGTACATTAGTGAAATAGAGCCTTTGATTTGTCCTCAACAGCACAGATGTTTGAAAAACATGAAGAAAAGAGAGTGAGCAAAAAAAAAAAAAAAAAAAAAAAAGGAAAGAGGGGAGAAAACTGAGCCCGGACATGGCCTTGTGGATATATTGACTGTGTCGCCCTCCACTTTTGGGGAGAGAAACTATGTTCAAGGCCGCGCTGGAGGGATGTGATGTGATGCATCACAGACATAATAGGGGATCTTTTTGTTTGCTGAATGAGAAATATTCCCCTAGTTGTTGGAAGCGCGAGCTGCCGGAGTGCGTTTTATAAAAATAAAAATAAAATACTCTGCTGCCCCCACCACCACCCGCGCTCCTAACGATTGCGGTGAAGAACTGTCCTTAAAAAAACAAAGTTTTGACACGTTAACCTGTGTTTCTGAAACCACGACATTCTGCAGGAAAGAAGTCTGTGGGCTGCGTTTACGACGCGGCGGCTACATCTGGCCTGCTCGCTATCACACAGCGTCGATCTTATTAATGCATTCCCGGTACCTTCCTGGTCATATTTCAGCACCAAAATGACAGCAATAAGAACCTGATCATGTTGGGTCACTCTGTTTGAAAGCAGCTCCTGCCTCCGCTTCCCTTAATTAAACTCACACAGCGCTCTTTCTTCTTTGCATACTCCACGGCTGGGACATTGATACTCATTATTTCTTAAGTCTAATCACCCAGACTGTGTCAAGAAAGCATCCATCACTGGCAGGCTGCTCGGAGTCAGCAGAAAGAAGAAGAAGAAGAAGAAGAAAAAAAAAATCCACTCTGTCAGCAAATTTGGCAATTTGCAATTTCCTCGCTGGGTTTTTGACGTGTTTTTATTGCCAACGATGACTTTCAAATGCAGAGATGATGAGGACGGTGGCTTATTAGCCCTCTCTCCTAGCCCCTGCTCTAATGACAGTAATTAACAAGGCCACATTAGAGAGCCACCTCAGGAAGCGTCTGACTGTTCATTTGCATGGCGTTGATACAGGAGGGTGGCGTGCAGTGAAGGGCTCGCACACGAGTGCAGCAGTGCAGCTCTGCCTGTTTAACAGCGCCAGGGCATATTCTCCCATTCATTATGTGCCTGAAGCTTGAGTTATCCTCTCCTTGGTACGGGCATGAATGTTATTAAAGGCACAGCTGTCTGACACAACTCTAATGAAAAATAGGATGTTTCTGAAGGTTACGTTGCCAGCTAGCTCACAAATGCCTGCTTCATTTTCCCCCGGCGCCAGCACGGGGGAAAATGTAATTCCCACCTCTTGATAGATCTTTTTTCTTAAGTTTTCTGTGCCTCTGTGTGCAGGAGCCTCATCATGAAGAGACCTTTATTATCCCTGTTTTTCCATCTGTAGACGCTCAACAAAGGGCGACTACGGGCTTCGTGGCAGATCATACAATTGTGAAAAACTACACCTGTGTCCTAAAGTGGTTGGTGCTGCTGTGTGGGTTTAATTGAGAGGCATTGCTATATTTTTCATGCAGATGAGAAACTGTTTTTCTTTTGCTGCATTTCTTTATTTGTCTATTTTGCTATTATTACTTTATTTCATTTAAAATCATAAAAAAAACATGAGATTGCATTTTACAAACCGCACAAATAGACAGTATTAGAGCTGTGAGTCCTTCTGGCATTTTGTGGCTTCAGGACTTTTTGGCAGACACGAAAAGAAAGAGAATTTGTTGCACCGGAATATCTTCAACTGTGATATTGAAAATGGAATCAATACACGTCTTTGAGTAGAATTGACTGCATACGTTTAGCGGCGTTTTGATAAAATTAGAAAAACACGTTGACATGATGACTTGGCAGAGAAGTCTTTTATGTGAATACGCGGCGCCTGTTGTCCTGCATGTCTGTCACAGGCCTCCCATGAGGCGGAGGCTGTTGGGGACTGGAGAGGCCAAACCGGGGCAGGGGGGGGGGGGGGGTTCACAACTTAAGAGCTGGGATCCGCCAGTGCGGGCGGGATGGGTCGTCTTCTCCGTGACCTGCCACCTCTGACTGGGCTCTGAGAAGTGCAATCTG
Source organism: Pungitius pungitius (assembly GCF_949316345.1). Classification (NCBI taxonomy): domain Eukaryota; kingdom Metazoa; phylum Chordata; class Actinopteri; order Perciformes; family Gasterosteidae; genus Pungitius; species Pungitius pungitius. The sequence goes on from NC_084909.1 coordinate 6,507,898, forward strand.
ACCCTCAATGCTGAGCAGTCGTCCCTCTGCCTCACAAGCCTTCGTCATCGGGATGAAGACTGCGTGCTCTGGTGTAACGCTGCTCCATTTAGTGTGCCTTCATGTGGAGCTGTCTATCCCTCTTTTTTGACAATATTTTTGTTGAATATAATTCACTGATGGTTAGAGTAGAGTAATGTATATTTCATATTTATATGTATATACAAAAGTACATATATCCGTCAAGGAAGATGATATACTGTGTGAAAAACAGGGAATTTAGGTCGATGTGGAACCTACATTACAAGAAAGTAAACTGTTTCACTGCACTGGACTTCGAAACCCTTAAAGAGCAAAATAATTTTTTTTTAATAATAAAATAATGCTGTTTTTGTTTGTTTTATCCCTTTCAGACTCTTGGAATACTAAGTCCACACAGCTTTAAGTAAACCACAGTATTAACATGATAAAAATAATGTATTGTTTTAGGTTCAAGTGAAGAAGCTAACCGGTTGAGTAGTTTAAACATCTGCATCGGTATCCACAAGATTTGTTAACATGGATCAGTATAAAAAAAATCCTGAGACAGTAACGTGGAACTATTACGTATTTCTGGACCCTGCAATATTTGCCTGCGTGCTACAAATTACATTTAAAAATGTAAGCGTCACATTGTCCTCTTTGCTGCCTTGTCTGCTGTGTAATCAGCCCACCGACCCTAAACACAGATGTTTCAGGGTCAGCCAGCACGACCTCTGACAATTGGTCACCACCTCTTACTGCGTATGAATCACAGCCAATCAGCCTCCCATAAAGCATGGGTATGTGGGTGTTCCCCTCGACAAAAATCACCAGTTGTAACCGATGCCGGGGCCACTTGGATGGATCTTTAGAACCTGACATTTTGAGGTTGTGACCCATGTAAGTTTTGGGGAAATAATACATTAACTGGAGTGTAAACTAAAAGCTTGGGCTCCAGGAAATATTCAGGATTTGGATTAATACTGTTCGTTAGCACCTTTTGTCAAACAACAGTTCTCATGTTAAACACCAAACTAATTTCATTTGTTGACTTGCAACTCGCAGATATCGCAGCCCGATCACCTGTGGAGCGTTTAAAAACAATAACAACATGCCGCCGGCGTTGCTGTTGTCTGGCATCGTGGTTTGTTAGGGATGTTTTTGAGGCATCGACTCGCCGTGTCAGATTATGCCACATATCCATTTGACTTTCATAAGCTGTTTACGCTTCAGAAATTGTGGCAATGGCTTCTCTCTTGTGCAAAGGCTTTTACATATGTTGTGTGTCTCGGGGAAAAAACTGCCCCAGTTATAGCCATCATTCTAAACAAAACAAGTCCACAAGGTTACGCCAGGCTTGTCATCTTCAGATTTCTTTTGTAATTTTATCTTGTTTGGATACATCATAAAGATAAAGATAGAAGAAGCAATTCATTCTAACGTCTACCAGGCCGCGACACAACATCACAGCGTCTTTTATTCATTTAAACTTACAATAATGTTACACTCCCAATTATTTCTCCTTCCTCATGGACAAACTAGTGTCTCCCAATTGTCTTCAAGAAATATTCAGTGAATGTATTTATGTCTTATGTTTTACACAAAGCCTGGTAATAATGTGTTTAATGTGGACAGCATTGCTTACACATGGGCTCTTATTAGTGAGCGGTAGTCCGGTCTCAGGATCAGTGGCAGTATCCTTAAGGGATGGCCTCTCTTAGGGAAGGATGAAACAAGTGCATGTGAAAAAAAACTCGGCATGAGTCCTGTTCAAAGGCGCAGACGAGTTCTGACTGGATTAACATTTATTGACCGTTTAAGCTTTCTTTCTTTTTTTCTCTCTTTTTATTTTCCTTATCCCCTTTTTGCTCCAGGACAAAGATTCAAACCTAATTGCAGTGGCTGTTCCACCAACTGATCACCAATGTGCCAACAAAAGCCTCCCTAATAGGCGCTTCATTAAGGATTAGAAAGTCTCTATTACAAAACAAATTAAGCATGCTCTGATCTTAACCTATAGGTCGAACGACATTACAGCAAAGTTTAAGCTGTTAGATGGCTGAAAAACTTATTACGGGTTAGCGCTGAGGTAGCAGTATGGTATTGATTTTACGATAGCTAGGTATGATGATTTATGGAGTGCTTGTGTCAGTATAACAAGCTGAAGGACACACAATATCATCTCCAACATCATTAAAATTCAGAGGTCTCCAGAGCTAGCTCATCAAGTACTGTTCACCACCTTGGAATTTCCAACACACACACACACACACATAGACACACACACACACATATCGTCAGAAATATCAAGATCAACATAAGGTTTTTACTCACTCAGACTTTCAGCTTCTTAAATGTTGTTGTACCACTTTGATACAGCGCTATGTTAATACATTGATAGTACGTCTCGGTTCCGTTTTAACTTTTTTTTTTTGTATTTTAATTTGCACCATTACGGCATGTTTATACTCTGATTTGTATAAGCTTTCTTAATGTTTATATCAATCGTACAGCCGAGCAGTTCAAAAGGTCTACCCTCACCATAATCAGCCCCATGGTCTCCTGCAGCCACCAGCAGAGCCACTGGGCAGCAGGATGTGTGGTACACTAGAGCCCCCTGTGGGCACACGCAGGTACTGCGGGCCGTTAGCAGTGAGCCTTTCTAACTTGGATGTGAAGGAGGAGTTGTTATTGTTGAGAATTTGTCCCAGTATTCAAGAGGAAGATAATCTTTTTTATTTATTTTTTAACCCATTTTCGATGACATTCTGCTACAATTTTTCACTAGTCTGAATGCCTGACGTCTAATTGGTATATTTACAGATATATTTCGGTGTCTTTTACTTTGTATTCTAGAGGGAATTTTATTACCATTTGTATAATTTTTATTATGATACAGACATCAAGCACAAAGTGGTGCTTCTGAAACTTTATGCAACCACACACAATTTTTAAGGTCCAAATACTTTGCACATACATAAAAATGAATTACTGAGTTGAGCTGCCAGATATAATTTTGATAATAAATTCAAATTGTATTGTTGAGATTAAAAACTACATGAAGCAACTTTGCTTCAGAAGACGCAAGTGCAATTTGTAGTACGGTTAAAAGGGGAGATGATCATTCAAAAGCAAACAAATAATAATTTAGCCGTCATTTCACAGAAACCCCTTGTCCCCCCCCCCCCCCCTCCCCGAAAGAAGCCCAACAAGGAGACTGCAGACTACCATTTCAGGTCGGGCTGTCCGAAGATCGGCCTGTGGGACGGAGGTGAGCTTCTTGGCTTCTGTCTGAATCTCTCCGTCTCTCAGATTCCTCTGGATCCACACCCCCCCCCCACCCCCACCTCATGGATCCCAGATTCTCTCCATCATCTCCTCCAACCATGAGGTCTAACCGGCAGGGCAGGGGCGTGTGGGCGGACATGCTGGGCGCCGGCAGCATGCTCCGTCTGCTAGTGAGTAATGCGAGTACATAGAAGACCCCCTCCACCCCCTCGAACCCCCCCCCCCCCCAAACACACAGAAACACACACACACACATCTCACACTCCTAGAAAGAGACGGGTCTTAGATGGAGAGGCGGGCACTCCTGCTGTGACTTGGCGCACCCCACTGGACAGCTGGAGACTTTGGGAAAGGAGCTGCTGCCAAACATGGCTGACAGAGCAGGGGAGGGCTGGAGGTGCAACGCTGGGCGAGGCCCGATGTGGCTCCCATACCTGCAGCCGATCACCGGCCCATCATCTGTAATTATCTGCACTCACACCAGTGAGGTAAAAACAGGGGTGGTGAACACACACACACACACACACACACACACACACACACATGCAGATTTATACTCAATACTGTGAAAATGGACCAAGGACCAGCCAGTGGAAACCAATAAGTTTGAAATGAATGAACGTAATTATGTTACTGTGATGAGGAAGTTGTGTCTGCTATAATTGTTCTGATCGATATTGTTGTGCAGCAGTAATAGGCATAACGTGCTCCTGCATTATTTAGCTAATGCCAATTATAGTGTATAGCTACAACAATTTGCTCAAAGTGTAAACAGTATTTATTACACCACCTAAAGAGATCAATTACTCGTTTGTATAATGTATTTTTACGTTTGGTAAATTAAAATAATGTTTACCCATTGCTGCGGCTATTGACCAATTTAATTATCAATTAATATGCCAATTAGTTCCTAGATTTCTTGACTAATTGAGCATAAGGTGACATTTAATAGTTGCTCATTCCAGCAGAATTACAGAAATATTCCGTTATCCCAAAATAGAAAATTCCTCTAACTTCAGATCAAACCAGAGAAAATTTCCAAACAGATCAAGTATGTTGGTAATTTTCACATTGTATTAGGATATATTTGAGAGCTCTTCAAAGTTCAGAGAGAAAATATATGAAGAGGACTTATGAAACGGTCTATTAAGTCAACAACACACAGATTCTCCCTCTCCGGGTCAAACAGCTTTCATATATATGCAGAATAGAGCGTTACAATCTTCATTGAGACTCTTCATCGTGATGCTGTCTGGATGGAGCTATTTTACAACCATAGCCTCTAACGCAGGGAAGATCCCTTCCTGTAAGGAATAACACCGCTTTAATGTGATGAATATCAAGCTAAGCCCCCTGCAATGGGGCTGCGGCCCATTTTCTCCTCTGTCATTCGCAATCTATCTGCTTAATCTTGATTCATCAGTTACTGCAGCTTATTATGGAGCCCTGACAGCATGCTCGGGTTTTTGATAAATGACACTGCTCAGGCCAGATTCAAAATGTGAGGCTCAAGTGCCAATTATCTATGCAGACCTGGTTAATAAGGGGATCTCTTGTTAACTATCTGATCTCAGCATGTGCATCATTTGTCATGACGGCTCGCGTTTACCTCTGAGACAGGAGTTCCCGAGACCTCCCCTGCCTAACATATGTAAAACCTGGATCTTTGTTCCTTTAATAACCTTTTAGTAACAGCCTGACATCATGATTAAGGTTGGGTCCAAACACGCGCGCAATGAGGTACACAATTACCCCCGGCCACTCACGGAACCGCAGCAGATCACAGTCGGAGAGAGTAATGAATATTGAGCCGGCGTTTGATCCATCCCACGTCGAAAGCCCAATTTGCTGGAGCACCTGGAGCTGTGCCACTGCATGCAGCTTTTTTGAGGTGATGATGGATACTCTTGGGAGCTTATTTCCATGTGCACATCTTCTCCTGATTTGTGGAGACGATAAGTGCTTTGACCTTAACTCATCATTACGGCACATTAGGGCTTTTGTTTGTTCCACCTCGGAAGAAGAAGAAGCCTTTTTCAAATCAGCTCGCTCTAAAGCATCGCGGCGTGGGTCTGGGGTTTCAGTTTTTATTTTAGCAACTTCTCCGAGGTCTCGAGGTCTCCGATTAATAAACGCTCGCCGTGGTCGGAAGAGCGGCGCAGCCGAGGGAGGTGAGACGCCCCCCCCCCTCCGCCCTCTCTGAAACTCTGCATTGTTGTCCTGTCAGCCTGCTTCCTGATGTCTGGCCCACAGGCCCGCTCCTCTCTCTTCTCTAAGTACTGTATGTATTTTCTTCCTGGGAAAGTAGCAAATAAAACATTTTGCAGGTGTGTCGAGCAATGGGACTTTGTCTTGCATCAAAAAACACCTCTAGCTCGTAAGTGCAGAAGTTGTAAAATACTTCCAGACAGCACTCGGCACATTCCTTTTAACCTTAGTTGTCCAGCATGAAATCTATAAAAAAAAAAGGGAGAAATTCTTTGAAATAAATAATTAATCAGTGTGTTTTCTATTATTGCTTGGATACGGAGTCAGTAGGAAGCCAGGTGGAGCGATCAGATCTTCACAGCATCCCCACTTCCTGTCCCCCACAGAACGCTAGACTGTCTAGGCAGCATCTGCTGAGGAAAATAAAGCCTCTTTCCCTTCTCATGTAGAGAGGATCATTTGCATAATATCCCCCTCTGTAAGGTGAAAACAGAATAATAATTGGTTTGCCCTTTTCTCTCTGTGTGTTGTAAAACAGTTAGGAATTAATTTGAGGATAACTGTGCAATTAATTCTAAATGCTAAAGATGGTGTGGGGGCTTTGCTTCGAGGGAGGGGGAAGGATACACGGCCTGAGGTCACAAAACAAAGACTTTGTGTTTCTGCTGCTGCTGGAACTTACTGCGTGTAAAGTGCACGCGGGCGTCTTGGAGTGTTCGGCTCACCAAAAAGAGTAACTTGCATGCTCATTTCACCCTCCACTTCTATTATTACTCTGCCACTTTAGTCCCAACTCGCTGAATACACTCGGCTTGGTTTAGAGATTCTCTTCTTAATGATGAATAATAGTGCTGAGGGGGGGGAAAAAAAAGGGTGCGCGGAATACCGGCGTTCATGAGTCTGTTTTTAATCTTGTTACACAGCGCTGTAAATTCCCCATGCATCCCCATTATAGCTAATGAGCAGCACTGCAATCAGTGCCTGACTGTGTTCAGAGTGAAGCAACGTGCTCCTCAGACAAGTGCCAATAACAGGCCTGGTGTGCACAGCCTTGAAGGTCAGCATAAAGAAAGGGGGGGTGGGGGGTGTTTGACGTGACAATGGAGTTGGTCTGACATGAGAGGTAAGGAGATTTCATGGAGACATGTGCTTTTAGTGGTGTAGAACTGGCCCCGGACATGTGTCCCCTTTCTGTAGCTCGTCCTATTAGGAGTCAGAGCCTCATTCCCCGGTACCTTCTACGCGCCTCGCCACGAGTCCCAATTACTACCTAATGATGGCGAGAGGATGGAGCACATGCAGATTGTGCCGCAGTTCCTTTTGTCACGAGGCGAGATCATTCATCACACCGGTCACATCCTGCACTCGTCCCCCCCCCCCCCCCCCCCTCCCGGGCGCAGGACGAGGGATCCCCGCACATCATCCGTGCTGTTATTTGTGTTTAACTGCCAGGAAAAGGGAAGTGAGGGCTCGGTTACGAGGCGTGGCGAGAACTCCGCTGCATCCTGTGAGCCAACGTGAGAGTCTTCTCCATCAGGGGAGGAAACGCCGCCGTGCTCCAGTCAGATCGCATCTGTCCCGACGCGCACAAAACCAGCCCCCCCCCCCCCCCACTTGCTGTGTTTAGATCAGTGATTCTCAACTGGTGGGTCAAGGGCCTCTGCATGGGAAAATCAACATTAGAATAAAAAAAAAAATGGGGGACTTTTTTTTAATGCAGCGGAGTGTCGTTTTTGTTTTGCCGACTCGTCCATGTTTTCAGCAGCGTGTTCCAGGTTTTGTCAAACCATTCTGATATGGGGGAGACATTGGTTTTTTTTAGGATAATTAAACATCCTGAATATAAAATGATTGATTTTGAACAAATTTGTTGAGAATGTTCCTGGATTTGGGTCGCGGCTTGTCATTAAGGGGTGATAGTGGGTCCCGGAGCCAGACCAGTTGAGAACCACTGGTTTAGATCATTCTTTTTTTTTTTCGTAATCAATTTGTGCTTTGAAATCCAAATGAGATGAGTGTAAGGTGTTACATGTGGAGAGGCGGGGGAGAGCTTAGCGGGAGACTGGCGAGGGGGTCCGTGTGCCGGAGAGGTGGCTCGGCGCTTGTCAGTGGCTTTCTCCTTAATCCGGGCCTGATCTTTGTGTTTGATCCGCAGCGTTGTCCTGAGACAGCATGAAGCAGCAGCTATTGCTGTAATTTAAAGTCAATATTGTACTCATGATCCCTCTCCCCGGGCTAACCGAACGGCCTCTCACCACAGTGGAGAATGTCATCTCGGCTGCTTACAGGGAATCCTCAGCTTGAGTAGCCCTTTTCTCTCTGAATTTCAACCCGAGCGCTTGACGGCAGGTTGTGTTTGTTCCTGGGGAAAAAAAAACAAACAAAGGTTTGAGGATTATATTCTCCTCCTTTGCTGGCCTCACTTTCCCGACCGAGCTAAGGCTTGTGCTACAGATTGCTCTACTCGACGAAAACACAAAAAGATCCCCAACTGAACATTTCACATTTCATGGTTGGCCATCTTTACGTCAATTTACCAATGTAATTACGATATGTGTATACATATGTTCATTTTATATATGTATATATATATATATACACAAAAAACACAAAAAGATCCCCAACTGAACATTTCACATTTCATGGTTGGCCATCTTTACGTCAATTTACCAATGTAATTACGATATGTGTATACATATGTTCATTTTATATATGTATATATATATATATATATATATATATATATATATATATATATATATATATATATATATATATATTTCAGTACACAATATTACAAATGCTCATAAAAAGTTAATATGTTTGGCCGTTCCGACAAACGTCCATAAGAAATTGTTATTGACTCCAGGATCCAGCTAACAAGCCCGTAGTGACATCAATAGCTTTGATGATTCATTCAGAAGCACTTTAATAGATCTAAGATTAGAAATGGGGGTCTCATCCACAAATCTCCTGTGTTATTATACACTGCGAGCTGCGCTGTTTATCCTGTGAGAACAACATGAGATTTATAAGGGTGGCTTAAGGGTCCATTAAATCTATACATGTCATGATCTGCAGTGTGTTACACTAAAACTTTCGACCAAACGCGCCGCTGACAAACACTTTGATTGAGGCTGCACAGAGCAGTAAATTTGGGAGCGGGGGTCAGTGAACTCTCAATAGATGGAGGTGAAATGTCAAAAATTGATTCCTCTAGTGGACACAATTTGTTTTGATATGTAGTGTGAACCTTTCATTGTGATGAGGTTTTACTATTCTGTGTGGCGTTCCTCAAGGTTTTGGTTTCAACCAAAACGCTGCTGATCCTTTTGATTGTTGTGTCTGGATTTCAGAAAGGTTAAAGGGCTTCGTCCTGCAGGAATACACTGAAACCATTCAGCCATTATTGTGCCATACATTGTGCACTCGAGAATGTTCTTGATTACCTCTCAAAGTCCTGCTGCAGGGGAGACTGTAAATTGTTTTATTAATTCAAAACCAAAATGATCAGAGTTCCAACAACAGGTCATTCTGATTAACATTGGTAGGTTAGTAATCTAATGTTCCAATTATAGAGAGCATTTGTTTCATCTTGAAGGTGAAAATATTCTTGCATGTTGTTCTCAAACTTATGGAACCAACTAAATGAAAAAAAAATATCACATTTTTCAACCTACTCACAAACAAGTTAATCAGGTATTTCATCATTAAGTGTAATTTCATCATTACACAGGCAAATAATACCCATAACCTTTGTAATTTTGCATCATCTCTATCTTCTGGCTCAAGGTGAACCTTTGACCTTTTCTTAGTTGCAAACTAACTTAAAACCCTATTTAGCCCTTGAGGCAAACCCTACCCTGTAACATGCCAACAATTGAAATCAATACCCGGCCAAATCTTGGAAACCAGTTGCAGTTGATGTGGCACTAATCTTCCTCCGTATCTGTTGACGTGGACATGCGACAGTGGCCCACTTACAGCTTAAATGGCTAGTTTAGTTAACCTTCCTGTTTAAGTCTAACATATCGCCATGACAGCAATAGTGCACCGTATAATTTCCGCGACATTAGCATTAGTCATCAGCGCACCTGCTATAAATACACCCGACAGCTCAAGCGCTTCTGAGGCGTTCGTCGCAGGATGCAGGACTCCAGAGGTGAGGCGCTTCGATAGCGTAGCTCATGAAATATTTGCTGACTTGTATCACATATGGGACTGCTGTTCTGATGGAGCCGATGATATGTGCCCCTATTAGTCTCTGAGGAGGCTCACTAGCCCACTTTCACCCGATCCGTGCCAATTAAGTAGCGGCATTATGTATATTAGCTGGAGTCACTTGCACTTCCGTGTAGAGGATTGCACATAGGGAAGGGTGACAGAAGGATAGCGTTGAATAATTAGAGTATGAAAATAGTGAATTTTCAGAGCCCTGGAAACTCAATCATATGCTGCCATATGCTAACTATTTTTAACCTATTCTCTCCTCTTCTTCCACCCTCTCTTCTCCTCCTCTTTCCATGTGTTCCAATGCGGAGGACCAAACGATGTCTGCACTGCTTTTACTTTGCTTAAAGTGATGGTTCGAAGGTCCACGTGACGACTAAGGAGGCTGGTGAAAACACGTACTTTAAAAGCCATAATGCACACTTCCTTAAAGTGTACTTTTAATAATACGTGTGTTTGACAACGACTTTCCTTCTCGGGTATAATTATATTTTTCCCTCCATCAGTGATAAAACAAGTAAATGGATCCCAAAAGCTACGCATGGAGAAGCATTAATTGAGCTCCTCAGAGTTTCTGTAAACTCATTACGTCATGGTTGGTTTGTCATCCACACACGGCTCAAAGGCAATGGCTCTTTAGTCGTCTGCGTGGAGCCGGCGTGGTTTGTGGAAATGTGGGGTGTCGCAAACAGGCCTCCACTCCTCACAGACACTTCCCACAGTCATCATTATTCTAACGACTCACCGCCGCCATCCCCCGCGTGTTTATTTTTAGAGATACAGAGATTGATGAGATGCTCATATCATCCTTAACCACCAACTAATTAACTAATTAGGACATTCAAATGAAGACTTGCTCTGGATAATGCAGCGTGGCTTCGGCGTGGGCAAACAGCTCTTCATTCTAGCTGCTTGACTCTGAGCTAGAAGGGGGCTGTTCGGCATCATGGTCTCTTGCTTATGGTTCATGTTCGCCTCATCGGTGGCAAATAGATGCTTCTGTTCCATTATTGATGAGGGTGGGAATCGATCAGACAAAGAGAGGCGGTGACACTGATGGTATCAACCTACCATCGTTTATATTCATGAATTCGTGTTCTAATCGGAGCCCGTGTGGCTCCTTACAGCTTCTTACACAAGGGGACGCGAAGAGGCCTCATCAATGATCAATGATTCAACCTCAAACCTCGGCCACGCCAATCCATCCTCTTCATTGTTTCCGAAATGCAGTCTTGTTTTTCAGTGTCTCCACCAATGATTTTCAATCACGCTCCACTTAGGTTGACTTTGAACTTCGACCTCAGATCCTTCGGAGTCCTTGAAGATCTCGCTGTCTGCATTATTGTTGTTATTATTTATCCTTCAACAGTGACTCATTCGGCCTTTGACCTCATTCTCACCATGTTGACATTCGGTCTTGATCAGACCTTATATCATTACACATCTATTTGCCCTGATCGCTGTCATTTGTCAGCTTTCAGTGGGAAGTGAAGACGATGCCTTATTTCTGTTGTATGGAAAATATGAACAAAGGTTTGGGAAATGCAGTTTTTACATTTTATTTCTATCCTCATTGTCTCCTTGTATTTTTGTCCAGCACTTCCCGTACGTTTTTTGGGATGTGCCTTTCTAATTGCTGTTGTAGGTCAGTCCCTTAAAGAGGCTAACGTGGACACTAGCCCACATTCTCCTGATAATGATTGAAGTGATGGACCTCATTCCCCCGCTTGTTTTGTAAAAGATTGCGTTTTGACACTGACATTCGTGGGTTTAATCCCACATGGCTCAACTTTAAAAGATGAATAATTCTTTTAATTAAAGGATAAGCCTGGTATCGAGTACAAAATGTAATCACCGGCGGATTACCAGCGGCATGAACATAGCCACAGCAATTAGTCCAACAATTAAGGTTTTAGTGCTGGACAGAGATGAGAGCGCTCCGGTGATGTGTCATAAAATTCATAGAGCTGTTAGGACGCTGCGAATATGTCGGTTGCAGCGTTACAGCTTTGCGCCTGCACGGGCACTCGGGGTGGTGGTGGTGGTGGAACATGGCGTCCCAGTGGACGGAGCTGCAACAGCTGTTCTTGCCTGGGCCCGGTGTTTCGCACAATATGATCGCTCCATCAGCAAGCCCCGCTCTCCAAACAGGCGCATCTGCATTCCTCAAACGCGCTCACAAACAAACAGGGGGGGCCGCGCAACAAATGAGCGACCTCCGAGAGGGGGCCCAGCAGCCAACCCCGGGGAAAAATGTCAGCCGTTCACTTTAATCACCGATGTTGTTAATCAATACAGCCACTTTGTGTCTTTCAATTAAAGTTGTATTTGCAGCAAATGTTTGCATGAATCTGCCCCCGTGTTTTTTTTTTTCTTTTTTTCTTTGTTTTCTTTTCATTAATGGAGCCAGTTGGGGCCGGGGAATGGAGGTGGCAGCTGCTGATGACCCGTCACGATGGGGCACTTGTGTTTGTAATTGCATTTCGTCACCTACAGAGGGTGTTGAGAATCCTTGTTAAAAGCTGGGGGAAATCTCACAGTAACAATTATTGTAGAGCAAATTACCAGGTAGGCAATATCTACGCTGTCAAGAAAGGTTAGGAGAAATGAGAGGAAGAAGATGGACTATTCAGACATTCATCATGGCCATAGTTGCCACTTCCAAATTGAAAATTGGAGGGAATGCATCCTTCCATTTTCTCAAAATTTGAATAAGTTAGTTCTGATTATCGCTGCGATTGACAGAGTAGCCTGGATAAATAAATGGAATGCTAATTAATTTCTGTTCTGCTGTCTTAGATTCATTCACACACGTTACAGGATGCGGCCACGGGTGCGTCCGGACCAAACCGTCCCACGCCAACATGCACGTGAACGAGCACGCGCTAGACGCACGTGAACGCGTATTAATGGATCTCATCTGGCCCCGGATGGTTTTGGGAGGATTTCTTCATTGGCACTGGCTGCAGTGGTTCCATTGCACAGCGCTGCCACTTGAGAGCTTCCTTCGACCATCTGTCTCTTAACTGGGTTTTACATTCACACCACGCACTGGGAAACGTGGCTTCCTCCTTTTAATGGGAATGTGAGGCAACCGTAAAATATGTATTTTCTCTTTACTCCGGGATGCCGCTGGAGCCAAAAGCATCGTCCGGGTTCATCTGCTACAGCGGTGTCCTTTGAATTGCATTTATGGCTAACTGTAGATTGAATTATTGAAAAGCTATTGTTTTGTTGCTTGAAATCAGTGAAGCAGTAAAGGGGTTAAAGCCAGAGAGTCATAAAAACCATAAGCAAGAGTGTGGAAGAAAAAAAAAAATCCACTCCAATCAGGATTAGGTCAATATTTAGCCTCTCGCCACAACACAGGATTTAATAGGACATGCTCCATGTGTATTTATGGATTGAAAACATCTGCCGAAAATGGAAAATGGTTTAAGCGTTATTGATTCTGGATTTTTAAAAGTTTTTCTCACTTACACATAGGTAACTTTTCAGTGGAGAGATTTTGGAGCGTGAACTAGTTTGGTAGAAAAAGTAGGCCTGAGTCCAACAGGAAGCGCTGCTGCTCCTGTGGGAACAGTGGAAATGTCGTGTGACAGCTTCAAGGTCCAGTAATAAAAGGCTCCTCTCACTTGTTCTGAAGCGTCTTTTACCATTTAGTTCTCCTACAGTATGATCACTTGAGTCATTTCTTTAATTTTCATAATTTATTCGTCCTCTATAATTTTGGATTTGATATTTTAGGATGTTAAGTCAACCCTAAATGTATTCTCCTTTTGGAACGACCTTCATCTGCTTGGCCTTTCGTCTTGCTATATTTGCGTTGTTTTGACGTTGTGTCCACCATTTTGTTAGCGACCTTTCGGAGGCTTGCTTAAGATCTGTCACCTGGTAGTTATGTTTTTTGAGAGGCCAGGGGCTCGGCATGAAGACACTGCCACACACTTCAAGAGGGATTCTTTTTTATACATTATTCAAGGGAAATTCTACCACCACAGCATTGCCTCAAATTCTCATTTACTCATGTCATATTATATTTTTATATAGTAAATAATATTTTTTTGCTTACTTATAAACTTACACTAACACACGCATGCAAGAGGATTGTCATCAATGTGTAGCCAATATTATACACTTTGATTACTATTGGGAAGATTAGAGTGCTGCATCATATTATATTGTGTATTTTTTTAACTGCAAAAGGTTTCAATAATTTCCCTCTGAAAAAAAGTTATATTCCACCAATGGCCTTCAGAGGAGAACATTTGTCTGCATATGAGTGTATGGATAAAAGGCTTTTTGGTTGCAGGCGTCATACTGTATATTCGTGCATTAAACTGTTAAGCAATGCTGCACACTGCCTGGCTGTCTCTCACCGCAGCGTCTCTCTTTAGTCATTTGCAAGCTGTGGCCATTGTTGATTCAAGGTGAGACCCGATATCATTGCCACATAGGCTTGTGTTTTTATTGTTGTTATTTTCAAGAATGGGCCCATTTTGGCATTTAATTGAGGCTCATGGGCTCGGCTGGGAAACGGCACACAGGGGAATAAGACGTCAAGTGGCTGAATTTCCACAGCCATTAACTGTTCCACACTCAATTAGAATGCATAGGATCCTGACATTTCATAACTTATGGGTCTCCAGGTTGACATAACCCGCCGCTATAAAAGGAGCCACGTTCTGAAGACACACAGCCAGATACTTACACCCTCTTTGAGATTTAAACGATCGGACATGTCTGCAGAGCAAAATCAAGGCTGGTTAAAAGGCATGCATGATGTGATAAAAGTATATTTAAAGCGCTCCGTGTTATTGCCGGCGTTTCTGTGTCAGTGTGGCGTAAACCTATCGTGTTCTCCGTCTCTTCACTAACTATCAAAACGGTTCGGTTTCATGGCGGCATTCTGGTGTTTCCATTTTAAATAAACTATCTTGCACACCAGAGATATAAGGAAGCAGGATACTTGCATGATGCAACATAAATATGAAACATGAACGGCAACAAATTGAGCCAATTTGTTGGGAAGCTATGAGGTGTCTTGGGAAAGGTGACAATCAGAATTATGATGATAGAAATGTACTTTGATTGCTGTTTAATTTTCTTTGGTGATCTCTCACCGTCGCTGTTCTTCAGTCTGAAAACAGACAGGTCCTATTTGCCAGGTAATTAAATACAGGCCGCCGAGGCAAGATTTAGCTATTATTTCTAATATGTTGTGTGCCTATAAAAAGCACCTTTTCCAACACTACGATTGCATTCATTTATATCTTGTTATTTTATAAATGCTTTTTCGCAGCTTTAATTTATTCTAAGTGAAGGCAAATTTTCAGCACAACCATCAGTAACCTAATTTAAAAAGAATCTGCTGCAATCTGATAGGTTACCAATTAATTCAAATTGATTGCCTGTATAATTTAGTGTATTATAAAGCCCAGTATTAAGCTTTCATTATGCCGGTCATGGCTGTTTGCTCCTTTGAGTTTTCCCACTTGTTTTTCTTCATAACACTTAAAGGTAAGAAAGCCTGTTTCATCCTTAATCACTCAGATCATGAACACCAGCGTGTTATGTGGAGGTGACGGGTTTTAAGAGCGCCACTGATCATAAAGTACCCAACATGGATTAGGAGCGGAGCGTAGGGATTGAAGTCAGAGGTTAGCGACAGATCCCACTTCCTCTGGGTTCTACGTTGGTGGCCAAGCCATAAACTTAAAATAGGTGAGGCCCTCTGCCGTGACCAGCAAAGCACCATCAGCCGTGCGTCCAAGGTGGAGCCTCCTACAGGTCACTGCTGCTGTGACTCTCCACAATATGACAGATTAACGACAACAGGTTGAGCCCTGCTCTTTCGGGGCCGCCCACAATCTCAATTATGTCTGTATTAATGTACACTGAACAGCCACAATGGCAGGGCCATGGACGGGGTAAACACACTTGCAGGAAGCAGACTCGTGACAGGATAATAAAGTGCCATGATTGATTCAGCTTGCTGTGAGCCAGATCGGTTTATTGTGTGGGAGGAGTGGTACCAGATTGTAGGTTTCTGTGGTGAGCTCTCTGTTGTCTTGGCTCAAAAAGGGGGAGCTGAGGCTGGTTGAGGGACTTGATGTAAATGTCATGGTTTCTCATAACGGTTGTATTTTGATTTTCTTCCACTAGAGCTATTGGCTCGCTTGCTCGTTTTTGTCTTTAAAATCACCGAAGTATTATTACACAAATGTTTGTCAAAATGCACTTCAAGTCACAAAGATAAGTTTCAGATATCAGATATTACATTATTGGAGGATTGGTACTGATGCAATAATGCCCAAGTATGTTTTTTGTCGAAATTTCTGCAAATTCAAGAATGCATCATATTTTTCTGGTTCAGCGTTATGTTTTATGTTGGACCTTAATTTGCAAAAGTAGAATACAATACTACAATATTTCCTTCTATAATGAATTGGAAATAGTAAATACTCATTAAAGCACATGCATTATTGTATTTTAATACATACTGGCTGCATCAGTTCTGCCCCCTTTAGTTATATTTTTATGATGCTAAATTGTATAAATTTTAGAAATGATATGGCCAGCAGGAACTGTTTGTCTGTGCCCATACTTGGAAAGAGAGTTAATGCATATTAATGGGCCCCGTAAAACAAACTAATTGACTATTCCGGATCTCGCTGAGTTGGGGATCTGCGAGTGACATTGTGCAGCTCCAGGACCTCCACCAGACTGCTTTTATTAGCTCTCTGAACTGGGATGTAGGTCAGGCCATTAAAAGCAGGAAGGGCTTTTCTCACTAAATATCGCAGTGACAGACTCCCATTTGACACCCCGATCTGTGAGGTGAACAGCTCTACGTCAGGAGACGTCATTTGTGTAGATTGCCACTCCCAAAAGTTAATCCCAGTTTAAAGCGATTTAATTGAGCACAATAAAATGCAGCCATATGCATCCCATAAACAGCGTTCCATATGAGTGCAAAGTAAATATGCCTTGAAAATCACTTTAATGCAGAACCAGTCTCACACCCAAAGGCTGGTTATGTACTTTGGTCAATGATTGAAACAAAGCCTGCATTTATTTTTTTCCTGGTATGATCATTTTAATATTAGATAAAGAGTTGCATATTAGGAAAAAAAAGCCGATCTTTTTACTTCTTCTGTTGTTAGAGACAGGAACAAAGCTTTGGGAGCCTCCAACATGGATCATACTATTTAAATCATGAACTCACGCATCATATTTTAGAGCTATGGCTGGAATAAAACCAAACTAGACAGAACATTAAATCACCATCTAAAACAGTAAGTAGTAGGGCAATAATATTTCAATAGGGGGCAGCGCACTGCCATTACAGATTGGCCTTTAAATCATATTTAATTGCTCTTTTGTGTGGTAGTCTGTAACTGCAGTTTTACTGGAGCTTGAAATGCAACGTTCTCCTGATATACTTTACTTTGTGCAGCACATGCAATCTGTCTATCAAATCCACTCTCCATATGCTGTCCTTAACAACCTTCTGTCTGCTGAATGTAACGTGAACATCTTTGTTAGGCGTTAGAATAAAACAGACAACGGTACATTCTGGTAATGGATCACAGTATGAGGTCAAGCAGATTCCTCTAAAGTGGCCGGCTCGTTTTTTTTTTCTTTTCCTGTCATCAGCTGTGGGTGGCTTTTTACTAAAGTGTCATAAGCCGTTTCATTGTAAATCTCGGTGACCTTGAAGTCACTGGAAAAAGCACAGATCCGTAAACCCATCATCGCACGGCTGCCCCTGTCAGCCACGCTCCTGTTCACACAGTCACAGCCGGCATTTCCTGATGTTAAACAGAGGGCGGAAAGCAGAAAACAGCTCGGTTCACACAAGTGTTTATAATAACACAGCGGCAATATAAACTTTATCTCAAATCCAACCGATATTTCGCGTTGTAGCTCTGCTCTTCGGGGGTTATTTGATAAAGCAGCTGTTCATTCGAACATTCCTCATTGCAGGACATCCAGTGGCTATAGAGGCATTACAGAATTAGATGAAAAGTCAGGGTAGGGTCTAATAATATTGCAAGCCTCAGCGGTTTGTGGACCACATTCAACTGGACTGCTCACCAGCTGCACAAAGATCAGTGCTTTTATGGATTTGTTGAAAAATCAATTTTTTGGACCGCTAATGTCCTTTTATATCTTTGTGAGATAAATAACACTGCATTTCTGTGGGAGGATTTTTTTCCCGTGGTATCAAAGATCTTTCCGTCCACCCCTGTTGTGGATTATTGGGCCGGCTGCTTGAAGGCTGTCCACACGCCCAATGGAGCAGGTTCTCAGGTTCTCAGGTTCCCTGTTCGACCCGAGCAGGTTGAAGAACTCACAAGCCCAGTCTTCTGCAGAGCTGCGGTTCGTCTGCAGGTCTTTAAAACCTGCAGGTCTTTAACCCGGATTCAGTTTCCACCTGATTTTGCACCTGTTCTCTGGTTTTCTCAGGGAAAACAACAGCTATCATTATGTACAATGATCACTGTTGTGATTATTAACTGTGCCACCAAGGAGAAATGGCACCATAATGGATTTATTTTAGCTTTACTGGCTATTTAGAAATAGTTTTCTGCTGATTCTTTTATTTATACGGTAAAGGTAGTCTGCTTGCCCAACTTTAATCTGGATTTAATCTAATAACATGGGCAGTAAAGTAGAACACATAGTACAACAATTTGAATCAATAGAATGCCCTTTTTTATTGTACTTAATTAAAACAGCAAACCCACCACAATGTAAACCTTTCATAAAGCCTTTATGGCAATTTGAAGAGGAAAGCAAATTACACGCACACATTTTGTTTCTAATAAATCTAGACTCATTGCTAAATTACTCTCAATAGGGTTAACTTTGTTTTCAGAATATGCATCATACTGGAATTAAGTGCAACACCTAATGCAGATAGCGTGTCAGAGGTCACTTGTCTTGTATAACATTTGTTCTCAGGTCTATCACGGAAGCTTTTGATCTCATTGAGAAATTGTGTGGATGGATATGTAACACTTTTAAACTCCATCCTGCAGGATTATTGGAGTAAAAATGACTGTTGGTGAAATAATTTTCTTTAGTTCAGTCTTCCAGGTAGACTTCTTTTCCTTCTTTCGTTTCGTACCCACAGACTTAAGCAGGTCGGCATCGCTTTATCTCCATTTCACGCAGGCTTGCAATGAATGAAAGCCCAGTCAGTAAGTAAGCGGGATCAGAAATCACAGGTGGGACACGGATGAACTGTATCCCTGCAGGCTGTGTATCCTTGGTCTTGACAAAGAAGGGAGCCTCGGTAGTTCTGTGCAGCATCCAGATATGGAGATTAGCATGGAGCCATCAGCAGCGCTGCAGTTCCTCCCTACCCTGCTTCTCCTGTCAGACCGCCTCCTCCCTGCTTGTCAGGAGCTACGACGAGAAGCTGTAAAAACCTTTTCCCCTCTCCTTAACAACTGCAAAACAACACGCACACACCCGGGATGAGGTGCCTGCTTTTCTGAGGCCTCTGACAGGACGTGCTGCAGGCACAAATTGTAATTCATAAAGGTTAAGGGGGTCAATGCCTTTTATTACCAGTCTGAGTGCATCCAGCTTGATGGGGCGGGCATGCAAATGGAATGTCTCAGAGTGTTCTATGCAAGACCTCAGACAGCGAGTGCGTGCGTGCTTCTGAATGGGAGGAAGTGGAAGGTGGTGGTGGGGGGCCGGGGTGGCTGGGCGGGAGGGGGTGGGGGGTGCGTGAGATCGGGCTGCTCTCTCCACCTCCCTCAGCCATGTAGGACCACACAGCCGCTGCCCGGTTAATTAGACAGTATGACATTGACCTCAGGTAGTTAACGGCCACTTTGATATGTGCCGCCTTGCAATTAATATATTGTAAATCCTCATGTTTTATCATAGGGCTAGCTCTGACCTATAAGTGTCTGCATTACACTCGGACCTACAATACATTCTTACATCTTACATTTGCATTAACACAACTGCAATAAACAGCAATGTGAACCTGAAGATCTGCGATGTCAGAGTTTTGTTTTCAAAGCTCGGTCCTTTTACACACACATAATTAACAGGAAGATTAAGAGTTCCAGACCAGGTTCAGGTACTGTACCATAGAAACAAGATACAAGTATAATTATTATTGCTGTTGCATCAACAATGTAGTTATTGAGATGTACAACGAGAGCAAATAACGAATTTTACTTTATGTTGCGCGTGATATTTTTCATCTCTTTTGTGCAGTTATCGTGACCCCTGCAATGATCAAATTAGACCCTATTGCCCCCTCTGCTGGACCTCTATGGAAATTACCTTCTTCTAGATGGCTTTAAGATATGTTTTTCTCAGTCTCCGGCGGGAAAAAGCTTTTAATGATGCAATAAACATTTTTGTGATAAATGCTGGACACAAATTATATATTTTACCAGATTATGTGATTAAAATTTTTGTTTTTTTACAACAAGAGTTTGGTCTGAGCTTTGCAGTGGTAATCATTAATTAAACACTTAATAATGTATTAAATCATCAATAATAGGATATTGAAAGGTAACTTTTACAAGTGAATGAGTTTAAATAAACACAGAAAACAAACTTGGCTAAGAGAACAACAGAACTGAACTGCCAAGAACAAATTAAATCGCTAGTGGATAAAATGATAGAATACATCATAATAGGCTGAATAGAATAGAGTGGAAAAGAATAAATTGGAACAGGATACGATGGAATAGAATAAGCAAACGGATGGAATGGAATAGAATAACATTATTTTTGAAATGCGTAAGACACTCCTGCATCTTTCTGCATTTCATGTGATCCACTGAATCTTTAGAGTGTGGCTTAATGTTGGCCATGAAACTGAAAAGATCATACCTGAGGAGCCACTGAGACCTTGCTCTCTTGAAGCCAGCATGCAGTAAAGGCAGACTCCCTGTGCTCATTACCTTTCCATCACAGACCAGCTGCTGTGGAGTCATTCATCACGATTACAAATCTGCCCCGGTGCTGGTAGCCTACAGCTCCACCATCAGCCTGTGAGACGCACAGGCTGGGCCCTGAGCCACCGGTCCCTTTGGGCAGAGTGTTAAATTCACAACACAATAGGTGATAGTGGCAGACAGCTTGTGTTTTGAGGGAAAAAAATGAAATTGAAATACTGGTTGAAATTCTTTTTTTTTCAGTAGCCTGTTCGACAAAAAAGAAAATGTCTCTTTTTCTTTGGTGTCATACTGGTTTGATGCCCATTACAATATGATTTAAAACAGTTTTGAGAGAGTTTTTGTCAGCTTAATGTTTGACCCCGTGCTACCCTCAGGAATGTAATACTTGAAATCGACCCTCATTCCCCCAATTGAGGCTATGTTGGCAGATATTCTTATACTATCCGTGACAACTTTAAGTATGTTTTATCATATAGATGAATTGAAAACAAAAAACGCATGAATGTCTCATTCTCAGAGATTGTTTACGTGGTTTTCTATCCGTTAATACTTTCCTTGCTTGTCTGCAACACTCAACCCCATAAAACAGGTCACAAACATATATTCTAATTTTAAAAGGCCAAATGATTTACTGGTCATTGTAGTTTGTATTATATTACTCCAACAGGAGAAATGTGAGTTTATGAGGTACTAGCATTGGCTTGAGCATGGTCATTGATAAGTTTTAAATAGCTTTTTGGAGAAAAAACACAAATCTATATCAGTCTCTGGCAACAATAGTACAGTGCATAGTATAGTGTTTGTTTGATCAGTTTATTGGTAGTTTTGATGTTTCATGGCCTCACTTCACAATAACAACAATCCTCATATTGATAATCATTAGCTGTATTTTCCACATGTTACCAACTTTACATGGTGCTCATTCAGATGCCTATTTTAACTAGCTGTGCTCCCATACCTATTTTATCCTTATCTTAAACGATTTTCTCTTTAAGATCAAATATCTTTGGCTTACACTCGAAGTCGTAGAATCAGATCAACAGGAGTTGCCAAACGTATTCTATATATATATTCTTATTTATAGCAACACAAGGAAGCCGCATTTATCAACATAAATAGACCGTGAGTGAACCGTTTGTGTTAATGACCACTGCTGATTTTGTGATCTTGTTCAATAAAGTTTCTGTGAAATGACCTGCCATTGTCATCATCCGGGCATTTACATACGTCACGACGCGCATGCGCACTCTTCTACTGTGTTTCGACCTCTGCAGTCGGTAAGTGTGTAATGGCAGTTTGAATGAGGAGCATATCTTCACAAATCCCTTTTCATCCTCTCTCTTAACTTCACATTGCAGCTCACAAGTGAGGATAGCATGCAAGATGGATGTTTATGTGCAAATGAATGCCTTTATTTTCTCCCTGGATCGTTTTTACAGCCGTTTGACCTTACTTCTCTTCCTTCCTCAGGGAGACCCGGGCTTCAACTAGATTCGACCGAACCGGTTAAAACATCCTAAAATAGAAAATGTACGCCTGTGCAAAGTTCGTCTCCACGCCGGCTCTGGTGAGTTTGCTTTTACGGTGTGTTTTTCCTGCTGCGAGTTTAAGTCCTGCTTTCTGAGTACCCCAGATTAATCCGGTGGGCCTCGGGCTGAACTTGACTGTAACGTTAGCTGACTGGCAAGGGTAACCAGTATACAGACTAGGCTGGCTAGCTAGCTAGCTAGCTCTTGCTAAAGCACACCATTACTTAACGTTACCTACTTTTTAAACGTGTGCAGTGGTGATGCTAATAATTGAAATGCACGCAAGCTATCTTTAAAACTGCCAATGTCTTTGCTTTAGCTTTTAGTGATCATTTTCAGTAATGGCTGTTAGCTAAGGTCATCACAAGCCATTGTTAGCCGATTTCTATTAGTGCATAGGTCTCCTGAAATGTCCTGCACATGGCTGTTCAATTGATCCACAAATTATCCCAATTGTCTAGATGGGTTTCGTGTGCTCTGATAAAATGCAGCCCGTGTTGTCAAGTAGTTCTCCAAGGTCATATTTCTGTTTCTAGCACCTCTTGCAGGCTAACACGGTTAAATCACAGTGGGACCATTTGTAAGAAAGCCTCCTAATCACGTAAATTGTAGTTTATCGGCAGAAAAACAAAAGGCAAACTCGTGATTCACTGAGCGCACAAGAATGTATTCATACACAAGTCATAGTGTTATTGTGGGCACTGCTGTGAATGACACTGACTGACAAAGTGACTTTAGGATTCCTTCCATCTGCTCAAACTGAGAATAACTACCAACGTTATGTTTTAATGTTATCGTGCTTTTGTGTTGTTTTGTGTGACTAAACTTGTATTGTATGCTGTTACTTCAGGTCCGTGCTGGTTCCCGGGCTCTTTACAGACCCCTCTCTGCCTCAGTGCTGTCCAGGCCTGAGCTCAAAACAGAGGTGAGAATAAAGTACAGCCTATTTACTGGGACTGCAGCTTTCATTTTACTACTTTATTTATAGTACTCAATTTGTGTCGCTGATTTTTCAACCCACTTTTCCACAAATCCCAACTCATTCACATGAGATGTTTTTATTGTGACAGTTAACATGGGAATTCGTACTTGACAAATTTAGTCTTTAATGATTCCTTTATCATTCGCATGCCTTTTTGTTTTAGTGCTACTTTGGATATACAACTTTCTCTATTGTCATATCTCAAGTCGAAGTTACGTTTTTTTTTTTTCTTCTCTTGTTGCTCCAGAGCAGTGTTGCTGTGATGCCACAGAGCCCCCTCACCCAGGCCACACTGAGGGGCTTTCAGACCAGCGCTATCAGCAGGGACATTGACACTGCTGCCAAGTTCATCGGAGCTGGAGCTGCCACAGTCGGCGTAGCTGGATCTGGTGCTGGAATTGGGACCGTGTTCGGCAGTCTCATTATTGGCTATGCTAGGTTTGTTCTCAAAAGCATACACCCTGAAAATAGTAAAATTGACTCGATTACAGATTTCCGGTGCATGCTTTGTTTTTTCACTACGCATTTTTTTTTGTTTTTTGCAGGAACCCATCCCTGAAGCAGCAGCTGTTCTCATATGCCATCCTGGGATTTGCCCTGTCTGAAGCCATGGGACTGTTCTGTTTGATGGTTGCTTTCCTCATCCTGTTTGCTATGTAAAACTCTGCTGTCATTCAACACTTTCATTACAGATGTGACTACATATTTTATTGTGGCTACCAAGTGTTCCGTGTTGGTGTCATGGAAATGTACATTTTCAAGACTTTCAGACACTCTTGATACGCAAAGCATGTATTGTACAAATGTAAGAAATTACGCAATTAAAATACATGTATTTGACTATTTAACAATGGCGCTAAAGTCTATGTCTGAAATATAACCTTTCGTGAATGTCATCTTTTCTGTGAAGCAGCTGCATTGGCTTGCCTTAGGTTAGCCTTGTTATCTTAGCACATCACATAAGATTTCTGGGTTCCACCTGAATTTAATCTTGGTTTAAATGCAGTTAAATGGTACTGTAATTAGGCAGCAAGTCAGTGCTTGCTTTTGTAAATGGCTTTAAATAAATCTAGAGGATTTAATTGAGCTAAATAATGGGTTTTGAATTATTTGTTTAACATGCTGGGTTTGTGATGGTTTGCTCTGTAATCAAGCTGGACTGAAATTGAAACAAGTGAATTCATCTTTTTAATCATAAAACTTTTACTGTTTGAATGACTTTCACAAAGAAAAGTAAAGTCACCAGCCGGGAACGTCACTGGATTCTCCAGATAGAATATAATGAATAATACTATATATATATATATATATTTTATTTTCATTTGTTAGACAACCTATTTAAAAGTGTCACCTTTTGGCTTTGAGTGTCTTTAGATAATTGTTCCAAACATGCAAACTATTACCAAATCACAGAGTAGATGCCAAACAACACTAACCTGTGGTTGACAGTTTTAAGATGTTAAAAGGAATTGAAACTAAGAATATGCTGCAACATCTTTTAACAACTCAACAATAGCATTCTCCTGAACACATAAATCAAACTACTTCTTGTATAACTTATATAATCAATAGTTTATGTATGGGGATGCTCACGTTGAGAGATAACTGATGTTTGCATATTTAAGTTACACTAACAACACTTTAACAAGGTGTATGCAACTCTTATGAATATTTGTTCACTTGAAACCTGCACAACATGTGAAAGAACAACATTCTTATTAAGGGAACTACAAGATTCATTTAGTAATTATACTTATGAAATGAAATATATACATCTCTAATTCCATGCTTTTATAACAAGTACAAAGTATGTGGTCCTAATGAGGTAGTTATTGAAAAATCAAACAAAAGAATTGTTCCGTATATCTTAAAGAAATGAATATATGTTCTTAAACTGCTTGCCTAGGATCCTGGATCTGTCCCGCTGTGACGTTTACGGAAACGCCCGAGGCAGTTCTCGCGATACTTTGTGATACGTGGTTGTTTGTAAATCAAAGGCTGTGGCTGAGGGGTAAGTGATCAATTAAACTAATAGCGAATGGATAAAAAGCGGTTGTAAAATGTTTAATATCTGGCACCCCAAGGGGCATCGAATGTAACATTGACTTATTTCTTTACAGAGACATTTAGGTGTAAATATGGCGACGGTTGTATGTCAACGCAGAGCTCGATCTATTCAATGCAAGCGACCGGGGCAGCTAATTGTAATCTGTATTATCGCTACGGGTCAACGTTTAGTCATTCGCCTTTTATTGACATTTTTACAACATAAAGCGGTGAACGTGTCGGCGGAGGACAGGTCTGGATGAACCCCCTCAGCCGAGTATTTGGACCAAAAAAAACAAACAAAACCACACCGCGTTTTATGATGACACCGAGGTGTAAACAACCACAGCACCCGCCCATCGTCGGGACGCTTTGTCCAAACGTGTCGCCGTCCTCTCTCGGGACGTTCACCTGTACAACCGAGCGTCATTGCATTTTATACCACACGAGTCTGCTGGCATTCATTTCCGCTAAAGCCATCGATGTTTATTCTAGTAGCATTATTCGGTAACAGTTAACTTCGCTAACCCTTACAATAATTAACAACAATTAATAATCAACTTCCTCTTCTGGCGCCTTTTCCTTGCTTTTTATTTATTTCAGAGCGACACAACAATATCCCTTAATATGAGTGATGACAAGCCTTTCCAATGCACTGCTCCTGGTTGTGGACAGGTAAGTTAAGTCATCACTATCATGCATCCGTTTCAAATGTGCCTTCATGTAAACACAACTATCGCTGGATCAACCTGTTTTGGAGGATGCACAATGTGAGCACAATACAAAATAATAAAATGTAACCTAAAGAATCATATGTAGAATATCTGACCACAGGATTGTGTGACAATGTCAGATCTCGATGATTTTTTATTTTGTGTCATGCAGATTTGCAAACAATTGTAAAAGTATTCAAATAACCAAACTGCACCCGACATAACGTGAAGCTGGGATAGTAGACAGACGTTTCAGACGTTTTCCATAGAGATCCTTTTTGATAGTTTTCTGCTTTGACCTTACAAAGAGATTTACAAACGAGGATCACTTGGCTGTCCACAAACACAAACATGAGATGACCCTGAAGTTTGGCCCTGCAAGGAACGACAATGCCATCATCGCCGGTGAGCGCCCTCGATGCTGAGATATTTTGAAGTTCTATTCAGACACTTTAGATTATCGTCTCAGTTCTGATGGTTTTTCTCCACTGCAGACCAAACGCCAACACCTACCCGCTTTTTGAAGAACTGCGAGGAGGTTGGACTCTTCATTGAACTTGCAAGCCCGTTTGACCACGACTTCAAAAAAGGGAGTGAAGATGACATCAAAAAGGTGGTTGTCGTTGCCAGGCTTCTCGTCAGGAGCTTCTACCAAATCCCATGGTTATCGTTGATATCACTGATGCATTCTTATTTTTTTTCTGTAGTTACCATTGGATTTGTCACCTCTTGCAACGCCCATCATACGCCACAAAACTGAGGAGACCGCAGCTATGGAGGCACATCGAGACAGCCCACTGCCTCATCCCGAATCTACTACAGACGATGATAAGGTAAAGCTAATTAGCATTTTCCACTACTTGTGCTAATTGCGCCGAGTACACAATAATGCCACGAGTGTCCTTTTGTAATCGGTATTACACTCTGAAATCACAGATCCACTACTATAGAATATTCACTTGATGTGATTAGATTAGTTGTTTGTTCCATTCGGACTGTGTCTGAACCTCCATGAGAAAATGCTAACCGTATTGCAGAAAATTATTATCTAGAGGAAATTCATTGGATATATTAGATGACTAACCCGCTTCCATTTGTTTAGTTCTTTTGTTTCTAATAGTGAGAAGAATAATGTGTCATCATGAGAAGTGACTTTGTTAAGTAGGGTTCCAATGGTATGCCACAACAACCGATGGTTCTCAAACCATGTGAATGTGGTTATCTACAGTAATAAAAAAAAACAAGTGTGTGTAAGTTAAAGGCCCAGGCAGCAGCAATCTGGATGCACTTTCGCACACCTACATTATAGATTAGTTGTTGATCATAGTTTAAAAGCTCAAAGTTTTCTTACTTCTCTATCATTTTTGTCAATTAATAGCTGCTTACATGTAACCTAAAATGCTTCAGACGAAGAATAGCATGAACATGTGAAACCGTGATATTTTCAGAGACTCTTACCGTACCGTTGCAACCCTACTTGACAATCTGGTGTTCATTAAATACTTCCTGCAGCTAAGGTCTTGTATGATGTTTTCAGGATTTATCTTTGCAGCCAGCCTCACTGCCAACATCCACTATAGTCCATCCTGCATCCTTCCAAGTTCCCAATGTACTTCTAGCAACCTCAGAGGCTAATGTTGTAATACAGCAAGCTCTCCCATCACCAACATCTAGCTCTGTTATTACCCAAGTCCCATCCACTAATAGGCCTATAGTGTAAGTAACTCAAAACGTCCATTTTTAATAATCATGGTTTTACTAAATCATCCTTTTTTTAATACATGTGCAGTTTTGTTTTGGTGAGCTCATATTTCATGAGGCATGTGCTTGTTTTTTTGTTTTTCTTCATTTATTTGCACTCTGAAGGATTTTTTTTTATAGCTGTAGACCTCATAAGTCTCGTCTTCAGGAATAAGATCAACACTGCTCAAATATGGATTCATAGCTCAAGTTCAATTTCTGAATAGTGGATTAAACAATGAACAATCCGAGGTTCCCTTTCTGCAAGATTGTAAAGTGAATTAGGCCTCAGTACGGTAGGATTGTTGTTGTAGAGCTCAGGGAAGCAACAAACTAGCCAGAACTAGCCAGATTGTTCATGAATAACCGTGTATACCTTTTGGGATATCCACTGCAGTCATGAATTGGCTGTGAAATGGAGCCACAGCTACAAAAAGAAAGTTTCACCGGTCAAAGTAGAGAACAGTGTGACTTGTTAAAAATCGGTGTGAACCATTATGTTTGCATTTCTACAAATTCTGATGTTTCATTCTGAACATGGTTATAGCAGAGTCTCCCTCGGCCAATTATCAAAACCCGGTGAAACGATAAACAAAGTAATGACAGTTCGTAGTGAACATTTTACTTTAAAAAATGTTGGTTGGGAAATATGCTTAAAACTTAAATACATAATTAGAAATATCCTATTTTTAAATAAAAAAAGCCAACCTCAGATGATTTGGTGGAAATCCCATGTTTTCTTTCAACACTGATGTCACTTATGGGGTCTAATGACAAAATATGTGTTTTCTAATGATCTTGCTTCAACCTGTTTCGCAACACTTGTGTTTTTTTTTTTTAATTGTTTTTATTCCGCATTTGTTCCGTAAGTTGTTGCCTGATTATTTTGTAACGCTGGTGTATTAGTATCCGCCCTTGTGTTTTTAATAAGTGAACGCGTTTCCATTCTGCGTGTGTTTGATCCCAAAGTCGTCTGTTTCTCCCTCCCTTCAGCCCGGTGAGCGGCTCCTTCCCCGTGCTCCTACAGCTGCCTAATGGCCACACCTTGCCGGTTGCCATACCTGCGCCGATCACGAGCTCAAGTGTCCATATTCCAACTGCCATCCCTGTGAGTTGCTCTTTGTTGTATTCGGTTATTGTTGTTCCTAATGTGTTTTCAGGATAATTTTTAAACTGTTTGAGGAAGACTAACCGGTAATTAAGGATGCCTGCAGTGACCTCTACTCATTGAACAAACACACAGGGATGTTGGTCACACGCGTTTGAGGGGGGCGAAACAGTGTCACCTCAGACGCGTTTGCTCACATTCAAATTGGCTTCAAAGTCGAGTGACATTTTTCATGTCGTCTTGAAAACAGCAAATTTACAAGCTGTTTCTGGAGCTTTTTACCTCATCGCAAAGCTCCGGGACCGCCGCTAAATGAACCTTGAGGTGAGATAATAATTAAAGTTTTATTTAGCGTTTTTTCCCTAATTCCAGCACGATTTTAGATTACTCCATTTGATTGCAGTGTGAAGAAAATCAATCCAAAATCTCATTGTGTACGATCTATCGCTCACATAAGCAAAATGGAAGTCCTTCCAACAGAGACATTTGGAATACACTTATGCTGCAGCGATGCATTAATCACCACTTTGTCTTCGCTCTACTTGGACTGAGGGAATATTTACAACTTTGGCATCTCGGATTTGGCAGTGAAGTCAGAGCTGCGGCGGTTGTGGGACATAATGGACTTCTAAGGAACTTTGTGTCACTCAGGCAAAGACACGAGTTCTGGCTGAAGCACAGCAGGCTCCAGTCCAGAACACTTTGCTATTTGTCCTCGTACAGAGCAGATAGACGATTATGACTAATGGGGTTTTCAACCCAATTCTAACCGATATAGTAACTATCTATAGTATCTTGTGTGTCCTGATTGTCTGCGTGCAACACTGAGTAGCAGAGGATTATCTCCTGGTAGCAGCACAGCAGGGAAAAACACCTCTCTCTTCCCGGTCCGTGGGGATTGGGAAAGCCGTTGACAACTAAAGGAGGGCAAAAGTAGAGGGACAACCCCCCCCCCCCCCTCTTTTTTTCTCTCCCTCCCCAGCTCTCCTTACCTCCCTCTGTCTCATTGTCAGCGGCTGCAAATGAGGCCTGGCTCTGGCCTTCTAACACTGCGCCCCTGCATCCTCTCCTCAGCGCCCCTGCCCATATGCTCTCACGCAGGCGGGCGGGCGGGCGGAGGTTCATTAGCGTGCACACGGCGTCTCCACGTGGCGCCGCCTCCTCAAAATACCAGGCCACCCGAGCTAATAAAGGCAGAGATACGAGGAAACTCGGAGAGCCTGCCGGGGCCGTGTGTGTGTGTGCCTGTGTGTTTTTTTACAGCGGAAGGACACATTTTCTCTGTGCTGATCCGTCTCTTTGTCTCCGCCGTCAGCTCGTCAGACCTGTCACCATCGTGCCCAACGTCCCCGGGATCCCAGGACCTCCCTCGCCGCAGCCCCAGCCCGCCCAATCACAAGCAAAGCTGGTATTCACTGTCTGTTCTTTTACATCAAACGTTCCGATTCCATTTTTCTGGCTGGATAATTAAAAACAAAGCAACGTGGCAGCCTGACATCTCGAGACCATTCCATGACCAGATGAGGGCACTGGTGACAGGTTGGGTCTGAAGTGGTCCAAAAAAATTTTACAAAGTGAATTTTACAATCCATTTCATTAAAATGCGATTTTTATTGACGAATTCATAGCTTTTATCCTCAGACATGATAGTAAACTGAAAATCATTGGGTTTTGAAATGATTCCATTAGAGTCTTGTAACTTACTGCGTCCTCCTGCATCGACAGTAATAGTTAAAGGGCACCGATATGAAGGGTTTACAGGGAGCTCAGTGTGATGGAGCGCGGACCACAAAACCTGTAAGTGTTCACAGCAGGCCCCGCCTGTGGAAAATTAACAGATGAACTGGTGTGTGTGTGTGTGTGTGTGTGTGTGTGTGGGGGTGGAACGGAAGGATTGATCCCGAGTGGCAGGGAAGGGAGGTGGGAGGGCAGGGGTTTGCCGGAGATCAGGGGGTTCGAAGATGCCAAACGGGGGAGAGACAGCGATGCGCCCAGCACGCCGTCGCCAGCACAAGCCAGCTGGGGGGCATCCTGGCACACGCTCAGCGAGGCACATTAAGTCGGCCTCGCCCTGCATGCAACCTTTTGTTCAGCAGAATCCTGCCTGACCTGACAACCCCTCCGCCCCCCCCCCCTCCCCCCACCCACCGCCTCCCATCCCATCCTCTCACTCCGGCACCTCCCACCGCACTCGGCTCATCAGCAAACACCTAATGAGCCCGCGTCAAGAAAACAGACCCGCTCTCATCCTGCCTGCTCCCCGCCCCCACCGATCTCTCGGGGGGGGGGGGGGGCGAGACGGCACTTTACAAGGACTGATGATGCTGCAAAGACCACAATAATGATAATTAACTTGCTGAATTTAGAAGATTATGCTGTTAATTAGTTGCAAAATAAAGATAAGTAATATAGTAGCAGATGGTTGAATAACACCCATGAGATGGAGGGTTATTACACTGATGAGGTTTCCTTGGCAGAGATGAAATATGAATCTGACTGGCTTTTCCCTCTTTCTATGGGCCATTCCAAGAGAATAATATCCTGTTTCTGCCAGAGGAGCTTCTGGAAGGGTATTACACGATAAACTAATTTGGTAGATAGATTGGTCTGGCGAAGGTAGTTGTTACAATAATGTGGCCCTCTGTTTTCTCATGTAAATGTATTCCCTCTCACTTTGTTAGCGCTTCGAAAGGCTCATTCACTTTCACCTTGTTTGACACTAGAGGAATTGAGCACAAATCTCTGGAGAAGTCGTTTCTGTGAATGGGCGGTGTTATGTTATAAAAAGAGCATTTCTATTGGTAGTTTAAGTCACGTCATGTGCAGTGGATGACCCTTCCTTTGGGTATTCAGATAATATTAAAACCTAAACATGCTAAATACTAGTACTAAATAGACTGCGGGTCTACAATGAGTCATCTTAATTGTGGGGTGGGAGATACTAGAAAAAGTAGTTTTAGAAGGAGCATATTTAACATGATTTAGTAACTTTCTTTGATAATAATGTCAGCAGTGATGCCTCTCTTCTCGTTCTCTGCTGGTAACCTGGAAGCTTCACTGAAGCTCCGTTTAACGGCTAATTCTAAAATAAGCTTTTATTTTTTTTGCCCGTAAAAGTCTTGCGTTAATAATTTGTGTTCTAAATGAACTGTGTTAGGGTGAGCACACCTGCTGTAATTTGACCTGGCTGATTTACCTGCAGGCATTTTGTTCATAAATCTAGATGGGAGCATTTTGTGACTCTTTTCCTCCTGCGCTGAATTTCTCTTCACAGAAACTGAAAGCCACGTTCAGCCAGCAGCTGCCTCTGGTGACCAATGGAAGCGCTGGCGAGGTCCAGAGCAGCGCCGTGACCCACACTGCTGCTCCCTCTTCTCCGGCCCCGAGCCCGGCCCGGAGTCCGGCCCGCCTCCTAACTCCTGCTCCTGCTACTCCCCTGGCCGCGGCTGAGGAGCCGTCCCCCAATTCCCTCCAGCAGCCCGCCACCTCCACCACAGAGACACCTGTAGGTATCCACAGAGGGCTTTGTCTGTGTCTGTACTCCGTGGGAAAGCTTACACATCCAAACGAAAAGGAAGACCACTGATAGATGGCATCCGTCATTTGATTGTCGATTCGTTTTTAGTTTCTTATATCTTATAACTATTTGTAGTAAAAGCACATTTATTTACACAAAGTTCAAAGGTATGGTGGCTTTTTTTTGGGGATTACATCTCAAGACTTTTCTCATGAATTGAATGAAAAGGATATTCTTAGTAAAGGTATGTTTTTGCTGTGTAACAGTAGAAACCAAAACATTGAACCAGAATGTGTGAGTGATACTTCAGTGCATTAGTTAATTATTTGTCACTGTTAGCCCTTTAGCAAACTATGAGGATCATTCAGGATTCTTATGAAACACAAAAGCATTGTGTAGCCGGCTCTAGATTTGATTCCCTCTTTTTTTTTTTGTTTAAACTGAAATGTCAAGTGTATGACTTGGTGAAATTCCCATTATCGGTGAAATGTATCATTATTTCGTTGTTCAGGCATCGCCGGCGCCCGCCGCCCCAAACCCCCCGAGCACAGGGGGACGGCGGCGCAGAACCACGAGCGATAACCCCGATGAGAAGCGCCGCAAGTTCCTGGAGCGCAACAGGGCGGCGGCGTCTCGCTGCAGGCAGAAGAGGAAAGTGTGGGTCCAGTCTCTGGAGAAGAAGTCGGAAGACCTCAACTCGATGAACGGGCAACTACAGGTGCTCTTTGCCTCCTCCCCTCAGCCGCTGCATGCAACCACAGCTGCCTCCCCTCGCCTTTTTGTTTTGCACCCTAATGCACCAGGGTGGGTTTGTGTGTTTTGTTTGTATGGCGCGCGCACACACACGCACACACGCACGCGTTTGTCTGTTTATCCCCATGTGCTGTTGTCGCATGGCGCGTGTGTCAACAGGCTTTTCCCTTCTGCGGTGATGAAGTCATTAAAGCCGATTAAGAAGAGCTGCCGTGTGACAGCAGCGGTGTGTGAGCCCTTCACATCGATACGTCCCTGTCAATAAAGATGTATCCTCCAGATGTCAGCCGCGCACAAGCGTGTCTTCGCTTCTGTCTCAGCAGTTTACTGAATGGCCTCAAAAATCCTCCTAGGGAAAGGTGTCTTTTTGAACCTTCATTTCGCTGGAAGCAATTAGGATCTAATGCTGACAAGTTCGAAACAGTTCATGTATCTGCTGTCTCTGTTGATAAGTGTGAGCCGGGGGGGGGGGGGGGGGGGGGCGGCCCATCCGTGTTCCAGACAATTAAATGAGATGTGGTGTTTATTTGCTCGCCGTCTTATTTTCTGTGGAAGATGTGGAAGGTGGAGGAGGGGAAAGACGGCAACATGAAGAATTGTGATCATGAGTTCGCTTTTGTGAAATTGTATCTGAATGTAGGAAGATGTAAGGGTGAGTGGATGAGGTAATAACCGGGGCATCGCAGTGTAGTACATTAAAAAAAAAAGGATCGACGTGGCTCGGAAAAATAAAAGGGCATATTATATGAAGGTATTAAGCAGCAGTGCCATTTTTGTAAGAAAAAAGAAAAGAAATGCTGACATGACCCAGCTGATCAGTGAAACTGCCTTTAATGATGCACAATTATTTTAACATCATCCTTAACTGGCTTTTTAATGAGATGTCAGACCAGGCAGCTCACAGGGCTCGCAGCATCACCTGAGGCCCGTTTGCTGAATTTTGATTAATTCTCAAAGTTAGAAAAAGGTTTAACTCTCTAAGTCCGGTTTTAAAATTCCAGGTAATAAACACTGACCTCACGGCAGCAGCTGCAATGGCTGCTTTGCTGTTACGGTTCAACCAAACACTGTGCTTTCTCTGGCAAGCTACACAATTTTATTGTTTTGAGGAATCCGCGTTTTGCAAAGCATATAAAAAAAAATTCTGACTCTTACATCTATTTCCTGCGCATCCTGTATCAGAATGAAAATGAGACTAAGAGGTGACTAAGAAGACTAAGAAGTGTTTAGAGAATAGAGGACTTCACGACTTGTAATGCATAGGCTCCCTCCAGCTGTGTTTTAAATCTCAGCCCCGCCAACACCAGCAAAACTAAACTGATGGAATCAAATAAATTGGCTGCCCGTAGTCCTTTTTTAAAGGGAAAAGAGAAGGAGCTTAAATTTGCCAGCGGCCTCCGGGCCACTCTGAATCCAGTTTAAAGTCACCTTCAGCGTAATGCGGCCCTCTTTTACGACGCGCAGAAATCCTCAGCACCCCCGGGAGCTGTAATGACACAATAGTGTAAATCTGGCCGCGTCTGCCGCGTTGCACTGACAATCCGAACAGCTCGGTAGACCGTGAAGGCTCATAATTATTGGGCAAGGGAAGAAAAAAAAAACGTAACGAAGGAGAGCACCCAGTTCGCCGTCTCCGGAGTTTAACTGCTGTGATGTCGTGGTCGTTCAGGCCCACGACACAAAGGAGGTCAGGAGAATTGAACCCTTTCGATCCTGGTGGTGACAACTGACATCAAAGGGAGCCACAAAGCACATGGTCACGCTGCAGATTGGTCTGTGTACTGTAAATCACATTTGGGCTTCAGAGTAGAGCGACGGGCGAGTCAAGCGGTCGGCTTTATTTTTGGCAGCTACATGAGCAGCTGTTTAAATGTTTGACTAAAGATAACTGGAAAAGTACTGAAGTATCAGGATATGTTTAGGATCACGCAGCAGAAGTGTCACAGTTTATCCAACAGAGAGGACAGGTTTTTTTTCACAAATTCACCGTTCTGTATATATATCCTTGTCAGTATTCACCAAAAATATATATATTAAAAATGTTTGTGTTGCATACGTCTACGTAAAACACCTTTTTGGTGTTTAATTGTTGTCTGAATTTGTGTGTCTCTGGAATGTCAGAATCAGTATTATCTGGTTTTGTAAAATAATTTAGACTTCAACCGTGTGCACATGTTGCCTTTTTGTCCTTTGAATTGTACAAACTAATGTTCTTCGTGCTCCGGACAGAATTTGTTCATTGGGGGCTGTTGTGTGTCTCCTCTCTCTCTCTCTCTCTCAAAGAATGAAGTCACCCTGCTGAGAAACGAAGTGGCTCAGCTGAAGCAGCTTCTTCTGGCTCATAAAGATTGCCCCGTGACCGCCATGCAGAAGAAATCTGGCTATCACAGTGAGTAATGCTCCATTATTCTCAGTGAAAGCCTTCTGAAATGAGCTCCGGCTAACCACCGGAAGGACATGTCTAACTTATGGCCGCAACGGAGAAGGCTACCGACATGTTACATTCCATTTAGACCAAAAAAAAAAGGAAAACTTTGCAAAAGTTCAGATATTTATGGGCACTTCTCCCTGGCGTCATTGTGCGTGTGCCTTTAAAGGGGGGCCACAGGTGGGATCCCCGAGAAAACCCAATTGTTTCCTCCTCATTTGACACCTAAATACATTTTTATCAGACGAACCCAGCTGTCGGCGGGATGGGATCCGAGCGACCGCACGCTTTGACTGTCAAGAAATCTCTCTTTCCATCGCCCAGACCGTTAAAAAAAAAAAAAAAACCCCGTCGTTACCGCTTGAAAGGAAGCAGCCCCTTCATTTAAATGTCCAGTTGTCATCCTGCACAGCGTCCTCTCCAGGTCTCATTTAGACTCGTATCACCCATGTTTCTCCCAGCGCTCTGTCGGCCATAACTCCCCTCTCGTCCACACAGACGAGCCGGTATGTGCAACCGGGAGGGGGGACGGGGACGGGGGGGAACAGGCGGCGCCGCTTCTCCGCTGTGGCCCCCGGACACCCTCGGCCGACTTGTATTGACAATGATTGCCTCTGAAATGAGTCCATTAAAGCAGCAGCAGCAGCAGCAGCAGCCAGCCTGAGACGACTGCAGAGCGTCCCGGCTCTTCATTATGCATCCCTCATTGCCAGCCGTCCCACTGACACGCGTCGTGTGCATTACGGGGGCCCCGGTGCTTTCCAGGCAAAAGAGAGGGCTGTCACAGCCGGGTCTCATTTGGTGTCGTCTGGTTTGTGTTGTTTTTTTTTTTTTTTCCCCAGAAAGATCGGCGGATGAATTGGGTCATCTTTCTCCCGAGTCTGCCCCGTGTTTTCAGACCTTTTGGCGAAGGATGACATTTTGAGCACGTTTTACCCTTGGTGGGGAAGATGGAACTTCATCCAAATACCCTAGTTTATCAGTTTGCCTAATACGGGGAGGTTCATTCGATGAATAAAAAGTCCAGGAGAATAACAGAGCAAAATAACAACACGTTTGATGTACCTCCACAGAGCTTTCACTGTTGATCCATTAGTTTCAGGTTTTTCATCCGCTAACTTTTTCAACTTGGCCTCTAGTTAAATAAGCTCTATTCTGCTTTGTGGGTGCTGAAGTAGTTTGCTCAAACCACCCAAAAGGGGTTTAGCTATTTCTACCATTTATACGGTATATTTACACATTATTTATCACTTATCTATTTCAGCCGTTTATCCATTACTGAGATAAAATGTTTAAATTTCGCTGCTTGCGTGATAACTTAACGTGCACTTCATATTGCAATATGCACAGGTGTAACTGCTATACTTTTTAAAACTTTCAAGTTAAATCAGGAATCTTGTTTTTCAAAAATGATCTGACCTCCTTGGCGATCTCTCCACGTGTCCCCTGGCGTTTGAACAAATACGCCCCGAGGCACGAGTGACCCTGCACGGGAATCGCTGAAATAATCGATCTTGCTAATTAGCAAAGCGCAATGGTTTGATTGTGACTGATCCGTGGCTCTAACTCAGGGAAAGGCCTCATCGTTTTTTCCTCTATGCTCCATATCCCGAAAGGTTACACTGCCCCGCAGGCCCGGTAATACCCTTCATGGTCCTGCCCAGGCGCAGGTGGAAGGAAATTGCCCAGACTGCCCCCCCCCCCCCCGCGAAAAAGCAGCCAGGACACGCTTTCGCTTGGCACACAGAGCCGCCCATCTGCCTACAGCCAAACCCCACTTCAGAAACCCAGAGAGCAGAGAGGAGCCGTGGCTGCCGAGGGACCCGGATTCACCAGACAGCCGCCCCTTAATGTCGTTAGGAGCCATGATGCTCACTTGAACACGGAAACATAACCACCCCGAGCGCGTTTATTCTGTGACTGACCTTCTGCGTAGTTTATAGAGCTCTGACGTTCGCTTGCACTAAATCGCACGGTCAAAGTCCAGTCAAGAAGGCAGAGGAAGCCTCCAACGTGAAGACATTTGTGTTGCACTCTAATGGCTTCTTCTCGGCGCGGAATCAGTATTTCACATTCTGAAATGCAAAATCCCGCCATTAATTACAAAGTAGCATAACGAGTGACTTCGTATCATTAACAATATTAATTATCACCGTGCTCCTTATTCCTTTACGGAACAGAGCATGAGAGTAGAGTCTTTTTTTTCCCCATCAGGATCCAATTAATTCAATGCAACTGCCTAACAGCTGGTGGCATTTCGACTCCAAGTCTTCCCTACTCTCCAGTGTGAGCATCATTAAAATCAGGTGCTGTAATCATCTGTCGCTGCAGTAGTTGGCAAGGTAACAAAAAGCAAATGAGAATGCAGTTAGGGATGGGAAACTCTGCCACATGCCCGGGAATGTAATGCACCCTTATGATGTGGGTTTAAATTGACATTGGAGCTGTAATTAAAGGAAGGGGGGCAGGAGTAGCATTATGGGGACTAATGAAACAATTCGCTTACACCGCACACACCTGATGAGGCCGACATGGCACAGCTCTCCAAAGACATTTTTTTTTTTTAATACCGGGTTAATCGGAGCAACACAATCTGAACATCACAGCGGCACAAGCTTCTTCAGCAGGTATCTTCTCATCTTCCCCCCCCCCCCCCCCCCCCCCCCCCCCCCCCACACACACAGTCTCCGACAAGGACGAGAGCTGCGAGGAGATGTCCGTCCCCAGCAGCCCCCAGAACGAGGCCATCCAGCACAGCTCCGTCAGCACCTCCAACGGGGTCAGCTCCTCCTCCACCTCCTCCTCCTCGTCCTCCTCGTCCAGCGCCGCCACGTCCAGCCACAGCGCGGAGGAGACCCGGGCTCAGCCTTCGGCGAGTTGATGGTCCCAAACGGCGCCGGGCGGCGACACTGCAGCGCCGCTCCCTCTGAGGAAAGGGGCTCTCTGGTCGTTAGTTTTTTTTGAGTTTGGTCCATTTTGTCCTCTGTCGGCAAAGCGTTTAGGAGAAATGCAAACGTTTTTCTCTGGAATTGATGAAGACAGAAGAACAGGCACTTTAGGTGTTAGATTGTTTGTGTGACTTATTCATGATTATTTTTTATTTAAAAGCAATCGGCCTGAAGGTTTGATCAGTGAACTGTTGGTTGTTTGGAGCTAGTTTGCGTGTTCGTTTTGACCTTTTAATTTCATTTACCCTTTTAAGCACTATCTTCATAATGAACTTCAATAAAGAGCCGTCCCTTTTTTTAAATATTTTGCTTTACGCATTTTGCACATTCTGAGAGATGACGGGTTTACCTTTTTAGAGATTGACAGTCCACATGAGTAAGTAAGTACCGACAGCTTTTAAGAAGTCGATTTGAATACACAAATGTAACTTTTCTGTGGATGAGATCATCTGTAGTCGCATCGTGTAGTTTGAATGTTTGAGCTCACCGTTGCTCGTAAATATTGTCTAAAGGACGTAAGCTTTTTAAAACTGATTCTATGAGCATTAGTATTAGTATTAGTCTATTAGTCTGATGCCGAATCAGTGATTGTAGGATTGCAGTTCCTTTTTCCGTTACTCGACCTTGGTAATGTTGTTCAGTGCCCTTAATGTTTTTGTATGAATTACTTCTGTACATTTTTTATGCAGATTAGATTGTCGACAGTTTTTCTCTCCAATTAAAGGTCTCATGAAACGTAGTTTCTCAGTAAGGAAATATCTTGTTCTACGCTGTCTCTGCTTTTTAAGTGACTGTTTATGACTTTAATGCAGAAAGACATTATGTTGCAAATCTTCAATGACGTTTTTTTTTAAAACACTGTAAATAACAGTGATGCATTTTATGTGATTTTTCTAGGTGTTGTGTCTTTTTTTTATTTTCATAGCATAGTCAGGTTCCAGTAGCTGAGCCCTGTTGAACTCAGTAAGCAGTTGAACAAGGTTTCACTCGTTAGGCCTCTGACTCGATGTCTTGTCATGTGAAATTACAGCATTACCATGTGAACTGGAATCGTGTATATTAGAGGAACACTGCTACCGCCTGTAAGACTCGTGAGCATTTCATCATTGAAATAATAGTTGGACGCAAACCAAACCATGAAGTCCATTTGCCTTTTTTTCATAGTATGTACTGGCTTACTACTGTGTAGTTTTATAAGAACATTGTTTTTTAAAATAGGATTTTTTCTTATTCTTATTAACGTATATGTGCTTATGTGCATGAGGTAATAATTCTCTGCGAGAATTTACCTGTTTCTTTAATAATGTCTCGGTCAGATAAATATCATTAAAAAAAGTGCTTTGAACTTTGAGTTGTGATTCTAAGTTCACGCTTTGGTTAAATGTTTGACCACAACTTAACTGCTAAAAAGGGGAATGTGGTGTTGAAAGTGTATTTGTAACTTGTGAAAGTTCTGTTTATAAATTTGAATTGAATAATTTGTTGTAATAAACATTTTAATATCTCTTTAAATTCCACCATGGCTTCCTTTTCATTCTGTAGCTATAAACAAGTGTTGCAGTATAATAATAACAAATGTCTCCTATATGTATTTCTTAGAATAAGATGATGTCAATGTAAACAAGCACGGTTGACAGCACATGCCGAACCAGCTGTTACAATAACCCAGTGCCTCATTGTAGCTTATCACAAAACGAGTATCAACATGAACTAAGGGGCCGCGGTCATGTTGTAAAGGTGTTTGGTGCTGAAGAACATTTCTTGTGGTGTATTCTGCCACCTGGTGGAAGATGTGTTGAGTCTCAGTCCAAGGACAAGTGGAGGTACCGAGCCTGTACTTCCTAATAACTCTCAGAAATACTTACAAATATCTTCCTGCAAACACAGTTAACTTTTCCCACAATAAAGTTTGATTGTGTATGTGGGTGTTGGTCGTGAAAAAAGTTCTCTAAAAAGCTTTCGGTTCGAAAATACAAGTTATTATTTATTGTCTGCAGAACGTTTTAAAAAAAGATGCACATTGTTTGATAAACTTATCCACCGCTGGAAGAAATAATGAATCAAATTTCATGGGTTAATCACATGATTTGTTTGCAATATTACAATCTGCAAAATAACAAATAAATGCATTTCTTTTTATTAGTAATTCCATAAAATATCATAAAATAGAAACCTGATAAAGTATTTATTCATGTAGTTTATAAATATGATTATTTCCATCACTTACTAACTTTTTACCATTGTGATACACTTCAATATCACTTTATCTAATTTATTCTTCAAAACAAACACACTCGTTGATGTACACAAAATACTTACTTAATACTTATTTATATTTATACTCACTCTCAACCAATATATATACACGCGTAAAAGACGTCATGGGGATTTTCTTAAAAAAAAAAAACCCACTGGAACGGAAATGTTACAGTGTAATACAGGTAGATGAAATCCAGCATTCTGATTGGTTGAGAGTGAGTCACAGGGTGTACATTATTAAACGTTGGGCCTAACAACACCCCGAACCGTTCCATTATTGGTATATAAAGGTGTATATGTGTGTGAGCTGCCCTGTCGTCTCTTCTCCCCCTCTGGTCTCTCTGCCCAGGTGTGCACCTGGTCCAGGGAACAGGTGTTGGCAGAGAGCAACCTCTGTCGAGGGGGCTGATGGTCTTGCTGCCACATTATTTTAGTATTGTCTTTATCGTGTTGAAGAATCCCTTAGCATTGATCGTTTTGAAGGGTATCATCTGTGAAGAGTTGGGTAAATTGTGGAGCGCTGTCCTGGCGACACAAGCAGATCCAACGAGGCTGCACTTGCTCATGTATCCACCTGCACCAACTCGGAGTCTCCAGCAGGTGGCAATGGATGCAAAGCGATGTCTCAAATTGGCAGGGCTTGATTTGATGTATTATTTACTTTTTTATTGAAACATTATTCAGATCACTTTCAGGAGGACTCTTAAAGACATAGACGTAAAGAGAGCTTTAAATTAACGATGTTTGCGTGCACAAGGTGGAATCGGTGCCTTAACTATTCAACTTTTGGGTTTGCAATAAAGTATCAATGATGAAAGAAAAAAAGTAAGGTCTGTTCAGTCAATCCGGGTTGTATTATTTATGTTTTAGAGAACCTTCATTTTGCCTGCCATCAGACTGAAGCTGCTGCTGACGGGCTTAAGTGGGCCGCCTTGATTAGCTGCAGATGCACATAGAGGAGAATTGTAAATGTAACTATGTAGGTCACAGCTTTCACGAATAACAACACTATTGGCTCAGTGCTGCTAATTTCAAATCTAGAACCGAGTGAGGCCGCACAACGGCTTTGCATCTTTGAAATCAAAGGCGAGAGAAAGAGACAGTGATATTTTTACTTTTTCACCTCCACATGCAGACGATTAAGTTTGATTGTTTGATTAATTAAACCCCTCCTGGTAAACAGCTCTGCCTTATTAATTATGCATTCCGCAACGATTTTAATGTTAATTTGATGAGGTTTTCATTAATGAATGCGTGCTCAGAGATATCACCATTTCCTGGCTTCCGCAGCAGGAAGAGAAGCTTTCAGATGGACTTTAGACCCACACATTGTTAAAAAAAAAAAAAAGCATATTTCAAACAATCACGGACCACACACGGATATGAAGCCTTAACATACGGCAGAGCCTAATTGGGCGAGAATGGAGACAGAGATAAAGATGGCGGGGGCACCAGTTGAGAGTCTGTGCTTTCCCCTCTCGATAAATGAGCAGGATAACGAGTGGAGCTGATCTGCTGACGGACGGGCTGCTCCAGCTGTTCTCCTGATTCGACAGGTATATCGAGCTTCAGCCCCTTAGCAGTCTGCTTCAGCAGGCTGGCACTTAATTAGGAGAGGATTAAGGCCCAAACAGCCCGATTAAATGCACGGTGTCGTGAAATACAAACTGGCAACCCTTTCTCCTTCAGGGGTTCATCGGGGGTAAAAGATGTCTTTTAAAGGCCGAGGTGAGCTGAAAAGAAGACGCTTCAGGCCTTGCACTCCAGATTTCTCAACAATGAAGACTCTTCCCCCTGCTGAGGGGTGGCGTTTTTTTTTTGTTGAGCACCCACTTTAGCCCCTCGTATTCCAGGGAGACAAAGATGAAACGGCTTGATTTACATTTGATTCAGATTATGTAAATACACTGGTTGTGTCCCAAATCAAACACAGGGCGCAATTTAAGCTGCCTCCAGCACCCCGGCAGAGATGGCCCCTATTGTTATTCTAATTCAAGGAATGATGTATTTCTTTCATACGTGGCCTGGGCATTTAATTGAACTCTTGATGGGATATAATATGTTCTCTCTACAAATACTGATAACCACTCATTATTTTCGCCTGGCAACCTGCAAATACTATCACACTGTGCGTGTTTGCTTTTCCTCTCGATTGGAGGGTTTGACTGGGCATGACATCTGGCTCTGCCAGGAGGGATGTGAATCTGTTTTAATAGTGTTAAAGGGGTGCATCAGCTAAGCTATCGCGGAGTGAGCTGCGGGGGTTGCGTGGAGGCGAGTCCCTGGTGGGCACGGCCACGTGCACCAAGCCAGCTCCACTCTGCCAATCCCTCCCCTGGGCGCTCCCCGGCGCTTCTGGAGGCACGGGGACGTCTGCTCCATTAGCCTCCGCCGGCATTAGCATGCATGAGGTCTATTCTATATTCGCCTGTGACTGTATGTGCAATGCATGCCGCATGCGCCAAGTCCTATTCTGTGTACTCAGCTCTGTTTCCCATGGCAATCGGCTTATTGTGTTATCAATATTTCATACTGGTCCACTCTGCTCTCTATGCCGACGGGTTTTAAAACTATTCCCTCCCCCTAACAGAGGCATCCGGTCTGAAAAGGTCACGTGGTTGTTTTCTGTTGCTCCCTGTGATTGTAGACATCTTGCATCAATGGACATTTTGAGACTTTGTGTGTGTTGTTGTTGTTCTGTGCATCTCATTGTGGTTGTTTAGTGTGTTTGTTTGTGTCACTCTTTTGTGACCCCAGACCTCTTGGGCCCCTGGGTATGTACCCCAAAGGTCAATCAGTGTATGCTGATGATTCTATGATGTATTGTTTGGTAACACCAGGAAGGAGAGCTCGGACCAGTCTCATTCGGCCTTCTATTTACTGTTTGCTGTGCTGTGATATTTGTGATAAGACATTTTTTGATTCTTCAATAACTAAAGGATCTGAATACTTCTATCAAGGAAGGATTCTAGTACAGGACTCCCTTAATAAGTTTTTTGTTTCCTCCTTACAAGTATTTATACTGGTGAATATAAGATACAACCTCTTATAATGCGTCGCTCACTTTGTCTTTCCACTTCATTTTGACTGGGCTGCTTCACCATCTGCATTTCAGGTTCTTTTTTGATGACATCATTTTTCAAAGGTAAAACTGTTTGGGTGTTGAATTCATGAACATTGATCCAACCGCTGTGAATGGTGTTCTTATCCCTGCGTGAGGTCAATTTATTTTTTAAATGATTTCCCAATGTTCTGGTAAGACGTCTCTTAGCTAAAGCATTGACCCTTCAACATGCTTCACCATCGGGGATTATTGATTGTCAGACATCTTGAGGATTGATTTTCCTCAGAGAATTTTTAATTCATTTATATAATTTGCACATCTACAGGATGGATGAATTTGAAAGTTGCATGTATTATATTATCACTGTATTTAAGTATGAGTCTTTTTCCACAACACAAAGCTCTTCTTTTTCAGAAGCTAAAAAAATGCCATGCATCTGTTCTTGACATTGGCTCGCAGCGTCGACCCCTAGATTTACCCTTCATATTACTCCCCGCCCCTCCCCCCCCCCACCCACACACACCCACACCCACACACACACCCTCTGCACCCTGACCATTGTTACTTATTGCTCCCTTATCATTGTCGGCAGGCAGGTGTGTTGATTTATTGGTTCTGCAGCCATCTTGATCCCCCTCATTAGCTCCTTCATTACGCCGTTGATCATTTCATGGTGGGCCGTATTCTACACTTAGTTTTATTGAGCTGGCTCTGAGAACATTCCTTTGCTCAATGGTTTCCATGATAGATTGCTCATTTCATCACATTTAAGCGTCAAGTTTTAATCCCTTTTGTTATCAGAAATGAGTCAAATCAGTTCAAGCAGCATAATGTTTCACTCTGTTTACTAAAGCTCTCTAGTTATTTTAATAGAAACAGTTAAGCAACAAGAACAACTACTAGCCTCATGCATTTGAGACACACACTTTGTATTTTTAATTTTAAATTCACTTTCGCTAAAGGT
Source organism: Pungitius pungitius (assembly GCF_949316345.1). NCBI lineage: Eukaryota > Metazoa > Chordata > Actinopteri > Perciformes > Gasterosteidae > Pungitius > Pungitius pungitius. The sequence continues at coordinate 6,552,618 of NC_084909.1, forward strand.
TTCGTTCTTTTCATAGTAACAATATGACAAACCCTTCGTATCAGGAAATGTTGAATAAACCATCACATGGATGGGGGAAGGTTCTAGTTCATATTTGATGCACGAGGTAAGCAGCTTTAAAAAAAAAAAAAGCATCTGTAAATAAGCCTTTGCCTGCTGCTGCTGCTGCTGCTGCTGCTGCTCCATTTGCAGACTCATTGGCAAAGCAACAACATGCAGTTCATTCATTTCAAGGTTAAATATAACATCCCGTGTTTCAATGAGGTATTGATATGATTGAAAGTACCTGAAATAAATAAATAATGCTTGGCTCTGCAGTCACTGAACCTGTGAATGGGATTTCTCAGGGTCAACTCATCATTATACCTGAATAGTTCAGCTCCACAATATTGATGATGTTGGATATACAACAGCAGAGAGTTTCACACATGAGAAAATAATTAACTAGCGCCCATTTTCTGCTTTATTTAAGTTATTAATTATCATTATTATTATATCATTAGTTATTTCTTTCTGTTACATCTACTTGGTCTCCCTTCCACTGTCTATGGTTGTGCTTCCGCCCTTTTATGTTCATCACGAGTCACAAAAAGAGTCGCAACCGCTGTATTTTCCATTTTCTTCAGCACTAATTTGAGTCAGTCACCCTTTAATGGGATTTCATTAATCTAATAAAATGGGTTTAAAAACAGCCTCAGCCTGATGTGGATTTGAAAAACCCGTATGTGACCTTTGGAAATGTTTCCAAGAGGCATTTGACAGTGTTTTTTTTATGTCTTAGCGAGCTCCTCGTGGTGTCTTGATGACATTAATGTGATTACAGAAGAGGCTGCTTACCCGAGATTTAACCATACAAATGTTTAAGAGCAGCGTCGAGCTAATGAGGGCACTTCTCATCACACATGAAGGGGAGTGGGACGACTGCGGTCTGTTGTGACACTGGGGACTGCGAGGTCACCGCTTTCATTGTCACTATTAAAGTCTGTAGTGTGCTCATAAAGTGTATCTCAGCGAGGCGTCTGTATGACGACAGAGACTAGATCAACCCTTCAGCAACGTGTGAATCCAAACACAGAGAAGGTGTGTATTCATCCGAGGCTAAAAATAGTCCCCCAATAAACACACTATTCACTCCTGTTTTAGCAACTTTTTAATAAAAGAATTAAAAAGAAGAATAAAAGTATTAAAAGTTTTCCAATGGTGGCAGTCACAGAATGAGCCTCATATTATTCACAAAGTAGTGACACAAACAAAGAAAATCATCTAATCCTTTAAAGCCATCAAGTCCTTGAGGCGTAGGGGGGTCGTACATGGATTTGATTCTCAAAAAAACAAAATGAAATTAGTTTATTAGAAGCAGCATGAGAGATCTGGTTCATTACTTCGGCTTCTTTGACATCTTTTATTTCACTCCTTTGTCCTGATGTAATTGGACGTAACTTTTGATGATGCAGTATTTGTACTTGTTGGCCAAACTGTGTAAAGTGTCCAACAATTATTGACGCAAGTAGAAAGACACAGACATGCTCGCCGCTGCTCGCGTATGGACAAACCCACTGAATCGCAGGTTTTTCTCTAATTAACGCTTTAAAATGGAAATCTTTTGTGGTGAAACGATGATGGATGGTGTTGGGCTCCTTTAAGCAGGCTGCTGTGAGGATTGCCGTGTTGTGATGATTGTTGCCACTGATTAGGAGACTTGCAGCTGCTTGCTTTCCACCAGCGAATGAATTAATCAAGACAACAAAGACGAGCTAATCACTGTTTTATCATTTCTCCATTAAGTGAAGTGATGGCTAATTACTGTGCGCGCTTTAAGACAGGCTTTCAGGAAATTATATATTGCTTTGAAGTCGCATATCATATTTTATTGATTTCTTAAAGATCTCTTATTTTAACATTACACTGATTCACATCTTTTTCTACTGCAATTACCACTTTGTTTGATGTGTTTTACACAATGAACTTATTTATCCCACACATTTTTGGGTTAGTTTTACCCCAATTGCGATAAAACATATTATCCTGCTGCTGTTCGAATGGTGTCCATCCAGGCATATTGTTTTATTTTAATTTGAACACTTAGTTTTAACCAAATCTGATACAAAAGAAACATCTTTCCTCGCGGCCTGTTGCTTATCTTGACCAAATTCGTCACGAATTCTGAAAATAGACATTGCTGTCGTATTTTTAAACGTATTTATTTTGATGAGCAAAGTGTCAAGTAATCCCATTATATTGGAGGGAGGGCTGACATCTCTGTAAATGGGATTACCTTTGAATGGATTGTTGAATACAAACCTTTTTTTCCACCTAGAAGCAATGTTACACACTGTGGACCCTTCAAGCTCTGCAACGTGTCAGCCATGACAGATATTGATCAGTCCAGACATTGTGATATTTCCACAGTTCTATTACATTTAAGTCTCTGTTCACACAGACCTAATGCCTTTCCATTGTGGGCTGAATCGAAAACGGCAGTTTTCGATTATTTCTTGGTGAGGGAAGCAGTAAATGGCGGAATGAGGGCAACTTTATCAACTACAATCTTTCAAAGGCAGGCTCTGAAAAGATTTGACATTGCATGCCGCAGAATATGACCTCAACGTACAACACAGCAGGAAAAGATTAAAAGGAAATGCTGTATTTTTACTTGCATGCATGCATACAAATTATGTTTAATCTGCTGAATTTCGGCATTCGTCCTCTGATCCATTCAGAATCAATTCAGCTCTCAAGCTTTCTGACTGGCTGGTTGGTAAACAATGTGAGCGTGATCAATGTCGCTCCGTTCATTTATGAGAAGAGGCTTACCCGAACAATCAGAGAGAGAGAAGGCCCCCCCCGATAATCAAAAAGAAAAATGGTTTCCACATCACTGCCTCCGAGTCGATGGTTTCCCACCTGGGTGATTATACGTCATTTATATGTCGGTTCACATAATACAAGCTTATAAAAAAGTGCTTTATTTGCGGTTTGCTGCACAATTGTAGAAGGGTCGTACTCTCACCTAACGTGCTATTCTCTTCCATGGTTAACAGGGACTATATATATATATCTGCATGTACATTCATACATACAACTATTTGGGGGAAATTATGCTACAAAGGCAACACGGTATTCATTTATCCACATGAAATTGATCTGATGTAACATATATTCATGTTCAAGAGCTATGACCTCCTTCATGCTGAACTCTAACACTGACCAATCGTGGGTTGTCGTTTACTCATCCGATGAACACAAAGGATGGTAAGTTAGTTTTTACGCTCGTGTCGACACTGAGCGAGATCGTCCCTGCTTCACGGCGCATTAAGAGATTACGTGGAAAGCCACAATTTCACATCGCTTTGAAACAAATGAAAATAGAAAAAAGAAAGAGCTGTGGTTCAAGGCGGTACTTGCAGCTGAATCACCTCTGCAGCAGCTTTGCCTTCCTTCTGTTGACTGTTATGTATTCCCACAGTGCCGGGGAGGCGTGAATAATAGTGTTGGCGGCGTTCAATCTCAAAAACAAAGAGGAACTCTGTTTGAAAATCTTGGCAGATTACGTTCGTTAGGCCGCTGCTTATTATTATGGGCATTGTGTAAAGGGGGCTGTGTTTGTGTGGACTGAAATACTTTGACAGCTCAAATGATTATTTGTGCGTTTCTGTCTAATACCTGTTTGTGTTTGTGCTGCGTGGGGATGGATCAGGCACAGGCACCGACACCGACTACATGTCCAACAGCCTCTCAGCTCTGGATCTTTTTGAATGATTTGATATTCAAGGCTGGCTAATTGGAAACCTGCCTGGAGCCAAAGGCCTTGGATTGGACAGGCAGATGGACACATACGTTCATACGTGGCTGCTGGTTTGTTGTTTATTCAACAATCGACGTCAATCACTTCGCCTGTAGCAGCTGCCAAGACAGCGCGCTAATGCGATCCTGTTTGACTTTGATATCCCTGTTGACACAATGTCATTTAACCAAATAATACTTCCAGGCAGGAGTTTCTTTTACTTTCTTACAGTGGGACTTTCGGGTGATAAAAAATTGAATTCTAAAATTGTTTTTTTCGAAAGCTTAAATGAAATTGATCTCCATCTCAATTTACAGACACACACACAGCATCCAGTGCACGGTCGCACTCAGGAAGGCTCTCGTTGTCTAAAATATATGTGCTCGTTTAAATGGGATTTGCTACAAAAATGATTAAAAGATTATTTTCACAACTTTCCCACTCTGCCCTTATTTGAAATGCGTGAAAACCAGACACTGACAAACGATGGAAAGATGGAAAGATGCAGAGGCGTCTTTTAACAGCCGAGTATGGCGAGCGCTGTGAGAACGGATGTGTGAATGTAACACAATCGAGCCGTCTGCATCTCAGGATGAAGAAAGGAACGCACCCGAGTTCAGCGGCAAACAGCTAACGGTTCAGTGCCAGCCATCACATGTCACATGTCGAAGATCGACGCTGGTTCGTTGGTCCTCGACGAGTAGCTCCAATGTAAAGCCTCCCACATCATTGTTAGACATTTACAGTGGGAGTGGGAGACATTTTGTTTTTTTTGAGTCCTCTAGTTGACTTCCATCTCTCTCTTTAAACCATTTAAACTGACTGGTTTGGTTCCGGTAGTAGGGCGGACGTAACGTGAACACGACCAGAGACACAAAGGCTTGTGTTGTCACAACCAATGACTCACTTTGAAATGAACTATTTTGCGAATCTAACAGCAATTGTGACAGTGCGTATGCGTTGGTGATGGTCCAGCCATCGGAACATCAGGAGTAAAAGAGCAACACACTGTACATTATGTAGTCCCAAGATTTAAAAAGAAGTGTTTTGAGGGGTTGTTTGCACACCAACCGTCTTCATCCTCGTCATTCAGTGTGATGAACTCAGGTTGACTACGATCCGCAGCACCAGCAGGCTTTATGCACACAGGGAATGAGTCGTTAGAACGGGGGGGGGGGGGGGGGGGGGGAGTTATTTTTACCCGACTGGCTGCCTCCTTCCTTTCTCTGACGTTCACTGCCGAGGTGTTCTGTTCACGCTGCTGTTTCTGATCCCGCCAGGCGCTTTCATGAGCTGAGCCCAAAATATGAGGGCTGCTATGCTAAAGTAGCTCTAAACTGACAGAATACTGCTCGTGTGCGAAGACAACATGAGGGTTTCATTGAGCTTGCCCTGTGTGGACTTTAATTCTTTCCTTGTGGTGTTATTCACAAATGGGGAGGCCGTTTATGAAGCAACTAACTAAATGCAGTATGTTTGCAGTGCAGCCTAGTAAAAAAATGCACACGGATCAAATTGTTTGTGCATCGGCATACTACTGGGGGAAACATGGGGAGCTGGCTCTCTTCACAGATGCAAGTGATACACAGCGAGATGCAACATGGTCCTTAGCCACAGGTCTGTGTCCTCCTCAGCCACAGCAGACAGCGAACAGACTTACTGATCACAAAGTTGCAACCTGAAGCCAAAATGTAGCACCTGTCTGCAACCAGTGAAGAGCTAGAGGAGCAGGTTGTTTTTTGACTGAAACATTCATTTCTTTTATCTACTGTAAGCTGTTTGAATTGTGATGATGTAATGAGCCTGAAATACTAATTCCGATCTAAATACAGTATCTGCTGCACAGCTAGCGGTCAACATAGTTGGTAGTTAGTTAATAGTAGTTAAATACGGGTGCAAATACTCCTTTGTCCTGATTCATACATGATGAACATTTTGAATGTTCACTCGTATAATGTGAACCATTCCTTAAAGAAACGATTGTGAACATTTAACATTATTTAAAAAAACTAAATGAATGAACACTATATATGAGGCATTCCTTTGCTATTCTGTTAAACCCTAAATTGGCCCAAATATTTCAGTCATTAAATAAATCATCCTATCCTGTTATTATCACCCTGTTGCCAAAATAGCCGCGGCACAATGAGCCATTCATTATTCTCCAAGCTCTGGTATTCAGACTGTGGTTTGGGGAAAAGTGTTCAGTGCAGACCCACACGGAGACATAAGACCATTCAAGCCTCTTAATTATTCTCCACAGCCATTTGTCATTCCATATAACACCGTTCTTCTTCACGAAAGCAAGTGATTGCCAGAGTAGGTGCTTTGTGGCAACACAATTGCTTCTCCAGAAGGGTGTAATGACAGCGTTTGTGGACCTCCACCGATGAAATTAGTAACAGTAGAAGAAGAGTAAGGAGCTCGACAATTCTACTCACAGCGGCTGTGAGCTCCATCATTTCATTTCATTCGGCAAATGGAAATAAAATCATTCTAGAATCAAGTAGTAATTTCATGGAACCATGAAACCTATTTTTGTAATGCTATTTTGAACATTTGCCATTAATTAAACTTTTGTCGAATTTATTCTGAGAGGGAATAAAACAAGGTTTACAGTATTTTCAAAACCTTACGGGGAGAAGATGTTGACTTCATTATATTCATTTCAACCTATGTATACATGTATGAACAGAAAGTTCAAAGGATTTGCCGGTCATTGCGCCTGTGAAGCGTGACAGCAGCGATGGGATCACTAATTAGTTTGCACGTCATTGAAGCACGGAGTCACTGGTATGCTCATCGTCTGACATTTTCAGACAACCCTCTCGCTGTTCACAATTAGAATCGGCAGTGCATGCCCAGTAGGTTTTCACGGGTATCTTTGTGCATAAAAGAAAACAGCGAAAGACAAAAAAAAAAAAAAAAGATTGAAACGGGCCAATGGCAGATCTACACATGAGGCGTTTGCTTCTTAAGAGGGAAATCGCACACTGCAGGGTAAATATACAGTTTAAAGCACATGTGAGCTCACACTTCTATGTGCCTTTATATGGAAGAGTGTGTTACACGTTTGTTCTGACCTTGCTGTGTGAATTGCAAAGCGTGATAGGAGCCTCCCATTCATCACTGTCAAAACGTAGACTCCTCCAGCCACATTCAGGTAATCTATTTATCCCGGTAATTTGTTCCACGCTTCTAGCAAGCTAAGCAAAAAAAAAAAAAAAAAAAAAGCAAAGATTCTAGCCCAGCTCGTGCATATGTGGTACTTCCTGGTGAAAGATCTGTTGCCTTTGGTTACCAGCGCTTCAGGTAAAGTATCATTTGCTTCACTATAAATGGCAACAAAATGTACAATCCCTGTGCTGTCCCGATGAGAAGGTTTACAGAGACACCCTCTGTCCGACATCTTCTGCTTTTTATTAAACTCTGTCATAACATCTGGGTTCTCACATGCTACGCTTCAGTTTCCTGTCATTTAACATTATGTCACTCCATGATATCAAGCTTTAGTTAAGGATGAGGGGAGCGGATCAGATTCCTGTTACATGAAATCAAAGCCTTTCAGCGTTGGACAGCACTAAAACAGCATTGATTCAATTTGGTATTTTCCTTGGTTATGAGTTACGATTTATGGATTAAGACCAAGACAACCGTTGTGTATCTCATGTATCTGAGAGACGGAAGTCGCGGCCCTGAGAGATTCTTAATGGTCCTCTCTGTTGCTGCTGGGTCAGCAGTGCATTAGAAGAACATGTCCTTATGTAACTATCTCCACAGAAACAGTCACATCATCAGCTCGAGGGCTAACAGGAGACAGGAAGAGATACTTGAAATTAAGTTTTAACAAAGAACATTTTGCAATTGTGCTGGTTTCTGGCTCGCATCGAAATCAAATAGTATAAAATATAAGATGAATTGGTTTTTGAATCCCAGAAACGTTATAACTAATAACTATTGAGTTATTTCTCTTGGTGATCTCAATACCGACATTTGTGGCACTCCATCTTCTTTTATTTCTAATTTAGTCAAATGTATTATTATTTCAATTTTACCCGATTTGTGAAGCAACTGAGTGACAAAAGGACACCTGACCTTTTTCTCTCCCATGTTTGCTGGGTTGATGATGTGATTTGATTTTGCAGTCTCTGGTTCCGCTTTTCTCTCCTGCAAAGCCCCCACAGTTATTGACCCCTTAACTTCCTTCTGTTCCTTGCTTCTTCCCTGCTTTTACTGAACCTAAAAGACCTTCTTAATATCAGTGAACAGTACGGCCTCTCCGTAGAGGAGCTTCTCAGTGCTTGAACAGTTTCAGATTCCGCAGATTGAATCAGGTGTAAGAAGCTGAACATGCAGATGCAAGGAATTTAAAGATAAAAAATTGAAGAAAATATCAACTCTGTGACTTCCTTTCCTCTTTAAAACATCTAATATATGTATCAGTACACAGTTAGAGAAGCAAAGAACACATTGTGTCTGATCACTAAAACAGGATTTATATTTCAAACCATACATTTTATTATCTTGTTATCGGATCCAACATTCAGAGGAGCTCCCTTTTCCAGGCTGGATGGACCTGAATGCAGAGTCCCGTCTCTGGACATGTTTGGGAAACAAGCAAATCAATCAGTGTCAATTAGAGCTGCGTTCAAAGTAAACCACATCCTGGCAGTCAGGCTCTCATTCTGCACTTAACAGCAGGCAACTTGATTATGCTGCAAGAACCCTCTAAAGTGCTCCGGGTCTGAAAGGATGAACGGATGCATATGAAAGACTCTTGCAGTCTCTTATCGACACCACTCCCAGGTACCCTCCTGGGCACAGACGTTTGCCTGAGCACGAGAGGAGAGCTGCACTGGGAGGCCTCCGTTTCACGAGTTCCACGTTGCGCTCTGAACCTCGTCACACACCACAGTTTGGGAAGCCTTTCCACACAAGTAAACCTTCAAAAGGCTCCTTTCCTGCTCCCCTCTGCTGTTCATCCTCTCATTTTGACACCTCTCTGCTGATGTGGCACCGGGGGTCTCCATTGATTTCCGAAGGAGGGTCTGTGCAGTCGCTTCCTGCAGCCGCCCTCTGTTCAAAAGGTGAGAACGCTGCACTTTAACCGCTGAGTCTGAGTAACGCTGTGAGATGTGGGAGCTTTAATCACACTTGACTCGCGGTGTGACTCATAGAGGTGGGTTGTGAATCCTTTCCCCCCCACATAGCTGTCTATTTTTGATGCTTAATTTGCATGCACACAACACAACGCTCACATTTAACTAAACCCTGAAGGTAAACAACCACCCGGACAAAGGAAGAGAGGCTCTGTTGTTAACTTCTTGTATATCTTATCTTGATGTTATGCAGTATGCTGGTAACAGGGAACATTGATTCATCATACATACAATGTACCTTAATTGATACAGTATATATAAGGTAATTTGATGGATTTCACATATTACACAAAATACATAAATTACAACATTAAAGACGTTTGATTTCAAAGCTGTTTCATTGTGTGTGGACGATTAAAAACAAAGCTCTTACGGACACATATTTCAGATGGTTGCACAGTTTTTCTTTTTTCTCTTTATTATTATTATATTATGATTTTGACTCTTCATATTCTAAATGCTGAGATTGAAATGTACCCTTCATTTTAAAGCTACAACCTCACTTTATATCACGGCTGGTATTCATATCAATGATCCTTTTTTTTCTGCTGGCGTGCTCGGTGCTTCTGTGTTTTTGCTCGTCTGGTCCCAGCAACGACCAGTTTCTGTGGCAACATGATTTTGAAAATAGCTCCTTTCCAACGGCCCACTGCTGTCGCAAGTCCTGCAGGCAGCGTCCCTCTCCTGATGCATGACTCATTCATTGCTCATTATCATCCCACACTCATTTCATCCCACGCAAGATCCCCTGCTAGGATATCTGATGGAGACGGTTGTGTGTGTGTGGAGGGGGGGGGGGGGGGGGGGCGGGGAAGTGGCTACTATAAAGCCGGTGTGTCCATGCTGTGATTGGCTGGTGGGATCCATTTAATCCGCCCTGACTACTACAGGGGCCGCCTCCCTGCACTCCTCCCCCTCGCTCTCCCGCCCTGACGGCATGCACACACAATACTGTGCTGTCTCCGTTCCAGGGAGGATATCAGCCCTGCACAGGGAGGAGAGGATTAGCACGGCCGCTCAGCTCATCTGCATACGCGTTCCCAGAGAAGCACATGAGCACCCGGAGCTGCACCTCTTTTGTATAAAACCTGGCACTCCGATTACAGAGGCTCCACTTCATCTACTGTCACTGCTGTGAGAGGATTCAATAAGGACCACCATTTTTTCCCCTCCTTTTCGGATTCTTTTGCACTATTTTCAGGATCTCTTCTATATCATTTAAATCTGCCATTTGTTGTCTGTGATGCCTCTATTCAATTGGGACAATGCGAGTTATATCATTTGATATAGTCTCGCTCTGAGCATCGCACAGTTTTCCTCTCCTTTTTTGGGGACTTTTCCACTGAGGTTGTTTCCCTCATCTGGCTCGGTGGGACTGTGAGCGCCAGAATGCCGTCTAAAGAGTCCTATGAGGTGCACAAGGCAGAGAAGTCCCTCGTGCAGAAGGCCAAGCGAGAGGCCAATCAGGAGGACATTCTGGCAGCAGCTCTGGGGATGAGGATGGGGCCGCAGAAACCTCCAGCCACTTTTTGGCAGCCGCTTAAACTGTTTGCCTACTCACAGCTCACCTCACTGGTTCGCAGAGCCACGCTGAAGGAGAGCGAGCGGACACCCAAATCCGAGAAAGTCCACAACTTCAAGGTGAGACTTAAATAACCGTCTTCGGGGTCAGCTGTTCGCTCCCCAAGATGTTGCTTTAAATTCATCATGTGGGGCCAGAGGGCCGTTTGTAATGCTTCCGTTGTTGGGGGCAGGAGGAGTGGGGGGGGGGGGCGTTACAGAGTGGGAAAGAGGGGATGAAAAACAGAGCTGTTTTGGTCTGTCCAGCAAGCTCTTATCAAAAGAAAAATCTGTTGGGTGGTCTGTGGAACCGCTGCTGTCAGACTGTGCTCCAGATGGATGGAGAGATCAGGCGGATGGAGAGGGGGGGACCCGTGGACCCATTTGGCTCGGGCTCACTCTCCCCGTGTGGCGGGTTAATGGGATGAGAGCAGCGAGTGAAATATTAGCTTCAAGGTTTTCAAGGTGCTGATGCTTACCAAATCTAATTCTGTTGCTTTGCTTATTAAAATTAACATTTTGGCCCTGGTATAGTTCCTGTGATCAAAGCCCCCACGGCGATACGGTGATATACAATGTGAGCACATTTATAATAAAGTGAGTATCAACAACATCTGTGTGCTGAAGCAAGACTAAAATATTCCAAACGAAGATTACTTACAGTAAAATGTCTTATTATTCGAATTAAATGCCTCCATTTTCATTACCCTCTGCCTCTAAAATCAATAACTGTATTCACAGCCTGCATGTGGATGTTTTTCTTGCCAGTAAAGCGAAAAGAAAGACAGGATGCAGTACAGTTTATAAAGATAACAAAGACTAATTACATGAACGTGTAAAGAGTACAAACAGAGGAGAGATCGATGAAATTGTTGTGCTAAGATTGTGTAAATATCAATAGAAATGTCAGATGACTCTGCGGGTTAATATTCTCGAACGCATTGATCAAACTGCACCGAGTTTGTTTGTCGGCTGTATCTGCTGTTGACTTAATGGGAGCTGTGGTTTGCTGTGGCTCCCAGTGGCCTGCGTGATCGGATGGGTCCTTGTACCCTACTGGATTTTTAGGGTACTTTGTTTCCTTCAACAGCAAGGTGGCCTCCCGCTGATTCTACAGACACCTTGACCCCTTTACTCTAATGACAAGTCAAATCCCACTGTGCCAGGATGACAAAGCCTCAGTGTTTTGAGGGGCTGTTTGAACAGCAATCCTCCTCCTCCTCCTCATTTTAAGCGTGAGCACCTACAGGTCTCCTGCTGAAGTAGGAGAGGCTGCTATTCCCCACTGTCACGTTGCCCTTCGTTACTGATGTCTGTCCCCGTCCTCCTCCCTGCTGTAGGTCCATACCTTCCGAGGGCCTCACTGGTGTGAACATTGTGCCAGTTTCATGTGGGGACTGATGGCTCAGGGCGTCAAATGTGCAGGTACGTCTCGTTCTCATCTGCTCCTTCTTATGTAAACTGCCTTTATGGTATATTCATGGTGTACAAAGGGGGCATTGCAGTATATGGGTTACTTGGTTATTAGTGCAACTGGAGCTGGATTATTGAGTTCTAATCGAAATCCAAACAGGATTAGTTGTATGGTGGAGTGAAAGGAGAGCTTTATATGACAACATACACTGCTAAAACCTTATTTTTGACCTATTTTCTCCACCCACTGCTTTGTGAATAGATTATCAATACAAACCAGCTGAAGAATCCGTTTTATCTCTATAAGCTGAAAGGTTATTGAAAGAAAATTTAAAAGCAGCTCTTTAGCCTTTTTGGAAATACAGGATTTTTATTTTGACTCGTTCTCTCTGATGTTATTACATTAACAAAGGAAATCTGTGTTTCCACTTCCATAACAGCGATGGATGAATATTTGCTTAATAAACACAACACAACAGTAGGCTCACTACAGCAGCACACGAAAAAAAAGTGATTAAACGTGATATGTTATTTCCAAAATTCTCTTTGTCACTAAAATGCTGCTCACTGTGCGCATTTTCAATCTTTAATAACGCTCTGTCCTCGATGAATATGATTTTACTTGGTGGAATAGATGTAACATTCAGACGTTGTTATTGTGAGGGAAATGCCTCTCTTGTCAAATTTCTGTTTCGCCGAAGCTGCTGCTTCCTTTCACATCCCAGAAAAGTCCGATGTGTGCCTTTGATGTTTTATTGATGGAACAAAGTATGTCACACAAATCTGTGGGAGCTCTGGAGTTAATTATTAATGTCTCGATTTGGAACGCTGGCAACAACAAAAATATAAAAGCACATGTAAAACTCCCATGCTGCCACTTCTTCGGTCTCGACCACGGCAACCAGAATCTAGGCCAGCGACGTCTCACATGATCCTCAAATTTGCATACCAAAAAAAAAAAAAACCCGTTCTCCCACCCCCTTTTTCTTTTTGTGTGTGTGAACTGTCGTTGGCCTCGTGCCAGAGAGCCAGCCTCTGCTTGTGCTTGTTGTGCCACATTTCCTCATCAGGGTACGCCCCCCCCCCCACCGCCCCCCCCAGCCTCATCCTCATCATGAAGGAAAAACAAAGCTGGCATGTCCCTTTAATGAGGAGCAGAGCTCGGAGCGTGGGGAAGGAACTCTGTTTTCCACACACATTCAAATTCAGCGGCTTCAACCAAAGAGCTGGGTCAAGCGGCTCGACCTTCCCCCTAACTTAAGATACTTGGTAAAAAAGAAAGAAACAGAACATCCATTAAAGACCGTGGCACATTCAGTCAGTTCTCAGCTCTGCCGGTCGACATGGCGATGGCGTGCCGATTAGCAATTAGCAACGAGCCACCATCAGACCTTTTTCTCAGAGCCCGTCAGCCCCGACGGAGCCGCGGCCTCCTCTCCATAGCAACGGAGACGGAGCTGACGGTGCAAGAAGGCAGCATCCCGCGTCGATTGGCTCCCAGTGTCCCTCGGGTCTGTTTCTCGCACTCGGCCCGGCCCACCTGGGGCCCCCCGGGGCCTTCAGCGCGCTCACACACGCGGACAACAGGAGCTCAGCCTATTTGTGTCTGGTGACAGGGCCGTCCTCCATTACATTGCCTGTCTCATGTCCTTAAGAGAATCATCTCTTAAAGTAATTACATTTCTGCATCAATGCCTATAAATGCAGGCTTTTTCTCCAGGGATCCATATTAATCTCAAATGCTCTGTGGTCCCTTCAGAAACATAGATGATTTGCTCTCAAAAGTATTTTTCGATTCAATTCTTGGGGATTAAAATGTCATTTTCTCATGTTTGTGGAATCAAAAAGCAGGCAGCATTTGTCCAAATGAAACTGTCGGTACTTGGGGGCGGTTCAAAAGATCTAAGAGCATGAAGCGCTGCCCTATTTCAGTCTGGGAAACTAGGTCTAGTGTGGCCCGCAGCGCCTCAATTGCTGCTTCCACAGCCTTTGTGTGTGAGCTCGGGTTTGGAAAAGAATGGAGCACGCAGCTCCTCCAGGCCACAACGTGCTCAGTGTTCCTCTCATTCCCTCCGTGCGTCTCTGTTACAAAGCAGAGCTGCGGTTTCTCTCCTCGGGCTCCTCTGTTCCCGACGAGGTGAATCCTGCCCTGAAACAGCTGCGCCTCGGGGCTCCGTCCGCTGTGACTGACGACAAAACGCAGTGTGGGATACTTAAACTGACATCATGACTAATAAGCCATTTAAAACACCCAGTGTGGCGCATCCTGCGCCTGAAAGTACCATACGATGGGGAAAAAACTAGAGAGAATCCTAGTGAAGCTACTGGTTATTATCTAATGCACTTTGAGTGTTGTTTGAATCATTATTATGAAATGCTTTCATACAAATTGAAAAGAGTAACACACAGATATTGCATACATTAATATACTCTTGAGGTTAGTCATTGTTGCAATTTAATGTTCTTAATAAAGAAATGGCCCGCTGGTAGTGACTTTGGATCCGTCCGGGGCTCAAGGTTAATTCCATGCGTGTGTGGTGGCGAGAGAGGAGCTCTCCGGTGGTCATGTGACATTCAGGGGACAAACGTTGATCACGAGCATCAACCCCCTTCTTCTCTTTGCCAAAGCACACAAGACACCAGCCAACCAAATCCAAATGAGCCTGATGTTGGATGTGAATTTGCATTTCAGTCTTCAGTTTAGAGACAAAAGGACTGACCTAATACATTTTTTTATATTTTCCCACGTTGCCTCTCTACAGATGTTAATGAACGATACCTGCTGTTTGTCCCTTTCTGCAGATTGTGGTTTAAACGTCCACAAACAATGTTCCCCTCTGGTGCCGAACGACTGCAAACCAGACCTGAGACACATCCGTAAAGTCTACAGCTGTGACCTCACCACCCTGGTGAACGCTTACAACACAGCGCGGCCCATGGTGGTGGACATGTGCATACGAGAGATCGAGTCCAGAGGTCAGTTTACGGCGTGCGTGAGTGTGTGTGTCTAATATACCTAAATATAACACCACTTTCCCCCGACATGTAAATGTGCAGTTTAGTTAACTTAATATACTAATTTGATACAAATAAAACAGCTGAAGACGGTGATTTACTGACAATAATTGGCTGAGTGGAGGCTTTCTAGGGAAGGATCATAGCCGTCGTGCAGCAAACAAACAAAGAAAGGCTTGATTCAAAGTCACCATAATTCATGTTCACATTTAAATTGATCGTAACATTGAAAAATCTGCATGAGATATTGTATTTTGGGATTTTACACAGAAACATTATGAAACAATGAAATGTTGAGCATTTAACCAATCCAAAAGAAACATTTCAGACAAATTAAATAATTAATTACCTGCTGGAAATGCCCACATTCAGCTTAGTACTGGTAGTGCTTCAAAGCCATGAATTAAATGAAAATCGAAATTAAACAGCGTACGTATTCTATTTCTAGTTCTGTTCTGCCTTTTTTTGTTTGCCTTCATGAAGACATGAAGTACTAACTCAAGGACAACTAATCAAGCTGCAGATCATCAAGTTGCAAACGCAATTACTGATACATACAACTCCAATACTTTTAATATATTCAGTATTTAGCAGACTTTTCGCAGGAACCCTCGATAATAAAATCCCTTTATAAATGCCGTTTGAAAGTTCATGAAACCCACTTGATTTACGGTGTTTGTAGCTTTCTTCTCGTTTTAAATAAGCAATCTACGTTGTATAGCACTCACATTGAGCTGCTTAAAGTCTGCCTGCATTACTAACTGAGGTAATGTCTTTGGGAAGAGGGAATGACGGAGAAGAGTGATGAGTGTGCTGGTAATTATGAACACGTAATGAGGAATATATTACTCTGTTTCCTGCTGCCTTATTTGATTGCATTTTAGTTAAATCATTCAAGTATGTAGGAAACTCATTGCTCCCTCGTTTTCTGCCCTCTAATATATGTCCGTAGCTGAGTTAGATTTATGTCTTTATTATTTTGCCCAGTGAAGCAGAAAACTATTGGCATGAGCTCATGTTGTTCTATTGCGTGACATTGTGGACATTTAAACCTTAATTTCTTATGCATATTTAATGGGGTTTGTTAAATTACCCATGGCAATGCATTTTTCTACATCACTCATGACAGCCCTGACAACGTCTGAAAGTTTTGTTTGATTCCTCAAGGACTGAAGTCTGAAGGCCTCTACAGAATATCTGGATTCAGTGATTTGCTGGAGGAAGTCAAGGTGGCGTTTGACAAAGGTATGCCTTCCTTTATTGATTTCTGTCAGCCTATTCCACGGCACGCTCTCACGTCTTTGCATAAGACACCCGGAACACTTCGGATTAATGAGAATGTGACACATTTGTGGAGGATTACTGTCCATCCGGGAGTGCAGACCCTACCCCGACGTGTCCCTGTCACGCAGGGCTTCAGAGTGTGGATAGACAGGGCGACCCCAGGGGGATGCAAACCATGCGCGCATTCGCCCTGCCTCACACTAAAACAAAAGAACTCCGCTGTGTTGGGATTCAATAGTTGACTTAGTGAGAATGAGCCTGTCTTTGCCCAGTGCAGTGTGAATTCTAACTGTAAGAAAACCCCCGCAGCGGTGGGCTAAACTCTTCAGCAGATCCGCATTGTGGGAGATCATCCATGAAAGAGTGTCACTCCAGCTCACAGCGCTGTGATGTTCAGTCTGCCAGCACAAGTAGGCCATGGCCCGCTCTGGAGAGCGTGCATAACTGAGGGAAAGTCAGAATGAAAACAGGCCATGCGGATGATAGCAGCTACATTGCAAAATACAATAGCGAGAGAAGATGTTTTTTTTCTTCCTTTCCTTTCCAGCCCAAGGAACAAAACCTCTTTACTCCTCAATTCACACGATGATGTGAAAGTGTGGATGTCAACCATTTTTTACAATGTGAAAACTCACTTCTTCTTGTCTCCTTCATTCCATCACGCATCCTCACAGATGGCGAGAAGACAGACATCTCAGTGGAGGCCTATGAAGACATCAATATCATCACCGGTGCTCTGAAACTTTACCTCAGGGATTTGCCGGATCCGATCATCTCATACGACGCTTACCCCAGGTTCATCGAGGCTGCGAGTAAGTCACAACGAGACAAATTAGTCAGAAAAACACCTGTTTTACTGCGTTGGTTGTTCCTGCTGTAAGAGGGCTGTTCAGTGTTATGTTGTTATTTGCATGTCACAAGTAAGCTGTGGTATAATGGCTTAATAATTACTGCCAAAATAACAGAAACACCTGTGTCTGAGGGAGTGAAATTAAACAGCCTTCAATGTGTGTGTTTAATTTCTGCTGCGATTGATATCATAAATGTGTTTATATATTGCACACATTCTGTAGTTTTATATTAGATTGCCCGTAAATATCATGTCCTCTCAAATGTGTGTGTGTCTGCTGCCGTCTTAACCAAAGCTGTTGTTTAAAACTACACAGATCTTACCGTTGCTATTGAGGAAAAAAGAAATACATTCATCTGTATTGTTCCTCAGTGGTACATGGAGCAGAATAGTAAAAGGCTGCTTCAAACAGCTGCCATAGAATGGGTGCAAAGTCTGAACAAGTATTTATCCAATTGTGCACCTGATTTGCAAAAGACAATGTTAATCTGCATTAGCCTCAAGGTGCCTCAGACCTATTCTCTTTTATTACTCACACAGGAAATAAGTGCATTGATTTCTGCTCGTATCCTCCGAGGTCCGAGAGTATGTTCCAGCCTCTCTAACCGAACCATCCTCTCTGTTGCTCTTCAGAGCTCACAGACCCGGACAAGAAGTTGGAAGCCTTCCGTGAGGCTCTCGCTTTGCTGCCGCCGTCACACAGTGAAACTTTAAAGTACCTCATGGCGCACTTAAAAAGGTGAGGAACGCTGTCGAATGAAGTAATGGACCGTGTGGCAATGAATAAGAGGCCGCGGGACCACCTACTGTTTCTTATATAATGAAGGAGAGAGTATGTATCACAGTTAAGGGATGACATGCTTTGTACACTTTTAATAATACATTATATATATATATAATTCAAAGGGTTGGCATATTTTTAGATTCTGTGGGCAGAGTGTTTTTAAAAAAGGAGAAGGTCTAATATTGGAAACACAAGGAAGGGCCGTGCTCAAAAAGAAAAGGATGTCCAGTAAGAATTAGTAAGGTTTTCAAACGTTTAAATAATGTTTTCATCTAATCACATATTTGCAGGGTGACACAGAATAAGAATCTGAATAAACGAATAAACAATGTAAACCGCGTGAAACTGAGCCACATTGCGGCTGCAGATGTGACTCATTGGTCGTCCAATCTGGTTATTCAGAATGACACGTTGTGCCTAAAAGCCTCACGTCATGTGACTTCACTGCACATAAACCGCTCTAACAACACATCAGTCACACTGATTCACGATGAGATTAAAACCAAACACACAAACACCTCGGGCAACACCACTCAAGAGATTTTTAATTGCTGGATACATGTGCAAGTGTTGGCTTATTTTGAGATTTTGAGTGTTTCAAAAAGCAGAAGATCTCCTTTCGCTCAAAAAGAAAGTGACACAGTCCGCTACGTTTATTATTTTCAGAATTAGTAAGGTTTTCTCGCTTGTTAATCATTCTTTTCTTCTAATCTCATAACTGCAGGGTGACACAGAATGAGAAATTCAACCTGATGAACGCAGAGAACCTCGCCATCGTTTTCGGGCCCACCCTCATGCGCGCACCCAACCTGGACGCCATAACGGCCCTCAACGACATCCGCCACCAGAGACAGGTGGTGGAGGTGCTCATCAAAAAGGAAGACGTGCTCTTCTGAGCACAGATCAGGACTTTTATAGAATGACTATCTGAGGATTATTTTGTGTAAAGACTTGAATGACTGTTTGTATTACATTGATTGGTACATTTTTGAAATGCCCTTTGTATGGACGAGTGCTGCCCTAACGTCTCTCCTCCCCTGTATCGGGTGTGGGCCGTGAACTTTACAATTTGGAGTACTTTTATGTCTCCCCATTTTTGTCGGGGGATTTTCGGAGGCTGACAGGCCAGCGTGCATGCTGCAAGGTCTTCGTTGCTTTGTAGTCGTAACCCAGCATGTGTTAAGATCGTGTAGTGCTGAGATTTGGCTTTTTGTCTGTTTTGTAGTAGTTAAAGTCCACATTCCTAGCTGCCTGCTGTGCATTTTTTCTTTTTCTGTCACACATTGTATAGCTGAGTGTAAGAATATGCTACTGATATTTCTGGGGTAATGTCTATGATGCTGTGATTCTTTTTGATCTCCTCAACTGTTTTTATGTGACCTGGATACCTGTAGTTGAATGCGCCTTTCTTATTAACATGTACGGACTGCTGTATTTGCCTCACCGTAACATTTGTGAATTTAAATTTTGTATTGTAATGTTTTTGTACGCAACTTGTGCATGATCACTTTAATTTATTAAACCTTACTCTGAGACATGATGTGCTCCATGTGTCATCTCACTTACCATGATAAAGATCGAGAGCAAGTTGTGGATTAAAACTGCATAAACACAACATGAAAAGCTGTCTTGGTAAATAAGTTGGCATTTTCATTTGAAGTGGTATAGCTGAACCCCTGGCAATTAGTTGGATATTTGCTCTCAATAGCCTAATAAAAAATAAAAAAATTGAGACCCACTTTGAAAGATTTCTATCTTTAGCAGAAACTGATGGGCTTGGGCTGAATGCCACAGACAGCAAGGAGAAATAACAAAATGATCAAGATACAGACAAACACATTCTTTTCATGGGATTTGTTGGGGAAATATACAATCACAGTATCGGTTTCCTTGAAAAGACTAACGAATAAACAGTAAAAACATTTGTTGCTGTGTAAAAACCTTTGAACTGAGCCACATTGCGGCTGCAGATGTGACCGATAGTCACCAGTGATTCTGGTTATTCAGACACGTTGTGCCTTAAAGCCACACATCATGTGACTTCATTGCATAAACCCCTCTAACGACACATCAGTCACACTGATTCATGATGAGATTAAAACCAAACACACAAACACCTCGGGCAACACCACTCAAGAGATTGTTAATTGCTGGATGCACGTGCAAACAAGGCCACATTAAATGTATGCTTTTTAAGTTTAATCATCCGGGTTATGTTCTTCGAAGCAATTTCTACGAACCAGCCAAGCACAGCTATCAGTGACTCATTATAAATCCACTGGTTCAAACTCAAATGGGAGTTAATTGGATTGTATATTCATTCCACATTACATGTTGAATTGTTATTTTTTTTTCAGATTTGATTGTTATTGAAGGATTTAAAATCTGTGTTTTGTCCAGCGTGTTGTTTTCAAGCTTCACATTAAGCATTTCCCTCATTTTAGATTCACGCTCTCAAAATATCACCACAAAGCATCTGAGAAGCAATCACTGCTCGACATTTAATCACTTGGGTTTTGTGACCACATCACATTGAGTTAATGTAAGCAAAAAACGGAGACTTGTCTCTGGTGATTGTGTGGCAAAATTGGATTTCCATCCGAGCGTTTAGCCTCCCCCACCATTACCGGCCATTTTGGATGTATCGTTCCCTCATCTACTGCAGGCATTGGCTCTGAAAGAAGGTAACCCACACCAATAAAGCTATCGAGCCTTCTACCCTTCAGTCCGACGCCGTGATAACACCGCGCTGGAGTAATCTCTGCCAAATGCATTGTGCGGTGGATTTGCCTCATTCACTGTAATGAGACTGCATTTGGGAGGCTGTGATCCGTGAGATATCTGACTTTTCACTGTTGATTGGGTGGAAATACTTTCCTCCCTTGCAAACAGATGACCTCAATACATTTTAAAATGTTGAATTACAAAGAAGTGCAGCGCTGTAAATATTTTTTACTGTAGAATTATGAATGTCGCTGTACTTTTACATACAATGGTAATTTATTTGAATGGGGATTTCACCTTGTAACAAACAAGTAAAATATGACATGTATATGGTAAAAGAACACATAATGGTCTATGATAATGCACATCATCTTCCAAAATATGTTACTAATTCTGTCCCGTGTCAAACGTTCCTATATTTATGTTGTAAAATAAACCACTCTACACACATCATAATCTCGTCTGTGAAAACTCTAATCCTCTTAATCTTCACCGAAGCATAAACATCCAACATGTTGTCCAGTTTTTCCCTCCACCTCCCTGCAGATATTACATGGACGCTTTCATTCGAACATTTAATCACACACGTGCACAGTTATAAACGCACAGCTTACAGTCCTCCAGAGGCTGGAATTCAATGTGTTTTAATTAACAGTTGACAAAGAACCAACACGCCTGGGAACCTCGGGTTGGCTGAGCAGATATTACACGACAGACTTGAAGAGAGGCAAAGCGTCGCTTGCACGCCGTGAGTTCAGGTGGGCTGGTGATGGCAGACGGGGAGAGGGGAGGGTCCAGGCAAATCTCTCATAATTCATTCATTGCCAAAATAGTCATTTTGCCCCCTAAGTAAGACGAATGAAGCGGGCGGTTGGGTGAGCGGCTGATTGAACGGATTCGGGACGTGAGGAAATTGGGTTGCCTGACCCATTACGTCCAAGGCAGGGCGGGGTAGTGCACAGCAGAAGAGGGAATCCCGGGTGTAGCACCTCCCCCCCCCCCCCAGGAGACACACAGAGGGGTTTGATCATCGGAATTATCTACGATTATAATATCATAAATTGTGAGGAGGCAACTGGACCAAACGGCAGGCACATATTGATCATGTGCTAACATGTAACTGCCCTTGTGGAGGGATCATATTGTCACGTTTGCAATGTCAAAAATGAAGCTGACAGTTTCACTTTTTTAATCCCACTGAAGTTCTAAAGCAGTGTAATTACAACAAATTCCATATAAACTGGACGATAAATATATTCAATAATTACTCAAGGGGCTGCTAAAGAAACAGAGAGCGAGTGCTGCGTCTGGTCTGGAGCTTGTGTCCACGACGGGATATTTCAGTGGTGGATTACTCCGGCATGTTGATCTTATAACAGATGTCAGAAGAATGCGGGCCTCTCCAGTGACAGGCCTTGGCAGCGAGTCACTCACATCCGCTGTCGGACAACAACAAAGGAGCTGCCAGCGAGGAGCTCCGTGCTCGTGCAGTAAGTCACTCGCCAGCGCTGAGAGAACATTTTAGGTGGGTCAAAAGCTTTTCGATCCTCAGGTGGTCAGCGAGCAGCGCGCGGGAGCTGGATCTTGGTTTCGGATGCCTGGCTTTTATCGGCGAGAATGAATACTGTATTTTTCATTTTTTATCTGGTCATTCTAGCGGGTAAGAACTTATTTGAAACTCAAGAAAATGTCCGTTGGTTCCCAGTGGAAACAAATGTTGGTTTACTTTGCTAGAACTTGCGTTTGGGTTTTTATATGATGAAAAGTAAATAACAAAAACCATTGATTAACTCTGTTTGCTGTCATTCTTTTAATGATAATTGCCCTTTGGCAAGTCAAAGCTGATCCATTTCTAACAATAAAAGTAAAGAGCAAATTGTAATTCTGTGCAAACCATCTATTTGATTGACAAGGCCACGTGTTCTCACTTTGCTGTTCAACCACCAGTACGTCTGTGACTGCATGAAATCACATGCATAATGGTATGTTATTATATTATGAGATTTGTTAGTTGAAGGTCTGGACTTTCATTCAACCAGTCAAACAAAATGTTCCCGTGAAATGACCTTTTTTTCAAGGTCAGCCGAGAAATGAAAGGGGATCTTGCTCTGGCTTCTGACAGATATGTGTTAGAAAGATCGGGACATCTCTTTTAACAACCTCACTGGGGTACTATTGCATGTTTGAATGCAGTCATTCTAGACCCCAAATATATATATACAACTAAGTTAAGTGAAGGCTTTTTTTAAATCTCCAAAACGTATTTAATGCCAGGCATTTTCTAAGCGGGTCACTTCCAGTTTACAACATAGTCAAACACACCATGGTATGAGACTAGGCACATCTATTTTTAACTCATATTAAATTAAGTCACCTAAAGTATCAGATGTCCTTAAAGCGACATATCATGATCATGTTCCAAGTCTTAGAAGATAGCTTCAGGAGCAAAGGACATATTGCTGTCATATTTGTTGTCCAAATTTCCTTAGAAAATTAGTAACTGTAAACAACAATAACCACGTATGCGGTTTTAAATTTAATTTTAGGTGCTGCCTGGGGCTCTTCGGATGAAACCCGCTTGGTCAAAACCCTCTTCACCGGTTACAATAAAGTGGTCCGTCCTGTCAATCACTTCAAGGAGGCGGTGGTTGTCACTGTGGGCCTTCAGCTCATCCAGCTCATCAGTGTGGTGAGGTCTCATGTAACATCACATCGCCACCTGTACAAGGATTCACCGTCACCAACTGTCTAAACACGCTCCTCTGCAAACACAGGATGAGGTCAACCAGATCGTCAGCAGCAACGTGCGACTCAAACAGGTTCGTTTTTCTGTTAATGAGATATGGCTTTGTATTTAGGGATTACAATGTCAACAATGTACAACTAAAAATATCCGTAAAAAATACATCATTATGCTTCTTTAGCTTGTTAGCTAGTTCTGAATCTGAAAAAAAAAAGAAATTGAAGTATGAACAAATATTTTGAACAGATGTAATGTAATGTAATGGCAATATTTGATTTAGAAAATACACTATTAATGTTATAAACAAACAGACAAACCTAAGGATTGACCACAAAATTAGACAACCTATATAATAAGTGTGTACTGAGTGTACTGAAAGGAATGCTTTCTGTATTAGGTGCATAATCCTTCTATGAATTGTAAAATATGACTCACCATATTTAGAAAACTATGTGTCAATTAATGGATCCTTTTATGTAGACCTTCCTTTAAAATTGTTATCCGTTCAAAATGTGTCTCCACTGTGAAAATCTAGTAACGCAGTTTGCATGATGTTTTCTGCTCACATTTACTATTTCTCTCCCTTCCACCCCCACCCTTCTCATCATATCTAAAGACCTGTCCATTGGTGTCCCTTTCTGTTTGCTTTTTTCAGCAATGGAAAGATGTGAACTTGCAATGGAAGCCAGAGGATTACAACGGCATCAAAAAGATCAGGGTTCCCTCTACTGACATTTGGCGGCCTGATCTGGTTCTCTACAACAAGTAAGCCATGGCGTCAGGCTGCATTTGCTCAATTCCCCACACGCCGGTTACTCTTCATCATTACAATGAGCTTTCCATGACTGCAGCCAGACCTGAAGAAACAATTACCGCACCTAGTGGCGTTGTCTTCAATCATGCGTTCCTGTGGTCCAGAGTGCGGCATGTGGAAGCTCATATTTCATTAGGCTAAATCTGGACTCTGCGTCGACTCCCCCTCTCGCCATATGCTGCTTTTCCCCCCCCCTGACAACCAGTGCCGGGCTGAGCGCTGGTTGGCTGGGCTGACCCCTCCTCGGGCACTGATGTCCCTTTTCATTAACATTTAACTCATTATCTCCCATATTGACGCTGACTGGGGGTCCCTGTGTCCCCCGCAGTGCCGACGGAGACTTTGCCATCGTCCACGAGACCAAAGTGCTTCTGGAGCACACGGGAATGATCACGTGGAACCCGCCGGCCATCTTCAAGAGCTACTGTGAAATCATCGTGCTGCATTTCCCCTTTGACCTCCAGAACTGCAGCATGAAGCTGGGCACCTGGACCTACGATGGAAACCTGGTTGTGGTCAACCCTGTAATTGAATATTTTAGAGGAATGGTTCTATATTTTGGAAAGCTACACATTACACTATCACGAGTGCCATAAAAACACACAAAGAGTTCTAACAAAAGAGGCACAATACATTAATTGAGGGTGCTACGCTAACTTTCTCCTGTGTGCACATTTATACAGACAAAGCGTGGTAATGATCTTATGATCATCTCTACGTCATCATCTAGTCACCTTGTCCATTGCCTCTCCTCACCAGGACAGTGACCGCCCGGATCTGAGTAACTTCATGGAGAGCGGGGAGTGGGTAATGAAGGATTTCCGCGGCTGGAAGCACTGGGTGTACTACGCCTGCTGCCCAGATACACCTTACCTGGACATCACCTACCACTTCCTCATGCTGCGACTCCCGCTGTACTTCATCGTCAACGTGATCATCCCCTGCATGCTCTTCTCCTTCCTGACTGGTCTTGTCTTCTACCTCCCCACGGACTCTGGTATGTATGACACGGATTCCAAGAAAAAAAAAAGGAACATTTTTTCCAAATTTTCCAAAAAGCATTAATCATACATGATACAGGGAATCACAAAATACATACGGAATATTCTTTAAGCTTCCTGCATATTGCTTTTCATCATGTGCGTTATTTTATAATGTAACCAACACATTAGACGGATCCTTGTCCCTAATTCTGAGCCATGAGCTGCTGCTGCGAGCACTGCGCTGCCTGTGTGCACATCTGCTCATATTCCCAGTGTGTAGGTCTGCCTCATTACCCAGGGTCCCTCTGTGTTGCCATCTCTGAAAGCAGGCCTCTGCTTTAATGTATAATAGATCACTTGATCCCAGTTTCTGATATGACTGCTGACAGGAACGTGTGGAGAATAAGCTGGTGCCAGGAGATGATCTCTCTGGGATAACCGCTCGCAATGAACAACAAAAACATTTCTGGCATTTCATGTGTGAAATGGTGTCAGAATCTGTTTACTTGCGCTATTGTTCGGTGGAGAAGCAACAAACGACAGAATGCCGCACACTCTTGCAAATTGGATTTGCTGGTTTGGTTGATCAGTGCATTTCGTGTCTTGCTGTGTAAATACTGTCCTGATTGGATGGGAAGGGAAGAGAAGTAGTTACTCATAGCAACAGCTCTCCCTGTTGGCAATGTAGTAAGATTGCATGTTATTGGTATCATGAGCTAACAGCCGTTTAAAGTGGCAGCCCCCCAATTCCCAAACCACTTTCAGGGTTATTTATTTCAATATGCCTTTTAAAGCCTAGGATGTGTTTAGATGACACAGAAAGCTTTATTGAGTGAAATTTTACATTGGAAACATTCTGTGACACAAATTAAGGTCTAAATTTAAGAGGTTTGAAAACTTTTGGCAATGTGAGTCCTCGTAAATTGAACTTCATATTCATATTTGTGACAAGTTCAAAATATGAACTATTCATTTTAGAATGATTTTTTTGTACAATTTCATGGATTATTAAAGTTGTCAAGAGGTAATCGTATCTGGAATGAGCAACCAAATAACAGCTAAGATCAGAAGAGGGTCTGGAAGAGAGGTAAATAAAAAATTGTTGTAACAAAAAAATAGGAATTTATTTAGGTTAATTTGTGAACCATTAACAGCACCTGTAAACAATCACATATCAAGGTCCTTTCTGTATTGGTTTTAAACGTTGGATCATATCCCACAAGCAAAAACCATCTGATGATGAAAAAAAGTTGGTAAAAGAACATTAGATGAATTTATTTATTCTTTCTCCATAATATATTGGAATATTTCTCTGAGCTGCATATTGGGTGACGGCCAGTGAGGATTTTATTTTGTGTCTCTCAGGTGAGAAGATGACTCTCAGCATCTCCGTCCTCTTGTCTCTGACTGTGTTCCTGCTGGTCATTGTTGAGCTGATCCCCTCGACCTCCAGCGCCGTACCGCTCATCGGGAAGTACATGCTCTTCACCATGGTTTTTGTCATTGCCTCTATCATCATCACCGTGATCGTGATCAACACCCACCACCGCTCCCCGAGCACTCACACAATGCCCGACTGGGTCCGCACGGTGAGCAAAACCGGATCTATTAAACAGAAATCCGTTGGTCAACTATTCCCAGGCCCGCGTGGTTTTGGAGAACAATCCTTAATCGTTTCTCTCTGTATTATTGTGCCATCTAGTGTTAGGAGATATATAAAAAATATTTGTTTTTTCTATCGCAGGTTTTTATTGAAACCATTCCCAACATCATGTTCTTCTCAACAATGAAACGCCCAGGAAAAGAAAAGCAGGCTAAATCTAGTATTTATGGTGCTGATTTTGACATCTCGGACATCTCTGGCAACCAGACAACTTCTATTACCTACCAGTCGCCCATCACCAAGAACCCCGATGTTCGCAGTGCCATTGAAGGAGTCAAGTACATCGCAGAAACCATGAAATCCGATGAGGAGTCCAATAATGTAAACTTTCTCACACAGGAAGATTCACAAACATGGTTATTTAATGATACTTGCTTTTGTGTTAGTGACACATTGTCCCTCTTCTTTTTCAGGCTGCTGAAGAGTGGAAGTTTGTGGCCATGGTGTTGGATCATATTCTGCTGTGTGTGTTCATGGCCGTGTGTCTCATCGGGACATTAGGAGTGTTCGCAGGCCGTCTCATTGAGCTCAGCATGCTGTAAAGGCTCAATGTGAAACTCCCAAACTTTGTTTTTAAATGTACTGTATGTTGCCCCGCAGCATCCCCAATTCATGTAAAAATCTCTGTTTCAAAGCGTTTCAGATCACAGCATCTTCACTAGATTTTATGATAAAACTGGGTTATGTTTCTTCTTTATGTGAACATTATGTGTGCACTTTAAATGTTGAATTCATTCAAAGAAAACCTTTGCAATATTTTTTGGACGAGTTTTTAGGGAACAACTGTACAAAAGGTGTGTTGTCAGATTTTAAGGTAATCTGTACAATAAAAGACATATTAACTCAAAAATGCAGATATTTCTGTTTCTTATTTTTTTGGTACGGCTTTACTACTGCACTATTTCAATGTGTTTATTGCCTTTCAAATGGAAATACCAATTCAGATTTTGTTCTCTTAAGTTGCGAGCTCAAAACTGTATGTGTTTATAGTGTGTTTATTCCCACATGACGCAACGATGCTTTTGAGAGAAGATTTAATAATTCAAAACAGTTATACTTGCAGGCTGGTAATTTTAAACAATGAACTATCAAGATTAAAGATGGGTGACAATGCAAATTTAAGTTATATTTATCTATGAGCATATCCCAAATAAATATGCCAGTCCCATTACTGTCACAGTCATGTGACCCATTTTTGACATACATATATTGATTCCTGCAGTTTTAACTGAATAAATAAGTCCTTGATAAATGACTGATGCTTTTATTGGTTGTTTTTTACAAAAATCATTGCGTTTTGCAATCTGATTAGAAGTTATTTCCATGGACGATTTGGACATTTCGTTACCAATATCAGTTTATACACAAACATCTTTTAAGTACAAATATGCATTAAATATGCATTTGAAACTACAATATTCAAAGACTAAAATAATGATTTTAAACATTAATCAAACGCCAAATATATACGTCTGAAAATGTTACTAAAAAGTGGTTTATATAAGGAACATGGTTGCTTAAGCTGCTGTGGTTTTTTGGTCCAGTAAGCCCCGCCCCCTCCCGCAGTTTGCATGTGATTGGTTAAATCGTTGTCGAGGACCGAAACTTCCTGGGTGGGAGCTAAACTGCCGTAAACACGCAGTTTAAAACGGAAAACGTCAACGTAATAATTACGCAAACTGTTTCCTAACAGTGGACTTCCAAGCTTTTTTTTAACTCCATGTAAAATAGTGTTTTCGACGAACCCTGACTCTCGGTTCGCGCACTTAAGCTAACGTTAGCTTAGCTGGCTAATGGCTACTCTTGCCTTCAAGTGACTGACAGCAGCTTTATATGAGGGGCACAACAAGAAGAAGTAGGTGAGTAACAGTAACACTGATGTTGAACCGCTTGTTGACAATGGCAACAGTCTTAATATCGATTCCGTCATAAAACGTCGCTTCGGTTAACTAACGCAGTTGTCGCGTCATATTTGCACCAAACCTGTCTCACAACCTTTGACCGTTGGCTCGTTTCCCTCTCGTAGTTTCTGGGAATGCCGAGCCGGGGACGTTGACGTGACTTCACATCGGGCACGACGGGTCACCGCGGAGGGAGGTTCGGCATAATGGAGGTACCAGCGGAAAGAGCCACCGACCTGAATGTTTCACACGGGGGGGAAGGCGACCCGGGCTCCCCCGTCCTCTCGCCCAGCATGTCCATCGACAAGCTCCTACCGGCCCTCTTGGAGTGCTTCGGGATCATTTTATGTGGCTACATCGCAGGCAGGGCGAACATCATCACGTCCGCGCAGGCCAAGGGACTCGGGAATTTTGTGTCAAAGTTTGCTCTCCCGGCGCTGCTGTTCAAGAACATGGTGCTGCTGGACTTCGGTGACGTCATTTGGCCATTCCTGTGGAGCATCCTCATCGCCAAAGCGGCTGTGTTCGTCATCGTGTGCGCGCTCACGCTGCTAGTGGCCCGTCCCGAGGGCCGCTACAGTAAGGCTGGACTTTACTCAATATTTGCCACCCAAAGCAATGACTTCGCCCTGGGATATCCCATCGGTAAGTGTGACGACTTCACCACACGGCTATCTGTTCTGACTGTAATCATGCTGGGATTATCCTTCAAACTAAAGTTATAACGTTAATAATTGTAATGTTACACCGTAAACTACCTCAGCAAACAGAATGGGATCATCTCTTAATTTGGTGTCTCACCACTTCTGGGCCGTCCCCTATTAACCATCGCTATCTTTAGTTGAGTTGGAAAGTTGTGCATTGAATTTAGCAAAACTGTCCCAATAGATACATTTTGAGAAATAAAAACTGCATTAATGGTCTGTTTTTATATTTGCTTATACCCTTTAGCTCAAAATGTTATCTAGTTAATAAACAAACCTTTTTATCGTGAATTATTTCATTTTAGCAGTTAACTATTTGTTCCGGACATAAAACATTTGCTTATTGTAATATATCTACCTGAGGCTTTCCATACACAGGAATTGTGATTTCCCCTTGGCGAGCTGCTTTTGGCAATACAATGTTGATGAGTAATTTCTTTTCATCCACAGTTGAGGCCCTATACAAGAGCACATACCCAGAGTACCTCCAGTACATCTACCTGGTTGCCCCGGTGTCCTTAATGTTCCTAAATCCCATCGGCTTTGCCTTCTGTGAGATCCAGAAGTGGAAGAATGGAGCATATCGCCAGCAGAGAAAACTCTTCATTGTGGGACTTGTAGTCCTGCAGGTGCTGAAGAACCCCATAGTGTTCATGGTGGTCATCGGCATCATCGCCCATTTTGCCCTGCACCAGACAATTCCTCCCTTCATGGCTGAATTTGTGGATGGCTTGGCCAACTCTTTTGGAGGAGCAGCTCTGTTCTACTTGGGTCTGTCCATGGTGGGACAGTTGGGGAAATTGACCCGATCCACAGTCGTGACACTGATATTACTCACAACAGCCAAACTGTGAGTTGAAAAAAAGACATTTTGCTCCTCCTGATGTGTATGGTTTTGTGTTATTAGATGGCCTGTTTCTAATGAGCCGTGCACTTAGGATTGTGTAGAGTCAGCAGGTTAGAGCTCTGCCCACATGTTGTTTGGTGCTGTCACAGACCTCTCCCACACCACAAGTCTTTTTACCAAGTGGATGACGTGCAAAGCGGTCTTAGGAGTGCATGCCATAATAATAGTTCCTCTTAATATTTTAGTGGAACTGCAGTTTTCGTTGTAGTGAGAACTAAACCATCAAATAGTGACACCAGTCTTTGGATTTGACTTTCAGGTTGCTGATGCCGCTGATTTGTAAGGAATTGGTGGATCTGTTGGACAAAAGCAACACCAGTGCTTTGAACCACTCAAGTCTGTCCAATTATGCGTTTCTTTACGGAGTGTTCCCCACTGCACCAAGTGTGGCCATCTATGCAGTCTATTATAACGCGGAGCTAGAAGTTGTGAGTTGCTTACATCTACCTGCCATCCTCTTGTACACCATTCAAGATTCCAAACTGTTCCTTTCTTTGTATCTAACCTACATCATTTTGATAACAGGTAACCTCTGGGATGGTGATCAGCACTTTTCTCTCCGCTCCAATAATGTACGTTTCTGCCTGGTTACTCACGATGCGTTGGATGGACCCTCAGCTTCTGATGAATTCGCTGCAGACTGTCAGCTTTAACATAAGCATTGTTTCCTTGATTGCACTGGTGAGTCACAGCTAGACACCAATGTGTGAACTTGATGTTGGCCAGTATTCTATAACTCACTCTATGATGAATGTTTTGTTTTGTTTTAACCCTTTATGTAGATACTGAGGTGATGTCATGCTTCATAAACCATTTGTCGTGGCATGCTCCACTTCTGCCCCTGTCATGATGTCAGTTAGTTTGTTCAATAACAGGGCACAATTCACTATTTAATAATACACATCATGTTTGTCATAGGAAAAGTTCAAATGCAAAGAACACACATTACAAAGAAGATGTTCTTCTTGTTAGATGGCAAGAAGTACGGGCAAGAACTGAAACTTCTATTTTATTCAGAGGATGTGGGGCCAAACACATGTTTGGGCAAACAGATGCTTTGCCGATTTATGGCCCTACTTCCTCATTTGTTTCCACTTTGACTGCATCTTTTTAAGGAACCTGCAAACTATTGCTGCAAACAATGACACATCTTTGTTGTGACAAACATTCTTCACATTTGAGTTAGTATTTTTCTGCAGTAATTTATACTGAACTCAATAATCTTTGCACTTTGCTTTTAAATCCATCACCTGCCAACAATGTTTGATGAACAACTCGGAAAAAATGTGTGTTCTCTTACAGGTGTGGACAATTGTTGTCATGTTTTTAAGCAAGAAATTCAAGAGGCTACCTCATATGTTTACAGTCCACCTTTTCCTGGCTCAGGTGAGCATACTTGCATGTTCTCACTAAATGTACTTAATTATCCATTTGTTGAAAATACAGGAGCAGTAGGTATAACTTCAAAACATTTGATGTTTTTGTAGTTTCTAACGTGCATTGGGATGATCCTGTGGAACTTTGTGGTGAAAGAAGACAACTTCGTCGGACAAGTCCTGACATTCACGTTATTATGTATTTCACTCTATAGCACCTTCCTGTGGCCAGGTATGCTTTGCATGCACATTCTGACCATTCTGACCAGTTTAACCCCATATTGATCTACCTTGGCGAGCTGTGAAATCTGAAGTTGTATCGTTATTTCTGCTTTGTCCTTTTTAGGTTTAATAGCTCTTTCTCTTGTGCTCATAAAGAGGTTTGAGGATTTGAAAGTTTCACCAGGCGTGTTTGTCATTGCTGGCTGGGGGTGAGTCATTGGAAGGGAAACAGAAGTTAGAAAAGAAAGGGTGTGTGTTTGTCTGGTCTTCTTAACGGGCTCAAACAGACTAATGGCCCTGAAGCAGACTTTACATGTTGCACAGCAGTGCTTGGATCTGCACATGAGTAAATTGTAAATATCTTAAATCAACAGGGTTCCAGCCTCAGTAACTGCTTTGCTGCTCATTTCCGGGGGGAGAATTTCCGACACGATAGACTCTGCATTCTTTTACGGCAAACCACAGGTAACAATCAAAGTGGAAATCATTACTTTCTTTCTGCTATTGAACCCCCAAATAGTTACATAGATGTCTGGTTCTCTGTATGTGTGTTCTTTGACAGATCATCTGCACTACCGTTGTAGTTGCCCTCAGTTTACTGCTGGGTGGGAGCTCTCTTGTGTGTCTCAGTAGAGGAAGCTGGGCCAATGGGGACCAAAGCCAAGAGGGAAACTCTGCAGAGGATCTAGTGACTGAGATTGAACCAGAAGACCAGACTGGGATTGAGCCATTTGCCCCATCAGCAGATGTCAACACAGGTACTTTCTCTATCTAACATATTAATTAAATTTGTTTGATGCTTTTAAATCCCCTGCCTTGTATTTGAGCCTTTATGAGGTCCGTTTGTGTAGTTGTTGAGAAGAAGGTGGTTAAATCCATTATCTTCTTTTACAACGGATGCTGAGCGTTGAATGAAAAACACCTATTCATTATATAAATGTGATTTGTACAATTTTCTGTTACAGTATATCATGATTCTAACCTTTCATTGCAACACTGACAACTCTGTTAGAAAGATTCTTACTCAACATCGGTGTAATATATGATTAAACATTTACTAAATAATACAAGTAGAAGACACAATTGATGCAGATACACATCAGGCATCAAGGCGACTCAAAGGTTTTCTTCTTCGGTGCTGAGATATAAAGCTGGAAGATCAACATACTAACACAAGGGGGGTGGAGGGGCTTTGGGCAAAAAGTCCTGTGCATCAATCGTATAAATGTAGGTCATCAGGCTCTTCAGCGACGTACCTTCTACCACCAACAATGTCAGCTAGTTTATCCCGACATTGACACGCAGATATCCCAACTGTCAGCAGACGCGGAAAAACAATATGTCTCTGTATGAGAGTTCATGAACTCTGTCGACAAAAATAATATTGACTAAGGCCAAACAAGAACAGATTACAGTTGGAGCTGCTGAATAATTCAAAACAATGCTCCAATCGCAAAGGGAGAGTTTCCTGAACTTGCATTCAAATATTCCTGTTGAGAAATTCTAGTCTGTATCAAATATGTATATTATATATAATGTGCTTTTTGCTTCCAGTGTGAACTGGGAAGATATTATAGTAATTTGTTGTTAATCACCCTTTGTTATCAGCGTGCCTCATATGTGACTGTGCACCACCCCCGCCCATGCCCGACATGATCACCAGCACAAACACAAACCACCCTCCGACCACACTAGCAGGTAGCGTATTAACCACACATGCATTTTTAATTCTGCCAGAAATTAGAATGGATTAAAGCCCAATAAATAAAGTCTAAACAAATCAGAACCACCGTGACCGTTGAATGATGTCCAATTTTTCTCTCCAACGAATAAGATTTATTTCTGATCTATGATGTGCTGCCTCCCGCAGGTCAATGTGAGAACAGCTGTGAGTCCTCAAACTGCCTGCTTGTCCAAGCGGAGGAGCTTAAACAGGTTGCCGACAGACAAGTGGCCCGTCATGTGCTCTTATGTCTGCTTCTGACTGTCAGCCTGCTTGCTGTGAGTAAACCACCACCTTTCACTTTTACAGTGACATGAAGTCCGCCTTACTGCCAGCATCATTATATTTAGTGCGTCACAAACCAAATCGGACACAATTGGCTGAGCTGTGTAATTTCCAGCTCAATCACTCAGCATCTGTGGAAGGCTTCTCCAGAGAAAGCCATTAGAAGAGTCTTATGTTTTGATTAGTATTTATTGGTCATAACAGATGAGATGTCTGTTAAATATTAAAGGCACAGTGTGTAGCATAAAGCGGGAGAAATGGAAATGTTTTTCTATGGTAGATAATTTCTTCAGAAAAATAACCATTCTGTCTTTTCGTTAGGTTGTTTATCTCTGCATGTGTGAGTGTCCTCTGATAGTTCTGCTACACACGAGAGATGTTTCAGTTAATCTGCAACCTCGTCAGTAGATGCTGCACGCAAACCCTTTCAAAGGCAGTTCAGTACATATACTTCTCTGTTACTGATACCAAATAATAAATGACTTAACTCATGTTCTAAAAATGGTTTCATCGTTAGGGTTTGCTAGTGTGTACACGTCACATGACCATAACAACCCTCTAAACACTGTCTGGCAGAACCTGTCCAGCTGCTTGTGGCTGCTGCTGAACGACCAGCCCGGTAGACTCTACTTGGAGCTTCTGTTCTTTTGCGCTGTGGCCAACTACGGGCAGGTTGGTGTTCCAGACCCCGTGGACACAGGTCGTAAGCATTTATTGTCACACAGCACCGGTGACGTGACATGTTGATCTGTCTCCAGGGTCTTCTCTCCTTTGCTCTGTTCGGGTTGGACAAGCACTTGATTCTTCTACCATTCAAGAAGAGGTAAATTACGCTCATCTTTTGAAACTACTGCAACACCTTAAAGCACTTTTTAAGTTGTTTAATACACACGGCATACTTATATGTACTGAGCATGTATACCATGTGTACACACATACAGTACACTGTACTCGCATGCATTTATATTTAGTTTTTTGTTGTTTAGGTGTTACCGTCTGTGGTATGGAAAGAAGCAAGACGAGCAGCTGCAGAGTGAAATGCCTGAAGAAATCAGGATGACGTGCACACAGTTCACCAAATACCACAAGGACCAGTGTTCTCAAGACATTGTCAAAAGGAGAAGGTGAGAGCCGTTGTCTTGGCAACCCTGAAACAAATTCCATCGACCTTTGGGTGAATGCTTCTTTTATCTCTTTTAAAGGTGTGGAAAGAGGACCGTGGCCGACTGTTTTCTCGGCTGTGAGCTTGTGGAGTGGCTCCAGCGGGTGGGCTTGGCTCAGGACCTTGGCGAGGCGGTACTGTACGGGACACAGCTACAGCAGGGTGGTGTGCTCCAGCACATCAAGCAGGAACACGACTTCCAAGACAGCCGCCTTCATTACCGCTTCATCGCCTAAGACACAGGCTGCCTTTCTGTTTTTAGCAAATTTAGCAAAATTGAACGGAGATTCAAAAAAACATATCCGCACCCTGAAAAATGTTGCAGCACTTAGAAAATCCTGCACAGTAAAAGTGCTGCAGTGCAACACTCCTGATTTCTGATGCATTGTGTGGAGTTGATCTTGAAGGGAATTTTCAATTATGATTTTTGCCATTTTTACATTTAACTTTTCATTCAATACAATAATAGCTGATATATTGTGTTGCAGTAACATTGGTACAACAGTCAATCAGGGCAGGAAGTGTCAGATGATTGAACATGTACACATAATCCCATTTATCCTTATCATAACCAAATCACATAAATGTGGCTACCTGAAATTGCCATTTTAACCCCTCAATGGTTGGCACATGTACTACACAGCTACCACTACGGTACCGTGGAGTAGATTATAGTCAGAGAGTCAGTCTCGAAATGCACGTCTGCAACAGACGGTTTCATGGCGGCCAGTTTCTTCACATGTCAAACTGTCTCCATGTTCTTCGTCCTGTCTGACGCAGTTGTAGTTAAGTAACTGCATCCTTTAATCTGCTATAAAGTTGGATATTTTCATAGCTGAATATGACTGACACCCCAAACAATCAAGTTTTGCGCCAGTATTAAAGAGCAGATTTCTGTACATGCACTTCAATATCTAATTTTTTTTATTTTTATTTGTGTCATTTGGGGAGCAACTATGCACAAATAGCTTTTGCCGTAAAGCAAATTCTTGGTACAAGCAAAAATACCACTCTCCTACAGAATGTAATATTCCCTCTAGTGGGACAGAGTGTATTATCACTCAAGTAAAGCACTTTCCAAAAATGAAAAAAAGGGACAAAGTGGTTAAATTTGCCTCTATTTTTCTGTTGTTTTTTTTTCAGCCAGTCCATGATTAAGTTAGTTGTCTAACTGGCATGAAGCACGAGGAATGTAGCTTTGAAGGCCTGCTGTTACAACACGTCTGTTAAACAAAGGGAACTGCCACTTGAAAAATTAAAAGTTATTATTAATAAATGCTAACAGAGTAAATGAGTGTCAGAATCCTGTTGTTGATGCATGTTTTTTCTTGAAGGTGTTGGGAGGGGGGGGGGGAGTCTCAGGTAAAAAGTAATATAACAAAGCAAAAGGCTTAATTGTAAATCTTTTGTGATTGACAAGTTTTTTTTTTGATTACCTCAAAACATGTTGAGAAAACTGCCATAGTGTCTTTTTGATAAAATACTGATTCAGTGAAGCACTGGCTGCATATTTATGATTTGCATGTATTTAAATAAATGTTGTTTAATGAACCCATAGTAACTTTTTTGTTTCATCTTCCTGGTCAATAGTTTTGATACACAAAACATTTTGGTCAATAGTGTCCTCGGCTGCTTTATTCTTTGTACAGCTATTTTACAATCCACTTTTTCAGAATTTATTATACAATCATGTTTGTACGTACACCCAAACAAGCTCAAATGCACAAGTGTCTACTGCTTTTCTCCCTTGTTTACATGTTTTGTGGTTTCATCTTTTGCCGTAGAGACCCATCTCCCCCTGAACACAGCTGGAAAACAGATTCGCCAAAAAATCCTCTTCCTTAATACCATTAGAAAGAATCTCCTCCATCTCTGTCCTCTTCTCCTTCTCCAGGGCCCTCATACCTTCGGTGATCTTCTTTCCTCTGTCCTATACACATTGAAAAAAAAAAAATTGTCAGTACATTTTCAGCATACCGTGAGCCCACTAAGCCAAGCGACAGAATTAAGTCTTTAAACCTCGTGGGATTCAACGACAGCCGCCACCCGTTCGTGTTTGAGGAACAACGCGTGCTTGCGGTCCGGCTTGCTCTGGAAGCGGGGTTTCTTCTTTACGGGGTCGTCTGCCCCGTAACTGGGAGAAGAAGTCTCCTTCAGCTCAATATTGTTCTTCACAAAGACGAAAGGTTTGAATACAGACCTGTTGAAAAAGTAACCTCGGTCATAATCTGAAGTGAATTCAAAAGACGTCATCATCAGCTGACGTGTAATCGAGCGCCGTACCTTTCAGGGCCCGGAGTTGCTGTGAAATAGTGAACCCCCGGCAGAGCAGGATTCGTGGGTATCACAGACACCATGCTTCCCGTTGTCATGAACGAGCCCTCCATGTTGATGCCACTATCTTTATCCCTTAGGATATCCATCATCGTCTCAGCAGTGATGTGACCTTGGGTTTTAAATGAAATCGACACGGGCATGAGCAGATGGAAAAGACTCGTGTGTGTGTGTGTGTGTGTGTGTGTCGATTCTCCGCGGTGAAGTACAAACCGTTGTTCTCCTCCAGCAACTTCTTCCCCTCGCAGTATCTGCTCCCAGAGGCTTCAATCCTGGCTGTGGTCGTGAAGGAGAAGGCGGTGGAGAAGTTGAACGGAGTCGCTCCATCCCACCAGCCCTGGCCTCGCGCATATTCCCTCATTTCTGGATGCTCTTTGTCGATCTTAGTGGTTATGCTGTACTGGTTGGAGATGTTGCGATGGCCACCTAGAGAAGAGTGTAAAAAAAAAAAAAAACTTCCTAAGCAGTGCAATGTTGTCACTAGAAAAAGAATAGTGTTGATGCGATTCTGGATCTATACATCTACTACTTTGTGTGATATGCCGATGCTGTTGTAAGCAGACTTTAGCAACGGTGAAAATTTAAAAAGGCATTAAGATCATCATGAAGAAGCTACCGGAAGCTGCTCTGAGAAGGACCTGGTCACAGAAAAGATGGAGCACAACAACCAGAACGATCACTCAAATACGGTACGGTATTTTACCATTTTACTTTGATTTTCTTTTTGTTAAATGTGAAATAACGGTAATAACATTAAATACCATACATGTTAAAAATAATGATTTTCTGAATTTAATTGAAAAATGAAAAGCTCCACTATGAAGATATATCTGGTGGACAATTGTATTTAACAAGAATTCATTTATTACGGGAAAACTGTCAATTAATCAAGGTTACATGGGCCGGCCTTGACCTATTACATCATAGTAGATATTATTTTCCCCGTTACCTTTCACTCTCTCTGCTGCCCAGTGCTTCCCTGACGTTTCCAGCAGCCAGGCCTCTTTCCGGTCTGAAATGAGGAAGCTGTTGTGGTAGGTAAAGCTGCACTCATCCTCCATGCAAGTTCCTCCCTGGCCATATTTCTGCAGCATCTCAGTAATAACGTCCACAGCTTTCTCAGCTGTATCAGCTCTCTCAAGTCCAATCCTAGAAAGTCACAGATTTACATTTGAATTTTTGTGTTCTCACAAATGTACGGTGAACTAATAACATGGTGATGTACAGAATAGTTTGTAGTCACTACAGTGTCATAAAAAGTCCCTGTTGCATTTTGAGTGGATAGGAGCTTGGCAAGAAAAATAAGTAGGCTTAGTGAAACAAACCTGACGAGATCCATGCCAAGAAGCGCTTCGTCGCCATCTGCACTCTCTCTGCCCCACACTGCTTCATTTCCAATACACACTTGATGCTCGTTTGCGCCCATCTCGGCGCCCCACAGCCATGCTGGTTTGCTTAACACAACTGCATAAGTGTGGGCCACCTGCTCGATCTCTATGTATGTGCACTGTTCGCAGGGGGGGGGGAGAGGAAAACACAGGTTCACCAAGAAACATTGTGGGCAACTGAAGGTCACTGCCATGAAATGCTGTCTGAGGAATCTACCTCAAGCTTGTCCCCTGCAGCGTGGTCTCCGGCAGGGTGATACACCACCTCCTGGACTTCATCACAAGGCCTGTCAGAGTTCTTCCCGAAGATGATGCGTTGTCCCTCGGTGGAAGGTGGCAGAGCCACGAAGGTGTCACAGGAGGATGGGTACATTCTGAGTCACAGAATGGGAGCGATTGAATGGGTGGATTACACTATTTACTAAACAGATGCCTTAGCATAGGAAGCAAACATATTTTACAATAAATACTTCGAATTACTGTCAATGAAATGACATCGGATTTAGCGTTAGGACTAAAGTTGGATGTGTGCAGTTTGATGTACATGCTAGTGTGAGGTGTCACGTAAAGTCACGGATGTTGCCATACTCAACATTACAATAAAGTAGCCTTACCTTCGTTTGACGCTAACTCAGAACTGTCGGTCTAAGTTTCTGTTTTCATTCCTTGAATATAATGTGACGTCATCGGTCAGAGTTCACGTTTCCTGAATCGGAAACAGCCAAGTCACGTGACTAAGCTGAAGTCAGTTCCTCATTCGACATTAAACCAGTTGAGATACCAAACGAAATCTCTATTATGTATTCAATTATATAACGTTTATGTATAACCCTATTCGTCATCAAAATAACGGTAACGTTTGATCAAGTAACGATAACCATTTACCGCTTTAATCACAGCATATCCAACGAAGCAACGTTAACGTTAGCATTTTTTAAATGATGTAATGCAAGCTATATTTGAGTAAATTTCTAGTGTCACACAGTGGTTTGGGATAAATATGTAGGCATTTAACGTTAAGTGAATTAACGTTAGTTCATAACATTCGTTAACTTAGTTACGTCATTAGTTCCGAGATGTTCAACGGCTCCCCGTAACACCATCGTAGAACTATCTTCACGCAGGCGGATGTGTTTGTATGCAACGGAAGACACGCTAGCGACTCTATAAGACAAAAGTGAACGCTACAACTTGACGTTATAATAGGGCAATCATGGGGAAGTCCTTCGCAAATTTCATGTGTAAGAAGGATTTCCATCCTGCATCCAAGTCAAACATCAAAAAGGTGAGTGCTAGCTTCAGTTAGCGTCACTGCTTTGAGATCTGCTAGCTAGCCAGTGAGCTATGCTAACTTTGTTTTGCTTTTGCTAGCCCACTTTGCTAATTAGCAGGAGCTGAAATGAATCCACTTTGATAATTTAGGTCACTTGACAGTAAATGTTGACTGCATAGCATTTTCACCATAGGATCATAGACACATGATCTAAGATAGCTCGCTCGCACTACAGTTGGATAAGTCATATCCAACTAAAGTTACCATTTTAACTTTACCTGCCGCAATTTTTTGGTTAATATTCTGAATAAGTTAGTTTTCATGTTAATTTCCCATAATTCTAAAAAAGTTGATTGAAAATGGCCTTTTTCTTGTAATTACCCCAGTGCTCATATCTGCGTTGTGTGAGTGAGAAATCATATTCAATATGGAATATGTCACGTAATCGTATTGTCTGGATGAAAGTTAGTATGCTTTTTCAATAAAAATGCTCTCTGATCTATTAATTAGTACATATTATACACCCTATCTTTAAAATTGTATTCAACAAATAATCAATCAATCCGTATGTCAGTTACCTTCTGATTCATTGGAATATAGATATAGAACACAGTTTAAAATGCCTGTCACAATATCTAATGGTTATGCCTTCAACCATTAGTTAAGAATACAAAATAATAATGAACTACTATAAATGACAAAAGCCAATGTATTTTTGTGAAGCACATTCAAATCAAACTCCTCTGTAGTCCTGTTCCGTACTTCTTTGTGCTTCTGGGTGTCGGCAAATAAGCAGTCCTGGAAAAAAATGTTTTGTCCATGTGTAGAGAAGTTTATATGTGCAGTAATTCACTTTTCACAATTCATTTTATTTTACAGGTATGGATAGCAGAACAGAAACTCACCTTCGAAAAGAAGAAGCAAGAAGATCTTTTGCAGTCATACATGAAGGAGCAAGATTGTTACAACAACAGGTCAGTGATACCTTGAATCTTCTTGTATTAAAATGTGGTCTTTTAATATAATTTATCTTAAAAATAACCATTTTCTGTTTATTGATAATTCATTTTTTGATAATCTCTATGTGTAGTTTTCATATTAACAGTAACTTATACAACTTTTTCTAAACACCCATCTTTACTTCACAATCCGAATAATCACCAATAAAATAACACATGTTGTTTTCTTATCTCTAGGGTGTTGGTTGGGGATGATCGGGTTAAAAATGGCCTGAATTTTATGTACGAGGCTCCACCTGGAGCATCCAAAGGTAATGAATCGCCTGA
This sequence comes from Pungitius pungitius, assembly GCF_949316345.1. Classification (NCBI taxonomy): domain Eukaryota; kingdom Metazoa; phylum Chordata; class Actinopteri; order Perciformes; family Gasterosteidae; genus Pungitius; species Pungitius pungitius. The sequence continues at coordinate 6,593,955 of NC_084909.1, forward strand.
ACCACTCTGATCCCAACTAAGTATTATTATATGTTATCCAAGATATGTAATTCTTAAGGATTTTCTGATTAACATTTCAATACCCGTGTTTGTTTTTTATTCCAAAATTGTCTTTTGTCCTGAAGAAGAAACAAAAGAGGTATAGTCCATTTTAAATATATACACTTCAACTTACATTGTTTCCACTTGTTTGTATCAAGAAAAGTCAACGCATTCAAATTTGCTAACAAAGATGAGTCTTTTTCAGGATGGTGAGGAGGAGTACAAGTTTGAGTGGCAGAAGGGGGCTCCTCGAGAGAAGTATGTATTTTAATTATATAAATAACATATTTTGGCACAATGTTCCAGACTCAGAATTTGCTTTTTATTTAATCCTTAATTCTCATGTAGATATGCCAAGGATGACATGAATGTTAGAGATCAGCCATTTGGAATCCAGGTGTGTGATGTTTTTTTTATTGGTTTGAAGCATATAGCCTTCAGCAGTGATGTCCAAGCAAGGGAATACATTTAAGGGGAGCAGGGTGAGGGTCACAAGTGGATTCAAAGAGATGCAAATTTGGTTTTTGAACCACTATATTATTAAATCTACTATGTATTGTTAAACATAACATTTCAAAAAGCAAATCAGACTCTGTATATAAAGTCTAAGACATTTCGGAATGTATTTGCTTCATAATTCCATCATTTCAAACAACTATTTGAAGCGTTTTGTTTAGATAATCATGCATACATCTCCACAATTTGTAGTAATGCCTGTTAACTCCTCAGGTGCGCAACGTGCGGTGCATCAAGTGTCACAAATGGGGCCACGTGAACACAGACAGAGAGTGTCCTCTCTATGGGCTGTCGGGGATCAATGCCAGCTCTGTGGCCACAGAGGAAGCAGCAGGTATAGTACTTACAACAGTTGTCTAAAGCTGACATATTGAACACATTCCCTGCAGTTTCTTTGTTTATAGATGCATTTCAATGCTGATTTTATGTTTGATAACAAGCCGCTGCAATTATATACAGTTTCTATTGTGATGCTATTGAATTGAATGGGGTCATTCATTAATTGAAAATTTCATCACAATACAAGTTCATGTTAAAAATATAAATATATTATTAAACGAAGGGATCCACCATGAATGTCTAACTTAAATGAAGTAACCATCCAAAGTTGAATTGAAAGGTTTACTTGCTGAAATATATATTTCTGTTAAACATAGTTCATTATGCATTGGAAGAAGAAAATAAAACAGTAGAGTAACCACAGTCGCACAAAAGAACAAGGAGCGCTTGATGCGCGTCTTCAGTCTGTCACAGAGTGCAGCAGGTACACCTACTGTATCCGTCCTGTTGGGTTTCAGCTGGAGCTCCCGGGCTTGAGCTGATTCTGACTTCTGCAATCAGCCAGTTGAGTAAAGTAATAATGTTTACCCTGGGAGAGTCCAGTCAGTGCGTGGCTGTTGATGGTCGAGTGCTGTAATGGTCCCCTTCCTGTGCCGGGAGAAAAATATGTAATTATTGTATATTCTGATTCATCTAACTGCTGCTCTGGCAGAGAATGATATTGTATGATTTGCTCAGCCGGAAGTGGAGTGAGTTGATTTGATGTCCCATTCTGTTAACAAAGCCGCCCCTGAAATTCCCACTGTGGAGATAGTGGTTGGCTCGGGTTTAACATCAATGGGACTCTGAGGCTGTGATTTGTGCTAACAGGTCCATCGATGCACCCCTCTGAGTTAATGGCGGAGATGCGAAACAGTGGGTTTGCCCTGAAAAAATGTGTTCTTGGTAGGAATTCTACTGTTTGTGATCCATCGCAGGTAATTGCCTTCTCACAATCCCATCTTTGCACACAAAACACGATATAAGAACAGGCATACACGTATTCTACCCTTCAGAGAGAAGAGCCTAACTATACTTCTTTGATGCGTCCCTAGCATATATATATAGACACAGTGTGTAGATACTGAAGAGAACAGATCAGATGGATTCAATTGCAGCAGTTTTTAAAGATGTTCCACAATGGTATTCAAATATTGATTTTGTCAAATGTATCTTTGAGGGTCAATTGTTTTATTGTTGTGCCGTTCCGTGCTTTTGCAGGAATACGTTGCCAGCGATGACGAGGAAGATCCCGAGGTCGAATTTCTGAAGTCACTAACGACCAAGCAAAAGCAGAAGCTCCTTGGGTAAATAATGTAGCACAACTCTCAAATGTATATTATGCAAGCTTCAATTAGTCAACCAAAATATGTTTGAATATTTTTATCTTTTAAGGTTATTCTTTTGAATTAAACGGTTACTGGTATTTTTGAATTTATTTTGTAAATATTTAAACTTTGAAGCAAATCACTAGTTTTGTATCTGTACAAAATAGTAAAAAATCAGATCATTGCATTTTATCTTATGTATTTTAAATTCCTTATTTAAATGTACATGCACACTTTGTTGCGTTGATATTCTGTTTGTTTCTGTTTTACAGAAAACTTGATCGGCTGGAAAAGCAAAAAAAGGCAAAGAAAAGGAAGAGCAAAAAACAGAAGAAGAAGAAGAGCAAAAGTAAACAAAAGAAAAAGCACGAGAGTAGTGACAGCTCAAGTGACTCTTCCGATACCACCAGCAGCAGCAGCAGCAGTGATAGTGACTCAGATTCAGACAGTCGCGGCAAGTTCAAGAGCCAAAAGAGGAAGAAGAACAAGAAAAAAGGTTCCTGTCGGGATAACAGCTCTAAGAGTGAGCGGCGAGTCAAGAGTCAGAAAAGGGCCTCGTCTCCCAGGAGCAGGTCGCCGAGCCTTCACACCGGACACAAGCGGCGTGAAGAGGCGTCCGCAGATTACAGACAAACAAAGGCCGAGAGGGGAAGGAGCAGGAGTCCGAATCGCAGCCCAGTGAACAAGATCAAGCCGGAGGGAGGTCAAGAGAGAAAGGGACTCGGCGGCAGGGACGGCCAGAGAGCGAGCAGCTCCAGGCCCGCCACGGACACCAGGAGGAGCGGCGAGAGAGGCGGGGGGGACAGAGGTGAAGACGGGCGACGCAGCAGAGAGGATGAGAGGACCAGAAGCGGCACAGATGGAGGGAGAGGCAGAACAGCAGATGGGAGGAGTAGGAGCAGGGAAAGGAGGAAGGAAAGGGAGGGCAGGGGAGGAAGTAGGAGTAGAGAGAGGAGAGAGCGAAGCCAAGAGAGAACAAAACGGAAGCACTGACGTGTTTGTATTTGTTCACTCTTTCAATATGGAATAAAACATGTTGATTTTTTTTTTCTTGGCTTTGTTAACGCAACAATGTTGTTGGTAATCAAAGTGTTCCCTCTTTTTTTTTTTTTTTTAATTGAAGATATTTTGCAGTAGGTCTCCTTTTTCTCCAGTAGAGGGAAGCAGTCGACAGAAAATGTACCCAGCTTCAATGTTGTCCTGTACCCGTTAGAGGGTCTAAACTAATTGATTAACATTTGAGGCAATTTGCAGCTATGATCTGTTGATGGGAAAATATTGGATGCATTTTTATTGGCCGCTAGACTCAATTCTGTCACTGCTGCTGTTTTTATTTTTAATTTTAGTGGTGTCGTTACAAAATATTCATGTTGTAAGGTGTTTTGAGGTGATAGCTACAAAAAATCTGATTAAAATTCTAATCGTCTTCATCAAAAAATTGCCTTTTTTTTACGATGCATGAAAAAAAGTCAGCGTCTGAAATTGGTTGAAAATGAAGAATGAGCCGTTTATCAACGTTATCGCATATCTAATAAATACATAAGTAATTTTTCATTTTGGTCACATGGTAGCAGAATATTAGTTTAACTTTTGATATTTTTCAGGCCGGTTACCCTGAATGCTTTGACACAATGTGTTTTTTTAATTATGTCCTGCTGAATTGTTGCGGGTGTCAAACAAAACAAATATGCAGTGTGTAAACACACTGGAGGCGCAGTATTTTTATATTTTATAACTATTAAATAATTATATTTCCTACATTGGACAATTCTTCCTGTTATTCTATTATTTTTTTTTTGCTAACATTTACACTTTTAGATATAACAGCCTCCGTAAGACACTCTGAAAAACGATTTTTGATTTTCAAATGAAAGGTTACAATAATTACATTTTAACCGCAAGAGCTTAAATTTCGTAAAACGTTAGCTTTTATATTTTTGGATGAAATTCAAATAGGATGTCTAATAGTTTTCCCTATCTGGCCGTTTACTTGAAGCCGCTGTTGCACAAAAGGAAATGAAAATAATTCCCCTCCATTGCCTTCTGGTCAATTTAACATCCTCTTTAGAGAAAGAGGGTGTCTGGATGAGACGCCGTTCCTTGACGTATTCCCAGTCGTGGCCTCGCGCTGTAATTATTCCCCGGCTCTTTTTTTTTTTTTTTTTTCTCCCCCTGTGAGAGTCGGACGCTGCAGTGGGTAAGCACAAAGAAGTCAGAGAGCATCCTTGAACCCTTTCAACACGGGGCCACTGATATTCAAATAACGCGCAGGCACCGTTTGACTGCGCCGAGCAAAGAGCATTTCGCATTCAGGCATTTGCATGTGACTCTTTGCCCTCTTTCGTTTTCTCAAGTTTAAAAAACTGTTCCCATAACATCTCCGTGGCTTCTGGCCAAGAGAACGACGCCGTATCCCCTATTCTCGGTCCATCGATTGCTATGCAAATGAGAGCAGTTAATTTGGACAATTAGAATAAATATTCAGGGGGCCCTTTGTCGTCAAACCCCCCTGGAAACCTCCCGATAAAGTGAAACTGAACAAAAGATGTCTCGGAGATTAATTAGATATTTGATAAGACACGAATCCCTAATCGCAAATACAAGACACATGGGGCTGCCATGTGCTCCAAGTCATAATTAATACCATTTAACAAGATTGTCATTTGGGCATGAAATGTTTTTTGCCGGGGCATTACACATTGATTTATTCCATAGGGGAAATAGTGAAAGTGAAGGTATTATTGGTGTTTTTAAGAAAAATAGCCTAAGAGCAGAACTCCATTTTTTTCTCAATTAAATTGAACTATTTTTGAAATTTAAACCTCACATAAATAATTAAACCAAAAAAATGTATATATAAAATCTCCATCACACAATTTCAGCCTTTTTTAAAGATGTTTTAATTACGATAAAATGAAAGTGTTATACGTGTGACTTTATACAGGTAAACATTTATATATAGATTTTTTTAGCAAAGAAATAAAATGGTTAACCAAAGTTGAAAAAGCTGTATACATACATATCCACAAAGTGCGTCGAAAGTAAACTCCCTGATTTCCAGGATACCAACACGAATAAAACAATCATAGCCTAACATTTACATGAAAATAACACATAGTTTAGTCGTCAATATACAAGATGTAGCTCACATTGTCCAACCAAAGTTCAACAGGTTTCGCGCCACCTCAAACATCCATTTCATTTTTGAAGTTGCCTGTGTTTTCTTTAGATGGATTTACGAATGAAATACTCGTTACGCCTGTGGAGAACATATTTTTTAAGACTTTGCAAATCGCTTCTTGAAATATTTTCTCCCTTTATTGTCTCGTCAAATTAGACCCGTTTTCAACGCTGTGCAGTTTTTGAATCTGGTTTGATTTTTTTTTTTTTTTTTTTTTGTGGCGGGGTGGAAACCTCATTAGGGCTCGTCTTGAGGAGACGGATCCTTAACAGTGATTCTGGGATTAACCCCCTCCAAAATAAGTTCTGGCGACTCGGACCTCGGGGTCTCCAGGTTACTGGTGTCGGTGTCACTGTCGCTGCCCCTTTTGCCTCCTCCACCGGCCGTGTGCGTTTTGATGTGCTTGCTCAAATGGTCACTCCGCATAAAGCGCTTGTTACATACCGGGCATGCAAACCTTTTCTCGCCGGTGTGGGTGCGCAGGTGTCTCTGGAGCTCATCGGACCGAGTGAACCTTTTGCCACAGAAAAGCCAGTTGCAGACAAAAGGCCGCTCGCCAGTGTGCCATCTCAGGTGCGCTTTGAGGTGAGATGTCTTTCCGTACACTTTACCGCAGCCGGGAATGTGGCAGCTGTGGAGTCCCTTCCTGCGCAGGCTGGCGCCGGCAGGTCCCAGTCGCTCGGCCTCCTGGCAGTTCGGACAGTCGCACGTCGCCCTGCCGGAGTACCGCCGGGATGACCTCGAGGAGCTACTTATTCCTGAACTGCCCCCAGAAATCATGGCGTTGGCGGCAGAAGCGTCTGTGTACGCGGGGATGACCGTTTTGAACCCGTCCTGCGTTAACAGGTGCTGACCGGTGGACAGCAGGTGGGACGCGCTGGGGTTGATTCCAGTGGAGCTAAAGGCCGAGTGCGTCAGCGAGGAGAAGTCCGGGTTGTAGCCACTCAGCTGGGAGTGGATGGCTTGAGGCGTGCCGGTGTGCAGTGAGGTCTGGAGGGTGCTTGCGGAATTCTGGACATCGAGCCACGACCCGGGGTTGGTGTGGACGTCCCACCACGAGGACGCGCCGTTGGCGACGTCGCCGGAGATGGTCGAGTGGAAACCGGACTTGTACCACGATTCGTACGGGTGCGCCATCCCCACCCGGGGGTAAAGAGTCTCCGCCGACGTGTGGACTTTGGATATAAAAGCCGACTGTCCGGACTCTTGGGACGCGACCCCCGCAGAGTTGGAGAACAGACCGCTGTACTCTGTGGAAAACGCCGACGAGGTCGGGGACGTGGAGGCTAAGCAAAAGGCGCTGTTGCCCGTGCCACTGGTCGGCGTTAGTCCTGTCGACGCGCGGCTAGTCGCTACCGTGAACCCGGGCAGACTGGATCCCAAGTTGCAGCTCGAGGAGGATCTTTTCCACGGATGAAATCCACCTTTTGAGAAAGCGCTCGAGTCAGGTAAAGTGGTGAGGGGACTGGTGTTGCCAATTTTGTTGCAAGTGGCCGCCAGCATAGCTAGAGGTGTAGTTCCAAACCGTGGCTCTTCCTGAAAACACACACACACATCAAAGTTTCATTTAATCTGGATATTTCGGAAGCAACAAGAAAAACTGGCTATATGGTTATAAATGATAACAACTGTAATTATGAAATGTATCATTTGAGCTAAGATACAATAACAAGCAACATTTTCCACCAACTTTCACAGATTGTGAACTGCGTCAGCTAAGCTGATCCAAGCGCCTTTCTCATGAAGTTTTATTTTGCATAACGCCAATATGAATAAATTAAATATGTAGTCGTAATCAACAGAGGAAATAATAAAAGAACACAAGCATAACTCGAAAGCAAGCATGTTTCCGCAGGGAGCAAACAGCAGCAGGTTACCACAACTTTTACGCACAACTTGCTCTCGCGTACAAAGTGGGACTCACCCCAAGTATAGACGTTGCCATATCCAGGGTCTGTGCTGGGATGAGTGTGCTCGCGATGTCAGTGCTGTACGGCTCCAATTGGATCCTGACTCGCCGTGTTTGACTTTGGGTCACACGGTTTCTCTCTTGGCTCGCAGCTCACCAACAACTACCTAGTTGTAGGGAGCGTGATTCTTTGAAGTACAGCTGGCGAGCGCGCGCAGCCAATCCGACGGAGGCGTCGATGTCTGGGCACGGAGTCAGCCAATCAGAGCCCCGACCGCCCGCAGAAACGCCACAAACTCCGCCGTCAATCATCTGCCGTGCAGCCTCTGCTCTGACTGTCACACGAGACACGATTTGGCTTCTTTTTTCCCCCCTCTTTTTTTTTAACGCATACAGTTATTTTTATGTAGTGAATTCTCACGCGAAAGCTCAATGTCTCCTTTCATTGCAGAATAGAGCTCGCACGTCAGTTCTCCAAGAGGTAAGATTTTCACTCATTTCGAAGCGTTTTGTGGGTTGTGATAACACCGTGCAGCTCCAGGTCTCCCTTCTGATTTTCAACACTCAGATCATGCGCAACACGTCATTGACAAGCGTTGCCATTTAGGCACGCAGCACCCTGAGCAGGACGAGGGGCGCCGTTGGTGCCGGTGCCTTCATCGGTGCGTTAGGCACGGCGCAGTGGATGCTTGTGTGAGGGGAGGGTGGGGGGGGGGGTGCATATGTGCTCTATGCCTCGAATGCTCAGTGTGTGTGTGTGTTGTAGATAATAGAAAATCACAGATGGACGGATTAAGTTGAGTGAAGAAGTCCAGGCACAGGCCCGACAGCACGGACATCTGCTGCTCTCCAAACCACAACTGGTAAAGACTTTTCCCTGAAAACGTGAAAAAAAAACTATGTATGTATCCACTGACATACGGTTTGTTTACTTCCAGTCAAAGATACGTGCGTCTGCTCTCGTGCTAATGTTACAGTTCACGCGCGGCCATTCCGTACGAGTAACCCCCCCCCCCCCCTCCACACACACACACACACACACGCACACACACACACACACACACACACACAACTCCCACCCCGAGTGCAGGTGAGGGGTTAATTAAGAAGGACAGCTTACATTCACGGGGCGTGTGCATGTGTTTAAAAACGAGAACTATTTTATGGGCGAAAAAAAAGTCGGGATCTTCCAGATGTTGCCTGTTTTTAGGCCACCAGGCATCTCCATTAAACTGCTCCAACAGGATGCACGAGGAACGTCTTGCATGTGACAAATGCAGCTGTATGCTTCTCCAATCTACTCATTTATATTTTAAAACTGCTCTCCTCGACTCTCGACTTTTTTCTCTTTTTTTCTCTTTTGATATCACAATCCAACGAGTCCACATTTCCCATCGCTTGTTACAACGCACAGAGATAATGGCATCATGTAGAATTGACCGGCGCTTAAACGTGAACCATCATCCCTTTAAAAGTTGGGGCAATTTTCCAGAGACAGTCTTGACCGAAAGATGCGCATTACAGTAGTCAAAACGTGCAAATAATGCTCCATTATTGAGTGTGAATGCTGCCAGTCCAAACAGGCCCAATTTGTTCGAATACTCTTAAAACCACCACCTTTGGAAGGGTGAATAAATATCACCCTCATCAAATACTGCACGCTGCCAAGAAAATTGAATCATTTTTCGCAATCATGACAATTTGTCTGAGTGCACAAACCGTATTAAATGTCTATTCTGCATAAATACAGTTTATTGTTGCAAAATAAGTCAGATTAATCCGAGCGTTAAACGAGAACAGAGGCTTGTTTTACATTAGACTTTCATAATATTAAATAACCGGAAAATAAAAAGTCTTTATTTATAGATTAACCTTTAAAAAAAACATGATCTAATGTCTTCTGTCTATGTTAATTATCTTGCATGAATATTTGTGTAGCCGCCTATGATAGTGCGACGTTCAGATTTTAGAAAATTAAAAAAAATATTGCCAACAAATCAGGCTTTATTCAACAATAGATATATTTGATTTATACCATTCACTTAATTTTAAAGAACTATGTTTGTAGAATTCAGCTATACGAATAAAATCATTGTATTTTTTTCACGGCGTTTACTTAGGGACAAAAGAGGAGAGCATGATCTCGCCTTGTCATTCAAGGGGAGAATTTTGAATCGGATCTGTAATTCTGGACTCCACTCGTGAGCACTTCTCTGTGGCAATTAGAAGCCCATTACAAGCCATTAGATTGATCAATGTACCTTAAACAATGGGAATGATTTATTTGGTCGAACAAAACGCTCTGCATCTATTGTGATGAGTCTAAGTGGGGGTGCATCCATCAACAAAAGATAAATGATTAATTCAGACCTATTCATTTGAATTCTTTCTACAAAGCCAGCCTCACTTGCCCCAAATCCAGATTATTATAGAGCCTCATTTTCTGCGTGTTAAACCTGACAGGCTGCTGGATTGGGGGGCTGAGCGGGAGGGGGGGGGGGTTGTGCCCCTGTGTGCTTTAATTTGTATTTCGGCTGAGGGAAGTTTATTTGAGGACGTTTAACTAATTGTTGTAATGTTGTGTGCTCATTTGGCTACACCTGTCTTTTTTTCCCCTCAAAGGGAGGGGGGCAGCAACTATGAGAGCAAGGCGATGTTTCACTTCTTTCACTTCGTTTCTCTTGCTCTAAAGCTGGATTGTTATCAGACGTCATCCCACGTGTCAGTGACAGGTCACGGACTTTAAACAGTGGACACAGTTATGACGATTTCGTCAAGACACCATTTAAAATATCTTCCTTTTATCGCAGATGTTTTGGCCTCGCAGTATAATATTCTGTTCCCTGATGGGGCAAATGGTAAAATGCACAAAGACGCAACTGGAGGACGTCTCCAGTTTGACGGCTGTGAACGTGAATGATTCAAATGGTAAAATCACAACACAGTCGCGCCTCCGAAAGAGCATCTTTGCAACCAATGCAAAGCCCACATCGATTACGACAGCAGCGTTTGGAAGTTCAGTTGATCATGCCGTCTTGCACACTCAACTTTCATCTGGCTGCATGATCTATTTTCTGATTGCGTGGGAGCAAACCTGTCGAGGACTTCGCTTTGCGCATCTGGCCCAACGAATGTGGCGCTTTCTCTGCTTTGGTGAGCGGTTGTGGGGGGAGTCACAGAGAGGAAATTGATCCCCCAAAAGGTGCATTTTTACCAGGAATTGCTCCGTATTGTAAGTTATGTAATTTGGTCTTTGGTTCGCTCTGACTGCAGACATCTCCACGTTGTCGTTATTGAGGGAAAGGACGCGCCGGAGACGCCGCCGATTGGAAGGTTTGGCACTTCGTTAGAAAGAGGAGTGGTTTGACCGCCCAACGTAGGGTAAGTAACGGTTTTACACTGCATGCACCAGCACGTGCTGTGTCAACATCTGAACTGTGCCTGGCGCCATGGATATAAAATGCACGTTAGGCTAGATGTAAACTGCGGAATGCATGACTGAAGATTAGGAGTTAGATTTAAAGAAATGTTGTAGATGTTTTAAGGGAGCTTTTTCGTCATGCCACATTTTACACTGACACAAGGAAATGGGCTTGATGATGTGATTAATGCTAACAGAGCAGTCTTCCTCTGGCTGTTAGGCCTCTGTCTTCCTCTCCTGCATATTTATTTGTCTAAATGTGTGAGCTGCCCAATCGTTCAGAATGCTTGAAACATTACATTTGCGGTGTGGTATATCAGAGAAGTGTTACGAGGGAGGGTAAACCTGCACTTATAAAGTCACTATTTCTACAAGGATTTGGAATATGTTTTTAAAAGTTAAAACATTTGACAATACACATAATTCAAGCGTGTGTTCTGCATCGTTTTCGTTATTGTGGGTTTTGTGATCAGAGAGGCCCTATTTTAAAACAGAGAAAACAGCTTAATTGTGTGTGACATTTTATTGATGAGTATGTGTCATGAACCATCTACATTTGTATCACACCGGCACACAAACACGGACCTGTGAATGCAGAGAAGGTCTTTGAGTGAATGAGAAGCATTAACTAACCCTATTGTCCCTCGTGCGTTAAATGCCCACTTATCAGTCAGATCATCTCAGGGGTCAGGGTTCATCCTTTGACACCTCTCCGGTCCACCACATATGACACGCAGTCACTGCCACCGCGTTCATACAGCTGGTCATTTGGACTTTCCTGTTCTCGACCGACATGCATTGTACGTCTTCAAAGGAAATACGTCACAAAGTGAACACAAAACACAGAACTCACTGAGCAACCATCTCACAGCCAATTGACACAATTATTAGCGAGGCGAAAAGCACGGAAAGCGTCACAAAAAAAGAAATATTCTTTTTGGTCAATGAATGAATGGAATCAAAAACAATTAATTGAATTGAAGAAAGAACACGTTAGACAAATAATATTTAAAGACTCAGTCTGTGAGAGTTTTCTATTAAGGAGCACGGCTGACACTGTTTACCAAGACCTTTAGCAACATCATCAGGGACATACAGTGGGGTCACAGGGTCACAGGGCAGACCTTACTCTCAGGAAAGGCCACATAGTTTATCTTCTGCTTAGCGTTCATCATTTTGAGTGATGTTCACATAAAAGGACAGAAAAGCCAATGGTGTTGCGACGTCCATCCAGTTGCTGTGAACTGTAACCCATATATATTGTTTTTTGGACTTGTATTGTTTTATAACCACATTCTCAACATTGTTGATGGAGAATAAATTCAGCTCAAGAGGTTTGGGCTGCTATGTGTAGTGTTTTTAGCTTGTTTTCTAGAATTTGGCGCTCATTGCACAAAGATCCAATTTCTCGCGCTCCATTGTTTTTCATTTCTTACCACGACAAAACCACCATTTCTTTTTGGTATAAGAAGTAGAACTCATTGAGGTCGGCGATACCACATTTGTGTCAAAGTACAACTTCGCCAACCATCCCATGGTTTCTTCATGAATGAACTATGCTCAAACGCCAGCCTGCTGTTAGTTGGGCGTAACTGACCACTTTTCACACACATGAGAAACTTGACAGTGTGATTCAGCCAATCTCGCTGCTATCGCTCCTCTTAGACCAGCACATATTCTCCGTCTCCTCAGAGGCACACAAGTTTATCCTTGTCAATTCAACCCCTTATTGGAGAAACTGCACAGTGGGGGGCATAACTGACTCAGATTGAGGTGTCCCAATTCATTTTTAAAATATCTTCATTTTGTGGCTTTCATTGCCTTAATTTGAGTAACTGGAGAGTGACTGGAAATGGAGTGTGGAGGGGGTCTGACATGCTGCAAAGGGACAAAAGTCGTATCCAACAGGCTTGGTTGTTAGCTACCTACCCTGCGCTCGGACCCCTCAAATAAATGAATTTATGTAAAAAATATTTGTGTGCGATCATCGATTAGCAAATCCACAAATTCAAGTTGAGTGTGCATTGAGTTCTCTCCCTCATTTTTCTATTCCTTCAGCTGTACTTTATACTTTGTTCTAAGAGTCTTCATCAGCTGAATACATTCATATGAATTTTTGTGTATGAATTTTATTGTACAATACATATTTTTGTTTTCATAGGTTACATTTCAGGGGGATATTTTTATGTCTAAAAGAGTTTTGACCACCCACCTACGTGTCAAATCACTCCAAAATCAGTTTAGACTCTAGTATGTGTACGTATGTAAGTCATTTTCTGATCATTTATAACTTTTTACACCTGGCAATGGTTGCAGCGCCACTGTGGATTGTCTTCCTTTTTTTCCCCTAAGGTGACCCGAGGAGAGCCCTTAAGTATGTTAGAGAAACTATTTAGCTGTATATAAGGAATTAATGCATGCACTTTAGCAATCTTGAGCAATTTCTTGCCTGTAGGACGTAACAAACAATAATTTCAGCATGAAGCACTGAGTGATGGGATAAAAAAGGAAAGTCCTGGATTATAGTTAACTACCATGCAATCATTACTCTTAGACACTTGCCATTGTCTGTAGATTTTGAAGTACACTTCAGCTGCTTCTTGGGCCATAGAAAATAAATCTCTATGATCACAACATGGGGCGGTGTTGTGCTGATCCTGTTCCACAGAGATCTATCAGAAATGTAATTTTCCCCTCGAGTCCATGTACAATTGATCTATTATGGGATTATCTGACCTTGTAATAGGGCAACGTATTTCATAGGATATTTTTGGTAAACCAATTCAAACTATTCAGTCTATCAGAATAAGCTTTTCCTTCTTGTGCAGAACATAAGAAAAGCCAATCTTGCATAACTTACTAAGTGTTTCAGCATCATACCATCGACCCATCAGGTTCTGCACACCAGCACTTTCAGATGGATTGACCCCACTGCTGTTTTTTATTTCCAGGAAGTCAACCTTTTTTCAGCGTGTTGACAAAGAGTCCGGCTGCAGCTGAAAATGTCCCCTTCTGCACCATTGACCCAAATGAAAGCAGAGTGCCCATTCCAGATGAACGCTATGATTTCCTCTGCCAATTCTGCAAACCTCCCAGGTATGGGGTCTCATCATTGACCTATTATTCACACTTCGGAATCTGTAGTCGTTGACGGTCTCCTTGCAATAGGTATGAGGAAACCTGTAACAATGGTGTTGACACGAAGCTGCCAGATGTGTATGATGTATGACTGCTCTCCAACACCTGGCTATCGCACACATCTATGGTAGCCGTTAAAGCAGGCTGAATCCAGATGTGTCGAGCTGTACAGAACTAGTGTGATGTGTATCTTTGACTGGCCAAAATTGGTATATTGAATAGCATTTCATCGCAAGAAGATCTGATCTCCTCCATTCAAATGATCAACACCAGAAATGAATGGGATCTTTATTTAAAAAGTACACAGGCATTGTAGTTTATGATTCTGAGTCAATCATACATTGTCATGCTGCAATACATTTTAGAGCCCCAGATGTGTATCGTACAACTTTCCTCAACAAATGACTTTTTTTCCTCCTGTTTTCATGAAATTACTCACTAGTTTTTTAAATTATCAGATTTGACAGATTATAGCTTCAGCTGGACTTGAGAAGCTTGAGTGTCACATCATTCTTTTGTATAAAATAACATATTAATAAGATAATGTCTGTTAAATTGTCCACCATTTTTGAGAATTTCTGTCAGCAATCTGTTTAAAAAATGTAATGTAATGCAATGCAACACAACACCTTACAAACACATTTCCTTCACAGGAAGTTGGTATTTGATATTGAACAATGCAAGATGTTGCTATTGTCATTTAAATTATATTGAGAATATTAACAGTCTTAAATACCTTTTTTTCCATTTTTCCTTCATGGGTTGCAGCAAAATCTCAGCATTCCTCAATGTTGTTGACATTGCTTGCCTGATGAAAGGCGCTGACGCTGGCCAAGGCCGGAAAAGGCCTTCCTCTCCAAATATCAGTGCCTGTGATCTTCCACGTGAGTCACAAGTTGTGCTGAATGTTATCAGCGAATCAGTGTCAAATCAAGTAATTATAACATTTAATTAGAAATACACCCTTAGTTTTCCTGTGGCGTTGCTATTGGGGCATCTTGTGCACCGAGATCAACATCACAGGTGAGATGTTATGAAGTCAGATCAAACCTCACATTCCTACCGAGAGGCTCCCTTAAAGGAAAGTGAGAAGGTCTGTGCCTAGTTCATGCTTCGCACAACCTGTAGCGTGTTTTGGGGGTTTGGAAACATCACGAGAGCGTTCAGGAGCATCGCATGGTGTTGCGATGCGATTCCTTCAGACACTCTTGATTAACTAAGTTGCTTATTGATAAACATACTGTGAGGATTCTTTTCCTTTTTCTTTTATTACGTCCTGCATACATTTTGGACAAAGGATGTGAAATTGAATAGGTAATGTTAACATGAATAATGCATATTTGTTTGAAATACTCCCTTCTGGGATTGTAGAAATGTGATTATCTCAGCAAATGCTTCTAGTCTGTCCCTCCCCGAGTGCAAATAAAGTCTCCCTCAAGCTCCTCTGTGTCTCTGACATGGTCTTTAACACAATTAAAGTGTTACATGCTCAAACCATTAAAATTACAGGAATTGAAATGACTTCAGAGCCCCTTTTTTAAAAAAAACGCCCGATTTTTTGGACTGATTGTGTGCTTTCATTGACTTTGTGAAAGACTCTGATTGGAGAGTCGATGGTGGCATGCTTGCAAGAAAGGGTTAAGATTAAGGCCATTTTGCTATATTGTTTTTAAATTGTCTCCCTCCTGGAATAAAAGTAATCACTTGTCAGTGATGCACAGTTGTCAAATAGCCTCTGGCTCTGTAGTTTGTGAGAAGAGGAGCCGGAATAAGAGCTAATAAAGATCTACAGGGTGGACAATTCATTTGAGCTTTAATGAAAATATATAGAAAAATCTTTCCTTCCTTTAGAAACAAAACCCTAAAATAAATAAAAACTAATAATGTATTAGTCCTTATTATTATTATTAGATAATTTATATTAAGTTATTGTTTTTAAATTAAAAAAAACAATACGATATGTAATATCCACACACAGCTGGTCACTCTTTCAAATAGGACTTAATAGTGATAATTGTTTGGGACCATATTCAGCTGTAGATTTAATACAAATTTGGTAAACCGGGGATTTAAATTTAAATTCTATCAGAATGTCAAAATATATATTTTGATTTGTTCACTTTTTGAGGGATTACTTAACATGACGTGCCATCATTGGTACTTATGGATGTATTTTTAACATCGCCATGTACATGGTTAAAACACCCACAGTTCCTTTAATGCGGGCCAAATGTAAATGCCAGATGCTCCTCTCCCGCAAAGAAGAAAAACGTCCTCAACCGTCATAAAAAGGAAGACTGAGGATTTCTGCTGTGTTTGTAGTAACAGGAACCGGTGATGGGATGAGAAACTGACCTCAGCTTGATGAACTCATGCTTAGTTTTCTGTACTTTAAGGTCCTTCATTCCTGGGCTTCAAAGTGTGGAGTTTGAAAAAAAAATGACCAACGGCTTTCTCAAAGGTGGAATAGGTTACCACAAAGTATATAGTGCGTATTTTTAAAAAGATTCAACTGCTCCCGGCGAGCAGTCTAACTCGATTTTCAAGTTCCGCTTTCCACAGTGGATTTGCTTTCAACAACACCTTCCAACAACTGCTACGCCGCCTCCTGAAAGCTGATTCTGTTGAATGGCTGGAGATCTCTGGTCTGATGACGCAACGTTTTTTTTCTATGTGTTCCTCAGCGACTGGAACCCCCCACCCCCCCACCCCCACCCCCCCCCCCCCCTCCCTTCGCTGTCTGAGACGAGACGTGGGCGTGTTGTACTTCACCTGCCCCTGTGTTCCCCCGCCAGCTCCAACTCTGCCAGCTCACCTGGCTTTATTCCCAGATGTTTGGTTTTTGAGCAATTAGATGTTTTTCAGAGCCATAAGACGCTGCATCGCTGCTGTGGTTGTGGGCAAAGTGGCTGTTATTTTTGGCGTCGACTCTTCTTTGACCGAGATATTGGTGCTTTAAGCGTCTAAACTAAAACGAGGCCCATTCCCTCTCCTCCTCTATCAGTCAGTCAGTCGATTTTCGTGATTAATCAGCAACCAATTTATTACTGACATTTTAATGAATGAGGCCAAACGTTTACTAGCTCCAGCTTAGTGAAGATCGGCTTTCGTCTTTGAAGTTGAAAGACTTGTCAGACAAAACAAAACGTTTTATCGACCAAAAAGTTAAATGACAGATGAATTGACGGGGAAAATAATTTGAGTAGACACTACATACCGTGTGCATTGATTTCCGTCATAACCTACAGAATACAAATAACAATACCGGCTTTTCGCTTAACACAGAACTCAACAGACAGAAGATGTGGTGACACATCCGGAGGGGTCTTTGTTCCAAACAGGAAATGCTTGTTTTATTCACATCATTCTGTATAAATGTAATCCCGTAGCTGTGGCAACAGCAGCGTGGACAACATCTAACAGACCAAAAGCAAATGAGCCGCCGCGTCTGATTCAGATGCAATGTGCTATTCCAGTTGCTGCTGGTGAGGCTAATATGATCAAATCAAAGCCAGTCAGCAACAAATCGACCCTGTAATTGGTCCTATAGCGACGTAACTAAACAGGTTCACTATATATAGAGCTCCACTATCCTCAGTGACGTTCACGGGAAGCATCATTAACGTGTGAATATCCGACTGAATCTAAGTGATCAAATCAGTTGGCTGTGCTTTGCTGAATATGTTAGGACGATCCCTTCGTGTTTGGTTGTTGCGTCACGCAGACATCAGCCCACGGGACACTAATCGCTTCCAGTGAACACGTCCAAATGATTGTTATGCTCCAGGCGTGGCGAGCGAACAGGATTGACTATTCAAGCTGAGTTATGGCTTCCGTGGCTCCTCACCGACGCCAGTGGAGACTGATGGACCGACAGTTGTCCCGTATCACTCACCAGCTCACCAATCGTAAAAAAACCTGACAAACACCCAGAACATCTCAGCTCGCCACTCGACTTCCACGCGCATGACTCCGTAAGCAGATCAGGCCATGAGTCAATCTGTCATCAATTCACCTACTTAAGCCATTGTTGTGTCATTGTCATTCCAACCCATCGAGTGCTGCAGGAATGAGTCCAGGAAACGGGTCAGCATTCTTGCACTTCCTAACCCATCCCTGGAACAAGTTCTGTTCTAATAAACAGTAAAAGGCGGGGGCTAAATAAGACAACGCAAACGTCATGCTGACTAGTCAGCCTTCACGGCAGCATTGTGTATTGATTTGGGCTCATGCAACTGCTGTTTCACGCATCACAAAGTAATTAAAAAAAACTCTTTATGATATTCTAAAGTTGTGTTTGCCACAGAGCTTGAAAATAGAAAACAACAACAAGTACACAACTGCAAAGTTACGACAAGCATGTGTCTTAAATGTCCTCATTATTACTGGTGAACATGATTTTGCATATCTAGAAAAATACATAAAACTACAAAGAATGGTCTGTTATTAAGAGTATTTCACTAATATTCTCTAATGATGAATTCACTTGTGTCATAGTTTTCCTCCCAATCATAATTCGATGTCTGTCTCTTTTATTTTCGGCCAATAACTCCCATTGAAAGGATGAACTACCAATTCTGTAATAACCATATTTCAGAATCCTGATCACCTTCATTGGCCAAGTATCCAAAGTATCCATCCAGCCTATAGACATTTTCATTGCCAAAACTGTTGCCCTGGCAACGGTTTGGCTTTGTAAAGGGCCTTATGATACCCAACAGGCATTACTATTATTGCTGAGTATTTTCAGCAGCGGATTAATGCACAAATAGATTACTGGTGAATGTGTTTTGCGTTAGGATGGTGGTCATGAAGAAGTAACTCACTTGGTGCTGTAGTGCGGCTCATTGACGTTAAAAAGGAAAAAGGTTTTAAGATGACATTATTTATTTTTGTTTGTAGCTTTTTTTATTGGATTTGTGACAAAAAATAAAGAAAACATCAACCAATATATCCCTTAAGAATCATGTTTTCACTTTGGTAATAAAAGTATTTGCTATAGTATAACATTGTATATGAATATAAACCCCCAGAAGCCTGTGTGAGGTGACATCAATAACTGTTTTTGTCGAATGAATACTTCTGAAGATGAAAATTGCACCGCATTGTCAAAGAGGGAACGAGTGCAAGGTTTAAGTCGACCAATATTTTCTCATTTTGTCTGTGAATGAATGTGTCATTATGTTTCTTTATTCTTTTATATTCAGCCATGATCCACTCTATTGTAGCAAAGTTAACTGCTATTTAAACGCAAACAACCCACTTCCAACAGCACATTTGGACAAATATGTACGTTGCGTTGGAGCTGGTCCCAGCATCCGTGATGCTCCAAGCAAACCGTAGTGTTGCATTGCAAATCAATGAGAAAAATAAGCCTGCTTCTCTGCTTCGTGGGGGACTTTGTTTATGTTAGCAATGTCAACCAACACAGCGATTCTAAATGTGGATCAGTTAGCTGTGCATTTGGGATCATCCTCCCTTTGTGTGTTTTCGGAGCTGTGTTGAGGTGCTGTCACTGCATTTAAATGAGCATTTTGCTTCAGGGAGAATGAAGAGTTTTTGTCAGCCTCCACTCATCGTGGATGATTAGAGCAAAATGTCTACCCATCTTGACTGGAGATCGCCACAGCTCCAGATAACATGCCCGGTGATTGAAGGTCGCAATATTTTGAATTCTAATGGGGCTGCAAGATGAATTGCCTGAAATAGACTGTAAAATCGTCCTGCTTCCTCCTCGTGCCCCCCTTGCCTGTCTGCTGTGAAAAGAACCACTGGGAAAGGCAAGGCCCGATGATCATAGAATTATTGGATGGTGATTCTAAACCCTTCAAAGAGGAGTTGCTATGGAGATCTCGCTCCAAACTGTGAAATGATTCACCTTTGAAAGGCTGGAGGGTCTGAAAGCTGAACACATCATTGTTCAGGTGGCGGTTGGTTAGGAAATTGCCGGTGCCTGTGCAATCAGCAGCACTATAGTAGTTAAAGATCTAAAAAGGTTTGTTCTCTGAATGATGTGGGACAACAGCGGCGTGCGCATGACGCTTCCTTTCAATCAAGGGACCCTCATGCCCAGTGGTTTAACAGAATGAATGGACTGACAGAGGTTAAGCTAAGGAGAATTAACACCGTTGTTTTCTGTCAGCGTTTATGAAAACCCAAATATATCCAGCCTGAGCAGGCGTTGTGTGAGCCGCTCTCACTTATGTCCTTTTCCATCAGCGATATCAAACTTTTTGCGAGGATTGACCTGTTAATAGTCAGTTGGGAATGACACGCTGGGAATTGGAGACACCTTGTGAGGTACAGATATTTATACTTTCGAAAAATGATTTCACATCTATTTTGAAAGATGGGATCCCGTATTAAACGGGTTTCAGTGTTTCTCTGAAGGGCTCACACCCACCATTTTCTGCTGTCAAATGCCTTTTTAGCTTTTATCTATTTGCCATAATTAATATAAGCAAAGGACAAAAAGGCTGAATAGGACATAAACTCTATCACAGAAGCAGCACACTACAAACTGCTTTCAATTTCATTTATCCTAAAACAAATTTCAAGGAGATATTTCCCGAATGAACATAAATACTCATGTGTGCATTGCTACTGTTTCTTTGCTCGGAAGTGGCCCATAATGTGCTTTTCCTGACTGGCCCATAAAACAGCTTTTACTGCTCTGAATACCAGGAGAATTGCGAAACGCCAAGTTTGCATGAACATTTTAAAAGCAGTGCGAGAGGAATGCGAGCTCTTTAGAAGGCATGTGATGACATGCAGAGGAAGTCAGAAGTCAATGAATACTGTAATTTGACTGAAATATGTTGACCACATATCCTTCCAGGTAGCAGCATCAGACGAAGCAGCATTGATCTTGACTTGAGTCAGACTGCCCTGTCTCTGCAGAAGAGTGATGACAGCTAAAGCTTCGTTTAGCTTCGTTTAACGTTTTAATCCTGCTGGGAACTGGAAGAGCTTGATAATTATTTTTTATTCATTTTTTTAAAAATTCATTTCATTTGTTTACGTTGAAAGAAAATGTGGTTAAGTGGCATGTTGCATGGTAACGTTAAAGTAAAAGACAAACAACAAAGCCTTTCAAATCAATGAATTTTCTCCCCTTCTGTTGCCTTTGTCAGTGTTTTTCATTTGTAAATATCAGTTAATGTAGTCCTTATCCTCTCAGGCCTTGCCCGCCGTAAGTCCATCATTTTGTAGAGCTTAGCCTGATCCCTAATCAGACCATTGAACACCACTAATCCTTTTGTTCTGTCAATAAAGGAGCACCTGTTAATAGTGTCTTCAAAACATGCACTATTTGAAATGAAGCAGTAAAAATGTCATTGTTCGACAGACTTGACTCACGGGCATTTCCATCCTCTCTTTTCTTTTTTTTGTGAGTTTTAACTGTCTTGCATGTGGCTTTGTGTGGCGCAGCAGACTCATGAGAGCTGTCTTCACAGAGCCCGATCCAGACCCAGTTGTTAAAGGACTAATTGTAGAGATAGCCCCCCAGATTTCTCTCCTCTCTTTCCCCTCGTGCATTTGTTCTCCAGCTCTAAGCCTTGAATGGGCCGGCGGTAAAGTAGATGTGAATGTTAAATTAGGCGAAGTTAATTAAGGCAAATTACTTTGGAATATGTGGCAGTCAGAGGAGAGTGTCAGCTGATGACTAAATAGTGAGTAATCAGCTGCCACTGCTCCTCCAAAGACTCTTTGAAATTTTGATTTATCAGCTTTTTATTAAGAATGTATACAAAACTGCGAATCACCTTGTTAAAAAGGTGAGAAAGGTGTTACAAAATGATACCATTTTGAATAAATGGACTGACCTATATTCATTTGTCATGCTTTCATTGACAGGGATTTATACCAATAATAAGTGGTTCATTAACCACAGGACCCTGTTTTGATTATTTTTACTCCACATTAAAATGTATTTAATTGAACAACAAACTTGTGTGCATTTAACATTTTGAAACCATGTATCAGAGCTGTACATCCTAATTGTTTATAATATATGTATATTCTTGCAGCTAACAAAATGATTACGTTGCATTATATTTTCAGAGTTCATGCAGACACAATAGCAAATTTTCATCCCAATCAGTGGCGAACAGGGAGCTGGTAAATTGGAGCAGCAAAACAATAATTCCACTGATTAGTCCCTTTCTGTGCGCCGTAAGTGAACTGTTTATACTGTGGAGTACCTCTGCAAGAGGAGAGGAACCAAAACAGCCTGATTAGGCAAAGAGTAATTGGATAAGTTCATTTCACCATGAGGACAACGCACAGGATGACAGCTTGCACAAAAGTCTACAGCTTCTGTTGACTCGCGTGCAATAAAAAGGGTTTTTGCATGTCTGTCATTTTGCCGCTTCGATGTGTCTGATGAGTGATTTTAGATTGTAAATGCCCCCCCCCCTGTTTGGTATCATGTGTCCCTCCTTGATCCAAACAGTGCTGCCTCCCACTCGGGCCAACGACAAATGGCTCATTGGTGGTGGAGGAGGCCGAGCTATAAGTCTATATCGGCGTGTACAACAACTTACAACAACTTCCTGTTTTATGCCCATTGCAACAATGTTGCTTGAGAGGACAAATGTTTGAACAAGGTTGAACTAGGTACCAAATTTGAAATTGTTTGGAGTAAATCTGTAGGGTGTTACCGGCAACAAAATAACTGTCAAAGAACATGTTTTCTAGTTTGTGAAACATATCGTTTTATTAAAAGACGCCCTGGACTTTTATCTGATTATTGCTCAACTTAACTGTTCAGATAACTTGACAGATAAGGCAGCTGTGTACATTTTTTCGGTGAGTCTCCAGTTGTTTCCCATGATGGCGATTGCACACAGCTGTGAGTCATCAATATTATTTTACATGCATCGCTGTTGGAACCTGTTGAAAGACAACGTGGCGGCCTAGTGATGAATAGTGAACGCCTCACCTGTCAACAGAGCTTCACTCTTCAGGTGTCCACACGGTAAGTTTATGGATTGTTGATGTCACTAAGTGACTCCACCATGCACATTCCCAACATCCCTCACCATAGTAATGCTGAGTCATCATTCACCTGACATCCACGGGCCTGTTGAATGAGATGGCATTCCTGTTGCCACAGCGTGAAACTTTCTCAAGTCATGACAAAACGTCCAAATCTAAATATGCCAGATTTATAAAAGTTTAAATAGATTATAGCTGTTAAATATATGCACTGTATATTGGTGTGTTTTATGTATATACATATAACATAAGGTGCAACATGTAACTGAAAAACACAACCTATTTGCTTCAGTGATGATAATTCAAAGATGTAATAATAATTATAATATAATGTTTTAATAATATCACATAGTATTGCATGGGGGTGCATGCAATTATTTTCTCGAACTGCAATTTGGTAATGTTATTACAAACTTTTACTTAAGTGCCATTTTTAAGGCAGGACCTTGACATAATGGAGTACTTTAATGTTAGTGGTACTTTATTCAAGTAAAGGATCTGAGTACTGCCTCCACCACTGTAAATCCAGATTTTACCAGAAAAATGTGGGTTTTATCGAACTAACTGTATGGGCTGAACGTATTGCAGTCCACTGTTGGTGTTAAAGGGGGGAGGGGGGGGGGGGCACAGGTCTACATCTGTCACTCTCATGTGACAGATGTAGACCTGTGCCCTCCCCCCCTCCCCTCCTTCCCTCCTTCCCTCCCTCTGCTGGAGAACCAGGAGTCCTGAGAGCCGCTGCTGGATAAATGGTCTGCTTCAAAGCCTCATTACCTAATCACCAGCAGAGCCAAGACGTCTACAAAACAAAAATAATAAGGCAAGACAGTGGTCTGTGAATGTTAAGATTTCTTCTCTCAAATCAAACTCGCTTTTCTTAATTTTTTTTGTATTTTTTAACTTAATGGCTGATAGTTTTTGCGACAAAAGGGGTAAAAATGCAGAGTGACAATCCAACATGTTTTGATGCACTTAATGGAACTGACTTTGACACAAGCTGGTTTCTTGCAGTTCTGACACTTGCACTCTGAAAATAATCATTAAATATATTCCTAAGTATTTCATTGTACATGTTATGATTTACCAGTGACTCCCACTGTGCTTTTTCAAGTGGATGTTTATTTTTCCTGTATTGTCTGCAAAAAAAGCTAATAATTTTTTTGGGCCAAATCTAATCCCTGTTTCACATTCCATCTCAAGAAGTCAATGTCATCGATTCAGTGGCTCAGATTCTGTTGCTTTTACTGTCTTTGCTTTAATAAGTGATGTGGTTGCCCCTGAAAAAGTAATTATATACTGATAATCTCTCCATGTGATTGTTGTATCACAGGATATCACCCATGTAGAAGGGACAGTGGACCCGGTGAGGGACATGGAGATCATTCACGAGGACCTGGTGGGGAGATGATCGGCCCTATTATTGACAAGCTGGAGAAGACGGCCATTAGAAGCGGTGACGAGAAACTCATACCAGAAAACGTGAGTCTATGTCCCAGCAGGCCCTTTTTCTCACAGCAAGGCACAAATAATAACCCTCCCACGCACATGGCCAAGGAGAAAAAGGTGTTTTTTTTTTAATCTCCCTCCAATAGGTCTCACCCCTCCCCCTGCCCCATATTTTTTCCCTTTCTGAGATTGAAAGTGATCAGAGGTCAGAGGGTTTCTGCTGTAGAAATCATTAATAGAGAGTTACTTATTCAGCAGCTGACCCTGGGTCGCAGCAATGGGCTAATGAAAGTGTCTCCACACGGCTCTTTTAATCTAAAGTAACACTCGTGGTCGCTGCTTTTGCCCGTGCTCGCACACACACACACACACACACACAACTGCAGCTCAGGCAATTGTATGCCGTACAGCGGGTGACACACACACAGCGATACCCCTCGCCATGAATACCGTAAATGTTTAGAATGTTATTATGACGAAGGATTCCTCGTGTTGTGTGCCAGATCCAGGGTGAGATCAGAGGAAGAAAAAGAAATCCACATCCCGGGTTTTCAGATCGAAATGCATGCAGACACACACACACACACACACATTCAGACGGTCGTGTTGTTGCGGTTAATGAGGCTGAGCGGCCGGTGTTGGCGACGGTTCGGTCTGTAGCCGTTTCATGATGCCCTCCCGTCAGCTGGGGCAGGACAGTCGCAGGCGAGGGGATCCCGGGCCTTTCAGTCGGGGCGCCGCGCCCCATTTCAGGCCCCGACGCGCCGAGGCTCTGACCACTCATTACACTAACGAGTGGGGCTTTTTCACCTGCTGCAGAGGCCCAGTGCTCGGTGGGTTCCCCTCAGACTAAACCCCCCCCCCCCCCGACCCCCCCGCCCGCCCGCCCTTCAGCCAACAGCACTTCCCCACACCCCTGTAGCCCAACAGACAGGAGCCATTCAGGCAAGGCAGGTGGCCGCTTACGCACATAATTGCTAACAATTTTAGGCAATGAATAAAAATGATACATTACTTGTCAAAGGTTGTGCACACGTCGGCAAGTGAAATCTATGGAAGACCTCTTTAGATGGCAAAGAATGGGGCTTATCAAAGGCTGCAGCCAGCTTTTAGATGGGAGGGATTGTGTGATTGTCTCACAGGCTGTGCCTCGCGTTTGACACGCTCAGCTGTGCAAAGGCACATATACATGTTTATGTAATCAATATGCAGAACATGTGCCTCAGGACTACATCAAAATGTACAGTTTAAAAGGAACAACAGTGCTTGTACTTTCACACAGCATGAATAAAAGGGAAATTCTGTACGTATGATGATTACTTCCTTAGGTTTTCTTCTTTACTGAGTAATTTGCAAGAACCTTTGAAATAATAATTTCCATGGCCCTCAGTTTCCTATAAGCGCTACAGGTTTATATGTGGCCTGAAATTTCATGAACAAGAAATGCTTTAATCCTTTATATTGCGACAAACTATAGATGTTTCCTTCACACTTATTTAGTTGGTTATGTGGGCACAAATGCATATTAAGTTGTGTCCTAAAAACTCAAATACTTGTTTTAGTACATACTTTATTTTAGATGTATTCTGATAGTGATGGTGAAATAAAACTACAAATCCAAATAGTTATTTGTTTTTAAAAAAAAATGATTTGATTGTGCAAAATTATGAATTATTTAGGACGAGGCCAAAAAGAACCTTTATGTTGCAAAAATGACAAAGTAAAATTGCTTTGTATGTTTAGTAACATCGTTACCTCTACAAAAAAACTACACCACTCTTATCACTGAGAGATAACTACTGTATATGTGCTATAGTTTGATGCGTGTGCTCCTGAAATAATAATAATATTCAATATGTTGAAGATTGTGGCAGTGCTCTCTTCTTTTTTGATGAGCTTCCAGATGTACAGATTGTATAAGAGGATGATTAACATTGTGAACCAAAATAGATGTTCGTTAGGGAGAGGAAGTCTCTTTTATAGGTAAGAGGAAAACAATAGAATAAAACCTGCGTAGGTTTAATTTTACGCTTCCTGCTAACAAGCCAAAGAAATGCTCTTTAACAAAGTTTCAGTTTCCTAAGAAAATCTGGATCGAATCATTTGTAAAACAGTTAGAATTTGTCCCTGAATATAAAATTGTGATTTTTTTTGGCCAAATTGATATTGACGCGGCGGCACTGGACTCGTGTGTTTTACGTTAAACACACGTTGATGGTGCTGTGTTTTACAAGAACAATGCTTCATTGCTTCTGTCCCCGTGAATCCTCCAAATCCCTTTCCTCACAAAACAATAATAAGAACCCGGCCCACCGGCGGCGCTTGGCGGTGGCAGGCATATGTGTTTGACCCCTGTGGGACCTATATGCCTTTTATTAACACCTGCCTGTTAGAGCAGCGCTGCACGGTGGCTGCGAGCTGATGAGGGAAACCTGGAGCGGGTTCAGCCTGTGTCACTGGCCGTTTGCTGTTTCCATTTCACAGATGATTAATCTCTCTGTGAAGACTTGGGACGGCGCGGGCGGAGTGTATGCGGCTCTTCCTGCGCTCTCTCCCGCTGGCTGCACTCTGGCTGGCTGACTAAAAGGCCTTTAGAATTCCTGTGGAGAGAGATGTGCAGAGAGTGAATGCAGCTGGCTGGGGGTCAGTGTGTGGAGCTTTTTCTGCCATTGTGTAATTGAGGCTCTGGCAGGATTTTTTTCCTCAGTTCTTTCAAAAGGGAGTATGATTGTGAAGTGCTGCAAGGGTTTGGGGAGGGAAAAGGAGGTAGGGGGAGTGTTGCAGGGGGTGGGGGAGTTTTTATATGAAGGGGGAGGTCAAGTTGACAGGAACAAAAAGAATGTGTTCCGCTAATTTCTGTGGGGCTGGATCAACAATAATAGGCTCAATTTCTTTATTACAAATTTTATAACTACCTCCCTCCCTTTTTCCCACCCTTTTCCGCTTCCAGATCCTGTCAAGGCCCAGTCTTGCCTGTGGTCTCAACCCACAAGTACCTCAGCAATGAATGTGTAATTCATAGCAGTAAATGCTCAATATTTTCTCCAGAAGAAACAGGGAATAATTAGTTACGTCACTCGTGCTTTTTCAGTATACATTCTCAAAAGTGCCCGAGGTGGGAACAATAATTTAAAACCTAACTAACCAAGTTCCAATTAGTTCTCGCTCTTTCCAATTTAGTCTTCATTCTATCCTTTTCATTAAACATTCCCGAAGGAATATTGATGTTCAAAACTGCGACTCTTAAGCGAGACACCCCAGAAGGCATTTTGTGTGGTGATTTAAAGGAGGGAAGGGGGTCTTGTGCGTGCCATCCCTGTCAAAGCCAGGCCACTCCGGCTTCAATGCGAGCACAGCCATTGTTCATTTTGGCATCAGGATGCCATGCATTTAGGAAATAATTACCCCATACCCTGCTGGTTTTATATTCTTTTTCATCTCCTTTAATGGCTTCTTGTTCATTCTCTTTTAACCCCAAACAGGACGTTATCTGCAAAATCAAGAGCTGGGTAATGGATGAAAAGAAACACGTCCGTAGTATCACGATTGGAACGGCAAGGAGGTGAGCCTTTGATGTTACAGTCAGATTTATTGACGTGATTCATCTGGCTAATCTTTTCATCTGACCTAAAACGTACAACTGCTGTTTCCCCTCTTTTGTTTTGTGCAAATCACAAGTTAATATTATGCACAGTCTTTTGTTGGTTGTATTTTGACATTACTTTTGTACAAGCTAATGACATCTGGCCGTGCTGTTTTAATTCAGAGGCTTTAAAGTTGCTCCCCACAGCGCCAATACACCAGACTCTAATTTGACTTGGCTTCACTTACATCGGCGTCGTCCTCAAAGGCAACGCTGGAAAGTTTGGATTGTCAGTGCTTGTCTGTCTTTGTTACAGATCGGAGTGTTGAACCAATACTTGTTTTTGACATCCAAACCCACGATTTACCTCGTTAACCTCTCTGAGGGAAGATTACATCGGGAGAAAGAACAAATGGTAAGTGCCTCGACAAAAGGCTGCAGCCAACTCATTGCCCTCATTAATCACCGCAGAAGAGCTTTTCTTCTACTTATGTACGCATTTACATTGATTTCTACTAACTTTGATTGGATCTGCATTTCAGCTATATAAAGTGCGTGTGCTGGGGTTTGAGAAGTGAGTGTGTGTGTGTGTGTGTGTGTGTGTGTGTGTGTGTGTGTGTGTGTGTGTGTGTGTGTGTGTGTGTGTGTGTGTGTGTGTGTGTGTGTGTGTGTGTGTGTGTGTGTGTGTGTGTGTGTGAGCTCGCCTCGTTGATGACCGTGGTCTCCTGCTGAGGGAAAACGGTCATATCTTTTTGAGAGGATCTGCCTGGAGGGGTCGCTAAGTAAGCTCTTACACAACATTCAGCCCTGCAAACTCCCGCCAGACTCTGCACTTCATTAAGCTCATTCTGGCATATGGTCCTCGTTTTCCATCTAAATTTGTCATATCATATGGAATGCTTTAAATGACAAAAAAAAAAAACCTGTTCCCATTCAAAGGCAAACAAATAATTAAAATCATCTGCGGGCAGACAGTAAAACATACGGATAACACTCTATGAATATTATACTTATTATATCAGAATATGTGTGGGTTCAAATATTTGGTTTTGTCCTAACACGTTGTCCTGAAGTAGTTTTACAAGCATCACTTTAGAGGCGAAAGGAGTCTTTCCTTTACTTTTAACCATGATATGCGCGGATTTGCACTTTGTGCAACACTGTTCACAATGTGAATTAACTGATGACCTTCAATGCACCAAGTAAACTTCTTCTCTGTATTTTCAGCTCTGTTTTATAGTGAATGCAATGTGGCCACGGTAAGAGCGGATCAAGGAGACAACCATTATATCTGAAAAGGCTACTTTTTTCCCACACCACAGCCGTGATGTCAATAATACCAACTTGTGGATTGTTATTGCACTTTTCCAATTGCCCTCTAGGTTTGTGGTGTCAGTTCTTCCCCAAACGTATTTTAGTGCTTTGCTTGGCAGCGTTGCATTACAAGGGAAGTTGTTTACCTATGACTCTTTGTTAAAATGTTCAGTGTCAGACGGTGGGAGGAGGACAAATGACACGTGGATGACACGTGGAGCATCCGTCGTCAGAAGGAAGAGTTTCTTTTCTTTTTTTCTCTTCACGTTGCGTGTGTGTGCCTCCTTTTGAAACTGTGCGAAACGCAATAAATCTTCGAGCGCTTTAAAAAGAGCCAAACAGTAGTGCACAGGTGCCCCGGGGGCGCCGCAAACGAACAATGCCGACATCAAAGTGCCGATGTTTGACACGTGATGAGTCACTTCCCTTGTCCAGAGAGCTGCTCGCACCTGTATGGAGATGATTACAGGTAGATCGAGCTGGCCCTAATTGTACAATAAACGCTGCTCTCAGCCCTTAATGGCGGCCGGTCTGCGGCAGAGACGCCAGACTGCCATTTGGCTGTCGCCATGCTCCCGTGTTTTTCCACCGGCAACGGTTGAGATGATGATACGGTTAAGGACTGTTCAAAGCAAACAGCAAGACAAATTGCAATTTTGACTCTAAAAATGTGCGGCGGGAAAAGGAGGGCGAATCCCAGAATGAGGCAAATAAGCCAATCTCATCTGCGTCTCTGAGGACATCCACACACACCATTTCACAGGCGCTGTTTATTCCAAGTGGTCCTGCTTTATATTCTCGGTGTTTTGTTCATGCTGTCACTCAGGCTTCATTTTAATGTTCTCACAGCACGCTCCACCAAACACTATTTTCACGAGTTTATTGTATCTAAGTTAATTGATTTCCTCATGACACCCACTGTGTCACAGGTTGCAGGGGCGCAAGAGATGTTTTGCTGCAGCCACTGTCTCGCGTTGGAGGTCGCGACAGTTTGATCGAACTTTCAGAGCCTTCAAAACGAGTCCATTGTAAAGCAAGATCATCCTGTTTGGAGTCCGGGAAGCTGCCCTTGTTTAGACGAGAATGCTCAGTATTAGCTTCAGCGAGCCATCATTAATGGAGGGATCAGACGAGGAGCGAGGCCTCCTTTCATCCCCAGGTTCTCTGCTGGAGACAGTACATCATTTACTGTCGAGAGAGGAGCACATGGCTCCAATCCTATACAGTGTACGTGTATCAGAATGTGTACATGTGCATGTTTGAAGTCTGTTTCAGAGGCGACTCCATGCTCATTTGGATGCTGGTTGTAATTGCGGTGTGCAGATCAAAGGCTCGTTGGCTGAGTGATGTTCCAGGGGAGACTTTACCACACAGCCCTCTCCTCTGTGCAGAGGGGGCCGCCTGCTGCTCACCGCCCACCCCCCCCCCTCTAACCATGCACTGCCCCCTGCACATCCCCGCTCGTAAAAAATGATTAAGGCCGCATTTGTCATGTGTTTATGACTGAGAGGCATTGCGTGGTAGGGAATGGCATCTACAAGAGTCCATGAAGAGGCTTTCTCCTCTTTCCTCGGCGTCAGTGAGCTGCCTGCGAGACTTTTTCTCCGGGTTTGTGTGCTGGAGAGGTCATTAGAGCACTGTTGACGATGTGCTAGCTGCAGCCGCTCCAATGTTAGCGTAATGTTTTTTTCCACTCGTCATCTAATGTTTATTTTATAAGCTTTTGGCCTCGTCAGCTCGGACTTTATTCATTTCGTTTATAGGTGTGATATCAGACATTTAGTCGATCCCCTTCAGAGAACCAAGAGTGGTCATATTTTGTCGTTGTAAAAAAGCACAGTTGAGAATATTCCAGATATGCTGTGATGTTTTCCTCTCTTGTCATTTTCTTTCTATTTTCTTTTCTCCTTTGGACAATGTGCATTAAAGTAAATTGGTGCCTCTTAAGTAGATAAGTTGACCTTTAAGGAAACCAGCGAGCGTGACCTATGTCTGTGAGTGTGTGCCGTGTGGCTTCTCCTGGTGAGTGTAAGAACTGCAGGGTACTATTGCTTGGAGCTTTTATTAAGTGTGTGTGTGTGTATGTGTGTGTGTGTGCGCGCGCGCTAGGAGTGTTGTCATTTCAGCCGGCTTGTATGCACACGTGTGTGTATATGTCGAGGCATGTGAAGGCCTCTCTTTAGTCTCTACTCTTTGTTTCTTGTTACTCATTCAAAGGTATTGAATACTTTCTTTGAAGATTATTTTATACTAAATGTGTGTTACGTTAGGTACCTCTGTCATTTATGTTTGGGTAACCACAGCTGAACTAGTTACATACCACAGCTGCTCTTCCAGTCAGCCTTCGTTACAGTGTTTCTTCCCTGCCTTAAAGGAATTTATTGATCTTTCATAATTAATTCCCCACATATTTGTCTGGCATGGTGTAATTTAGAAAATGTCTTGCCACGCTTGTGCTCTCATCAGCCATTTCTGGCTATGATGATGATGAAAAGACTGCATGCGTCTGGACAACAATCAGTGGGTCTCTGCACTTCAGGAGACTTGACAGAAGTCTTCGTCCAGTTTGATCTCAGAAAAAAAGGCCTTGTTTTATGTTGAGGTGTCCGACTTAACCCCGACTACTCATTATAAGTAAAACGATATAGTTTGGAGGCATATTAGAGTTTTCTTGTCAACAAATCTCATGAAAAGATCAAAACCAACAATACACATGTGTTGGTAGCCAAAGCATGATGTTATTCGTCCTTGCCATGAAGCTCCAACTTTTAAAAAGACCTCAGAAAGCCACAATGCTGCACGGACAGTGTTCTTTATTTTGAATTATTCAAATAAATGTATATCAATAAATTCATTGTGTACTCTTGAGTGATATTTTCCTACACTACACTGTCCAGCTGCCTTCATCTATAATTAAACTATGTATCTGTGATCTATAGGCTAACGAACACGAAAACCCGAGATGGCGTCTCTGTTGAAAACTAACTTCCTCATTAAGTTAAAAATAAATCCAGAATGAGAAAATGTCTTGGCTGGGTTGGATGCTCTGGTTGGCCTGTAGGAGGAGCTTTGACAATGAAAGTCATGGAAGCACCGACAGGATCTGCAGCAGTCTCAAACTGTACCTCCAGCTTCAGTGTTGACTTGCACTGTGTGATATGCAAATTTTTGGTCACGAAGAAGCACACTCATTAGTTGAAGATGCATTTTCTTTTCGTCTGATCATTTTGAAAAACAACCAACTCTTTCTGAGTACCCATTAAGATGTTGAGACGGAAGAACAACTGAGGGACCCTGCTGTGATTCACTGAAAGCCGCACTGCAGCCCGCTTCAGCTACTCCAAACCATAATTCCCATAAACACAACTCAAACTTTATTGAGTGCAAAACCACTGGCTCCATTCAAGTTTTTAGGAACCACTATCTGGGGAGTTAGCGTTCCCTTTTCAAAGCCGTGTGGGAAGCACACGATCACTTTGCTCCTTTGTGTTTTGTGCACAGTTGGCCACTCTCTCCTCGTGCAGAGAGCGACCCTGAGAAAGACTTTCCCATGGTAAGACGTGTCTCCTGCTGTCCGCAGTGAGTCCTAATGGATGCCTTCAGCTAGCTTTCAATGAGAGAACATAACAGGAGAGGCTGTACAGTAAAACTGAAACAGATGGTGCTAATAAAGTCCAGTTAGCCCGGTTATTGACTGTCCCCAGTCCAGGTAATGAAAGGACACTGCTAACATGTCTCCCCATTGTCTTTTGCCGTGTCCCGGTAGCGAAGACACAGCACCGTTGCTTCGACTAATGAGACGGGGGGGCCTAAACTTCTGAATAAAGAGACGTCCTCGGTTCTTGTTTGTTCTTTGATGAGCCTGCAATCTGCTGGCTCTCAAAAATTCAATGCAGATCACTTCACCCTCATTCGTCAGGCACAAGGACGCCAACGCGACGCCGCTGCAGTTCATAATGTTTGTAGACACCCATGTGTGAACGCGACATCCTCGCCCCGGGAATTCTTCCCCTGCAAGGTCCAAGTTCTGAAAAGAAAAGAAAAAAAAAAGTCAGTCTGTAAGTTTAGAGTCTGTCTAATGATGCATTTTGATAGCTTCGGCTTTGTTGAGGTGAAGTCCGGACAACAGGGAGTCGCCTGTGGCCCCCGGCCGCTCTAATGAGACAAATAAATGAATATAGTGTTGCCACATATAGCTCCTAAACGCTTATTATCAGGATTATTGTTGAACTGTTATGAATATGGTAGGGAAAAAAAAAGATGCAGGCTTGGAAGGGGACATGATTGGCTGATGTTACATATGTCCTTGATTACCTTCCTTCTGCTTTTATTCTAATAAGTGGCATTCTTTGTACTCCCTAGGACAGTTAGACAGTCTGACACACGATGAGAATAAATATTGCATGTGCAAGACATTAAGCTGTCATCCAGGGTGGGAAAAAAAAAAAAAAAGAAGAGATGGAGAAATCCTTGTGGTGTTCTTCCGCGCTACACTTTGCCTGCTCTTGTCACAATTGTCACATTTTGATGACTCCCCCCGCTCTACCCCAGCCCCCTTATTTTCTCTCGCCCAGTCAGCTGCTGTGAATGACAGCATGGATACCACATATAGAGAATTATTTTAGGTGATGTCGAATGTACTCCTTTTGGGTTACTGTTTGAATTTGAGATGTTTGCTATTTTGTCAGCCCCCCTCTCACAAAGACCCTTTTATAATGGCTATAGCTTTGATAATGTGTTTCCCAAACGCCAATCTTTTTTTCCGGGTTTTATCTATCATGTGCAAACATTTAAAGTCACAAAAACATTTTTTTTTTCTTTTTTTTTACGGGTGCATTTATCAAAGAAAAAGTTATTCGAAGAAGCTTTTCACCATGCAGCACACCCCCGAGGTTTGTTTGAGATATAATGTGAGATGATGCTCTTAATTAAAGCTGCTCCCATTGTGCCTGCGCTGGGTTCTGTTTCCCGGAGCCTGTGATTGCTTTGAAGGCTGAAAGAAGTTCACAATATTGAAGATAGTGCATGTTGTGCACGCGTGTGCGTGCATGCGTGCATGCGTGTGTGCGTGTGTGTGTGTCAGATCGCGCCTGCCTCCTCAGAGACCGAATGCCTTTCGATCAGGCCATGGCCACAGGGAGCATAGAGCGTCTGCACTCTCGTTGCTCGGGAGCTCGCCACTGGGAGGATGAAAAGCTTCCCACAGAGCTGCCGACTTCCCAGCCTCGAAAAGCCACCGAGGGCTCATACCTCTCATAGCTGTCCCCCTCCGCACGAGGGGGGGGGGAAAAAAAGGAAAGAGGAGGATGTTGGCAGCCAAAACACAGGGGACGCTGGGTTTATTACTCAATGAGTCGGCCGGCGCCTGGCATGCACGCCGGCAGCTGCCAACGTTTGTGGAAGCGGCTCAGTAACACAATCGGCTCGTTGGGGCGGCTCCGGCGCCCTTTCGCCTCGGCCCTGCGTGGGGCTCAGGTGCCGTTGAGGTAACTGGGGGGGGGGGGGTGGGGGGGGTGGAACACCTGGCCAGCTTTCCCAAATGATTTAGGCCCGCCTGCGCGGACGCCGGTCAGCCGATCCCTCGGTGGCTCTCCGGGGGTTGGGCGTGCCGTCGATGAGGCCCGTGGCGGATTGCGGGGCAGTGGATTACTCTTCGGGCCCGTCAACGTACCAATTGCATCTGAAAAGGAGCTCGCAAACTGGAGGTGGTGGCCCACCTTTTACAGGCTTAACTGGCTGAGCACTCCTAATAAAGCCGGGCCGTATGAATGTGTGTTTGACGCAGGCCCGGGTCATTGTCTCAGGTAGCTGCCCCGGTACTTTAGAAACTCACATTGTTTTCCCCTCCTGAGCCGTTTAGGCAGATCAAAGCTCCGACAAAGCCCGGGGAAGCCCCAGGCATTCGGAAACACAGGAGTTACCCCCCCCCCCCCCTCAGGATTCCCACACAAAAAGACAAATAGAGTAGCCCCAGAGGGTGGCCCCCGGTGGGACGTCTCCATTCAGAGCCAGCCTGTTGTGGAGGCTCCAATTGTTTTTTCCCTCATTTCACAATATATTGTTTTTTAAATTGAATGTTTTGTAACATGAAATCTCAAGCTTAGAACAAAATAATAACTTGACATGTTTTTTTAGGTGTAGGATTAACATGTATTCGCTCTTATTTTCTTGTTTTTATCAGTTGACATGAAACACAAAATATCTAATAAATGTATAGCATCTCTTTTATTTGTAAAAGTTTGATTAGAGAACCGTTTATTTCTCTGAGTCAAAGCGTAAACATGGCTTGTTCCGTAGGTTTGTTTGAGCGCAGAAGCTGGTGAATGATTAGCAGAAATAATGTCCCTGTCACCCTTAATCACATTAAAACGTGGTTAATATTTAATTTTTCCTACTTGATATGCAAAAATTTCCACTTGATTTGCAGCAGAGGCCATTGGAATTCCATTATAAAAAGAATAAAAATTTCAGGCATCATTTGTTCAGAGAGGGATATCAAGACCAGAAAGTGCTGAATCTTTCTATTAACCGAGCGGTGAGAGATGGCACTCGGTGCTGGGACATAATAGGAGAGTGACAAGAGACACACACGCACACACACACACACACACACACACACACACAACAACCTTCCACACTGGATTTGTTGTGTGGCCTAAACCCCCTTTAAATGATTTACATTTACAAATATTGTTTAACATATAAGATGTATTTGTAATGTTAACTTATGTATCTAATCTTATTCTCAATTGCCTCTTAAAGGATTTCAATTTAAAGCCAAAAAGAAATATAACCTTTAAAAAGTCCATTTTTTTAGGGCGGAGATGCTGATACATTGAGCAGACTGTACCGTCGTTGATGTCTAGAAACATTATTCTTGTCAACATTTGGGTTTTCCCTGGAAAACACATT